>NW_024412419.1:33076701-33369346 GCF_014898765.1 Herpailurus yagouaroundi
GTCCTCATGCCTCCTCATGTGGTTTTCTTTCTTTTTTAAAGCTGAGTAATCCATCCTATGTGTATGCCATTTTTTGTTTATCCATTCATCTGTCAATGGACATTTGGGTTGCTTCTACCTCTTAGCTGTTGTGAATACTGGTGTGAACATGCGTGTGCAAATATATTTTCAAGACCCTGCTTTCAGTGCTTTTGGGTACACAGCCAGAAGTGGGATTGTTGGATAACGAATACTGGTGAGGATGTGGAGAAATTGCAACACTCGTGCCCTGTTGGGGGAACAAAAAATGGTGCAGCCAAGATGGAAAATGGTATGGAGTTTCCAAAAACAACAACAAACAGAATTATTGTAGGATCTGAATCTTCTTTAACATGGCGGCATGTGGACAAATCCATGTGTTTTCTTACTGACTCTTTGTTGAGCTACAATAAAGCTAAAGCCTAATATATTTGAGTACGCATAAAAAGGTAAGTCAGAAAGATTTCAAAATAATGGAGATTAATGCCTGCTACCAGACAGAACAGAACTGCGACACTGCAAATAAAAAGCAAACCTTAGTCCCTGCTTAGACTATAAGGGAATAAGCCACACGTATGCACAAGGGAACAGCTGTAAGTTGTTTACTATAATACCTATTTATAAGGGCTCTAAATTGTAAATAACCAAGTTATCAAACCATAGAGGAGATATTGGAAGATATTCACAAAAAGATGAATAGTGTGCAAGGCCCCTGTGTTAGTTACCTAATATACATTGCATTCTACGTGAAACACAGCCCCGGGGTTATGCAGTGCAGTGGCCTTAAGTGGTTATTTCTGGGTTGTGGGATCACAGGTGGCTTCAACTTATTTGTAGTGCTTTGCTTTTTTGTTGTTTTTTCTTAAACCCCATGACTTCGATTTTTTTCTTTTAATAAAAAGCATAAAAAGTGGCAAATGAAGGGACTTTGAACCTCAGAACACTTCAGGCACCAGGAACAGCGTCCTAAAACTCCCACCATGGTGCGAAGTAAGCAGAGGTGCTTGGACACAGGTGAGCATTAGGATCAGGAGGGCGTGGAAGCAGGCTGGCCCCGCCCCCAGAGTTTCTTATTTAGTGGGGGCCCCAATGGGGCCCGTAGATAGGAGCACGCGTTTCTAGTAAGACGTCGTTGTCTGCTGCTGCCGCTCTAAAGTCGCATTTTGAACGCTGCTGGAGAGGAGAGCCTTTTGGCTGAGAAAGGTCTAGGTACGCTCTGGGCTGGTTTTGAATTTCTGTGGTGACCGTTGTTTTTGGAGCCTCTGCTCCAAATTCTAGCCTTCCGCGGCGTCTTGTCTTCCCCACTCGTGCTGCCGGGGCCGTTTGTTACTCGGGGTGAAGTCCTAAAAGGTAGGACCTTGACTTTCAACTTTTCCAGGCCAGGGACTAGAGAAACAAAATGGATCTTGAAAAGTTCCTTTTGACGGACTTGCTTTGTGCCTGGGTTCCCTTCTCTACAGCAGGGGTAATATGATAATTCTTTGTGGCAGGTGTATCGTGAGAACAGGGAATGTACTTGAGACCTTAGAAGACTTGCTCGGAACAAAGCTTCTCATCTGTTAAAAAGGAGAAAAATCTCTGCCTTTATGTACAGCCAGATTTCTGGAGTTACATAAAGTGCTTTTAATCCCCCACAAGGGTTCAAATGAGGCTTTGTGAGCACCAAGTGGAGTGCTATTGTGCTAAATTCATGGCATGTGGTTTAAGACGCCTTTAGAAAGATTTACATACATTGCTTACTTTGTTAATGTAACAACACTGACCGGTAAAGTCGACTTTATAACAAGAGCCTTATTGTAGATTCCAGAATGTGCTCCAAAGGTGAGGGTTGTTTGTTCTTTGGAGAAGCAAAATAAAGGACCCCCCCCCCCCACCAGCAGTCGAGCTGGGGTGACTGGAAGCCCATGCTGGTGGCACTTCATATGTGTTGCTTTGTTTTTCTAAAACACTGGACTGGTATGTATATTTCTTAATGTTCATTTAAGTAGGCTTGGCGCTGTGAGCACGGACTCGGACGCAGGGCTCGAACTCTAGAACCTTGAGATCTTGACCTGAGCCAAAATCAAGGGTCGGCAGCTTAACCACCAGAGCCAGCCAGGTGCCCCTGCTTGACTGGTTTAAAATGCTTTCAAGTTGCCTCACTTTCCCCTACCAAACGAGGCAGGCTAGGTTCTGTTACTCATGTCTACTTTTACAGGTCAAGTAGTCGAAGTGTTGGGACTTGCCTTGCATAGTGAGTTGTGATTTAACCCCCAGTGTTTCTACTTCAAGGTTTTTCTCCCAACATATGCTGCTTATTAAACACTTGGTCACTTTTTTCTTTAAGTCTCCTGGGGAGTGTAGGAAAAGTGTGCCCTATTCAGAAAGCTGTACCATAGTCCAGAACTGTTCTGGTAGCATTACAGACACAGAATTTCCTGTGATACTCTTTTCTTAAACTTATGACGAAGAATGTTTTTCTTTTTCTTGAAAGACAAAGTTGGCAATATCACAGAATTGTGTAATAGGGCATAATTGTATAATTCTAGAAACAACCGTCAAATGAACTCCTTTTTAGCATTAGACGAGAAACAGCCTCCTTCTTTCTAATTCTGATGGGAAGGGATTTTACATTTAGAAAACCGTTCTTTTAATTTCCCTCTTGGCACTCTCCTCTGCATCTTAAGAGCCTGGGTGATTTCCTGGCAAGAGTTCTGTTAAGCCACGGCCAAGTGTTGAGCTAGGAGAGGGAGGGGTGGAGTAGCAGCCTAAGACTGTTGAGATTCTGCTTAGTCATACTTGAGGAAAGGGTCTCAACCTTGGAGTCCCGAAAACCATGGGAGGCCACTTGTTGGGGGGAAAATGGTCACTTGTCGAGATCACTTTGACAGAAGGAGCCTTGATGTCTCTGCAAAATGTGTAAGCTGGGTACATCTCTGGAGAGGAGTTCACGGCAAAACTCCTGAGTTTGAGGAGAAACTGGAGAAATAAAGGCTTTTACCTCAGGATCCCCATAGGCCTAATATTCAAATGCCAGGCATTGAACCTGGAAGCTGGGTCAGAAAGGTCTTCTGGGAGGTACGAACACCTGTCAACCTGTGCTGGCACCCCACGGCTGTCCGTGATGGGGTCAGCCCCCCAGCCACAGTCCTGCATCCACAAAAGAACCCAAAATGGTGTCCTCAAATTCTCTGAAGCTTGAGGCTCAGGCAGTGGCTGAGGACTTTGTCAAATGAAAACAAACCTGGACTTCTGTAAGGAGAAACATTATTCAAAGAAAAAACTGTAATAAGGAGGCACACTCGGGTCTCCAGATCTACAAGCATCTCGAAACCAAGCAGTGGAAAAGGCTTTTCTCCCATAAGGGAGGGGAAACAGGACTAGGAAGGAGGAACTTCTGTTGGGGGGGAAAAATGGGGCAAAGTAAGTAGGATGGACAGACAGCAGGGTGGGGTGGTTGGACGGGAATGTTCTCAGGGTGGTTGGCCTTCCCCAGGTGTAAGCTGTTAAGAGCTCAATGTTCTGCATTTTAGTGCTTGCTCAGGCTTGGGGCAGGTCAAAGTTCAGGGGCCCGTGGGGGAGGAGAGAAACCTGGTTAAGTCCGTGGGTAATCGGTTATCGTGAACACCTGGCCAAGCTGGAGCCCTGGACAGCAGTGGTGAGCTCAGCACCCATTCCTGAATATGGGCCCAAGACTGGCTGTACCTTGGGGGCTTATCAGAAACCGATTCCGTAATTCCACCTATAGTGGAATCTCTAGGTTTTACAAGCTTCTAACACTGATGCTTATCGAAGCCTGGGAACAATTGAGGTCCTAAGCAACAGATGTAATCATCAGAAGACCTCATTTAGAAGAGTACATCTACTTGTCAGCTGGATAAACCACTGAACTACACTTAGAGCCTCTGTCTCTTGATCTGTAAAATGGGACTGCTACCTACCTCAGATCGCCCTCATGAAGACTATATGATGCTAATGTGAAGGTTCTAATAGGAAAATTTTAAGCACTAGGTTGTTACCATAGATTTTGTTTGGGTTTTTATTCCTATTTAAAGAATTTACCTTAGCAGGTCTAAGCCCATTGTGCCACACTGTGGGCAGCTCTTCACCTAACTCGACATGCTGTAGAGAAACTTCTTCTGTGTACTGCAATAGGGAAGACCTTGGGAGTAGGACTTGGACAGGCTTTTGAGATTTTGATTCCATAGTGGCTCCAGGATTGGAGTCTGTCTTGTATCTGTCCAGCATCCTGGAAACTCTGTACTCCTTGGTAGGGTCATAAATCCAGAGCTAACCTGGATAGAATGTATACTCAGAACCACAATTTCTCCTGGACATGGAAAATGGGTTGGGTGGTAGACCCTTGGCAGTAGGGTGATGGAACTCTGGTCTTTTTAGGAAGTGCTTTTTGCTGCTGTTCAGTTTTCATATTAGTTTGTTCTTAGACGGTATCCACACAGGGAAAGGAAAAAGGCTTGATTTGCGGTGGGAATTTTGCTGATTGGGGATCTGACCGCAGCACTTTCTACCACTTTTTTTTTTTTAATCTTAGGACTTTCTCGGGACTCCTGTTCTCATTGTGCATGAAAGTACACTAATCAGGAAGTCACAGGTGCAAATACAGTATTTTTTCCCTTATCTGCGGTTTCGTTTTCTGTTGGTTACCTGTTGTCTGGAAGCAGATAATACTCCTGACAAATTGTCAGGAAGTCTGTAGTAGCTGAATGCTATGTCACCAAGCCTACATCACTCCCCTCCACCGGTAGACGTTTTATCATTGCATATCCTCACCCAAACGGTAAGTACCATGTAATGAGATGTTGAGAGACCCCATCACCGGACTTATTTGAGTCTCTTATTGTAACTGTGCCATCTCAGTTGTTAATCTTACTATGCCTAATCTATAAACCAAGTTTTCATAGGTATATATGTATAGTGTTAAAGACCAAAATTCACTCAAGTTAACTTGAAGATCTACTTGGTTTTATTAAGCCAATCTCTCTACTAAGGGATTCATGAATTGGGCAACCTCTTTTCCAGTAAGTACTATGGGGAGAAGCTCTAGGTAGTGGTACAAAATGGAAGGCTTTTATAGGGAGGAGGTCAGGGCGAGAAGTTGTCAGCAAAAGAAAAAAGGTCATGTGTTCTATTTTTGCAGGGGAAGGAATGGTGGAGGTTTTTACCAAGCAGCTTATCTCCCTAGTACCGATCAGGAAACCTACTGGCTGTTAAAAGGTCACCTTTCCGGGAATAAGTTGAAACTAAGTCTTGGTTTGCTCTTCTTGGTGGGGGTTGGGGGAGCAGAGGACTCCTTTTGGGGCTTGCTTGTTTTGTAACACTAGAAAAATATAGGGTTCATTGCCATCTAGGGTTTTCAGCATCCTTGGGAGTCTGGGAATGTAACCTCTGCAGATAAGGTATGGGGAGGTGCTATTGGATTTTCCTAGCCTTGATAATGTGTCTAATGTGTATCCTTCTTCCTCTTATTCCTTCTTCTCCCTTCTGAATTGTGTGTGTGTGTGCATGTGTGAGCCAGCACTGTATTAGATACTGTATTACATTCTGGACTATAAAGCAGAATTAAAACCGAATTCCTGCTCCCTTGGAATCTGTCCTTGTTCTCAGTGGGATTTTGGACCTGGGAATGATTCCTATGGCATCATCTGCCCAAGGAAAATAGTTAAAGACTACAAGTTCTGTGTGGGGTACAGGGCCCTTTATTAACCCAGGGACCTATCACTTGTGAATGAGTGATTTGGCATTACACCTTCTGAAATCTATATCTTGGTGTCGGAGGAAAATCCTGAGGAGTAGGGAGAATATTCTTACAGGCTCAGGTGAGGTAATACATATAAAATGCTGAGGGTTATAAAGGGCTTCACAAGAATATTAATGGGACTCCTAGAAGCAGTGTTACTACTAGCCAAAAGGCAGAAACACACTGAAGGTCCATATACCAAGTGGGTAAACAAAATGTGATATCCTCACACAATGGAATATTCAGCCATGAAATAAATGAACTACTGATACATGCTACAATATGGATGCATCTCAAAGATGTTATGCTAAATGGAAGAAGCCAGAGACCCAAGGTACCCTGTTACAGGACTTCATTTACATGAAACATTCAGATCAATAAATCAATAGAGGACAGACTAGTGTTGTCAGGGGCTGTGTGGGGTGGGGGAAGCAGGGGCAGTGACTACCTAATGGGTATAGGGTTTCCCTCTAGTGAGGAGTCCCTTGGAACTAGAGATGGTATTTGCCCAACATGAATATTCCAAATGCCCCTGAATTGCTCACTTTAAAGATTAATTTTGTGTGCGGCTTTATTTCAATTCAAAAAGCAAACCAGGAAAGCACTAGGACTGCTTAGGATCCCATGACAATGTAACTTCTCACCCTTCACGAGGAAAGCTCTAGGGAAAAGTCAAGTTCCTTGTCTGCTTGAGAATCCAGTTTCATTGAAATGGCTTGTTACAGTCCAAGGAAAAACTGTCCCCTTGCCTCACACACCTGGAGTCGGTCTCTCGGGGAATGACTTCCCTTAAAGGGTCTAGAAAACCTGTTTTGCTAACAAAGTTAACCTCAGGAGTTTGGGGGTTAACTTGATCAAGATTTTTGCTTCTGACCTTTTAGTTCCTTCACCCTCCCCCAGGGTGGTTTGCCTAGGTGAATTGTTCCCTGTTAAGGTGAAAATAACCTCTTTAATTTTCTCCCCTGATACGTGAGTATTGCTATTTCATTACTCTGCAGATCAGGGAGTCTGTCTCCAAAGAGCAGATGTGCTTTAATGAACTCTCAATCCGAGACTTAGCTAAGGTTGAAAACTGGCGTGAGGGTCCAGGAAATGACTAATTACCTGAATACACCCACATGCTCAGTCATCAAGAGTCTACAGAGCTCATCTGAAGTCCAGCTACTTCAGGAAACCCACGTCTCTGCTGGTTCCCCATAACCAGCATTTTGGGGGGAATTCATAGTCCTTGTATATGTGGCTTATTTTCTCTCTAGGTAACTTATTTGCTTTGTTCCATGGCCCTTTCTCCTGAAGGGCTTTTTTTAAAAACCAAGGTTTGACTTCTGTGGCTCTGTTTGGTCTTTTAAAAGCTGCTTGCTTAAAAAAAAAAAAAAGTACTTAGTATCTACTGGAGTTAATGGCCAGTGGCAGAATTCATGGGGTAGGATGAATCTTGCCCGAAGGCTTCTAGTTACTTCCAAAGCAGTAGAAATGAAGTGCTTGATTTGTTCCTTGGGTAACTTGAGTATGACCCTAGTCTGTTGTGGCCCAGGATATGTTGATACTGCTTCAAACAAAGTCTAATTTGAGAAGATGCGAAGGATGTTGTCTTAACCGTGTTTTGTTAGAAGGGCAGTCTAGGTAAAGTGTGTGTGTGTGTTTTATTTTTGAGAGTGTGTGCATGCTATTGGAGGGGCAGAGCATGGGGAAGAGAAACCCAAGCAGCCTCTGTGCCATCAGTGCAGAGTCTGATGTGAGGCTGAAACCCGTGAACCATGAGATCTTGAGCTGAGATCGAGAGTTGGATGCTTAACCGACTGAACCACCCTGGAACCCCAGGGCAGTATAGGTTTTTTTTTTTTTTTTTCCCTCCAGCCTTCCACTCAGAAATCTTCCTAAAAATCAGCAGTCTTCCTTTCTTGATTGCCAGTTCATGGCAGCTGCTGAGGCTGTTCTTCCTGGCTCAGCTTCTGTACTGTGGCCTTACTCCACTGCCCTTTTCTCCAAAGCCTCTATTCTCCATAAAACTGTTTCCCAGAATGCAGTTCCCTGGAAAGCAGGAAGGGTGTGCCTTTAGTCATCCCATGGTGCGGGCCTGTCCCTGTCTGTAGGCTGGCTCTCCCAAGTTAGAACTGGCTATGCCACCAGCCTCTTCCCTAAAGCCCACATCGACACTTGGGGCCTGAAGCTGCTGAGGGCGTAGAGCTGCTGGTTTCTAGGTCTACCCACTTAAACAGCAGCTGAAAAATCTTGAGTGAGAACACTGGGGTGGCCAAAGCACTGCCCTGGGAGACCAGAGCTGTGGAAGGGGGTGCATCCCAGGGCAAGAATCGAGGTTCTGAAGTCTGGCAAATGGGATTTGGGTCCTTCATTTATTAGCTGTGTGACCTTTGCAAAGTTCACCCCTTTAAGCACCACCATTCCCATTGAAATGGGTGGAGTCCTATGGTGTTTCTTGTCCCAGTGCTCCAAACCTCTGGCAGGGGGTGCCACTTTCTGAGCTGATCTGAGTGGTTTGCTCTGGAGACTTCATGGGTCTTAACCTCTGAGAAAATGCCTCTAAGGGCTCCCTTTCTTGGGTGTTAGGGGCCCAGTCTCGACTACAGAAAGGCCAGCCACCCAAGTAGTTTGTATTCTCCTCTGCTTCACTGTTCAGGCTTGGTGGGGGGTGCAGTTTTTCTATTGCATCCTTGATAAAACAGGCTGCAATAGAGGTGGTTGTGTGGCTCAGTTGGTTAAGCATTCGACTCTTGATTTCGTCTCAGATCATGATCTCCTGGTTTGTGAGATAGAGCCCTGTGTCAGGCTCTGTACTGACAGCTCAACCTGCTTGGCCTGCTTGGGATTCACTCATATTCTCTTTCCATCTCCTGCTTGTGTACATGGGCATGCGGTCTCAAAATAAGCATTAAAACTGCAATATAAGTAATCTGCCATTTGCTTAGTAACTTTATGACCTCTTTATTAGTTTTCTCCTTTAGGGTTTACAAGACCATCCAATGAAAAATCTCCTTGTCTATTAAGCAGATGAGCCAATGCATTAAGCATCATTCAGCCAATGTGGGAAGGTGGCAAGCCCAATAAAGAATGAAGTTGTGGCACTAAGCGGGGAAAGGAAAGCATGCTGAGTCATTAGAGCCTGCTCCAGGGAAGGAACTCTAAATGCCAAACTGGGCCTGAACAGAAGGGCCTGTGTCTGACCTTGGATGATGAGTGTGGCCAAGGCTAGCTGCAGAACTCGCAGGGCCCAGAGCAACATGAATGCAGGGCCCCCTTCTTAAAGGTGAGGGACTTCAAGACCACCACGACCACATGAAACCAAGCTTGAGATCCTGCAGAGCAAGGGGTCCTGTATAATCACAAGTTGTACACCTACAAAGCCAGTCCTGAGGGTGGCTAAGGTGACTCCCCCCGTGTGTTCTCACTGTGGCATTTAACCTATCGTGTTCTGATGGTAGTGCTGGTCTGTAAGCTTCGTGAGGGTGGAGTAAGGGTGTGCTGGTAAGGAAGCCAGCACATAGGGGGCAGAAGGAGAGGGAGGGAAGGGGACTCTGATATAGGTTACTTGACCTTCCCACCATCCTCTCCTCTCGGAGCTCCAACAAACGAGCTAGAAGTAGACCTTCTCTGATGTATAGTAAACCTTGTTTAATCTCCCAGAACTTGGTTTCCTTCAAACTCCAGAAAACACTTGAATCATAAGGTCTATAAAAGGATTGGGTCCTTAAGGTTGAAAGGAAGATGAAATAAAAAAAAAAACTTTGTCTATTGAAAGCAGGTAAAATTGGAGTCTGTTCATAAACTGGATTTGATTTTTGAATAGAACTTAACATCCTAGAAGCAGGGGTCTTCTAGGGAAACCAAGTGCTATTGAAGAATGGAGGTGGGGGTTGACGTTGTCCAGTCGATTGGTTAGCAAGCTTTAATCTTGAGAAATCCTTCCCTTGGTCATTGGAGAAAATCCTCTGTTCTGGCTTCAACTCCCAAGTAAATTCTCTTCCAAACTAAACGGTATGAAGTTTTACCAATGTTGAAGACCATATTTAGAAATCTAGATCTTTACGATTCTTACACAGGTAACTTTAACAGTGAAGATTTCCTGTAAGTGCTTTTATTTATATATATATATATATATATATACTGGAAAAGGTACTGAGTTTAGCTATCCCCTGACCATGGGTGATGAGCATATGCTTGAGTTTGGTGGCTTTAGTTTTTGAACTTAGTCTGTTGGGCCCTGATAGCTGCTGAGCACCATGGTGATGAAAAAGAATCCAACATGGTGGGGGTATCCTGTAACTTGAAGTGTCCTTCTGAATCTACATACTTTGGAATACATAATTCACCTTGCCCTCTAACATTTCCTAAAGTAAATCTGAGAAAGGATGTAATGAATGTTAAGTGGTCTGCTGACAAATTAACCTAATGTATAGAAGAGGTCAGAAAACTGAGCTTTTAAAAATGTTCCATGAAGCAAGGACTTAAAAAAAACAAAAACAAAACAAAACTCCACACCTTTAGTACTAAAACCTGCACTAAATATTTCAGATTATGACCCATATCCTAAAAGTGAGTTTTTTCCCTTGATGTAAAGGATGCTCAGTGAGCCAAGAGTGACCATAATCAGCCATATTCTCTAATGTAGAACAAAACTGGATGAGGACATCTGAGTTATCGGCCATGCCAAAGACTTCTCAGAAGATTTCTGAGGATCTTTTAGTGATCCTGAAAGGCTAAGGACCTAGAGACAGCATTTGAAATATAGGTGTGCTAAAATGTGTGAGGAAATATTGCCTCCTACTTAATAGTCCTAGCAAGTCCTCCCCAGTGTCCTTGAGAGTCTGAAGTTTAGGTAGCATGTTCAAAGGCAAAACTGAAATGAAGACCTTTCCATATACAAGATGGAAGTTCCGTTCTCCCAGACCGTGGTAAGGTGCTGGGAGGATTTGCCCATGTCTGTTGATGAACCAGCTTTGTTGGTCCCTACCAACAGGTGGCGATACACCGAAAGTTTCTATTATCCAAGGGAAGGGATTTTGTAGGGTATGGCCAAATTGTAGATGCGGAGAATGACGGAGGCAAAATGTGCTTATCTTAAATTGGGCTTGTCCCTGTTTGACCAGCTTTCCAAAGGGATTTGATATATATATATATTTTTTTTTATGGCAAGTATAGACTTTCTAGGGTAGAACTAACTGAAATCTTTAATTGTTTGGGAGAGAATACTTAGTATAACCTATACTAAATGATCTAGAAGGGGTTAAGCCAGGGGAATTAATCTTAGCTGCTTATAAAGGAGGTTGTAATCAAAGACCGAACCCCTGGATTAAGGTGCCCACTGTGCCTTCTTAAGACTAACTCTGCCTCAATAAGAGTAGGCCAAGCACAGTAAAAATGGTGAATGGAATTCTGACAGTGATGCAACTGTCAGATGCAACTGAAGTGATGCAACTTCCCCTCACGAAAGCTATATCCTGATAGTCCATTGGGGGAGGAATCCTCTGTCCACCAACTCTGCTTTAAGACCTAAGGGATCCTAGGTGGCTCAGTCCCTTGGGCATCCGACTCTTGGTTTGGGGCTCAGATAGTGATCTCTAGGCTCATGGATTTGAGGCCTGAGTTGGACTCCAGGATGACTGTGTGGAGTCTGTCTGGGATTCTCACTCTCCCCCTCTCTCTGCTCCTCCCCTATTTACCAACTGCATGTGTGTGCGCTCTCAAACTTAAAAAAAAAAAAAAAAAGCCTAGGCCAATCAAAACCTCTTATTCCTCTAGCCAAAGTGGTTGGATTAGAGACCAACATCTGATCCAGGTAAGGCCAGTAGGAGTTAATGAGACTCTGTTCTGGGACATTGGTTTGCCATCATTGAAGCAGATTCCCTCTTTTCTGCTGAACTTGAAATTAGAAGGATTAGAGTGCGACAGTCTCTTGTCCCAGAATAAGAGCTTACTTGGAGTCAGAACCAAATGCAGAAAAAAGGCAGAGCTGGAAGGAGACCCTGAGTCCTGGTGCTATCACTTGACCCCTGCCCCAAACTGTACCTGAAACTGGTACGTTGGACTTTCTAGGTACCTTGGATTGGGTTTTCACTTGCATAAAGCGTTTTTAGCATCTCCAGATAACCGCTGAATTGTGTGTCCACGGTCCTCCTTTTTCTCTGGACTCAGGTACCCATGTCAGTCCCACCTGCTCTAGAGGTATCACTTTGTCCCCTCCAGGTATCTCAGCTGATGTGCTAGTAGGCCTTTATCAAGTATCTTTATTTTTTTTAATTTTTTATATTTCTGAGACAGAGACAGAACATGAGTAGGGGAGGGGCAGAGAGAGAGGGAGACACCGAATCAGAAGCAGGCTCCAGGCTCTGAGCTGTCAGTACAGAGCCCGACGCGGGGCTCGAACTCACAAACCGTGAGATCATGACCTGAGCTGAAGTCGGTCGCTCCACTGACTGAGCCACCCAGGCGCTCCATGTATTTTTAATGTGAGTCTATTTCATTTCTCACTTTTCTTTTGGGTTAGGCAGGTTTCAGACCCTATTCTTGAAAATGTAGCCTGCTTCTCTTGTTCAAGGTTGTACTCAACTTTATGTGGTGAATGAAGTTTCTCTTAAAGTGAAGTATAATGACAGCAGGGAGTTGGTTGGTCTTGCTATAAAAGGATCCAGAATTCTTGGAGGGCCAGAGACAGAAAGGTGGGTTTATTTTTCATACAACAAATACTTACTGTGCATCTACATTGTGCCAGGTGCCATTCTAGGTGCTTATGGAGCTTCTATCCTGACAGGGGGGATGATGGAGAAATGTGTTTGAGAAGATTGTCCCAAGCAGAAGGAAGAGCAGTTACAAATTTGTCCTTGTTTGTAATACTGCTTGAAACTATTTTCAAGGCCACGTTCGACATGTAGTCACTGAAGGCAGCTCGTTGTGAAAAGATGTGTAAGAAACAATAGGCGACTCACCAGGCTGTGAAGTGATTCTTGGGTCTACCAACTTATTAAAATAAAGATCAAAGGAGGCAGTGGAAGGAAGAGCTGAAAGAACTTGGGAAAGCCTGGATGTAGGCCCAAGTAGGCCATTAACCCTAAGAATAGTAGACTCCATTTAATTCTAAATCCGTTTTATAACCTATGAAATGAAGATGCAATATGTTCTGTCAAACTTTGTAGTCCTGAGGGTCAAAAGGAGACCTTTTGATATGGGAATGTGGGAAGTACTGCTCTCAATGTTTTGACATCTATCAATACTTCATACACGTTTTAATAAACACCTAAATCTATATATAATATAAAACGCTGGGAAGGAGCAAGCAAGAGTTGGAGGAATAAAGATTGGTTCCTGATCCCCTTCTGTTCCAGTTTTCAGTCCCTCCTGTGACCTCCACTACTCTTCCTGCCCTTAAGATTCTGGAAGATCCCCGAGTCCTTTCGGTAAAACTTCCCCTTGAAGTTCGAGTACGTTTTATTACTTTGTTTAAAAAGTCTTTAGAGAAGAGTGAATCCTAGGCTGCAGATAAGAGTTGATCTAAATCCTAGAGTTTCCACCAAATTTAAGAAGCCCTCCTAGCCTCCTTGACAGATGGTAATTTGGCTTCTGACTGAATACTTCCAGTGATGGAAAGCTCACTATGACCTGATGTCTATTGTCAAATGATTGTCTTTAGATAAACAGAATCAAGTTCAGACAACTAAAGTCATTTCCCTATATTTTGTACCCTCTGCTTCTAGTCTGACATGCAGAGAAGTACACGGTAATGCCTTTAGGATGCTGCTTCGACTGTTGGTGAAAGTTCTTGTGATTCTTCTTCTGAATTGGGGGAGAAAGGAGAAAATCTTTTACATATAATAGTCTGGAATCAGGCAACCAGATAAGGAATCTGATTTTTTCCTTTAATTGTTCTTTGATTGACTTTATATCCTACTTAGTTACCCTGTTCTGGATAATTCAGGTGCATCAACCACTGTCCTTCTAAATATGGCCCCTAGAATTTAGCAGTGTTCCAGATGTGTAGGAACTGGTAGAACTTTTGAATTCCATAATTCAAACAATAACCTCTTAAGCAGACTCCATGCTCAGCATGGGGAGTGATAGGGGGCTCCATCCCATTACCCTGGGTTCATGACCTGAGCTGAAATCAAGAGTTGGAAGCTCGACTTCGCCATCCAGGTGCCCCAATATTCCTGTCATGTAGCCACTACAAGACTACCTAATCTTCTCAAGTCTTTATGATAATCTATGATCCTTGGTTATCACTGAATAATATTTTAACTGTGGAGTGGTAGAATCCATCAAAGGATTCCTTTTTAACAGTACTGATTGATGTGCAGGAAACCTACTTAAATAAATGGCAGCTATGTGTATATAAACTAAGTGTCAAATTAATATTCTGTCACTCTTAGTAAAGCATGCATATAGCTTTGGATCGCTAAAGAAATTGAGCTTTGGAGGTATCCAGTAGTTCTTTCAGTCTTTGGCCTTGGTCCTTTAGGTCTTGGTTTTCCCTTTCTTGATGTACTGTTTTACTACCAAGTCTTACTGAAAATATCCTTTTGATTGTGTCCTTAGCCTGGCAGGATTGGGGCTCAAGGAGGGGTTTCTTCCTTCTCTGCACCCCCCTTTTTTTCCCTTTTGGAAGGAAAAAATCATCGTAATGTACGAGGTTCTTCATAACCTTGTCTTTCTTAATTTTCCCTGTAGTGTCTCCCCTTCACCCTTGGGTCCAAATTTTTCAATCCTCTGTCCCCTGGATTTTCTCACCTTTGCATTTTGTTTGGCATGGTGAAGTACCTTTCCCTTTTTATTCTGCCTATCATGATTCCAGTCATCTTTGAAGACCTGATTCTAATCTCTGTGCACCTTCCTAAGTCTTTCCTGTTCACAGTAATTCCTCTGGCCTTCTTTTCTAATAGCGTTCAGTTTTTCTGTACAGAACAAGTAATCCTACTCCTAAAACTTTCTTATGATCCTCTGTTGAACTTTTACTAATCTTATATATTCCATTTTCTTGCTCTAATACAGCTGGAAATTTTAAATGTTCTAATTAAAATTAAAAATCTATATCTTTAATGAAGGCAGGAATCTTGTGGGATTGGATGTTTTTGAGAGTCCTTAAGGTGCATTGTACTTGGGTACTTGAAAAAGCTGTCAGTAGCTTATTTATAGCCTCTAATCCAGGGATCATTTAAGGAGAAAGAAAGACCTTTCAATGAAGTTTGGTTTTAGTGTGTTTTCAGGCACAGAATGTAGAAGAGAATGAAAAATATTCTGTATCTCCTCACTTTTTTTTTTTTTTTTTTAAAAAGGGGAAAAAAAACTAGGGCCAGTAGTAACGTACTACAATGACTAACATTTCTTAGCTTTGGAAAATATCCTCCTGCCTTAATTTGTGGCCATACATCTTAAGAAAACTTGCCTTCTCTATGGTGGGAAGTCCAGAGTTGACATTCAAATGCCACATACCTATGATCTTTTACTTTCCTCCTCTCATTCTCACGTTCAAGTTTTAAATCCACACATACCTTAATTCTTCTTACTTTAATATCTATTTTACAAACCTAAAGATTTAGTCTTTATTATAGGAGATCATTGATGCATGTTGACTGTGAATTCTAATGCCAAACCTCAAAAATCTTAAAATTCTATGTTCCGTTTGCTGGCCTTTGGGACCTGCTAAATGTCCTAAATATCAAGGATTTGCAAAAAAAAAAAAAAAAAATTGTGGTTTGAACTCTCAGGTGTACCTACACTTCTTTAAAAATACTATTTAACTGAAGGATTGTTGACCCACAATGTTAGTTTCGGGCATATAACATAGTGGTTTGACAAGTCTATGTACGTTACACTCTGCTCCTGTAGCTGCCATCTGTCTTCATGTAATGCTATTACAATGCCGTTGACTACGGGTGCTGTACCTTTCATTCCCGTGACTACTTCTATAATGGAAGGCTGTGCCTCTCACCCTCCTTTGTTTCACTACCAGTTATCCTCTGTATGTATGGGATCTGTTTTTGCCTCCCCCCACTAAACACATTTTTTCCATCAAGTAGGATTTGTGAAGACCATTCTAGAAAATTTCTTTCAGGATTGCAGAAGGAAAAAGAACTACTTTAGTGTTTTCTGCTAGAGTTCTCATCAGCTGAAAAAGAGCTGGCTTTCTAGGTCTTGATAAAAATTGCTTTCTGAACTATACCCTATTTCCATACATATTTGGGCTGGGTTTGGACTTCTGGTACGAATCCTTAAATTCTAGGCGCTCAAGTTTTGACGTCAACATGTTTTGGTAGCCTGTCTTCGATAAACATTTATAGCCTGAAAACAACTTCTGTATTTAAGGAACGGTCACTGGAATGAAAGTTTGGCTTCCCTGGTTGGCTCTAGTTGGAAGTTGGCCGCTAGGAGGCTAGCTGGCTGCTGGTTTGGTGTCTGATGGAGGCCAACAGTGGAGTAAACTCCACTCCTAGTGGCTCTCCAGGCATCTCCTAGATCTCTCAGGCACTATGTTCTAGAATAGCCTTAGTTAAGGTCTGCTCTGACCTGGACCTAGGATCCTAGGGAAAGTTGGAGGTCCTGCTAGAGGGCTGTGTTTGAAGCTGGGTCCTTGGCCTGGCCTCCTGGGTCTGCTCACCTGAGGGTGCACTGACTGGCTAATGCTACCTGTCACTTAGCAACTAGTTCTCCTGTGTTCTGGTTTAACAACATACTAATATCAGGACTTGTAGTCTATCATGTACTTTCTTACATTTTGTCTTAAAAGCTAGACAAAGCATTCTATGCCCACCTCAAAATTAAGGAAAGTCAGTTGGTCAAGGTCACGAAAATGGCAGAGCTTCATTTAGAACCGGGTTTCTCAGCGTCACTATTGGAAATTTGGGGTAGAGAGATCTTCGTGGTGGTGGAAAATCTTGTGCGTTGTAGGATATTGAGCCATATCCCACTTATACCTACTAGATACTAGTTGTAAACTGCCCCCTGTCCCAAGTTGTGACTGTCAAAAATGTCTCCAGATGTCTTCTGGGGACAAAATTCTCAGTTGGGAACCACTGATCTAGAATAGAGGGATTTCCCACTTTAGGTCCCTTTTTTATGCTGCAGAAGTCGTCCCACATTGCTTTGGTCTCATGTAATGCAATATTCACAAAACTAGAGTTTTATGAGGAGAGACCTTATGTATAATGAGAACTTCCCATATTCTAGTAAGAAGACAATTCCGTACTTGAAGTGAATCCTTTCTTGATCTTTATAAGAATTAACTGTACTTTCCTGTTCTTCCATTGGAGTATGGAGTATGACCCCAAGCTACTTTCTACAGTTTACCAATTGTTCCTGGGAATGTTCAGTTTAACTCCCACTTAATTGAATGTGCAGGGAATGTGTTCTCCACGTGAAGTGCCAAACCTGCCTTAAAGAGGTTAACAAACCACCAATCCAATAAAATAAGGATATATGAAGTTTGGCCTAGATAGCAGGTAATATTTTAAGCTATATCTGATGTTGAAGAGACAGACAAGATCTGGCTCAATGGATCTTAAATACTTCTTGAACAACCATGTGTGAGACCCTGAGCTAGGAGCCAAAACGGATTACAGAAACTCTGCCCTTCAGGTACTAGAATCTTCTCCAAACATCAATAGATAATATTACATTTTGTTAGAAGGATGTGAGGATCTGCCAGCAGCGGGAGTGTGGCATGGACTCAGCGGGTAGGGTTTAAAAATTGTGTTTAGGTATTTCTAAGTAATACAAAAATACAAAAGAAATGAAAACATCCCATAAAATTAGAAAATGACTTTGAGGTTTTGGATAATGTAATTCAAGCATTTGAGTATAACTGTTGAGTCATGCCTATTGGTTTTCTTCAGTCGTCTTGAGATGTAAGTAACCTATAACCTTGTGTAAGTTTAAGGTCTATAATATGTTGATTTGGTATATTTGCAAAGTGGTCGGCAACATAGCATTGGCTTGCAACAGTCACAGCCCATAATTAGCGTTTCTTTGTCATTTTTTAAAACTGCAACTTTACCAAGTGTGGCAAATCTACATAATGTCTTAGTGATAAGATTTATAATCTGTTTATGGAGGCTTGTTTTTCCATTGTCTTCTAGAATATTTTTTTTTCTTGTGGGGTGGGGGGGGCGGGGAGAAAAACCTCTAACAGCCAGATCTTGGGGGATAGAAAGCCTACCCAGAACTAAACCCTTAATATGATTTTTTTGTGTGTGTGTGTGAGGTATGAAGACTTTTTCTGGGAGCTGTGCCATGGGGAAGATGGAAGGAAATCTTATTTGAAAGCATATTAAGTACATTTTGTCTGCCACGTATAAGTGAGGTTTATATAGAAAAGGGAATAAGCTAAAGGAAATAGATTGGCTAAGGGTAGATCTTTATTCAAAACTCTTTATCCAGTGAGTTATACAATTGCAGAAAGAAGTATGTGGGCTATGACAAAGTTGGACTGAGCTCTATTCTGTTGGGTTGTATGTCCAACTTTTCAAACACTAGGAGATAGAGGGGTGTCATGGGACCTCCCCTATGAGGAGTTGGGGGAACTAGCACTTGTTAAGCATTTCCTATGTTTTAGAGGACTCCGTACATATTAAATAACTGATAGTGGCACAACAACCTTCTGAACCAGGTGGTGTTAGTACCATTTTACAGGAGAGAACTCCGAGAAGCCATGTAGTATGTGACTGGAACAGACGTGGTTCTGTTTCATGATCAAGCCTTTCTTCCCTGTTCTCAACTTCAGATTTTTGTGCCCTGATGATTTTTATCTTGTAAATGTTATAACAGTTTGTGCCTAGGAATTGCCTACTTATTTATATCCCTTCCTTCTATCCCCTTTTCCTGTTTCCAGAATAGTCCGGGGTCTCTAACGGGCCACTCACAAGATCAGGGTGTGTGGGAGAGGAACCGCCGATTTGGGATCAGGTAGTGCTGTTTCCAAATGCCAGCTCTGCCACTTAGTAGCTCTGTGACCTACGGCAAGTTTAACTAGTCTTAGCTTTGGTTTCTTTAACTGTAAAATCTAAGCAGTAATGCATATTGTGCCTGACATCCAGCAAACACCCCATTGGTGGGAGCTGCCAATCCCATTAGATCTTCGGGAAGGAGGAAGCTGTTTGTCCATCCCTCCCCCAGAATATTTCCACTTTCTCCACCTTAGTTTTCAATTTTCTCTTCAAGTTGTAGCCCTGAAATGTACATAACTGTTTCTGGCAAATTTTGCAAATCTAATTGCATCTGGTATCAGTCAAGGTCTTCTATGACCCATAGTTTGAAATAGACTTGGAAAGAAAACTACCTGAGAACAAACTATGATCAATAGAAAATTATCTAGCGGGCAGAAGAGGATAGACAATTACCTTTGGTGGTTAACTTGGTTTATAGTGAGCTATTCTGAAAAGTCACTGCTGTTGGTGACCAATGGGTCCCCACTGGATCATGAGTGTCAGCCAATATCCGAGAGCTCCAGATTTCTTTTCCTTAAAGATTCTAGTATTTCCTGAGGAAAAACCTAAACATTAACAAATTTCAGCCTTGGTCAACGTGCAAGGGATCTACAGTAAATGTCCCCATTCCCACTCTGGGAGGAAAAACTCAAGATGAAGTCTCCCAAGGTCACTCAAAGTTAGTGCTAGCCTGTCATCCTTCCTGCCCTTCTGAGAGGCTTGACCCTTTGCTAAACAGCTCTTTTAAGGTCTGGAATTAACATATAATGCCAAGATGAAAGCAGGTCAGCAGGTCTCTTGTTCTCTAAATGTGGTGTGCTGTTTTTGTTTTTTGTTTTTTTGTTTTTTTTCCTTTTACCCCATGAGCCTTTCCAGGGTTAGAGGTGTGATGGACGCCTAGGTCTCCATTAATAAAGAACAGCTGGAGAGAAGGTATATAGCCATAAGAATTAGGATGTTAACTGGGCCAGAAGGTTTTCTCTAGTCTGAACTTAATATTTAAAATGTACTCTCTAAATGTTCCACAAGAAAAATGGAGGACTGCTGGAGGAATTGGGGTGAAACTGGGACAGCATGGGCTCTGGGACCAGCAGCCTGGATGCAGGGTGGGGCCCCACCCCCTGCTAATTGAAGGTTCTGGGACAAGTGACCTTTGCTTTCTGAGACTCCTTTCTTAACCTGTTAGACAAGGCTATACTACCCTATTTCTATCCCTCAAGGTCTTGTCCATTCTTTAAAGGTTGGTTCAGATGCCATCCCTCCGTGAGACCTTTTCCTGTGTCTTTCCTTGGCACTCTGTGCATGATTCATCTATGCTGTCCACTCTCTAGCAATTTGCCCAGATCCTAATCCTAAATGTATCTTCATTCAGTAAGAGGGAATAAGACTGCTGAGAATAAGAGACTGTCTTCTCCTTTTGTGCCCACTGCCTTAACTAGAATGCCTTCAAAAGCTGTTAACTGAATGTATGAAAGCTAAGCAAAAGTTGAGCAATTAGCCTAGACCAGGCACAGGTGAGATGCTTTAAATGGATTATCCTATTTAAACCTCCTTAACTTTGAGGGAGACCCATGGTTTTCCTCATTTTACATGGGTGAACTTCGTTTTCTGGAGGTCTGGTCACAGATTTAAATACGAAGATTCAGACCAAGTGGATCTTAACCAACCTGGCAAATATGAGGAAATAAAGATTAACTTTTATATAGCCATCTTCTATATCAAGCACTGGTCTAGGCATTTACACAAAACTAACCCTCACCACAATCCCATGAGGTAAATCGTATTGTACCCATTTCATAGATGAGAAGATGAAGGTGCTGAGAGCCTAAATTTTTCTTTTTTTAGGACCACATAGCAGGGAAGTGGAAATTCAAATTCGGGCAAATTTTTGGTTTTCAGTTAAATTCTTGTTACCTGGGTAAGTGCTGCTTTGGGTGGCTTCTTAAGTGGGGGGGGGAGACACTAAGACTTGTTGAGGTTATGTGGTACAGTTTCATTACTTTGAAGAATTAGTTGCCCTCTAGTTTTTAATTGCCTAGTTCAGGAAACCTAAAACAGCATAAAAACAGCCTAGTCTGTAAGTCTTTATCTGTGTTAAATTTTTACGAAAGATATGAAGAGTAGAAGTTTTTTTTTTTGTCTTTTTTGTTTTGTTTTTTTAAAGCCTTTCTGGTTTGGTCTCCACAAATCTGAGAAATTCTTCATTCTCCTCCTCCCTTTTTTCCAGGGTAGTTGTTAAATGAAGAGAAAGTCAGATGAAATAGCAGATCAACGATTGTTGCTTAATATCCTATTTTCACCCCTCTCTGGATTTGTCTCCCAGATGGAAATTTAACTCTCAAATGTGTAGGTGTGATCTGTTCCCATGATTAAATTGGGAGCTGTGGGTCATCTGGGTGGCTCAGTCGGTTAAGTGTCCAACACTGGCTGTGGCCATGATCTCCCGGTTCGTGAATTCAAGCCCTATGTTGGGTTCTCTGCTGTCAGCTTGGAGCCTGGAGCCCGCAGCCCGCTTTGGATTCTGTGTCTCCCTTTTTCTCTCTGCTCCTCCCCTGCTCACTCTCGTTCTTTCTCTCAAAAATAAACACTAAAAAAAAAAAAAAAAAAATCGGGGGCTGTGGGTTGGGTGGAGTGTGCAGGTTTTAGAGTTCCCAACCTTGGTGACCTGGACAACTCTGGGTTCAAGTTTCCTTGTCTGTGATGTTAAGGTGGCTTTCCTCTTGTCTCTTGTAGTAAGACCATGACTAGAGTATTGGGTTCAGGTAGGATGTTTCTATTTATCATGTGGTAATTGTCACTGAAATGAAGGCTATGAGGAAGAACTTGTGGTTTTAGAGTAAAAGAGCTGGCCATTTGACCTACATGGTTAAGGGAAGTCAAGAAAGGTTTTCAGCCTCTTCATGGACTCTCTTCCTTTAGACTCCTTCTACTTCTCTTGATTGACCCTTTTCAAATGGGTGTTCTGTTTGGATTCTCTTTTCTGGACCATGACTGTCAAACCATCTACCTTATCTTAATCATTAAAACTTCTAGCCCCTACCTCTGCTCCCAGTTCAGACTCCCAAAAACCACAGAAGAAAGCTCCAGTTCCTGCTTCTCTGGGAAGGGTAAATTGGTCCCCTCCAGCACCATTAAAATTTCTATCACCGTATTTGGCCAATGTCCTGAACTGGGCTACCATTGATATTCCTATACTGGACTAGCCATAGGGACAGCCTCACATGTTTGAGGCCTAGTTTACATGAAGGTTTTGGTGAAACCTGTGCAAAAATTAGAGCTATTCATTTCCCATTAATCCAACAAGGTATTTTAAAAATTTCATTTAAATTCCAGTGAACATGCAGCCTAATAGTTTTAGGCATACAATACAATGTGAATCAGATTTGAGAACATCAGAATCCAGTGGGTAACATTTAGACATGAGGCTGAATACATTTTTTTTTTCTTGTGGTGTAAAACCCAAAACTTTACCATCTTAACCATTTTAAGTTTAGTAGGGTTAAAGTGTATACACATTCTTATGAAACATTTGTAGAACTTCTTAATGTCACAAAACAAATTCTGTACTCCTTAACTCTTCTCTCCCTCCAGCCTCTGGCAACCACCATTCTACTTTGTTTCCATGAATTTGACTACTTTTAATACTTCATAAATTGAATCCTGCAGTCTTTTTTGGTTGGCCTCTTTTACTTAGCATAATGGTCTGAAGGTTCATCCATATGGTAGCATGTGGCAGGCTTTCCTTCCTTTTTAAGACTTGATGATCTGCTTTGTGTAAATCATGCTGTTAATCTATTCCTCTGAACGTTTGGGTTGCTTCTACCTTTTGGCTGTTAAAAATTGCTATGAACATGGGTGTACAAAAATCTCTTGGAGACCTTGCTTTCAATTCTTTAGGGTATAGATGCAGAAGTGAGATTGCTGGATCATATGGTAGTTCTATTCCTAAATTTCTCTAGGGCTTTTCATACTATATTCCACAGTGGTTGTACCATTTTACATTCTCCCAAATCATGTTCAAGGGTTCCCTTTTCTCTATATCCCCAACACTCGTTTTTTGGGACTGGGGTGTGGGAGTAGTAATTATCCTAACAGGTAAAAGGGTTTTTTGTTTGTTTGTTTGTTTTGCCTTGAAGGATGGACGCAGGCTTGTGGGGAACTTCAACTTCATTTTTTTTTTTTTAATGTTTCTGACAGTGAGTGAGGGGAGGGGCAAAGGAAGGGAGACCCAGAATCTGAAGCAGGCTCCAGGGTCTAAGCTGTCAGCACAGAGCCTGATGTGGGGCCTGAATCCACAAACTGTGAGATCATGAGCCAATGTCTGATGCTCCACCAACTGAGCCACCCAGGTGCCCCTCAACTTCATTGTTAAAAGCATTATTGCTTTTCTGGGAGCTAAGTAACCGGAGCCAGATCTCTTACCATCCAGAGGCCAATAAAAGAAGTATCCAGAAATCCTCACTATATCCATAACTGCATTTACCCTTTTGCTTGCATAGGATATAAAATTTTCTGTGAATAAAAACTCCTGGAACTGGCATGGTTAAGCAGAGTGAATTCTAGAAGACCGTTCTTTTTTTAATAAGTTGGGGTTAGAAAATGTGAATGGTGAAAGCTTTGGGGAAAATCAGTGAAAAGACTTGTGAATGGGGGGGGGGGGGGTAGGTGTGGCTGGCTAGAGTAGGAGGCAGGATAAGGATGAAATTCCAGGGTGAAGTGTGCCCTGGGAGAAGCCTTGAAGGTGAGAGTGAAAATCTCAAATGGTCACAAAAAACCAAGTTGGGGAATGTGGGGCTGGGAGGATAGTATAGAGGAGCTAATCTGAGGAGCTGAATGAAAAAAGGAAAGCGTGAAGTCATGAGGTGAAGGGCTTTGGGAACCCATTACCTTGTCCATGTCTCTAACTCAGCAGGAAGTAGCTATAGGCTGTAAGGAGTTGGTGGAGGAAAAAATCCCCTTTGGCCTAAATGTTATTTGATGTTCATTGATTATGTGATTCACTAGTTGAAAGATGGTCAGGGCCTGGTCTACACATCTTGCAGGACAGGAAGGGTCAAAGTGTAGAGTGATGTGTCTTCATGTTCTCTCTTCCTGCTTTAGATCTTCACACATACCCTTCACTTTGGCTCTCTTCTATTTTGTCCTTTGTTTGCAGGGTTTCTGTTACATGAAATCATCATTAGAACATCATTTGTTCTGCCACTTTTTTGATGAGTTCAAAGTGAAACCTTACATTTCTGATGTTAACATTGTAAATGTCAATGGCTTGCATTGTAACTTTCATTCTTCTGTATAACTTTCAGATGGTTATATGCCTATTCTCTTTCACAGATGACCTCTTCCACTCTTAGACTTGGCCTTTGGGAGGAAGAGTAAAAGTCTGGTTTTGGTTTAATGGCGCTTTTTCTTTAAAAAATGTTTTGTGCAGCCAAGAGTTTTCTTCCACTGCTTAGCTCTTAAGTCCGTTCAATCTGATCTGCCATGTAACAGTGCAGTTTCTTTGCTATTTCTCATGGAAGGCTGACCAGGATCCTTAGCCAGATTCAATAGCCCGTTTTATCCCTATCATTGTTTAAGGTGTTAGAATTTAATCAAAGTTACACTTCAAGAGAATTGCTAATATTCTGCACCCAATCCCTTGCTATTTACTGGGGTTTAAGGAGGAATTGACAAATCACACCCCTCTTTTTTTTCTACTTATAACCAGTTGAAAAGTTCAAAGATGAAGAAAAACGTTCCATTACTAATAAAGTTGATTCCAGAACATGCCTTGACACATAGCCAGTTGGGTTTCTTAATTCCCTACCATGCCAGTTCAAATGTATCTGACAGCTCATAGGCTACCTTTCTTCTCCTGACAGCTACCTCTCCTCTCATATCAAGGGCTTCTGTTTTCCTTTCTTGATGGACAGGAACTGCCTCCACATTTTCTCTTGCCCCAGGTGGTATCTGCCTTCCTCTTCTCTAGGGCACAAATTGAAGGGCTGTAAGGAAACAGTTACCAAGAAGGGCAAATATGCTAGGAGGTACCTAAAAATTTATACACCTAGACAAATGGCATTTGGACTCAATTCTCTCTTCCCTGCCTGTCACTTCTTAATTCTAGGCTTGCTTTCACCAAACAGGTAGTGCCCATTTTTGACAAATGACTTCTTTCATCCTCTTAGGCTTGGGTTTTGCTTGGGAGAAGCCAACAGCCCATGAGATCTTGAGAGGGTAATGTCAGTGTCAAACCCTGAGTCACAGGCTAGGCTTCCAAGGTGGTTTGTGAGCAGGGATGAAATCTCTACGATCAGGCTAGAAGTAAAGGTTTTTGAGATTTCACAATTCTGGTAAATCCTGTAACTCCATACATGGAAGCAGAAAACGAAATCCACTTTCTAAGGAAAAGGGAAGTATCTCAATCACAGCTTGTTCACACCCTCCTTAATACTCAGGTTTGATGCTGATTTTTCTCTTAAAGACAACAAACTATGACTATTAAGCAAGTGTCAATAAGATCTGAGTTTTTTTTTCCAGGAAGAGGAAATTTATGTATGGCAACACTTGGAACAAGTCCCTTCAGGAATTTATCCAGAAACTCTGCCAACTGCTGTCCAGGACTAAAGTCAAGAGCCCAGTCTGCCTTAGGTCAGGTGGTAGAGTCAGGATTCTCAGAGCCATGACTATCCCTCTGAAACCATTACTCCCTAATTGGCAAAACATCTGATGATGCACGCACTGCGTTTTTTTTGGCATTCCTGTGTGTACGCGGACATAGTGTTGAGCATGGGGTGGTAATCCTGATTGCCTCCTGGTGATGGGAAGCGGAGTGAGCAGGGAATTCTAGAAGGGGGATTATAGACCCTGATGCCCATGGTGCCAGGCAGGAAACCCAAGTAATCAGCTGTTTAAAAATAAAACACAACAATAGCCCAAGATGGTGATAAAAGGCGAGCTCTGTGGTAGGGACTGTGATGATCTAGAGAGTACAGCTCCCATCTGGGGAGGCATCCTCTGTTCAGCACAGGCAGGATGTTGGCTCCAGTGCTGCTGGGATTTTTGAACTCTGAATTACTTACCATCCTTAAAAATCAAAGATTCAAAAACCCTAGACAGGCAAAAGGAAACCTGTCTGGGCAATTCAACTCTGATTTGGATTATTATAAGACCCAGTGTTGTAAAGTGAGGCAGGGCTTTGGTTCATGTAGGACTAACATGTGGGAAGTGTGGGGCTTTCCCTTTAGACTTCCCTCCGTCCCCCTCCGTCCCCCGCCGTGCCCCTGCGTCCCCCTCCGTCCCCCGCCGTCCCCCTCCGTCCCCCCCCAGGTTTCGATATTTATGGGTAGGCATGCCTCTCCCATTTTTTCACAGCCCACAACCTGTGGCCCACCTCTTACCCCACACAGTGGTCCTGCCCACAAGAACTCTGGGGCCACACGGATTTGTGACCCCTAGCCTAAATATACCTTAGGATCAATTATGATAGAAACCGGTTCCCCCATTATATTATCCCCATCATAAATGGACAGAACAAGGTTTACTCTAAAGATTTGTTGTTTGATATGAAGTGAGCTGCACCAATTTACTGTACTTGGTGTATCCTGAGATGCTTTTTACCTTCTCTGTGCTGCCCATCCCCTCTTCACTTGGAGGACACTGAGATTTACACAGAATTAAAGTGATCCTAAAAGATGAGAATCTGATTACAGGCTATATCCTTTTAAAAATGTTCTTAATGTTTATTTTTGACAAAGTATGAGCAGGGGAGGGGCAGAGAGAGAGAGGGAGACACAGAATCTGAAGGAGGCTCCGGGCTCTGAGCTGTTAGCACAGAGCCTGATGTGGGGCTCAAACCCATAGGCCATGGGATTATGACCTGAGCCAAAGTTGGACGCTAACGGACTGAGCCACCCAGGCACCTCCAGGCTATACCTATGCTAATAAATGCTCATGGTGGGGGTGGGCAGAAACTGTATTTAAGGCTTAAAAAAAAATTCTCCATCTAGGTCCCTAAAATCCCTGTCTACTTTGACATCCTCTTATAGCCAACACCTGAACACCTGGGGTTGTGGTCGGTCTATAAACATCGAGATTCTGGCTAGTTCTAGTCAGATGCTTTCCCCATTATCACCATCAATAGTAGTTGGGAAGTGACTATGAATTATTAGGATTTGACCCCTCAGCCTTGGAACCTCTCTAGGCTACATCTACCAGGTTCCTTGAATACCAGTGTGTCCCTTGTATTCCAAAGAAGCCTGAGTTGCTCAGGCTTCCAAAGGAGATCTGTGTCTGCATTCTATTTTTTTATCCTTACAAGAAAACGTATCTCCCACAATGTATTTACTGGTCACAGGGGTAATACTTTCAAACTTAATAGTTTGGTTTCCTCCTTTCTCTCAATACAACTGCTCTTGCTATACTTCGCTCAGTTGTCTGGGGGTAGGGGCTTGGGAAGTTCTGGGTAACAGGATATATTATAAAGGTCACGCTAAAGGGAAGAGCCAAGGAAATAATCAGAATTTGATCGAAATCAGATTAGTTAGTAAGCCATGCTAATGGTCTAGAGGAAGGACGTTCCAGTTCCCTTAATATCCACAAATAAGGCTGGTAGGTCAACAAATGAGGCTTCTTCCTCATACCTGGGAGGGCTCTGCTTGTCTGTTAATACCAGCCTGGCCCCTCTGAAGAGGAGAGGAGAAAATGTAAGAGAAAGAAAATACTACTTCTGTTTGTTGTGTGCAGAGAACAGAGATGAGGGAGATGGCAGGACATTTGCTGCCCCTTTATCCTTCAGGTTTAGGCTTGAGAAATAGGTGTGTTGGGTATGTGAGGCTGGTGCCAAAGAGGGGGAAAACTGCCTTGTTTCTCTGGAGCATCACTGCAAGAAAGCATACTGGGTGGTCAGCAGAGAGGAGCTGGCAGCTGAGCTTTACGGAGTTGCCCCATTTCTTGTCCGGAAGTCACTGAATCGAGAGCCCAAGGGCCTATGAAAGGGGGTTGATGGAGTCCTGTGTGATGACCCTTGACTGAGGTGATGTTGAATAACTTGTGCACCTGTAGCCTGTGGAAGGCAAGCCGTAGTGAGTTAGCACAGGAGCCCGTCTGAGCTGGGAAAAGCAACCTGAATTCTGCCGACTTCAGGGGAAGCCAACGGACTGTTGGGGCACCCAGGAAGCCTAGGACTATTGCTCCTGCAGCCTGGTACAAGGTCAGGATCCCCAAGGATCCCCAAAGACTCACACACCTGACTCCTCCATATACCTGGATGCCAAGTCAGGAGAAGTGCGCAAAAATTTTAGGGGGAAATCATAGGAATGTTTCAAGCCAGGAGATTGTCACTTAGAAAATTCTACTTAATACATAAAATGGTGCAGGCCGGCCACAAAGTCTTGCAGTCCTTAAGGTTAGCCAACAATTCTTTGCTCACTTAATACCTTCTGTACATATAGCTCTTCACTCTGTAACACACCTTCAGATGAGAAATCTCACTTTATCTCCCCTTTGATAGGGATCTGTTGAGCTAGATGGAGATACTTAGCAAGCGAGAAGGTAAGACCGTACTAAAGTCACTATCCTAATGTACCGAATTTTGTAGGTGGGCCTTAACCTTTGATTCCAGGTCTACCTTCAGCTCCGTGGCCTCTTATCCATTGCCTTTCCATTTCTACTCTAGCATCACATGGATGTAAAAAAAAAAAAGGCTATATGATGGGTCCAGGATTTTGTTGGCAAACACAGCGTTGTGAGGTGTGGTTGTGGGCTCGTGAAGAGGTTGGGTCAATAAAGGACTGTTGATCAAAGACTGTCCTGAGGTTTCTCTCAGTCTGAATGGTATATCCTAGTAAGCTGATAGTTCTGTAAAAGAGGAATCCTGTTAATTAGAAAATACCATCTTGTTTATATTAATTGAAAATTCCCTTTTTATTTTTTAAATATGAAATTCATTGTCAAATTGGTTTCCATACAACACCCAGTACTCATCCCAAAATGTGCCCACCTCAATACCCATCACCCACCCCTCCCACCCCCCATCAACCCTCAGTTCTCCGTTTTTAAGAGTCTCTTATGCTTTGGCTCTCTACCTCTCTAACCTTTTTTTTTTTTCTTCCCCTCCCCCATGGACTTCTGTTAAGTTCCCTTAATATTCTCAGGTTGCTGAGGCCTGAGAAGGGCCTTGGCATCTTGAGGTCAGTGTGGCTCATAGAGGAGATGGGGATTAAAGGGCTGTGGCAGGATGCCTGTGTTCCATGCTCTTGGGTATGGACCTGAGGGAACTGTGAAAATGTATCAAGCATGAAACCAGGAGATGTGCAAATGGAAGAGGTGATGCTTGCAGGCGTTGACTCAATCCAATGGACAGGGCCTGTATAGACCCTTTAGAAGGATTATGGAAGTGTTCAGGAGAAGAGCTAGATGCACAGGCTGAGATGTGAAATGCCAAAGTTCTCCTTGCCAATAAATGCAGGTGGATGGATAAATGGGGATTCCAGGAAGAAGACCTAACCTGTGCAAAGGACAAGTGAGTGGAGTCAGTGAATATAAGTTTCATATGACTGCAAGTAAGCTAGTTTGGAACTCCAGGTTGTAAGAAATTGAGGATGATGTATCTGGAGATCTAAATGGGACAGAATGAAAAGAGCCTTAATGACTTACTACCGTTAAAGACCTTAAGGTGGCAAGAATCTACCCTGCCATAAAATGCACTAGACCCAAAGGGCTTTGTAGTTCTTCAAAGCACACCTAGTATTGTATCTTCAGTGTTTCCATAACTTGAGGAAAACTGCTTGAATCCTTATACAGGGGTTGAATAACTTTGATATAAATACCAGACAACTCCTCAAAATTAGGACTATTTCATTTGTGAACATAAAGACCTTTGTATTGTGTAGACAAACTCGATGGCTTTTTAGATGGGTCATAAGCAAGTATAGCTGACCTCAAGGAGTGATTCAATGTCAGAATATGTAGTTCAGGACAAAAAGGCAGATTTGAGAATGGTTTCCTGTTTTACTATGCTTTGTCTTCTGTCAACACTTTTTTTTTTTTTTTTGATAAGGATGAAAGTTGAGCTTTAATTTTTATCCTGATAGTTACTCCTAAATTGAAAGCCCTGGGCTGCCTGGGTGGTTCAGTCGGTTAAGTCTCTGACTTTGGCTTAGGTCATGATCTCACGGTTCAGGAGTTTGAGCCCCCATGTTGGGCTCTGTGCTGACTGCTCAGAGCCTGGAACCTGTTTCAGATTCTGTGTCTCCCTCTCTCGCTGTCCCTCCCTCCCTCACACACAGTTTCTCAAAATAAAGGAAAATTAAATATAAATTGAAAGCCCTACTTATACCTATTTTCCCCTATCTATAAAGTGCATCTGTCCTGCCTGCCCCCATTCCTTCATCTCCAGACTGTAGCCTACTCTGACCTTGCTGTTGTCTCTTCCTGTCCTAGCGCTGTTTCCAAATTCATTTCTTAGCGTCAAAGTTCCTCTTTTCCAGAGTAAGGATCTATTTTCTTGGTTTTCTGTTCTTTTCTGTTGTCTTTCATTGCCCTCCTCTCTGTCCTCCTCATCTCCACCTCCCTTTCTCCCCACCTCTGTTCCTCTTTAATTAAACCACAAGATTTAGAACTCTATCTCTACTTACTTCCTATCTCTTCCTACTGTATTCATCTCTCCTCTTCCTGTAGAGTACCTTTCAAACAGCTTCAGTATGGGCATATCTTCTGACTGCTCATAAATATGAAAAAATCTTTCAAATGCTAACATAGTAGGATGCAATATTCTAGGGTTAACCATCTCTTTAGCAGTTTGAAGATACTAACATGTACTTATGTATCCAATGCAGATGAGAAATTGGAGATCAATTTCAGGTTTTTCTGAAGATTTGCTTCCCTCAAGAATGACTTTCTCAAACCCTCTTAAAGTCTAAACTCTTTCACAGATCCTACTGTCTGGTTCTGGGAAAGTCTCTTATGTAATTCCTTCAAATAATTTCCCTCCTCCTTTGGACAGTTATACTACTTTACATCTGTTTATGTGTACTCCTTAATACCTGTATTTTTTGTGTGTTCTGGGCAATTTCTTCAACCCAATCTTTCAGCTCACCAATTTGCTATTTAACTTTGTCCACTCTGCTGTTAATTCCTTCAACTGAGTTTTCATTTCAATGCAATATCTTTCACGTATGTCTTCAAAATATTTTTTTTTTAAATTTTTTTTTCAACGTTTATTTTTGGGACAGAGAGAGACAGAGCATGAACGGGGGAGGGGCAGAGAGAGAGGGAGACACAGAATGTGAAACAGGCTCCAGGCTCTGAGCCATCAGCCCAGAGTCTGATGCGGGGCTCGAACTCACGGACCGCGAGATCGTGACCTGGCTGAAGTTGGATGCTTAACCGACTGCGCCACCCAGGCGCCCCATGTCTTCAAAATATTAAAATCCTTTATCTTGTTCTGGCTTTAGGTTTTGAACATTAATTGTGCTTATTTTATCTTCTGTCAGATCTGTATCTGTTACACCTGTTTCAAATACCTATTCCAGTGCTTTTCCTCATATATAGATTATTCCGTTGGTTGTACTTCATAGTCCAGTTTGACCTGATTGTCTTGCTTTAGCTGCTCAGGACTATGTCACCACAGGCTGAGCACAGCATCTCCTCATTTCACTTGGGCTCATTAGCCCCAATGCACTAAATGAAGATCAAGACTGAATATTTGTGTTCTCTCCAAATTCATATGTTGGAGCCTTAATCCCAAATGTGATATTTAGAGGTGAGGTCTTCGGGAGATGATTAGATTGAGATGAGGTCATGAAGGTAGATCCCCTCCCTTGGATTAGTGTCCTAGGAATAGAGGAGAAGGTTAGAATGATCTCTCCCCAACCTTCCCCACCGCCCCCCACCCCCATGTGAGCACAGCAAGCATGCAACCATTTATAACCTAGGAAGAGCATTCCCAACAGATCTTGACCCTTCATTCTCTAGAACTCTGAAAATAGTCTAAGGTACCTTAAATAGTCTAGAAATTCAAATGGAATCGTGTTGTTGGTGGGTAATTGGAGAAGATATTTACCTGCTAGTCACATGGTCTGGCACGAATGATTTAGTATGAAGTTGTTTTTTCACATTAGAATTTTTTTTAACTTTTTTCTTTTTATACTTATTTTTTTTTTTGAGAGACCTAGAGAGACCAAGCACAAGTTGGGGAGGGGCAGGGAGAGGAGACACAGAATCTGAAGCAGGCTCCAGGCTCCGAGCTGTCAGCACAGAGCCCGACGTGGGCCTTGAACTCAAACTGCGAGATCATGACCTAAGCCAAAGTTGGACACTTAACCGACTGAGCCACCCAGGTGCCCCTTATGTTAACATTTTTTAAAAAACATTTAATTCCCATAAGTCATTTGTAGGGTGGAACCTACAGCACCTGGGACAGGAAAGGAAACTATGGAAAACTGAGAAATAAGCCAAAGCTAGTATTTCTGAAAAGATGGAAAAAAAAAATCTGATGCAGGAAGAAACTTAGGGATATTAAAATGTAAATCCACAAAAAAATCTAGCTCCTGCTCCAGCTCTTGATCAAATAGCTTGAGGAAAAACACATCGTTTTTCATTCTGTCACTGTTTTCACTTCATAGCCTGTCAGGCTTCTCAACCAAACTGAGACAAATTCTCCTGAAAACCATTAGGAACCCAAAGTCCACATTCAGTGCCATTATTATCCACTCCGTCATCCTCTGCTAATTCAGATACATTTTCAAATAAGCCATGGGTTATCATTTTAGTGTGAACTCTCCTCAATTGCATGAAAAAGGAAAGGGGAGGGAGGAGTAGGCACAGGGGTTAGCTAGAGCAAGCCATCAGTACTCTATCTGTACTCTTCTGTCCATTTGAATGCCACCCTTGCCTTTTTTTCTCCTAAAACTTCGAATTTATACTTCTAAATCTCCCCCTGTTCTTTCCCTATAGGTTTTCCCAATACACCATCTGCTGTAGGTCTACTTTGTATTAATTTTAGGAGGCATTATTTAAAATATTGTGCTTAGGTTAAGCAAAGAGATGGAGGTGAATAACTTTTATATGAGATAATGTGCGTGAAACAGTGTTTATTTCTGTCCTGCTAAAAGAGCCATACCAACAAAAATAGTAATTAGATGCTCTGTGGACCTCTACGTTAAAATCTGGAATGGCCAGAATTGCATGTTTGCTCCTGAATATGAGTGTCTACAATTTGAATTTGGTAACTTAACAATGTTTACTGCTTGCATATGTTCTTCCCTAATTGAAGGCAAGTAATAGATCAGAAACCTTGTCTTCATATCCTAGAATGTAGGAGAGTTCCTGACGCCTAGCAGTGTCAGCAATTTTTGAAGGAATCAAAGGAGGCAGACATGGACATAGTCATATTGTAGGTTAGCTATGAGCTGCTTAGACTATCCTTGACCTCCTTGTATAAGGTAAGAGAATAGACTTTGAAGTTGGATACCCTTACATCTTGAGATTTCAGTGTACTAGATACATTGTTACATAACAAATTATCCCAAATCTTGGTGGCTTAAAACCATACATTCCCAGTTTCTGTAGGTCTGCCATCTTGGTGCAACTCAGCTGGATCTTGAGTCTCCCACAAACTAGTCAAACTGTTGGCCTGAGCTGTGGTCATCTCCTGAGGGTAGATTAGCTTCTAACTCACTCACATGGTGGTTGGTAGGAGTCCGTCCCTTGTGGGCCATTGGATTGAGGGTTTCAGCTTGTTGCTGACTCCCGGCCAGACCCACCCTCTGTTCCACGGGCAGCTCACATCATGACATCTGGCTTCACTGTGGTGAGGAAGCTAGAAACTAGTAAGTGCTAGCAAGTCAGCAGTCTCTTGTAACCCATCCCTTTTGCTGTATTTGTTAGAAATCAGTCACTAGTAAATGTGAATACCAGAAGGCAGGGGTTGCTGAAGGCCATTTTAAGTCATGTGGCCTTGGTAATTTACCGACACTCTTGCTTAGTTTCCTTATTTAAAAGGAATACTAATAGAACTTCCCTATTAAGGCTTTCATAACAAGATAAGGAGAATTGGCACATCAGTGGCTTGGTGGAGTGCTCAACCCATAGCAAAATCACTGTGCTATTGCTATCTTTTTTATGTCCCCTTTTGTGGATTCCTTACTTGTAAAGTGAGTGAGTAGATGATCTCTTTGTAAGTCCTAGATGCTTGAATTTTCTAGCCCCTGGAATCTATGGACTTCCAACAGTCTAACATTGTTTGGACTCAACATCAGTAGTTTTTTTCCTTACCCCTCTAATACATCATTGGGATCACATTTTAAAAGTGTGTTGCAGCTGTAGGGGCTATCCTCTTGATGTTTGGAGCAAATCAAACATTGTGGCACCGTGCCCTTAGAATCCGTAAGTTTTCTGAATTCTAGTCTGTTTCTGCTAGTTGTTAGAGGACTTGTCTGTCATCTTTGTGTGCAGCTCATCTCAGGGGAGAGTGGGTGACCTCTTATCCCGTCTAGTTTTAATAGCCTTTGGACCTAACTTAAATTTGCTGCCTATATTGGTTTTTAGTTCTTCTTGCCATATTTTTCATACTTAGGATCAAGTTTCTTGCCATAATTACTTAGGATCAAGTTTCTGAGATTAGTTTTCAGGCATTTTAAAAAATATTCTCAATTTCCTAAAGATTATAGGATTGATAGGAGTATAGTTATATCACTTCAGGGATAATTAAAATGTAAAGAAACTGAGACCTGAGAAACCTCTAGGCTTCTAAGATTCAGAGGTCATTTCTATAACAAAAATGAAGTCAGATGTATGTATCAGGAAAAATTACTCCCAATTGATGAAACAGATTTAGGGGCCTTTAGCTTGGCTGGAATTAAAGATAAAAAAAAATTTTTTCTATAATGATACAAGTTATTGGACACTTCCTGAAGTCTCACTTGTCTTGTACCTTTTAGAGATCTACACATATACAAGCTGTATCAGTAAAATGAGGAAATGAACTAAAGGCAAAGCAGATCTTGTATATCTAATTTTTGTAAGCTGTTCTAGCTTCTTGAAATTCCTGAAACTACTTGAATCTTTTAAACATGCTCATTCTCTCTAGTGTTCATTTCTTGAAATCAAGTCCATGCTCAAATATCATTCAAAAGTAAGCACCATGGATTGAGTGATCAAACTGGATAATACTTCCTAGTATAGAAAAGGAACAATAAGAGGAGGGTAGCTTTTTTATCTTGTATTTTAAAAAACCGGCTTCAAAGTATTTCAAGAGAAGTCATCAGATTGTTTAGAATAAGGAATCTATATTGAAGAAAAACTTAACTTTTGCTAGATTTTGGGGGAAAAAAATCCCAGTCTCACAGTTTGTACGAAGTTCTTTGATTTGAACCTGAGCCATTTGATAGTCATTCAAATTCTAGCTAGTTGTGTGACTTAGAAATATGTGCCATTAGGAAAGAGTTGGTATTCCGAACTTCATTTTCACTTGTAATCTGGTATGTCACAGAGATAAGCATTAAATGAGATACGTGAATGTCTCACAAACTCTAATGGGTAACCCTCAGGATAGTTAACATTAATGATATTTTATGCATGATCTCTTATCTAGATTAAATGAAATCACTAGACTCCTATATTTCACTAGATGATAAGAATGCTATTTTGCCCACTAGGCACTATACGAAGTTCTCACATAATCATATTTAGCTTAATCCTTGTGAACATGGAGTCTCCATTTTACAAGCGAGGAAAACTAAGGTTCAGAGAGGTTAATTTTGCCCAGATTATAAAACTAGCAAGTGATGAGCTGAGTCTGAGATCCAGATCCAGATGATCCTTGAGATGATTCTTTTAAGCCCTTATGCTAAACTATTTCTGGCATCCACTGTGAAAAGGAATGCACACGACCTTCTGGTTCTGTTTCACCAGTGGTTTGCAAATGTGGCTGCATAGGAGAATTAAGTGTTAGAAAAAACTGCCAAGTCCAGGGCACACTTGAAACCTATTAAATCAAATTCCTTGAGGGTTGGACCCAGATATTAGCCCCCGCCAAAAAAGAACCCTCGTCAGGTGACTCCCAACATGCAGTCAGCCAGCCCTGAGACTCCCATGTGTTAAATGCTCAGCCCTGGTAGATCTAGCCTAGTGCCTAACAGCCCTGGGCTTGGGAGCGAGAGGACTGACTTCCATTTGGCTGCTTTCAAGTTGTGTGATCATGGACAGGTTTCTTCTTTAAACTTTGAAAATGATATGAACAATGTCATATTCATGATGAAAATAACCCATGAAATGTTTCCAGCACACTGTCTGGAACAAAGGTCCTGCCCATGGAGGTAGAACTTCCTATCTCTCGTTCATGCTCTGCAGATTTTTGGTCGCTTCGTTCTTTTGAGCATATGTTCTTCTGTCCCTGGGTGGAAATAGGCTATTGGACCCTAAAGGCTCTTTCAAATCATTAATTTTATGCCCTTTCTAAAGGGTAGCATGGGACTTGTACTTGTGTAAGAGATCGACAATATTTAGCAACAGAAGTGACGTGTTGCTTATCCTGGGAGTAACCCAGATCACTTAGTAATGAGAACAGTTATTCGATGCCTTGATCAGTTAATGTTGGGGTTCTGAAAATGACCACATACATGCTTTTATAGACAGGTTTTTCCATTGTCGTCCTTTCTCCTTATAACTTGTTTACTTTCCTCACACAGGTGTAGGCAGCAGGGTTTGAATTAGTCTTTTAAGTGAGTGTATAATGGAGATGAGTAATTGCTTGCAGCTGCACATATCTGTAGGGATTTGTTTTCCTTTTAGTAGGGGACAGGATAATTTACCACAGAACTTTGCAAAGTGTAGTCTTGGTTGTCCCCATATGCTTGAGGGTGACTTTGCCTCTTGAATTGAAAGGCCACTGGAGCTTCCACCCATCTGTGAGACGACATGGTAGCTGGGGGACCGGCAGCCAGTTTTCTTTACAGAGGTGTTTCCCCCTCCCTTCAATAATAAAGGGGTCAGTATGGTTTCATTTTGAGTAAAAACTAGGAACATGAATAGTGGATAGGTTATCCAGGGTAGAAGAGAGGTTTCAAGGGACTGGGCTCTTCCAGCTTAACATCTAAAATATCTTTTGAAGACGAGGCTTTAGGATGTGCTAGATGCAGCTTGAAAATACAGCTCAAAATACTAGTATACAAGAACAATTCCATTGTCTGATTGTAAGACAAAATATGGTGTGACCTTCAAATGTGATGATGCAGTTACTGACCCAGAAAGTTGGCAGATGAGGATTTGTTTCTCTTAGTGCTGATGGATTCACAAATGTGAAGACTCACATTACCTAGCTTTCTCCTGTCCTAATCTCTTTTGAGGCCTGGCAGACCATAGCTGACCTGGGATCAGAAAAAGGCAACAATGGCCCCTTGAGAATGTAGTACCTCTAGCCGGATCAACCTTAAACTTGTTCCCGTGTTTTCCTCTCAGTAAAGACTGGATTTTGAACCGCTGGCACTGTTGAAAGTCGAATTTTGAGATCTTCTATTTAGAAACAGGATTTTCCACAGAACTTCTTCTCTACAGAAACCTGGTAAAGGAACTCATGGGATTGGCAGCAGAGAATGGGGATTAAGGGTCCTAGCTGTGCCTTTCCCAGCTATGTGATCTTGGATGGTCTACTTAACTGTCTTAACCTCCGATGTATAAAATAGGGTATATTTTCCTGGGTCAGCCTTCTTGTGAAGATGGAACTGGTCTTCAGTGGTTTGAAGAAACCACATTTGCTGAACCAATGTCAACATTTTGCGTGTTCAGTTTTCTGGTTAAGAGACAGCAAATAAAATGGGGGTGGGTGGGAACAGTTTTTAGTCAGAAATATTTTGACTCTTGGGCAGTAGCTCACTTCTCTGTCCTCCAAAACCTGGTCAGCCTGATCTTAAGTCTTAAGAATAAGCCATCAGTGACAAAAATCTCCAACTGGTCTTCTCTACCTGCCTGGGCTTGCTCTAAGGATATGGGATAGCATAGTAGGAGGGCGTGGCTGGAGTTCAGGTGTCTGGGTTCAGGTACCCATCCAGCCACATACTATGTGACCTTTACCTCACTTTCCTGTAGGCGGCTTGTGGTAAGATTAAATGAGGTATTTCATATAAAGTATCAAGAACAGTGGTTAGTATACAGTAAATCTATTGCAAAAAAAAAAAATCACTAGAAGTTACGGCTTTTACAGATAAAGTCCTAGGATCCTATCTTGGTAATCGTAAAGGAAAGGCTAGTATTCCTCTCATTTTTTCTCTAATTCTCCCAAATGACATTTCACCTATTCTTTGTTTCTTGAGCATGTGTGAACTGGTACAAATTTGTACCTAATAATGTCCTTTATTGAGTACCTATTATGTGCCAAGAATTGTATATACGTTTTCCCCCACTTTGTAAGCCAGGCATTATTTTAATCCCCCCCCCTTTTTTTTTTTTTAAAGAAACCAGGCATCACAAAATGGAGTGACCAGACCAAAACCCTTAACCAGTGGCAGGACTGGATCTAAACTTGGATTGGAGATCCTCCTCATGTGTCTTTTATCTCCCGTACAACCCCTTGAACATCCTTGTCCACTGAGGAGGCAGAAACCTCCTTTACCCTTAAATGGCAATGAAAATCTCTGTACTCCCACCATAGGTGTATTTCTAGAGTTGTGGGGAAAAGACCTCACTGTTGTAAATCAAATTCTATTCCAAATTTACAAGGAATATTGGTATTTGAACAGAATCCTATGACCTCTTCTTGAATTTTTTGGTATTAGTGAGGCTTGAGTATGATAGCTAACCTACCAGCTACTACTGTTCTAGCATGCTTAATCCATGACACTATAGAATGAATTCGTTTTTAGGAAGCAGAAAGCCCTCTTGAGTGAGGTTGCTTTTGATGAGGACAGTATGAATCAGACAGAAAAACCTGAGCAAACAGGCGAGTTCGGTTCTCGGGCCAGCCACCTGCTCTGGCCACTAGAGGGTAGTATTGGCATTGGAATGACACGTAGACATTGACAGCTCTTCACATTGAGAGGAAGCTGTGTGTGAAATGTGGGCTATTGCTAAATTTATACAAAATGGTTTGATGAAACAATTTGATATGACAGGAAACACCACATGACTGTAATTGGATTCTGCTGTTACTGGCAGCATACATCCTGAAAGGAATTCTTAAGGTCTGGTGCCCGTGGGTCATGGGGGTGGTTTACCTCCGGCCACAAATCAAGCCTGTGCCATTTGGGACTAACACCGTCCCTTCTCCCTTCTCTACTTCAATCCTGCTCCACTTTGCCACTTGCAAATCGTAGGCGTATGACCACCACAGAAGTTGATTCCTCACTGAAGTGTCTTGGGGAATTCCGTTCTTGTGCCTACCCTCAGGAGGGCTCTGTGTGGTAGGTGGGGACTGCTATCCTCGTGCCCTTTTACATAGACCAAAAGCTGAAGTCCTTGAACCTTCAAGCCTCCCTCCTGTTTGGCTGTAGAGCAGGAACTGGATTAAGGGCTGCATTTTGTCCAACTCGGTTGATTTCAGTGCTTAGGTGTGTGACCTTCTTAGCCCTCTGTCCACTCTGCTTCCCCTAGTAGTCCCTAGAACCACCAGGCTGAAGGTAGTGTAGGTATCCAGGGTGAGCTATTTAAGAGTATTTTCTTCAAGAAATACCCTTGCTGATCCAAAATCTTATACATGCAGCATGCCACTTATTTAAAAATGCTTGGTGACTGTACATCTCAAGATTGTTGCTTTTCGTGAGCTTGAAGGAAATCCATGCGGTGGGTTCCCACGTACTCTTTACCTGGCTTTTTCCCTGCCGGTAACCTCTTGTAAAACTACGGCACAGTATCTCAGCCAATCTATCAACTCTGATCGAGTCAAGATACAGAACATTTCCAAGGGTACCTGGGTGGTTCAGTTGGTTGAGTGTTTGACTCTCGATTTTCACTCAGGACATGATCTGATGGTTTGAGATCGATCCCCATGTCGGGCTCTGCACTCACAGCGCAGGGCCCGCTTGGGATTCTCTCTCCCCCTTTCTCTCTGCTCCTCCCCTGCTGATGTGTGTGCCACCCCACCCCCACCTCAAAATAAACTTAAAAAGATTTTAAAATACAGAACCTTTCCATCACCACAAAGATCCTTTATGTTCTCTTATATAGCCACACCTATTTCCCTCCCTGTCGAAACTGCTACCCTGTTTAACATTTCTATGATTTTGTAATTTCAAGAATTATAAAATAGAATTATACAACATGTAACCTTTTGGGGATTGCTTCTTTGCACTCACCAACTTCCTTCTGGATATTTACCTAAGTCATTGAGTGCATCAATATTTTTTTCATTGCTGAGTAGTAGTCCATGGTATAGGTACACCATGGGTTAACCACTTACTTGAAGGACAACTACATTATTTCCACTTGGCATGGTTGTGAATAAAGCTGATATGAACATTTGTGTCTAGGTTTTTGTGTTGTAAGTTTGCCTTTCTATGAGAAAAAGATCCAGGAGAGCAATTGCTGGGTTACATGGTAACTTTATATTTTAAAGAAACTATCAACCTATTTTATAGAGTGACTGCACTCTTTATATTCCCCTCAGCAATGTGGGAGCGATTGGCTTTCTCATCAGCATTTGGTATTGTCACCATTTTTATTGTGGTTATTCTAATAAGAATGTAATTCTTTTTAGAGCTTTTGAAGTCTTTTATCAGCATTGTGTAGTTTTCAGCATGTCAAGTTTGGTTAGATTTACACCTTTGTTTTTCTTGTTGAACAATGGTAAGTGGTATTTCTTAACTGTGTTCAAGCATTCATTGCTAGTATACAAGAATACAGTTGATTTTCTGTGTGTTTATCTTGTATTCTGTGATCTGGTAGTCTCAGCTCTAGGAGAGGTATTTTTTAAGAGCGTAGATGTCTTGGGATTTTACATAGACTATGTCATCTACAGTCAGGGACAGTTTATTTCTCTTCCCAATCTGTGTACTTTTTTTTTTTCCTCTTGCACTGGCTAGAATTTCCGGGATAGTAATGGATAAAAAAGTGGTGACAGCAAGCATCCTTGTTTCTGAACTTGAGAAAGTATTCATTCATCATGAAGTATGATTTTAGCTGTGGGGTTTTTGTAGATTCTCCTGATCAAGTTTAGAAAGTTCCCTTGTTGAGAGGTTTCATTTTTGTTTTTAAATAAGTGGATGTTGAATTTTATTGAATGCATTTTCCATATTAATGGAATCATGGGATTTTTCTTTTTAGCCTGTTAACATAGATGATATCGACTTCGCAAATATTGAACCAGGCTTCTATTCCTAGAATAAACTCCACTTTGTTATGATGTATAATTTTTTTTAAATCGAGGTATAATTGACCTAGAATTCAGCAATATATAAAAACTATATTTGCTGCTATTTAAGGACTTTAGACCTCCATGTTAAGAATATTCTGTGGGACGCCTGGGTGGCTCAGTCGGTTAAACGTCCGACTTCAGCTCAGGTCATAATCTTGCAGTCTGTGAGTTCAAGCCCCGTGTCGGGCTCTGTGCTGACCGCTCAGAGCCTGGAGCCTGCTTCGGATTCTGTGTCTCCCTCTTTCTGTGCCCCTCCCCCGCTCATACTCTGTCACTCTCACAAATGAATAAATGTAAAAAAAAAAAAAAAAAATTAAAAAAAAAACTGTAGACTTCTTTGAGTATTGTCTGGTTTTGGTATCGGGGCAGTACCAGTCTAAAATGGGGAGTGTTCTTGCCCATTTTCTGAGAAGAGATTGTGTAGAGTTGATGTTAATTTAAATACTTGGCAGAATTGCCAGTGAAGCCATCTTGGCCTAACGAATTCTTTTTTGGGAATTCTAAAATTATCATCCAATATCTTTACTAGTTATAGGGTATTCGTTTTGTGCATCCTACTGGATGAGTTGTAGTTTGTGTTTTTGAGGAATTGGTCCGTTTTGCCTAACTTGTTAAGTGTATGCCTGCTGGGATCTTCCTAGTATTCCCTCATTATTCCTTTGGTGTCTGTAGTGCCTGTAGGGATATTACCTGTTTGGTTCCTGTTTTTGGTAATGTAGGTCATCTTTGTCAGTGTTAAGACTTGACAATTTTGTCTATCAACTTTGTGTCTCCTTGATTTCACAACTGTTTTTCTATTCCCATTTTATTTCCTTCTACTTGTTTACTTCTTTTTGGTTCTTGAGGCATGAGTTTGAGAGCTTCCTCTTTTCTAACATAGGCATTTAGCACTAGAAGTTTCTCTTAGTATTGCTTTAGTTGTGTCCCACGAGTTCTGATCATGTCTCATTTTCATTCTCCTTCACTTCAGTGTATTTTTAAATTTCCTTGGAGGCTTCTTTGATTCATGGATTCCTTAGATGTATTTTAGTTTCTGGTGTTGGGAGATTTTCCTGTTACCTATTACTGATCTTCAGTTTGGTCTCATTGTGGTTAGTGATTCTAGGACTTATTTTAAATTTGTTGAGGTTTGTTGTATGATCCTGGATATGGCCTATTTTGATCAGTGTTCTGTAGGTTCTTGAATGTGTATTCTATTTTTGGGTGGAGTGTTCTATGTTTATTAGGTCTTGTTGATATTGGGTTCTTCTATATCCTTGCTGATTTTCTGAGTAGCTCTATTGGTATTGAAAGAGGAATATTGAAGTTTCTAAGTATAATTGTGGATTTGTCTTTTTCTTAGTCTATCAGTTTTTGCTTTGCATATGTTGCAGTTCCATTTGTAAATGTATACATAGGATTGTTGTGGGTTATCTCTTTTATCATCATAGAACTTTTTTTGGAACCAGTAATTTTCTTGCTCTGGAGTCTACTCACCTAATATTAATATAGCTATTCCTGCTTTCCTTTGATAACAGCATGATATATATCCTTAGCTTTTTTTGTGATACCTGTCTATATTTTTGTATTTAAAGGGAGCTTTTTGTAGATAGCATATAGTTGGATCATTAAAAACAAAACAAAAACAACAAAAAAACCCAGTCTGCCGTCTTTCATATTGATGGATTTAGACCACTTATGTTTAATACAACTTTTTTATATATTAAGGCTTAAATCTGCCATTTTGTTTCCTGCCACACCCCCCTCCCGCCCCACCTTCCTATGGAATAGTCGAAAAACTTTTCAGCATTTTGAAATATCTATAGTGTTTTTGGAGTCTATTTATTTTATATACAATGTCCAGGGAGTTTCCGTTAAACTTGGCAGGAGAGGGGGAATAAGGCAAAGTATGTCTACTTTGGGAAGCAACTAAACCTCTCAGGATGATGATCTGTAATATAAGGGAAGCTGGATTAGGTGCTTTTAATTCATCCTTAACTGAGTTCAGGGAACTCAGAGAAGAAGAAAAGTTTGGTCTGAGAAGGCTTTATAAGACACAGGATTTGTATTAGGCCTTGTAGTCAGTCTGGCATAGCGTTTATAAATGTAGTAGGCTGAGGACTCCTCTGATGCTCTATTCTTCCTCTGAAGGAAATCTTTAAGCAAACCTGGGGCAAAGGCCCCCCAGAGGGGAGGATTACTGTGTCCAGACCAAGCTGGTTACTGCTCACAGCCAGTGTTTACCTGCTGCACTTCATGCTGGTGCACTTCTCCTGTGTCTCCAGGAGTGCCCTCCTCCCTCTCTCCTGTTGTTCATTCTAAACATTCTGAGACTTCTGAGTCTGTCTCCTCCAGAAAGGAGTTTTGAACATTTACAGTCTTAAGGCTTTGTTATTTAAGATCCTTCTATAGCTCCTGTAACACCTTACATTGCTCTGTTCTGTCTTAATTTATATCTCCAGTTCCTGGAGAGCACAGCCATCTTGTCTATCAAAGCTCTGGAAGGGGCTTTAGAGATGGTTCCTCAGTGGATTATTAGTATTACTTGCGAGCTTTAAAAGTTATAGGTTCTCAAAGCCCATCTTCTACATAATCAAATTATATGTGTGTATGGAGGCATTGGCGAGGGCAGGCTGGGTTAGAGGGATGTGAAAAGAAGCTATGTTTTGTTTTCAAAAGCGGTCTATAAGATATAGTGCCTCCTGATCTATATGCATAGCATCTAGTTTATATAGCTTACTTCCTGGTTCTTTGTTCAACATCGGAATCCTGAGGTTTCTATCCCTTTCCATGACCATGACTCAAGTTCCTAAGAGGGATAATTGTGTGGTCTTAGAATGGACAGCAAGCCCAGCTGAGTGCCATGCCATTCTTGTATAGAGTTGTGCTCTGACGGGTCTCCAGTAGTGTGCTCTGTATGTCGTAGCCTGAGTTTTATTCTCTTGTCTTTCTACAGAGTTGAGGCCTACAATAGGCCTGATGACTCAGGAGATCTTAATGATCTAGCAAACGGACTATTTACTACTTCTGTATAGTAGAAAAGGTAATGTCCGGCTAAAAGTGTGAAGAAAATAACTTTTTTTTCCTTTGGAACACGAAGGCATAATTTCTGCGTTTGGTGTCAGGAGTTACTTAGAAAATCCAAGCCAAACTTTTATAAAGACGGAATTGGATTCCTTTGGGTAAATCTAGTGGAAAATTAATCATACAAAATATGGTGCCAAGAAAGCATTTGCAAGAGTGCAGATGCAGGAGTATGAAACATTACATTTTCCAGGCAATGCATCTCCTTATCGGAGCAGACTCCTTCGTGACTAGAGTGATCATTACTCAACAGTGATGGGTAACAAAAGCTCTTCTGTGCCTTAATCATTCCTTTAGAACTGATTGCGGAAGGGGGAGAAATGCCCTCTTGTTTTTGTAGTGCCCGTCGCACAGTAAATGGGACACTGGAGGGTCTCTCCTCCCTGCTTCAGGGCAGTGCCTCTCTATGGACTGAACCCAGTATGGAGATACGTGCATCCTGTATTCCAACGATCTGATAGTTAATTATCACATTGAGTAGAATGTTTTGGTGCTTTGTGACAAGAGGAAGAAACAAAAGCTCAAAAGGCTTTATCTGCTTCTTCAGACTGTTTAAGGTGGACTAAATGTACATAGTGTCCTGGAAGCTGTGCTCTGGAGCGGGGCCAGACGTGGCACAATGCCAGGGGCAGCCATTGGTGTGACAGCCACTCGTGTTATAGCTTTTCAGTGGCCTGCACCCTGAGACAACCCCTGCTACTTGTCTAGGAGATTTGTTCAACTCTTATCTTCTAAGATGTACTGAATTCTAATATATATATATGGTATTTCTAATTTTCACAAACTGTCTTGTTCCACAGTGTTCCTTTTTACTCTTTAAAGCACCCAATTTTTTTTTTAATTTAAAATTTTCTGAACTATTCCATTGGGGATCAGTTCACAACTTAGTTCACCATACATGGGTGATGAGCATTGAGGAGGGCGCTTGTTGGGATGAGCACTGGGTGTTGTATGAAAGCCAGTTTGACCATAAAGTAAATTCATAAAAAAAAATCTGTTAAACTTATAAACTTAATATTGACTTTTAAGTACTTCCTCTTATGGACAAACAAATCTGATACTTAAGGAATTAATTTTAAATGTTAAAAAATGCAGATGAAATTTTATTGACCATAACTTTGAGATCTAATTTATATACAAGTTGGAGGTGTGCAGCATGTTGATTTGATACTTACTACTTTTTATTTCACTTATATATTGCAAAATGATTACCACCATAACATTAGCGAACCCCTCCATCACATCATATAGTTACCATCTCTTTTTTGTGGTGAGAACATTTAAAATCTAACCTCTTGGCAATTTTCACACATGTAATATAGTACAATGTATACAGTATAAATTGTGAATAATGCTGCAGTGAACATGGAGTGCAGCTATAAGATCCTGTTTTCATTTACTTCTGATATGTGCACACATATACATACAGGAGTAGGATTGCTGGATCATACGGTGATCTTAAGTTTTTGGGTAACCTACATACTATTTTCCATAATGGCTGTACCAATCTCCATTCCTACCAACAGTGTGTAAAGATTCCCTTTTCTCCATATCCTTGCAAACATGTTCTCTCTGGTCTCTGTGGTGATGGCCATCATAATAGATGTGAGGTGATCTCTCATTGTGGTTTTGATTTTCGTTTCCCACATGACTAATGATTTTAAAAAAACTTTTCAACTCTTCAGTATTTTGATGGAGCATGGGGGGGGGGGTGCGGGCAGACACACACACCCACCCACCCACCTCTACCTGAAGCAGGCTCAGGCCTGTCAGCACAGAGCCTGATGTGAGGCTCAAACTCATGAACTGAGATCATGACCTGAGCTGAAGTCGGCTGCTTAACTGACTGAGCCACCCAGATGCCCCTCATGACTAAGGATTTTGAGTACCTTTTTATATACTTGTTGTCCATTTGTAGGTCTTTTTTGGAAAAAGGTCTATTCAGTTCCTCTGCCCATCGTATAATCAGGTTGTTTGATTTTGCTATTCAGTTTACATATTTTGGATATTAACCCCGCATTAGATCTATGACCAGCAAATATTTTCTCCCAGTATGCCCGTTACCTTTTCATTTTATAGATTCTTTTGCTGTTAAATCTTTTTAGTTTGATGCAGTCCCACTTACTAATTTTTGCTTCTGTTGCTTGTGATTTTGGTGTCCTATCCAGAAACTAATTGTCAACATCAAGGAATGGTTTCCCTACATTTTCCTCTAGGAGTCTTATGGTTTCAGGTCTTATGTTTAAGTCTTTAATTCCTTTTGGGTTAATTTTTGAAAGTGGTGTAAGGTAGGGATCCAATTTTATTCATGTGGTTATCCAGTTTTACTAGCACCATTTATTGAAGAAAAGATCATTTTGCCATGGAGTATTCTTGGGTTCCTTGTCAAATATTGACTGTATATGTGAGGGATCCATTGGGCGGTGTCTTTTTTTTTAATACCATATTGTACAGTTTTTTCATTTTTTAAAAAAATCATAGCTTTGTAGTACAGTTTGAAATCAATGTGCAATGCTTCCAGCTTTGTTCTTAGGATTGCTTAGGCATATTCAGGGTTTTTGTTTCCATACAGATTTTAGGATATTTTTTTTCCTATTTCTATGAAAAATTCCACTGGAACTTCTAGGAGTTACATTGAATCTGTAGATGGCCTTTGGTAAAATGAACATTTTAACGATATTCTTTTGATCCATGGACACAATATCTTTGTTTCCTTTGCAGTTTGTCATCAAAATCTTGTAGTTTTCAGGGTACAGGTATTTTGCCTCATTGATTTAACTTTATTCCTAAGTATTTCTTTATACCGTGAATGGGATTGTGTATTCTTCAGATGATTTGTTAGAGTATAGAAATGCTGATTTCTACATGCTGACTTTTTATTGTGCAACTTTACTAAATTTGTTGATTAGTTCTAACAGTTTTGTGATGGAGTGTTTAGAATTTTCTGTAGTAGAAATTACATGGGGATTAAGGAGTGCACTCACTGTGATGAGTACCAGGTGTTACATGGGAGTGTTGGATCACTCCTTTGTGCACCTGAAACTAATATTACATCCGATGTTGACTGACTGGAATTTTACATAAAAAGTTTAAAGAAAGACTATACCATTGGCAAGCAAAGACCATTTTACTACCGTTGTTGTTTGAATGCTTTTTCTCTTGTCTGCTCTGGCTAGGATTTACAATCCTATGTTGAATAACAGAGCAGGCTCCCATGTCTTGTTTCTGATTTTAGAGGAAAAGCTTTCAACCTTTTACCATTGAGGGTGATATTATCTGTGGGCTTGTCATATATGACTTTTATTATATTGAGCTATATTCCTTCTAAATTTTTTGAGTTTCTATCATGAAAGGTTAATTTGCAAAATAGTTTTTCTGCATCTATGCAGATGTTTTTAATCTCTTGTTAATATGGTATACCACATTTATTTGTATGTTAAATCATCCTTGAATCTCAGGAATAAATTTTTCTTAATGATACATGATTTTTCCAATGTGTTGATCTTTGGTTTGCTAATACCTTGAGAATTCTTGCATCTACATTCATCAGGAATACTGGCCTATGGTTTCCTTGTAGTTTTCTTATGGCCTTGGTATCAGGGTAATGGTGGCCTCCTAAAATGAGTGTGGGCATTATTCTCTCCAATTGTTTCTGCAAAGTTTCAGAAGGATTGGTACTTATTCCTTGAATGTTTTGGTAGAATTCACCAGTGAAGCCATCTGTTCTGGACTTCTTTTTGGAAAGCTTTTAACTACTGGTTCACTCTCCTTACTTAGTATTGGTCTGTTCAGAGTTCTTATTTCTTTGATTTGGTAGGCTGTATATTTATAGGAACTTATCCGTTTCTTTTAGGTTATGTAATTTGTGGGCATATAATCATAGTAGTCTCTTATCCTTTGTGTGGTATTGATTGCAAAATCTTTGATTTGATTTTGAGTCTTCGTCTTGTTAAACATCTGTCAATTTTAAAGCAGCTCTTCATTTCACTAATCTTTTCTATTTTTCTGGTCTCTCTTTCACTTATCTCCTGTTTTCCTTCTGCTAACTTTGAGCTTAGTTTTCTCGTTTATCTTGTTCCTTGAGGTGTAATTATAGGTTGTTTGTTTGAAATACTTCTTAAAGCTTACGGTGATAAAGCCTACATTCCTTATCAAACTGCTTTTCATTATCTCCTAGCCTTTGATATGTTGTGTCCATTTCCATTTTTTTTCCAAGATATTTGATATCCATTTTTTAAAATGTTTGAGAGAACATGAACACACAGAGGAGCGGCAGAGGGAGAATATGAATGAGTGAATGAATGAATCCATCCCATACAGGCTCCATTCTGTCAGCAGGGAGGCTGACATGGGGCTTGATTCCACGAACTGTGAGATCCTGACCTGAGCCAAAATCAACAGCTGGATGCTTAACCGACTGAGCCACCCAGGCTCCCTGTTTCTTTAACCAATTGCTTCAGGAGTGTATTGTCCAATTTCCACGTGGTTTTGATTTTTCCACCTTTTCTCCTGTTGTTGGTATCTAGTTTGATGTCATTATGGTGGGGAAACTCTTTGTGGTAGTATGATTTTAATCTTAAGACTTGTGACCTATGAACTGTCTTAGAGAATGTTCTATGTGCACTTGAATGTATACTCTGCTGCTGTCAGATGGATTGTTCTGTACATGTCTTTTAGGTCCATTTGGTCTAAAACATGGTTCAAATTAATTTTTTTGTTGGATCATACAGAAAGCCATTGTTGAAAGTTGATATTCAAGTCCCCTACTACTGCATTGTAGTCCATTTTTCCCTCCAGATTTTAGTATTTATGTATTTCGGTGCTCTGATGTTGGGTGAATGTTTTTATCCATTTTCTCAAAGAATTGGCCACTATATTATATAATGACTTTGTCTCTTACCATTTTTTATTTTTTTTGAGAGACCGCATGGGCGGGGGAGGAGCAGAGAGAGAGGGAGACACAGAATCCGAAGCAGGCTCTGAGCTGTCAGCACAGAGCTCGATGCAGGGCTCAAACTCACAAACTGTGAGGGCATGACCAGAGGTGAAGTCGGACGCTCAACCGCCTGAGCCACCTAGGCGACCCATCTCTTACCATTTTTGACTTAGTCTATTTTGTCATGTAGAACAATCCCTGCTCTTTGTGTGTCCTTAAAGCTAAAATGAGTGTCTTGAAGACCACCTACAGTTCACTCCTTTTTCTTCTTACATTTAATCTATTCAGCCACTTTTTGGGGGGACTTCAATCCATTTATATTCGGTATCGATGGGTAGGGACTTATACCATATTCTAGCTGTTTTGTAATTCCCTTGTTCATTTATCTTTGGCTACCTGCATTTTTGAATTGATTATTTTTGTAAAAGTATGTTTTGATATCCCTTTTGTGAATCTGCAGGTTTTTGCTTTGTAGTTACTATGAGGCTTATATAAAACATGAGCCGATCTGCTTCTACCAATGTGTTGTACATTTTCGTGTTACTAACTAATATTCTTACCCACGTCAATGCATCCAAACTCTTCCTCCCCACCATCCAAGTGGGTGCTGGAACTTCTCTGGAAACCTCGTCTGGACTTCACAAAAGCTCTTTCATCCATGGGTGGTGTCTAAGACGATGTTTTCTAAAGGCTCCTAGACTGCAGCTGAGATTGCTAGAAGTGATTCATGGGCTACAGCCAGGTCCACAGCCTAGGCTCACGTCTATCTGCTAGTCACCTGGTTTACGGGTGGATGAGACTCCTTCCAGGTCTCTTGGCGGTTATTGCTGGACACCCCCAGTGATTCCAAAGGTTCTTTTGTCTATGGATGGATGCTGAATTGATTGGGGGGGGGGTGCAAAAATGAGAAATATCATACGATGATGCTGATATCACCTCCAAGCACCTCTTTTTTGTGATGTTTTCAAAACTCTTATCTCCTGGAGCATGACGACTAATAGTTCTTCTCAAATATTCTCTTCCCTGCATTATTTCTCCTTCCTATTTTTTTCTGTTCTTGTTTTTTTTTTTTTTTTTTTTTTTTTTTTTTTTTTTTTTTTTTTTTGGTCTAACTTAAAGGTATTCCTAAATCTTGTGATCCTGGGCTGTGCATTTTAAGAGTGGGGTATTGAAATACTCTTTGGAAAATCTCATGTGAGCATGGGACTTACTTTTGAGATCACATTTCATTGTGGAGTACTGGATGCAAAATTGAATATATGTGGATCTTTGTATTGTTTTTCTTAGGGAGAATTCTCCAGTCTCCTGGCTGGGGAGCATATATCTGCTTTGAGTTTGGAGAGTTTAACTGGGAAAAGAACTAGAGATTTCACATGTAGTGCACGTGGGTGTGTGTGTTTCCTGAATTCCCATGCCTTCCAGAGGCACTTGGTACCTCCAGGAAATTCCTGTGCCTAAGGAATTTGGCCTGTCCTTTGAAATGAATTGATTGCAATTTTAGTGGAGTTGGGAAGAAGTGAAGATAAATGTGTGTTCAAGTTAGGTTTAGTTGGAACCCCAAGCTTGATACTGAGATTGATGGAAAATTCATTTACAGTCAACGATTCTGTAAGAGGACTTTAGATACAAGGAGCATATGCAGTTTGAGTAGCAACTGATCAACTAGTGACTCTCTGGCACCAAAGAACTTTAAAGTAGTGTTAAGGACTAGGGCGAACTGAAAGATTTCTAAGACCTCTGGCCATGGATATGTGGCAATGAGCTTTCAAAATATCTAAGGATATAACTTGGGATATAAAAGAATTTGAGGACACTGCCCCTCTTTGTGATATGCAGGGTTTGGGGCTTATTTTAATCTGACTTGTCTCTAAATTGGTCTTCAACTTTCCAAAGATTGACCTCAGAGTTGCTAAGGCAATACTTTATACTTGCTGAAGCTCTTCCATGTACATTTGCCCTTCCACGTTTTTTTTTAGTTATGAAAGAAATGCGTAATATATTTATTGCCACAATAGTAAAGAACTTCACAAATACCAAACTGGTTATATATCAAAGCTCTTCTATGATAGTCCCTAGTAGTACAGTGGGTAGAATTTGATAAAATCTAACCAGAGGTTCATTATCATTCTTTATTCTGGGCCCACCATCCCCCATCCCATGGACCTTTAGCTAAATGCAGAGCTAAGTTTCCTTTCTGCACTTCAAAAGGGTTGAGACTACTTGGTCTCAAAGAGCTAAACTGTTTGACTTTATAATTTAAAAGTATGTCTTTACAGCAGACAGCATTGCATTTCAGAGGATTGTTTTCTTTAGAACATGCTTCTTTCCTGTGTATTAGATTAGGATTTCCCTACAGCAATCAAGTCTTGTCTTCGCTGTGGATAAGTTCATGTGCATTTGCTTAAGCCACTAATGATAGGAAAATGGAAGACCTGGCTGGAGAACATATGTAGATAGGATCTTCATCTTCTGTAGTCTGAGTCTGATGCAGCACAACACAAGTTAGACAGCTGAGGCCCCAAGTCTTACACAGAAGAGTGAAATGTCCAGACCTGGGAATTAATTTGCATTAAATAAACTTTTGTGTATTTTTGGGCTTTCTGTTGGTTTGCAAACTGGCTGCCTTATGTGGAGGGCAGGGAGAGACCAAAGAAAGAGACCACTTCAGGTTGGTAAATGGCAATTCTAACAAGCTTATTTATAAGGCTTGTCTTGGGCGGCCATGAGACAAGTAGATCTTCACACCTGGCTGCCAAATCTTAAAAATTTAAGTATAGGCCCTAACTGGGTTCTTAGGTATACCATCCAGATGATCTCAACACCTGAATGTTTCACTGAGGGGCACCTGAGTGGCTCAGTCCATTAAGCCACAGACTTAGGCTCAGGTCATGATCTTGAAGTTTGTGGGTTTGAGCCCTGCATTAGGCTCTGCACTAAGGGTGCAGAGCCTGCTTGGGATTCTTTCTCTGCCCGTACCCACGGTCATACCCACGGTCTCAAGATAAACTTAAGGTTTTTGTGTGCAGCCCCCCCCCCCCCCCCGAAAACCTGGGATGTGTTCAGGGACCTTCCACTAGGGGATATGTATGGTTCATGAGCTGGTTCCTGAAACAGAGTCTAGATGGGAGAGTTACAGGTATGAATCTCTTGAAGTTAGTCTTGGGTCTTGGCTTGTAGGTTTTGAGAGCACCATATCTAAAAACGGGTTCAGTTTTACTGCCTTGTTTCCTTTTATTTGATCTATTATCTCCCAAACAGCAATAAAATATGGTGGACATGGTCTCCGCTGTAACTGGACTTGAAGAAGCCCTATACCCAGGTTTCAGGCAAAGGAGTCTACGGGAGAGGAGTGGCCCAGTTAAAACAGTAACATCTGAGATGGTGGCAGGAGGTCACATATGCAAGTGTTAGTCTACATAAGATGCCTGGAGCTGAGTGGCTCGCTCAGGTGTCCGGTGACCAGATGGATTTGAAGAGCATGCATGCATTTCCCAAAGAGTCCAGAACACTTAGGATGGAAATTTGAAAAAGGCTAAACTTCTCCAGTCAAATAGGATAAGGATCTCTCAGATACTATAATTTGGGAATTCGGGATTCATGAGAGACCTGGACCACACTGGTTACATTTGATGAAACAAATTACTTTGTAGTTTTCATCTCTCCTTTCGCTTCTATAAAAACATGCTCTATTCTTTTGATGTCCTCCCGGACCCTTATGGAACAACAGAGGTGATTTAGAATTCACGTTAATGACTTAATGACTTCCTTTCTCTTCTCTTCTTAATGAGATCCAGACAAATGTGTTGGTTTTCTTTTGTCTTTAGTCTGATCGTGGTTGTAAACCCACTCACCAATCTCCTATCCTCCACACATGGTTCTAAGTTCTCTTGTACCTTTGAAGCTGCTGCTGCTCGTTTCCCACCCTCCTCTCTTGAGCAGGTACCCTACCACCTTCCTTGAGCTTTGTTGTTGCCTAAACGAAAAATGTATTAAGACGTTCTATGTGCTCTCTTCTCCCCCTAATTTTTTCAAGATGTTTCGGGAACTCTCCCAAACTCTGCCAACCTGGTGACTTTAATCAACACTTCAGGACTTGCTGGTTGTGTATCTGTTTCCAGTCACTTATCATTCTGTTTGTCAGTGTGTTTGCTTTGCTCGGGGTTTTTTTTTTTTTACTGCCAGTACATCATCTCTAGGCTTAGGGAAGTAAAAAGAAACCTGTCGCTCACAAAATGTCTAAGAACCCTTCCTTTTTGTAGGTGTAAACATTCTTTTAAATAATTCACTGTATTTTTCCTGTTTTCTTAAATTTATTTTTTGGTTAAATATCTAGCTCCTAGAGTAGTGCCTAGTGTCGAGTAGGTGCTTAACAAGTATTTGGGGGCATGATGGATAAACCTAAAATGAACCAAAACTTGGTTTCAATTCTAAATTCTCAAAGGATGTGTGCCTATATCTTAGGATTTTGGAATAGGGGAGGATTCTCTGGCACCCTCTTCCTTTTTAAATTGTATTCTGGTGGCCCCCAACCCTCAAGTGTTCCATGAAGTCTCTAAAGTGTCCACAATGTTCTGCCAAGTCTCTTGGACCTTTGAGTGAATAGTCATTGAACCATCACTAAATGCCAGGCATAGTGTAGTTGCTTTATACGTAAGTATGTTATTCAATTGCTGTAATAAACTTGAGATAGTTGATATCCTCTCTTCCTGCCCCCAGGCTCCCCAACACTCTGGCTTTCCTTTTCTTCAGAAAGCCACCTGTTCCTTCAGTGTTAGCATTAGGGAAACTGATTTACGCAAGGAGAAAACTCTCATGAATAACTTCATGGTTTTGTTTTTAATAGTTAGGGTGCGATGTTGGCATCCTAAACATTTTGGTGATTTTTGTGACTGTGGTCTAATGATAGTTGACGGTCTTACAGTAGGTTTACAAACCTTATGTTTATAACTACTTATTTAAAAGATTGGTTTCTAAAGACTACTGTATTGGTGTGTCCTCTCTTCCATACTTTCCACACCTTATCACCCGTGCATTTATTTGGCACCTGTTAAGAGTCTGGCACTATGCCAGAATCTGTGGCCGAGATTCTCAAGTACCTATGTTCACCTCTCTTCTCAGTTTAAATCTCCTCAGTGTCTTCTCATTTTCTTAGGCTAAATTGTGAACACCTAAGCATGACCTTAAAAACCTGTCTCCCTCCATTCTCATGTCCTCGTCGTTCTCTACTCCCCACCCCAGTTCCCATTTTCACCTCTTCTCTTACAATCCCCCAAATAAATGCACTCTCCTGAATTTCTTCCAGTGATGCTGTCCTCTCAAGGTTTAACATGTCCTTCTTCTGCCTGGAACACTATCCTCTCCCATTTGTCTAAAACCTAATTTTTAGTTTCTGGTTAAACTCTCCACAGGAAGGTTTTCTAACCCTCGTAGTCTGGGTAAGGGGCCCCTTCGCACCACTTCCTGCAAACCCTGTGCTTCCCTGATTGTAGATAGGCAGGGTTCTGCTTTCCATTTCCTCACCACATTGTGCTCTCAGTACAGCACCATTCCTGGCCAAGACACGGCCACACAAAAGGCTGTTTGGAAAAGGGCAAGTATTTTGATTATTAAAATTTTAACCGCATTTAAAAATAGGGAAGCATTTCCTATTAGCTTCATCTATCTCGTTTTTTTCCTGGAAGGATTGCAATTCATCCATTTCTCTTCTTTGAGCTCAAAGTACACTGAAACCCTCTAGAAAGCAGAAGGAATTGATAACAGGAAACCTCTTATATTTGGCAAAACTCGGTGCTTTGTCACACATTTTGGAAACTTCAAAATTCCTTGATTGAAAGTTGTGTGTTCCCTGAAAGAAACGGGGAGCTTCCCTGGAATCCCTTGGATTAGCTATGGGTGGGTGAGAGGCCACCAGCTGAACAGTCTTGGCCTTGGTTGTCAGGGGAAGGTTGGGATGGGGTTCTTGAGGCAATGATTAGCTCCTTCAAGCATTGCTTCTTTGGTGGAAAGGACAGTAGGAACCTTTTTTCTTTTCCCACTTTACAGCTTACCTAAACACATTTGATTGGACTCTGTGAAAAATGCAACAGTAGTCATTTCCTTGAGCTACTCCTCTTATGTGCTCAGTTCTTGGGCATCACAAGAATGCTATCTATACCATGGAATGTAAAGATGAACTTTTTTGGGAGACTTGTTTAATTGCAAAACTAAATTTCATATAGGCTCAGATTTTACAGTTAGATGCTTACATTCACCTTAAAAAAATAAAAACTAAAGTATTTAAGTCACTTCTTGTGACTCAGCTGTTAGAATTTTGGGCAGGAATGAGGAATCCAAATAGCAAGGAAATGGTACAGTAATAAGAGGAAATGTTGCATTGTAACTGTCAAATGTCATCTGCTTAACGTTTGATCTGGTTTATGCTTCTAGCAGGATACAGGTGGAGCTGTAGAAGAAAGTGCAAATCAAAAGTATAATTTCTCTCCCTTTTCCATCGTGATCCCTAGACCTTTGATTTATACCTGCCTTTTCCTTATGTCCACCACCAAATGAGGCATCTATTCTCCTTGCTGCTCTTGCCAGCTCTTACTCCTTTATGTGGGAATGGACCTACTGCTCCCTCCTCAGAGCGGCCCCATCCCAGCTCCCTCTCCTACTTCTGCTGCAACCACCAGTTACTGTAATCACACTGAGCCTAGAGGATATGGCTGCTCTCAACATGGAATCTGCCCAATAATGAAGCCAAAAGAGGAAAATCAGAGCTTAGAGCTGAAAAGAGATGGTCATTTATATTGTTTGGACCCTGACATCCAGCCATGCCTGAAGCCAGTACTACCTTATAGACTGTTTTGTTTGTACTAGTTTTAATGACATTTTGGCAGCCTTCATATCTTGGCTAATAAAGGTCCCAACACATTGTTCCAAGGCTGTGGTCATTAAAAACCTTAACTCCTTTCCTAGAAGCTAATGCATGCTTTTGATAGTATTTCTTGATAGTCCCAACTGGGCCTACAGCAGTGGTGGCAGCAACAAAAGTCTGTTTTCACCTCTAAGCTCTGCTGGCTTCATTATTGGGCAGATTCCATGTGATATCAGTGAAGGTCCCTAGAAGCTCAAGACTCCTATCCTCAGAAGAGAAAGCATTCTTTTTTTCTGGAATTGGTAGAAAGATCTTGGAGGAAGATCCTGAGTGGCTTGGCTCCAGTCAAAGACTAGACCGGTCCCTGAAGCAATTATGACACTTAGGGAAAAGGAAGCTTTTGACAGGCCAGGCCTGATTTCATGACCTTCATTTGGGGTGAAGGTGGGGGCAACACCATTAAAACAGGAAAGATGTGTTCTCAGGCTGATGATGACAGGGATTATGGGAATATCCATTTGGATAAGCAAGGGCTACTCCTTGCCTTAATCTTGGTGTTGGACCAGGTCCTTGGGGAAACTCATGAACACTACTTTGTTTCTGGGAAGAGTGTGTTCCCATCTGTGGGTGGGGAGCCTTGATGCCTGTCCCACAAATCTTCCCCCTCCCTCTTGTATGAATACTACAGCTGTGCCTGCCTATTATTTTTGGTCTTATCCTGGTTTCACCATAAATCAGAGCCCGAGGCAGAGGCTTATGTGCTACTTCTTTATTAGGGGGTGCAATCCAAGGGAACAGGAGGAAAGGAAAAATGGAAATGGGAGAGGAGAGAAAGCCAATACAAAGGTGCTATTAAACCAGCTACCACTTGGGGTTAAGAGCACCCAAGAGCTCAGTCTTGCAGGATCACCTTCTGAGAGATTGTGTTTGGTAAGAAGTCTGTAAGAAGTTCTTTCCAAGGGAGAAACGAGCTCATGGATAGGAAGAATTTATCTGCTGCTGTTCAGAAGTTAACCTTTGGGGTGTTAATTTCTCTGAACTTCTTGAATATGCATATGTGGGCTCTGCAGTGTTTCCCATCTCAGTATCAACAAGAAGCCCTGGCAGGAGCCTAGAAATACTTGGTGCAGGTATGGGAAGAGGTGTTAAATTTTGCTGCTATACTACAAAATGGTGCCCTGTTGGGAAGGAGAGTGTTGTCACAGAGGCTCTTTCAAGGTAATGGCCAGCTGCAAACTCTGAAAAGACTTGGACAATGGTTTATTTTTTTTATTTAGGGGGTATTTTTAAATATTTCTTGATTTATCTTTAATTTTTTTTAAAGCTTATTTTTTGAGAGGGAGAGAGCTAGAGCTTGAGGGAGGAGCAGAGAGAGGGGAGAGAGAGAGTCCCAAGCAGGCTTTGTGCTATCAGCACAGAGCCCGATGTGGGGCTTGATCTCACAAAGTGTGAGATCATGACCTGAGCCTAGATCAAGAGTTGGACACTTAATTGACTGAGGCGTGCAGGTGCCTCTTGGCTGATTTTTATCTTTAAACTCTATACCTGATGTGGGGCTTGAATTCATAACCCCAAGATCAAGAGTTGCATGTTCTATTAGCTGAGCCAGCCAGGTGCCTCGTCAAAGAGGTTAATGAAACAAGTGTTCTATAGTTGCTGTTGTCACAAGGTGCTAATTGATATTTATCATCTCCCTCCTCTAGATCTTCTAGATTGTCCCCACCCATGACCAACAAGTCAATGGGTATGGAATTCTAGGTCTTGTTGATGTCAGGCTGTGATTGCTTCAGTTGTTGTTCTTACTGAGCAGAGAAGCCCCAAGGGATTTCTCAAGGCATCTTCTGCTTCTAGACTGGCTCCTCCTTTCATCCATTGTGTAACAGCTACCCTGGGCTCCCCATGGCAGTCAGGATCAAATCCCTCCTACCAATAGAATGACTAGTAGCATGAGGAAGCCAGTGACCTTTGGTACTACACTGAACTCTTATGCACACCATCCACCCATGGAGAAATCTGTTGTTCATTCTTCCCCCATTTCTACCCCCACTCAGAATTGGAAAATCGGTTGAGCAATGTATATTCTGTAGTCATCAGGAATAAGGGCCAATCCTATTTCATTCCTTGGTTTCTGAACCTCTGTATTCTATATTGAGGACATAATACTTATTCCTTAAATATACCATATTCTAGGGAAGAGCTCTTCAACCTCCTAATGGTTGTCCTCAGTTTGGCACCTTAGCTGAGCTTTTAACAGGCTGTTCACTGTTTTGTTAGATTGGCTGCTTTAGGGTAACCAGCAATTGACCACATGGTCATTGGTCAACCACATGGTCCCTGGGTCCAAAGCAATATTAGATGGGAAATAGTGTCAGTAAGACCAACATTCTGTAAATTCTTAGATGGTAATATTGGCAGTAACACTGTAGTAGGAAAGGCAAGCCTGTATCCAGAGTAGATAGGGATTCTAGTTGGGATCAATTGCTATCTCTTCCAGGATAGAATGCATTGGAGAGAATTACCCTGTCATCAAATGGTTGGTGGATTTCATCCAGAATAGTGCCATATGAGGGACCAGCATTCGTCTTTCCTGCTGGCAGTTTGTGCCTTAAGCAGAACTAGATGAGTCTTGCTGAGAGGGAGTCAACGCTACAGTGTTCTTGCACAGCCTCCATTCCTACCACCATGGTCTCGGCTCATGGGCCCATTGTGCCATTTTGAAGTGCTCAAGGGGACATCCTGGCTGATGTCTATAGGGCGAATCATTCCTATCCATTTGTTTTTTAACAGTCTTCTCTATGGTAAATGTTCTCTGAAGGACAATGTGAGACAAAGTTTTGTCCATGGTCCTATGTTCTATTTCTTTCAGACCTTTCTCTCCACTCTTCTAATATGTTCCTGCCAGGTCCCTGACCAGCTGGCCAGTTAATTCACCAGTGCCCGGGGTTCCTTGTATATCTATACTTCAGGCCATCTAGGTCTCCTACAAAGTGAATAATAAAATACACTGCTCACATCTCTGTTAGGATATCCTTAACTACTGTGTGGGGGCCCGGGCCCTGGTGCCACGCTGAGACCAGGTCGAGCAAAGGCTCCCTGTCGACTCAGCCAACCTGGTGGTTTCCCCTCCCATTCATGTGGGAGGCCGGGCCCCAGTGCCAGGCTGAGACTGGGTCGAACAACGGTTCCCTATTGACTCAGCCAACCCGGTGGTTCCCCCTCCCATTCCCCCACTTTCAAGGGCATACGAAAGCCTTGTCAAGGCTGAGAAAGTTAATTCCTGAAGCCTGTGGTCTGCAGGTGTTGGCAGTAATGCTACCTCCCTTTTTCTACCCCGAGTCAGATAGAAACAAACATGGGAACTGTTTTGCTAGCAATCTATCAACAAGGTCTTGTGACCCGTTCAGAAAGTTCACAAGGTACACAGAACTAAATGTTTTGGCTGGCAGTGATCATGTGAAACCTGTTTATTCTTAGAATGACCTGATCCATAAGAGTCTTCTAAAAGATTGTGTACAGCAACAATAAAGCCGTCACTTGGGCCATCAGCCCAGGGGACCCTCCTGTTCCCAAACTTCCTCTTCTCTCTCTTTTCTTACATTACCCTACCCTCAGGACCCTGATCTCGGTGTTTGTTGCGCCGGTTGCAACACTACTGGTTAGGATAAGACCCTCCTTGAGGAGGCCTGAAATGCAAGGAAGTGGGAGTGTAGGAAGCATGGAGTGTAGCAAGGAAGGTGGAAAATCTACCATGATGGCATGTTATCAAAGTGACGTCAAGTGGTATTGCTCCCATAAATGACCACTTCTCAGGACTGTCTGTTTGCAGAAGAAGGGAGAAGACTTATATCATTGGTGAGGGTTTTTTGCCCCAAGTATTCTTCACTTCACGTATGTGTGGTTTGCATTTGGATCCCATAGGGCATCACTCCCATCAACAGGGAAACCTTGGGGCAGAAGGCAAGAGAGGGGATGTGATGGGGTATGTGGTGAGATGGGTTGTGCCCATGTGAAGTTGGTCAGATTTCCCACAGACTTGGTAGCTACTACAACCACTGAGGCTAGAACAAGTGGCCAAATGCCCTACGGATAGATAAATGTGAGAGGCTCTGACCTGGTATGTAAGAAGGGTCTTGTTCATCTTCCCTCTTGATAGATCTCTTCCTTGAAAAGTGATGGTACACTTGCCAATATGTTTCATACAGTCTGCATGGTTCCCCCCAAATACCTACATGAATTAGGCAGGTACACTATTTGAACACATATGATGTATCCACAGGCGAGGTTGAGGACACAAAGTTGAGTTAGACCTGGTCAGTTTTTTTTCTCTCAAGGAATTTGAAGTCTGTCATATCCTCATTTAGCAGATGGGGAAAATGAAATTAAAGATGGTGACTTTCTCCAAGTCATTCAACTGGAATGTGACAAAGCTGGATCTATTAACATTTTATGTTTGTAATAGTATTCCAAATAAATCCTACTGCCTATACCAGTTATTGGAGCATTAAAATAGCAAATGACTGGCAAGCACAGGTCATGCCTCATTGCAGAACTTTGAGTTTAAACAATAACAGTACATGAGATTTGTAACTTCTTCTGTAATGCCATATTGGTGAAGGTAGATTGGGAGTATTTTTTAATGTTTGCAGCAGGTGAGAGGATGGACAAAGCTATTGCTGATGGGTATTTACCCTTCCAATTGCAAGAACAGAACTAATTGTAGTATCTTCAGAAAAGCTAAACCAAAAAATACAAATAGATCCGATAACGCCAACACCAACATAAAATTTTTTGATCTTAATGTTATGACTATCTTCCTATATCCCTTAATATTTTACTACATCCTCATTTTAAGGAGACTGTATTCCATTATATGGTTATAATGTGCTTAACCAATTTTGTTGGTTAAATGAAACAAAAATGCTTCATTATATAGCCATAGAGCTATATCTTTGTGAAACCTATGATTTTTTAGTGACTTCTTCCATGTGGAAGTCCTGATTCAAAAATAATGTACTTTGATGCAGATGCCTATCAGCATATGAAAGTACCTGTTTCCTTACTCCCTTGCCAACCCTGGATATTAGTTTTTCACTATGTGTTCATGTGATAGAAAAATACAAATCCTCATCTTCATGCTGGGAAAGCTTTTTTACAAAGATGAATTCTAATCCAAACAAGGATAGAGTTAACATGTTTGACATTTATATTGTAGTAAATACTTTCAAAAACGGCCATTTTTCCAATTGCCATATCTGACTTTTCCAATGTGCTTTTTGCTAAGATGAGTGGATACCTGCACCTGCCTGCCAGCATCTTTAAAAAAAAAAAAAAAAAAAAAAATCAACTTTAACATTCATTTAAAAAAATTTTTTAACGTTTATTTTTGAGACCCAGCATGAACGGGGGAGGGTCAGAGAGAGAGGGAGACACAGAATCTGAAATAGGCTCCAGGCTCTGAGTGGTCAGCACAGAGCCCGACGCGGGGCTCGAACTCACGGACCGTGAGATCGTGACCTGAGCTGAAGTTGGCCGCTTAACCGACTGAGCCACCCAGGCGTCCCTTAAATGTTTATATAGAGGCTTTGAAAGGGTCTGATCTAAATGGTGTCTCCACAACCTCTTTCTCTCAAGACTATATCCTTGAAATGGTTGCTAGTACGGGAATAATAGGATATGTATTCAAAGAATAGGGAAGGGGGTGAGAAGGCTCTGATTCCCTGGGTCAATGAGCAGTCACAATGTCTCCATGATCTCCAATAACGTGTGACTTCCTTTGACCAATAAAATAAAGCAAAAATGGTATTCGCTGTTTTTGAGCCTAAGCCCCTCAGAGGCTTTTGTACACTTCCATTTGCTCTCAGACCAGGGGACCACCATGGGAGTAAGCCCAGGCTGCCTTCTGGATGATACACACATGGTCCAGGTACTCCATCATCCCAGGAGCTATTTAGTCAGCCCCCAGAAACAGAGCTGTGCACTGATCTGTAGTTAGGCACAAATGTGAAGGAGTCCAATTAACATAACCATTCAGGTAAGCACAGCCTAAACTGCTGCCACTTAGATTCCTGAGAAAAATAAGTGACTGTTGTTTTGTATCACCACACCTTTAGTTTGCTATCCAACAAAAGTTAACTGTGAAACACTCATGATCTTAATTTGGTGAAGATATCATACTTGATGTAAAATTATCTTAAATGAAAAATAGAAATGTTTCCACAACCATCTATGAATCTATTTTTCCTGTACATCTCCCCTGAAACTATTTAGGTGTATAACTCAGTACCAGTATATGCTCAGGAAATGAATATATTTACCAAAAGACACAAACAAGGATGTTTATAGCAATGCTGTTTACAATAGAACAACACTAGAAATAACCAAGTGTCCATTGAAAATAAGTAAATACTGCTATATTCATCTAATGAAATGCTAGGTAGTAATTAACTGCATGTAATATGGGTGAATGGGTGAATTTCATAAATGTCATGCTGAGTGAAAGAAGGCAGGCATAAAAGAGTCATATGCTGCGTGATTCCATACATAAAGTTTAAAGGCAGGGAAAATAATCTCTGATACTTAGAAAGTCAAGGGAATGGCAATTTTGGGGCGTGGGTGGCTAATGATGAGGGAGGAGGAAGTGTTTATCTTAAGGATTTTAATGACCGGACACAGATGGGCTTCGAAAATGCTGGAAATGTTCTATTTCTTGGTCTGAATGGATGTTACACAGGTATGCTTAGTCTGAATATTGGGCCACTTTATGACTTGTGTACTTTTGTGTATTATACTTTAGTAAATTTATTTTTTAAACCAAGAGTATAGCCTGAGAGCTGTTAAATAGCTTCCATAGAACAGTCATGGTGTTGTAGATCACAATGGCACCTACATTTAGCAAAAAGCTGTTTCATTAGGAGGACCAGCACGTTGGTGCTCAGTACCAGGTCTTGAGTAGTCTTGGGATCAAGAGACCCAGAGGGAGGGGGCCAGGCCCAAACACTTTGGCCCTAATTGATGATGCAGCATATAAGCAAAGATCACAACTGGAGGGTTTGGGGAGATCGTGGAATCGACATCGGGTAAATCCTATGAATTCAGAGAGCAATGTTGAGGTCGGAGGAATTTGCAAAAATCAAAAGAGTTGGCAAATTGAGCTCGACAACCAAATATCCTGAGCAAATAAAAAAAGGATTTTGATAGAAATGTAACTTACAGGAGATCATCTATTAAGGAACAGGTGGTAGGGCTCAGACCAGGAGATCAGGGATTTTGTGTCCTTACATATGAATAACCTGCAACTCTGAGACTGTGGCTTGCCTGTTGATCCAAGGGTGACAATGGTCTCTTCTGGTAGGTGGAAAAATTTCCTTCTTGGTGAGGACAGGGCTAATTTTGCCTCTCAAAGTGAGGCAAGAGTCGGTAGGGACCTAGTAGTGGAAGCACAGGAAGAGTGAAATTCTCTGGAAAAGGTTCAGTTCTCACGGTTGTAGTGCTGCAGGAAGGAAGGATGATTCTTGTAATTCTGCTAGTGGCCAGGGAAAACTTACTGCTGTGTGGGTGCAAAACAATTACAACTAAAACCATATAATTGGAAGATGTGCTACCTTAGCGGCTATGGCTTCTAAGCGTAAGAACAAACAAAAGTTGGTCTTCAAGTGAGAATCGTGATATGGCGCGAATCCATCTCCCTGAGCACGAGCCAACATGTGTTAGGAAATGGCAAGTAAAATAATGCCACAAAAAGATCTCCTTTTATGCAGCACAATTTTCTTTTCAGAAAACTTGGATAAATAATCCCATCTGAAACTCAAAACATACTTGAGGGAGGGAGAGATTTTTCCCCACCTTAACAGATAAGTCAGCTGGGCCCCAAGGAGAAAATGGGATGTGCAGGCTTACAACTCCAGAGCTCGGGTATCCCTTACCTCATGCAGGGTTTTCCTGGCTAAGCCACAATCTGTGCTGGCAGTGGGACACTAACCTGAAGGTGGTGTGGACTATTAAGGATTGTGGATTTTTTTTTTTAAACTTTGGAGATTTCCCATTGCTGTTATAGGACACTTAGAAATGGAAGGGTGACCTGTGGACCCAGGTACTTGTTCAGTTTTCTAGGAGCTGAGCGACACCTGGGTACCCGGGATTCCAATGGCTGGCTTGCGCTTCCCTTGATAAGACCTCTGAGCTTTTGGCAGGAAACTCCTAATGCTGCTCAGGCTTTGTGCATTAAAGTCCTCATGTGTGTATATACGTGTTAAAATGCGTTAAGACTCCTAGGTTCTGGAATGAGGACTGAGGTCTACATTGCTGGCAAGTTTGCAGCCGACACTGCATGTTTCCAGATGGCCTGTACAGTAGTAAGGATGGGACATGTTCTTGTGGTCACTTGTGGACAAAGTGCTTTAGTGTGGAGTCTTAGGGACTGAGACGTCTAGAAATGAGCATGTCTGTCAAGAAGTCCACATAGGGGTGCCTGGGAGGCTCAGTCAGTTAAGTGTCTGATTTCGGCTCAGGTCATGGTCTCGCGGTTTGTGAGTTCAAGCCCTGCATTGGGCTCTCTGCTGACAGCTCAGAGCCTGGAGCCTGCTTCAGATTCTGTCTCCCTCCCTCCCTCCCTCTCTCTCTTCCCCTCCCCCACTCACCCTCTGTCTCTCAAGAATAAATAAACATTAAAGTGTACATGAAGCTACATTTAGGAAACTCTTTGTTTTGGATCCACTGTAAAAAAAAAAAAAAAAATTTCCACTTTTTTTGTTCACGTTTTCTGTTGCCCAGAAAACAGAATGATGGGTCACAGGAGGGCCTACTATATGGAGCCACAATTTTAGACCCTGAGGGTAGAGCAGAGCACAAAATGGAAACCATCCCTGTCCTCGGGGAAGGGGAGAGTCACAACAGAAGTGAATGTAATTTGCAGAATGGTTATAAGTGATACCGAGGACAACATTCTCTTAGAGAAGGTAGTACAGTATGAGTGTGGAGTGTCAGCTTTAAATCGAAAGGTTTCATTGATAAAAGGGCAACCGGCCTAAAGACAAGGGGGTGAGAAAGTGAGCTGTGGGAATATCTGAGGGGAGAACATTCTAGCCCGAGGGAATCACAGGTGCAAATGTCTTTCGATGGAGCGGGTCTGGCATAGTTTACAGAATTGCAGAAAGGCACATGTGGTTAAGTAGGGGAGGGGGGGGGGGGGGGGTGGTAGGAAGGTGAAGATAAGTCAAAGGGGCCTCTTAGAGTGTTGTAGGCCACTGTAAAAACTTCAGCTTTTACTGAAGAATATGGGATGTCATTGGATGGTTTTAGAATCATTCTAGCACCTGTGCTTAGTTCTGTAGACAATAAAGGTAGAAGCCATGTGGCCAAGCAGGGGGTTGTTAGTCTAACTCCAGTGAGAGACCAGGATGGTAGCTGCTAGTGTAGTGATGAGAGGTGGTTAGGTATATTCAGATAGGTGTGGTTTTTCCTGTGTGTTTCCCTCGATCGGAGAGGAAACCAGGATTAATTAATCTGGGGACTTGGCTCCCGAAGCTCCTGGCGGTTGTTGACAGTTATGAGACTTTTTTTTTTTTTTTTTAAAGCGTACTACTTCATTTTGTCTCTGCTGCTGGATTATTTTTTTAGCCTTTAAATTTCTGGAATATTGCAAGCAATAGTATTTGAGGTTAACCTTCACCAATACAGACTTTGGAACAATTTAGCAGCTTGTATTCCATTTTTAAGTTTTATATCACAGATGGGTATCTTATCATTAAAAAAGAGTGGCAGCAATTGTCAATGTTACTTTTCTCGTAATTTTAACTTGAGTGTTAAAGATAGAAACTCTCCAAAGAATTGATTTTTCTGGGGATGGCAGATACGTAGCAAATGTCACTCTACTACTTTCTCACCAGTGGCAGACATTGCTAAATGATCATAACATCCTTCGTCACTGAGCCCTGTTGGAGCATTGGAATCCTTATCAAAATAACCACAAATAGATTAGAGTTGGCCTGAGTTAAAACCTGTTTTCCATTTGTGTGTGTGTGTGTAATCACCCCTCCTGACAGCTTAATAGGATTGGACGGGAGACCTCACTGGGCAGTGGTGTTGCTGGAGCCAGACTTCATCTTTGTCTTACAAATCCTGTCTCTGTCACTTGCTAGCCCTTTGATCCTATACTAGCAACTGAACATTATTGAGCCTCACTCTTCTCCTCGATAAAATGGGGGAAAAGTTTAATGCCTACCTTATAGGGAGCTAGGAGAAGAAATGTGAAGTGCTTAATTCAGGGCCTTACCGGATTCATTTAGACACTTAATCTCAAACATTACTACTTGAGTTTGAGTTTAATGTGCTGACTTCTTCAGTATAAAAAGTCTGTAGAAGCATCCTGCCTTTTCCACCTTATCTTTATTTTTTCTTTAAACTTCCTTATAAGCATGTCTGGATTTCTTCCAGGAGAGGAAATCCTCCTTGAAACTACTTCCGTGCCCCACAGATATTCCTGGAACTCCTCCTCCTTTCAACTGCCTCTGGGTTTGGGGTTGGGTTCAGAGGAGGTAGACACCTGGTGTAGTGCAAAAGCCATGGCTGGAGGAAAGGACTGTGGTTTGGTCCTGGATCTAACATCTTACATGGGATCTATATGTGGATATTCCCTTAGGGACAAGACCCCCTTAGTTAAGGTGGTATCCAGTGATCTGTTTTAGGTTCATTATGAGCAATGCAGGTTTTTGTCAGGTTGGTTTGAGACCTAATCATTTTGTTGCGCTGTTCATCTGGGAAAATGTCCCAGTTTCCAAAGGCTTTATGTACTTTAAAAACTAAAAAAATAATTTAATTCCAATGTAGTTACCAAATGGTGTTGTATTAGTTTCAGATACACCATGTAGTGATACAACATGTCCTTTATAGTATTTCAAACATCCGTTTTCTTTGCTCTCTTTAAAATTTTTTTAATGTTTATTTTAAAAAAAAACCTTTTTTTTCAACGTTTATTTATTTTTGGGACAGAGAGACAGAGCATGAACGGAGGAGGGGCAGAGAGAGAGGGAGACACAGAATCGGAAACAGGCTCCAGGCTCTGAGCCATCAGCCCAGAGCCCGATGCGGGGCTCGAACTCCCGGACCGCAAGATTGTGACCTGGCTGAAGTCGGACGCTTAACCGACTGCGCCACCCAGGCGCCCCTTTAATGTTTATTTTTTGACAGAGTGTGAGAGGGGAAGGGGCGGAGAGGGGGACACAGGATCTGAAGCAGGCTCCAGACTGTGAGCTGTCAGCACAGAGCCCGTCATGAGGCTCCAACTCCCAAACTGCAAGATCATGACCTGACCTGAAGTCGGACACTTACTGAGCCACCCAGGCTCCCTGTGAACCTCCATTTTCTTAATGCGGAGGCTGCCTTTACAAAACCAATTATGCTGAAATCCGTGCACATGAATGCCAAGCCCTTGTTGGGGATAGTGCAGTTAATCAGGGCTAGTCTGGTATTTGCTCCCTTGAGTTTCATCTTAAGTCTCCATGCCACAGGAATCCATTTCTCCTGAGCTGCAGGGGACAGGTCTGCGTGCCAAGTACTTGAAGACTTTCCAGTGGTGTGCTCCCTGGTGTCATTCCATTTATTGAACGCAAGTCTTCTCGGAGACCTGTTCTATATATTAGCTTGATTCCTGAAATCTTGTTACATAAACTTAAGTGCCTGCCTTTTGAGATTCTGGCCATAGGAGAAAGGTGTTTTCTGCTGCGGGGTAGTAATTTCATGGAGCCTCACGGTGGCCCGTAGCTTAGATGGATCTCACTCACTCCACTCTGAAGCTTTACTTGCCTTTGTTCTGATAATGATGGACAGTAATGATGAAAGGATTTTTTTTCCCCCTAACAGGATTGAATGAGCTTTAAAATCCTTCTAAGATGTAACTAGGTAATGGAGGAAGGTTTTATTTTGTACACCCATCTGTCCTCTTTTGCCTAAATCAAACTCATTTTTATTGATTCCATCAAGATTTTTATCCTCGTTCCTAATCTTGAACAGAAATCTTAATCTCATTGTTCCTTTTTTTTCTTGGTTACTCCAAGAAACCTTCTTGTGTATGTGTGTTCTGTAATTTCAGTGGTTTTTATTCTTGGGATTCCTTATGTTTCTCAATCTTAAGATTCTTGTCTTTTTTTTCCACTCTTGGCCGTGGTCAGCTATTCCTTTTTTGAAATTGCCTCTCCATTTACTCCTAGCTGTAAATTAGAGCGGCTCTTTCTCTTCTGTGCCTCTTAACATTTTATATTTTCTAACTCTGTTTATTTCATTCTGGATTTCTGTAGATCTGTCTTCTGGTTTATTAAGTCACTGAAATCATTAATCTATTCAATTTCAGTGTCTATATTATATTGAGACATACTGTGATTTGTTCGACTTTTTTTTTTTCTACATAAGGTCTCATTCTTGAGCTTCTGACTTTTTTATTTAGTAACCTTTCATATTTTCTTCAAAATTGTGTAGATGAAATTCTCCTGAATTGCATATCTCTTGATAGTATCATCATAGGACTTCGATTCTTCCATTAGTGTATGTAATAATTATACTTATTTCATATTTTCTGTCAGATTCCCATACTAGTAGCTGGCATTTTTAGAAGAGAATACTTATGCAGTCTCTAAGATTGTTCCTTTGTGTATTATTTTAGATCAGAGTGGGGATTTACAGATGGAAGCTGTAACTGTTTTCACTTAGCATTTGGGAAGTCCCCTTCTTCATAAGTAAGTCCCAGCAATGCATCTTAAAGATTTGTTTTTCAGAGAGTGTCACTGGGGGAGAGGGTAGGAAGGGCAGAGAGGGAGAATCTTAAGCAGGCACCACACTCAGCATGGAACCTGACAGGGCTCAATACCATGACCCTGGGGTCATGACCTGAGCCAAAATCAAGAGTTAGAGGCTCAACTGACTTGAGCCACCCAGGCACCCATTAAAGATTTCTTCTGTTTCATTAGTATTTGTAGGTGTTTATAGTAGAAATTTGGAGTTACCTTATTTTGCTGTCACTTCAAATGCACTTGTTATTGCATTTATTGAGCACTTGTTAATAGCAGAAGATGCTGAGAAGTGAGAGATTTATTGGGGGTGATGACTAGAAGAGACAAGTCTGCAGTGCAAGTCTCACACTTCTGAAAGGAGAGGAGGAAAGAAGGAAGATTCTGTAGATTCTGTAGATTCATAGCCTTAGACTGTGCTGTAAGAAATGTTTGCCAAACTAGGAGAGCTCTAGTGATTGTCCATAGGAGGAAGAGTCTGTGTTGGGCAGAAATGGCCAGGCCCATGGAAAGGAAAAGTCTGTGTTGAGCAGCATCCCCGTTCAGTGCTCTGCTCAGTAATTGCTGCAGGGGCTGCCAGGTAACAGCATAGCCTCTGTTCAAATTCTGCAGCAGATCCCCAAGATGTAACCACACTCCTTGTGGCAGATTCTCTCTTGAATCTCCATGGCTGCTATGCCCCCACTGGAAATTTCATCAACTGGACTTCCAGTTTATATAGAAGTCTCCTATGATTTTAACTGTGTACCTATCAGTAATACTCAGTTCATTTCTGAGTCTCCAGTGCCAAGGGCTATAAGATTGAAAATAAGAACCACATCGTGATGGATTCTTCTAGGTGTGATGTTCAGTCAGCCTCAGCCCTCTTGTCATCTTTCCAACCTGCCTGTTTTGGGCAAAAACCTTTGTTTGGTGCGTAATATGCCTGCCCTTTCTGTCCTAATTCCTCCATATTGTCCTTCTTGTCCTGGTGATACATCATTTTCATTCTAGGTGTGTTTGTTGGCCTATCTTCATCTAGACTGGAGAAGGCTAAAAGTTACACTATTAGAAAACGTTGAGAATAACTATTCATAGAGGGATTTGAGATATTTTAGAAAATATCAGTATAAAAGATACTAGCAGACTACTATCATACCCTTCGAGGAAATTTTTAATTGCTGAGATATTTAACACCTGTCATGCAAAAATCAGTCACATAATTTGAACCTTTGAAATTACAGGGTGTTCTTAAAAATTTGAGAGTGAATTACTGAGTCATTTATGTTCCCTTTGTATACTAACCTCATCAAGACTTAAATTTACATGCACCTGTCCTTGAAATCCTTGGAGTATAAAGTCAAGGGAATGTCTCTGCTTATAAAGTTTTACTTTCCTTATTTTAGGGTACATAGAATGGGATTAACAGCATGCTCTGGTTATATACCTCAATATTTCTGTTGTCTGTGCATAGAACATCATCTTATCTGTCCTTGAGATTTATTTAATCTGTTACGTTGCAAAACAACATTGCATAGGGGCAAGATCTTTTTTCCTTTTTTTTTTTTTCCCCAAAGAGAATTTGAGTTCTATGAAACGCATTCTACATTTCTAGCCTTCACTAAGACTCAAGGGGTGTATTTTTGAGACGTATTTTTAAAGCAAGTGATTTGGACACATGAATCCAAACCACATTTTCCTTGGGAACCGAGTCAAGCCGCCAAGTACCTTAGCAAGTAGGTTCAAGGAATATGTAGTTTCTGTGCAAGAGGATGGGAAGAAGGAAATAATCCTTTTAAAAGTTACCTTTGAGGTTAAAGAAATGGGCCTAGAACTGCAAGAAGGTCTTTTAAAATTGTATGATGTTTTCATTTACAGTCAAATGCTGGAGGTTTTCCTGAGGAGTTAACGTACATGTGGTTGAAGGCCAATTTAGGAAGGTAATCTAAGACTTGGTGCCTTCCATGGGCACAGAAGGCCTAATTCCAGACAAACTCGCTCATGCATTTCTTCCCTGTTACCATTCCAAAGTGTCCTATAATCATACCCCACCTATGTTTCCAAGACTCCTGGGCGTATGTCTGATTTGAAATGAGTATGTGTATATGATGCCTAAGTAAGGAAAACCTCTTGTAGGATCTCATTAAAGAAAACTAGTAAATGTGCCTCTTGTAGGATCTCATTTACTAGTTTTCTTTAATGTGCAGATATCAAGGAAGGATATAATGAAATGGATAGCAAAGACCTCAGGAGAATATGCATATGCAAATTAACTCAGGCTACATGTTAACTGCTCTTTATACTTATTCTGCTCTGTTTATATAATTACTCCATTCTTTTTCCTGTGTTTTGGTTAGAGAATTCAACTAAATGTTAAGACATCAAATGAATAAGCAGAACTGCAATTGTTTGGGGGTGATGCCAGCATTGAGTATCATTATTTTTTTTTTTAAATCAATGTTTGTTTTTATATATTTTTTTTTATTTTTTTTTCAACGTTTATTTATTTTTGGGACAGAGAGAGCATGAACGGGGGAGGGGCAGAGAGGGAGACACAGAATCGGAAACAGGCTCCAGGCTCTGAGCCATCAGCCCAGAGCCCGACGCGGGGCTCGAACTCCCGGACCGCGAGATCGCGACCTGGCTGAAGTCGGACACTTAACCGACTGCGCCACCCAGGCGCCCCGAGTATCATTATTAAGGTTGTAGGTTTTAGCAAAGATAAGATTGATACTGATTATATCTAAATACTTCAGTGGGTATGTTAAAAGCTCTTTGGAAAGAGTTAAATTTTAATGTTATTTTTGAGACCGAGACAGACAATTCGAAGCAGGCTCCAGACTCTGAGCTGTCAGCCCTGAGCCCCGATGTGGGCCTCAAACCCACAAACACAAGATCATGACCTGAGCTGAAGTTGGATGCTTAACCAACTGAGCCACCCAGGTGCCTTGGAAAGACTTTCACATGTGGTATGCATTTCTTTGACAACTTCGTGCACCGCAATGTTTATAGGCGTGCTTTCAACAATAGCCAAATCATGGAAAGAGCCTCAAAGTCCATCAACTGATAGATGGTTAAGAAGATGTGGTTTATATATACAATGGAATACTACTTGGTAATAAGAAAGATTGAAATGCTGCCAATTGGAACAATGTGGATGGAACTGGAGGGAATTATGCTAAGTGAGACAAGTCTGTCAGAGAAAGACAGATATCCTAGGTTTTCACTTATGTAGATCCTGAGAAACTTAATAGACCATGGGGGAAGGGAAGGGGGGGGAAACAGTTGCAAACAGAGGGGGAGGGAGGAAAACCATAAGACTTAAATACAGAGAACACACTGAGAGTTGAAGGGGAGTGGAGGAGAGTGGAAAATGGGTGATGAGCATTGAGGAGGGCACTTGTTGGGATGAGCACTGGCTGTTATATGTAAGTGACAAATTTACCCCCGAAACCAAGAACACACTGTATACATTGTATGTTAGCTAACTTGACAATAAGTTGTATTAAAAAAAATTTCATCACCACCCCCCCCCAAAAAAAAGACCTCCGCTTAAAAATGTATCCTGTAGGTCCTGACAAGAGATCTCTCCTTAATTTTTAAGTCTACATTTTCATTTTGTATTTCCCCTTAGTAGTTTGCTAAAAGGCATTTAGATTTCAAGATGGACTTTCTATTGGTTAGTAAATTCTAGTTCTATTGCTTTGATCATGAAATAGAAATATTGCAAGTGACACTCTGAATCTGAGGGTTGTGCTGGAGTGGACTTGTACTGGCTTAGGAAAGCCAATTGTGTATCTCTCTTCCCAACTTCTTGATCAGTGACATTCCAGGGGGTAGCTTTGGCCAAAGGAGGATTTACATCAGAAAAACCAGCAAATGCTGGAAGTCAGGGCTTTTTTTTTTTTCCCTCTGAAAGAGCTGCTGCTTTTCTGTCCTATCAGTGAATTTACTTTGTGTAAATGTACAGGTTGTGTGACTGTTGAAGGAGCTTGAGAAGATGTACTCTCTATTGGGAGGGTATAGAGTGTGGGTGATACTTGTTCATAAGATCTTCTCCATTGATCATGTTCAGGTCTCTCATTTTTTTGTCCAACTTGTCATGCCTCTCGACTACTGCATGAAAGTGTCCTATTCCTGTGATTCTATGTTTCTTTGCATCTCCTGTATTTTTTACAAAGATTGCTATGTTATTTGATACAAAATTATAAGGATAGATCTACGTTGTGACTTTCCCATCAGAAAGTGCCTCTAGTTTTCTGAGGTTTTCTGGTTGGATTTTGCCTTTGACAATCTGGTTTTACCCGTTTTTGTTAGCATGCTTTAACTCCCACCTTGTATATTGCTTATACAACAGTCAACGGGCTTATTCTCATGTTCACAGCATTATTCACAACAGCTAAAAGGTGGAAGTGATCCAAGTTTCTGAGGATGAATGGATATGCAAAGTCTGGTGTGTGTGTATGTGTGTGTGAGATGAAACTTTATTCAGCCTTCAAAAGGAAGGAAATGGACACCTGCTACGACATGAACCTTGAGGACCTCCTGCTCAGTGAGATAAGCCAGTCACAAAAAGACAAATACTGTAGGGTGCCACTTTTATGAGGTACCTAAAATAATCAAATTCAGAGAAACCAAAAGTACAACACAAAACAAGAATGTGCTTAATACCACTGATCTGTACACTTAAAAGTGGTTAAGATGATGGATTTTAGGTTATGTATATTCCATGATAAAAGAAAAGTACCCTTTGTCATCAATTCGATTTTTGTCTGATCTCAGACATACTACCCCTACTTCCTTATTTCTTCATCTGCCTGGTGTGCCTTTGTTCACTCATTTTTAGCCTTTCGAAACCACTTTAAGGTATATCTCTTGTATCCGGTATGTGTAGTATATAATGTTTGAGCTAGATTGAACGTTTTCTTTTAGTTCAAGAGTTAAATCTATTTAGTTATTGATGTGACTGATGTTGGTCTTCTCTGTGGCAAAAACACTTGTATTTTTGCTAAGCTGCTTTTTCTATAAGGTGCGTGTTCTTTGCTCTTCAATTTTTTTTTAGCTTTTAGAAGTATTTGTGTTTTAGGATTATCTTTGAACTTGTTTAGTGCCTCTAATTTCTTGGCATTTTTTGGGTAGGATTTTGCTCTTGAAGATAGGGTTTACCATTCTTTGTTACCCTGCTTTAACTCCTACCTACTGCTTATATACAGTCAAAAACCTTATTCTATTTCTCTTCTCCCTTTCCAGCTGCATTATCTACTTTGTCCCAACATACATTTGTACTGTAGACTTCCACTCCCCTTCCCACCAAGTTTTTATTATATCTACATTTAAATACTGAAATATTCACCTGAGTTTTAGGATTTTCAGCAAAATCCTTGGGTTGAAATTTTCAGTCATCTCTTGGTTAGGTGAAGCTTATCCTGACGGAATCAAACCTCTTCAATTAGTTTTGTTACTCTACAACTATGTTGCCATTTTCCACAAAGTAAATTAGTGGCTAAAATACCAACTACCAAATATACCAATAGCATTTATATACAAAATAAGAATTGATTAGGGGGAAATAACCATTCAAACAAATGAAATCTCAAAATCATCATTAAGCTACAGGTCTTTACATAAAATTTATCCATTTCACCTAGATTTTAAATTTTAAGAGAATAGGGATTATCAAAATTGACCTAACTAGAGTGGGAAAGTTCAACTTTCATAGTAGAAAATAGTTACTAGAGAACTATTGCACAAAAAAGGCCAGGCCCAGATTGTTTGAGAAATTCTAGTAAATCTTCAAAGTCCAAGTAGTCTTAATGCTCTATAAATTGTTCAGAGCTTTGAGAATGAGGGGGAAACTTCTTTTTGCGAAGCCAATATAATATTGAACTTAATCCTGTTAAACACTTGACAAAAAGGAAAATCAGGGACCAATATTTGTGAGTATTGATGCAAAAACAATGTAATTCAATATTAAGATGTACACTAGACCAAGTAGAATTCCATGTTTAGCTTTAATATTAGGAAACTCATTATCACTCATGGTATTAATAGTTGTAAGAAAAAAAATCATCTATTTCTCTCCATAGATGCTGATAAAGCCATTGGTAGAGTTCAGTTTATGATAAAACTTAAATGAATTGAGGGGTACTTTCTAAATATAAGATACATTTATCTTACAGCCAGTATCTTATTAATGGAAAAATACTAGAAGAATTTGAGACGAATGGATAGCATGGATGCTACCATAGTCACTAAATTTCAACTTTTTTTTAGAGGTATTAGCCCATGTATTAGATAAGAGAAATCAAAGTATAAGAATGGATCAAGTAGTAAAATGATCTTTATTTACATCTATCATATTTGACGAACCTGAGAAATCAAAGATAAGAGTAACTCGGATGCCTCATTATAAAGATGTCTGTTCTTTTCTGAATTTACCATAATACTGATAAAATCTAAATAAGCTGCTCCATGGAACTTTCCAAGTTGATATTGAAATTCTTTGAGAAAAACAAATGTTAGAAGGATATCCAAGAAAACAGGGAAAGAGAAATTGAGGGTGGACGAACCCCATCAGATATTAAAACCTGCTATACAGCCTGTTTTGATTAAGTATTGGAGCGTGAATCAGTGGAGTAGAAAAGCTCAACAGACCAGAGTTCATATGGAAATTTGGCAGAAGATAAAAAGCAAAGATGGGCTTTTTAGAAGCTTGGGTAACCTGGCATAGCCACTTGAAAGAAGAAAAAGATTCCATACTTGACACAACACACAAAATTAGCTCAATGTGCATCAAAGATCTAAATGGAACACTGAAACCAGTACTGTAAGAAAACAGGAGTGGATTCCTGTTTAATCCTACTGTGGAGAAGCTTCAATCTATAGGTCGTAAAAGATGACTGATAACTTTGATTACATAAAATGTTTTTGCAGTCAAAACACCAGCACTGAAAACCAGGAGACGGTATTTGCAACATAAGGCCAGCTATCCCTTACATGTAAAGAAGAAACTTTAAAGGTTGAGGAACAAAAGACCAAAAACCCAACAGAAAAGTGAGAAAGTTGATGCCTGAGCAGACCATTTACAAATTAACATGTAAAAATGGCTCTGGAACACTGGGAAACCTTTACATTTAAAAAATGCAAAGTAATAAAACCCACCGTGATGCCGTTTTTCACTTGAGATTGGCGAAAATCAAAGTATGTGTGGTATGTTCTATTGGTGAGGCTGTGGGGAGACCATTACTCCTGCACCTGCCACTTGATGTTGCAAACCAGAGCAACATTGCTTAAGTGTTACTTGGCAATCCCTAACAAAACACTGTAAGTGCTTACCTTTGACCCAGCCATCTTTGAGGAATCTACCCTGAAGATACAGCTCCGAGTATGAAAATATAAATGCACAAAGCTTATTGGTAACTGAAAAATACTGGCAGAAAATCTCAGTGTCCATCCATAGGAGAGGTTGCATTGGCTGTGGTACTTGCATACAGTGGCCTTCTATGGGGTGGTAAAAAGAATTCTTTTCGAGCTGATATTGGAGTGCTTTTCAGGGATATCTTGGTTAAGTGAAAAACAAAGTCCAAATATTACCTATGATAGTTTTTTTCCCTGTATTTCTTTCTTACATGAAGAGTATTCTATATGCTCATTTGTTTGAAGTAAATGTAGAAAGTTTAAATTAGAAGCTGATGACGGGCTCTGTATAAAACTGGTACTCTGAACTCAGATCCCTCCATAGAAGTCCTTCCTAGGATTAAGAATACTTACCATGAGATCTATCCTCTTAAAGTTCTTAAGTGCATAGCACAGTATTTCTCAACAAGTACTATGTTGTACAGATCTCTGGAACTCCATCTTCAGTATCTGGGACTTTAGACCTGTCAAACAGCAACTCCGCGTACCCCTCCCACCTACCCTCAGGCCCTGGAAACCACTGTTATATCTTCTGCTTTAAGTTTGACTATTGTATTTGGCCAAGGATAGGTTTAGCTTTTAATCAGATACTAAGGTCTCAAGGGCTGAGTTAGAATGATTCATTCAACTATCTTTTAAGGGGGTAGTTCTATTTGTCACTCTGTTAAATATTTGATCTTCCAACTCTTAACGATCAGGGCAAAGAAATTATAAATTGATGCAAAACCCCCCGTGATCAAACACTTGCCCTGAACCAATGGAGTGTGTAGCTTGAGGTATCTGCAAATCTTCCTCCTGCTGTTCCCATATTATGGCCTAAGGAAGCTTGTCCTCAGATACCTCTGATTAAAAGCAGCTCTGACAGTTCCTTGATAGAAGTATCTCCCGTGTCCAGTGGATAATGATCAAAGGCAGAAATAAGAGCTGAGAGGTGGAATTTTGGACACATGACACCTGTATCTACGTTTATATTTCCTATCAGTTGAAATGGGAAAACCATTTTGGACCACCAGTCATATAAGGAGAAAGGAAGGATTTGTATCAGACCTGGATTTAAATCTTGATTCAGGCACTTAACCAGTGCAACTGTGGCAAAGTGCTTAGCTTGTCTGAGCTTTAATTTCTTATGTGGAAAGGTAGGTCACCCCCTTTGTTGAATTATGAGAATGGGGTAAAGCACTGTATATATTTGCCACATACTAGGTTCACAGTGAGTGGTAGGCCATTCCCTTAAGTTCTTCTAGCTTTATATTTTTACGTGGATTTCCATATTTTTTCTTTTAAGTTCCCATTCCTCCGCTGTTTTACCGGAATTCTCCATGGTTGACTCTGTCTTTATTGCTCAGTCTTCTATAGAAGTCTTCTTTATATCAATGGTCTTTATTACTATTTCTCCAAGAAGTAATATCTGTATAAGAACTGTTTATACTAATACAAGAGAATATTGCAAAACACTTTGATTTCCAACATATGGATGATTTAATCTCAGTATTGTAGCCTTCCTATGTATAAGGTATTATAATACATAACATATAACCTATAAGTAATTATATTATAAAACTTAAATACTTTTAAAGTGGAAAACAAATTTTAAATAATGAAAGCAGAGGATACAGGTAGAACAGAGACGCATAGAGCATGTTATGGGACATTGCAAGAGGGAGTCATTAATTATGGCCAAGGAAATCTTTGTAAAGAAGTTGCATTTACTGTAGATCCTGAAGAATTTCAAGAGGAAAATCCTGTGCAAAATTATTTGGTGACTTAATTTTATCCGAAGCAAAAAAAAAAAAAAAAAAAATCTAAAGGGATCTAAACAAACCAGCTCATGTCCCTCAAGTTTCTCTCTTCATTGAGTGGAAGATTTATACGGTAAAGAGTTGTGAGAAAAGGCATTTTTTTCCCTGTTGAATTTTTTACTCCGTTTCATTCAAAAATCTTACTGAGACTAGCTAAGGAGTTGGTTTAATGGAAACCAGATAAGGTGAATAATCACAATTATGATTATCTCTCATCTTATGTGGAAACAGTATTGAGGCTTAACAGAAGACAGATGCCCAGAACCTTGATATGTGAGTTTGGAGACCTTGGAGGGAGACACAAGTCTAGGTTGCCTAGGTTTTGGATGGAATTTGTAAAATGATTGCCTTTTGAGCAGTTGTCAGAACTGATTTCAGTAAGAATACTTTGTAGTTTATCGATTTGTATGGTGCTTTGAACAAAACAGCAACGCAGGTTGTATTTGTGAGGGGCGTGACCTCTAGATTCAGGAAATCTGGGCTCACAGCTGTGTGACTTGGGGACCTTGGTTTCTTTAATGAGTGAATGTTAATTCTCACCAGAGTTGGTGAGATCAAAGGTTCAAGGGCAAATGCACCCGGTTTAAAACTGTTAAGGGCTTCCATTCATCTGAGTGACTGTTCCAGGGCACAACATTAATCACCCAACAAATTAGCACACACATGGTATAGTTTACCATGTCACAGGAGAGCAGGGATTGTTCTCATTCTGTTGGAGAAAGCTAGGAAATCATTATTCAGTTCTTAGGTGGTTTAGGTAATAGTTTGACTCATGACTCTCTTCCAAAACAGTGTTTTTCAAACTGAGCTCATTGTTGGGCTTTGCAACCAATTTGGAGTTGTCTCTAAGACTTTTTTTTCCCCCCTTAAACAGAAAAAGTAGAGTAGGCTAGACTACAATAGAAAAACATATAACTATATTTCACATAAATGTACAAACTTTTTCATGAAAAATCTATTGTCCTATGTCTGTATACAAATATGTGCACACACATGTACTTTAACAAGTAGTAGTGAGAAATGTCAAATGTCTTTCTTCAAATGTCTTGCAGTCAATAATTGAAAAACTTTCCTCTAAAGAATTTTTCCTAGGGAGTTAATGAATTATCCTTTTGAATCTTTTATGAGTCTTACTTTCTATGTTCTTATCTTCCAATAGACATTTTCTCTGGGTTGTCTAGCTTTTATCTCAAACTAATATTCCTAAAACTGGACTGTCTAAATCTTCAACCATTTTATTCTAAATTTCTATTCACTATACTCCTAGTTAGTCTTGGTCAAGCCCTTAGTAATTTTCAACTTTTGCCTCTCTACCCCTCACTAATTAAAAAGAAAAGGAAAAGAGACTATGGAATGAACATAAACTAAGTACTTGACCTTTATCAGGCAACTTGCCAAATATTTACGTATGTTGCTTTATGTAATTCTCACAATACCCTTATATTGAAATGAAGCTCAAAGAGATTGAGTTAAACAGCTCAAGGTCACCTGGATTGTGTTTATATAGAGTAACTCTTTTAGCTTTGTCAGCTTAGGTATCTGACTCCAGATACAAATGTTGTGTTATATCCTGTCACCTTCCCAAATGTATTTCCACAGGAGCTCAGAAGTGATGTTAAAGTGGTAACAATCCAGAATAATAATCACTACATGATCTTGATTTGCTATCGGGTACCATATTGCTGGAAAAGGCTTCAGAGCTCTAAACTGTTATTTTACAGAAGACCTAATTAAGACACAGAAAGACAAAGTGACTTGACTGATTTGTGGCATATCCTTGGCCAGAAATCAGGTCTCGATTTCAGTACAGTGTTCTTTTATCTTTCTTCCTAGTCTCAGGAACTAGAACAAATGGTGGATAAAGAAAAAGAAAAAACAAAAAACAACCCCAGAATCTCTATGGTCAAGAATTCTTAAACACCCCAAGATGTCCGTCTTTAAATGAGTTTGACTTCTTACAAAATCCTTAGGATCATAAATCTGTTGATTTTTCTTCTGAATCATCAGGGATCAACATACTATTAAAACTCCTTAATAGCCAATGCTTTGTGGTTAGAATGGAAAGGTTTTCAAGGAAGGAGAATAAAGTTGAGGGGGGCAGAAATTCTATCACTGCCCCCCTAGGGAGTTAAGGATTTCAAGTGTTAGAGAAACAGACTCACTGTGTCTTGTTCTCATCTTTCCTTCAGGGCTTCAGCTGACTAAGCTAGGGTGTAAGGGTACAAACTTTTTCATGAAAAAAAACTTATTGTTCTATGTCTGTATACAAATGTGTGGGGTTTAAGCACATTAAGCTTAAGATTGTGGAAATAGCAAGTTAGTTTTATATGCCTGGCCTTCATCCTTCGATTTTTATCTCCTGATAAGCTCAGTTCTACCAACCTTGGTCCCTTGAGTCACTCGTATCAACTTTGGGTAGATACATTATGGTGTTTGTTTTTAATTTGGCTCGGTTCAAGATAAGGTTTCCTTCCATTTCATTTTTCTCCTACCCCCCAGTAAAACCACTTTCCATTCCTGGAAACACAATCTTCATTTATATTCTTTGAGCATTAGATTTTTTTTCAGATTTCTGGCGGTTTTGCAGATAATACTTGGTAAGGATGGCACAGTGGTCAGACAAGGTCTTTAATATTGGGCTTCTGTTCTTGAAATAGAAGGGTATCAAAAATAGAATCTTTGAACACATTCTCTTTAGGATGGAAATTACTTCAAAATGCAAAAGAGGTTTTGATTTTTGATGGACTTGCTTGAGTTTTCAGATTAAAGATGTACATTGTAGAAAGACTGTTCTACAAGTCTTTCACAAAAAATAGGCCACTAGGTAGGAGACCATGAATAATATCAGATGAGAGGTCACATGGATATCCTGAAGTGGTATTTGTTTTTAGTTGGAAGGAAAACAGCATTCCAGAATAAAAATGAAATTCTACGTTGTATGTGTCAGGGTTTTTCTTTATGCTTTGTACTTGGACTAATAATCCCTCTTACCTCCCATCTTCAATTCCCACTTAGCCATTTTCTCTTTTTTTTATTTTTTAAATTTTTTTAACATTTATTTATTTTTGAGACAGAGACAGAGCATGAATGGGGGAGGGGCAGAGAGAGAGAGGGAGACACAGAATCGGAAGCAGGCTCCAGGCTTTGAGCCATCAGCCCAGAGCCTGACACGGGGCTCAAACTCAGACCGCGAGATCGTGACCTGAGCTGAAGTCGGACGCTCAACTGACTGAGCCACCCAGGTGCCCCAGCCATTTTCTCTTTAAATCCTACCTGGTTAAACAATGTTTCAGTTACCAGAGAGTCCTTGTCAAATCCTTAGGACCAGAAGTTCTATGAGATATTCTTCAAAATCATTCTAAATTAACATACCACTAAAAGCCCATTTTTATTGGTCACATGCTGTGTGAATTTGAGTAGAATCCTATCAAGTAAAGAGAATAGTTAAAATTTCTGCTTGTACCATGAAAATTTACTGCACTAGGGCCTCACACATAGCCCAGCAGTCTCCGCTCCTATACTTAAGTCTACACAGCTTAGTATTAATTTTTCTCTAATCATTTTGGATATATATATTTTTTATATCCACATGTAGACAAAATCTATATATACCTAAGTGTTTACCATAGAAGTCATTGCTTGGCCCTGGGAGAAGATTTTTTAATGGTGAAATCATTACTGATCTCAAATCATTGACCCATTCATCCAATCATTTTAGCATTTTCTGTGGGATAGGCCCTGTGTTAGGCCGAGGGATGTTAATCAAAGTCACTTGGCTGTAATCAACAGGAAACCTGACCAACAGATGCTTAGATCAAGGTCAGTAAACTTTATGTAAAGGGCTAATTAGTAAATATTTTAGGTTTTTCCATATGATCTTTATTGCAATTACTCAGTCATTGTAAGAGCAGCAAGAGACCATATGTAAGTGAAGGGGCATAGCTATATTCCAATAAACCTTTATTAAGACATGGGCTACATTTGGCCCATAGTTTGCTGATTGAAACAGATGGGATTTTATTCTGCTTAGGTAATGGGATGCTCACAGATAACAACTATAGTGTTGCTATTGAGACTCAATTCAGGTTAGTTCCACTGTCCCTGAAATATTTTGGCTTTTCCCTATACCTGTCCTCCTGCTATTACAACATTTAAGGTAGTAATAACAGGAAAAGGAAAAGGGCTAGATCGTTGAATATTAGGAGAGAAGTCCTCATGGCAGACTTGATGGCAGATAGGCCATAACTCCTAGCTACAAAGAAGGCTAACAAAACAAGCACTAGAGTTTGCAATCTGTAATGGGAGATGTGGCAAAGGAGAAGGCTTTGCAGATGGCTCTGGGGGGAAGCTAGGGTCTACCATAAATACAGTGATCAGGACAATTCCTGTCCTAGGGAGTTAATAACTGTCTGGGGAAGATTGACAATACACAGGTAATTCTACAAATACATGCAATAAGAATCCCTATAGAATCTTATAGGAGCAGACAGAAGGGGAATAGTTATAGCCCTGTGGTGGGCCTTAGGTGTTGGGGGATGTCAGGATGATAATTTGAGTTCTCAAGGAGAGGAGTGGCATGTAGACAAAAGTATTAAATGCCATATTATGATGGAAACCAGGAGTTATAAACATTTAGAGGGGAAAGAGATCAGATGGCTTGTACATTCTTTGATAATTCTATCTAGAGGTAGGTTCTAGATTTTTTTTTTTTTTTTTTAATCTTGAGTGGAAGGGATGTAGGCCAGTTTCAGGGCCTTAAGAAACTTCCTGTCTCTTGGGACTTTGGGCATTCAGCCTCCATGCTGTGAGGAAGCCCAAGTAGCCTGTGGCATGGTCCATGTGGAGAAGCCCCCCCAGGGGCGTTGGCAGTACCTCAAAACTCAGCCCATCCCAGCTTGCCCCAGTTTACCAGCCTTGGAAGTGGATCTTCTTGTCCCAGCTGTCCCAGCTTATGCTGCATGAGCAGACATGAGCCTTTCCTGCAGAATCACACCTTTGTGAGCTAAATGAGTTGTTTTAAGCTGCTAAGTCTTCAAAGATTTATTACACAGCAATAAATAACCAGAACACTTCCTATATATCTTCTTAGACTAGATTCTTAGGAAAGACTCTCAGAATGTAAATATTTTAAAGGCTGTTGATCGATATTGCTTTGTGGACTTCAAGAAGGGCTGTATCAGTATCTATTCCCATCATTAGGAGGGTGTCTGTTTCACTTGCCAGCGTTGAATATGTCAAAAATCACTTCATTTTTGAAAGTTAACATATTTCTATTCGCTATCTTATATGAACTATTTTTCTTGATTTATGGAAATCTTTTAATACAGCATTCTTTTTATCTCATTAACCTCAGGAACTAGGACAGAGGGTGAAAAAGGTGAAAAACACGTTCTATAGAGCAAATATTTTTGTACCTAAAACCCATTTTGGTTAGTCCTTTAATTAAAAGGATACTACCCTCTTATATTTGTGACCTGTTTCTCCAGCTTTTAAAACTTTTATCCTTTTAATTTTGTTCATAATTTTTATGTAAATGAATTTGTAATCAAGTCTGTTGTTCTCTCCATGAAAGAATAAGCACAGAGGGTTAATCCTTACAAAATGACCAGAAATAATACCTGAGGATCCTGTAGAGACAGCCAGATCCTAAAACAAAGCAATCTGTGGACATCACATGTATGGAGGCAGGCAGCAGTAAGCTGCTTTCCAGAGGCAAGTGCTTGGAGCTATGACTGTATCACCAGGGAAGGACGAGTTCCTTTGGGAATTATCAAATAACTCTGCAGGAAACACAGATGAGAAAACCTCTCCCAAGTCTGTGGATTGGTTACACCTATATTAACAGATTATCACTTCTGTAATCTCCCTATGTAATGGGCTATCTCTAGGAGGGAGATCGTGTCTTCTTAGGAATCTGCATTTTAATGTAGATAATGTAAAGATGACTTATAAAGCCAAGCATTTATTTACATGTTATGTAGTTCTCTTTAAAATCATAAACTTAGAATGTATTAAAGTTCTAATTCTCAAAGAAGAAATTCTACATTTTCATTAACCAGACCTATAGCTATTAACATCTTGGCAAATTTATTTTTTAAGCATTTAAAAACCTTTTTTTTTTTTTAATATTTTTGAGAGAGACAGAGACAGCATGAGTGGGGGAGGGACTGAGAGAGAGAGGGGGAGACACAGAATCCGAAGCAGGCTCCAGGCTCCGAGCTGTCAGCACAGAGCCCGACGCGGGGCCCGAACCCACAAACCATGAGATCATGACCTGAGCTGAAGTCGGATGTTTAACCAACTGAGCCACCCAAGCGCCCCCCCAAAAAACCTTTTTTTAATGTTTATTATTTATCTTTGAGAGAGAGAGCGATAGAGACAGACACAGACTGAGCACGAGTGGTGGGTGAGGGTTAGAGAAGGAAACACAGAATTCAAAGCAGGCTCCAGGTTCCGAGCTGTCAGATTCCAACAAAGGGCTCCAACCCGTGAACCGTGAGATCATGACCTGAGCTGAAGTTGGATGCTTAACTGACAGAGCCATCCAGGCGCCCCATTTTCTAAGCATTTTTAAGATTTGAATTCTTTTTGTGTAAACAACAATGTGTCCTTCCCTTCTCACTTAACAAAGTGCTTTCATTTAATATTATCTAAACTATCCATAAACATTTTAACTACATGATGTAATATTCATTTTGTATCTTAGCTTTTCTCCGTTTTTATGACTGTTCCAGATAATCTTGTGATGAACATCTTTGTGCTTTCTCCATGTTTATTACTATTCCTTAGATGAATTCTGACAGTCAAACCATGTGAAGTTTAAGTCTCATAATGTTTATGGCAAATACAGATACTTCTGAAACATTGGTGTTTTTCATAGGTCTAATTTTGCCTGGTTCACTCAATTTCTGGTTTCGATTTAAGGGTTTTAGATTGATGTGTCCTTGCTAGCCTCAGACCTCATCAGAAGGAAGGCTAAAAGAGAGGGGTAAGCATGGCAGTGGCCCAGAAATCAGGCTTCACATGAAATTGCCCTCTGAATATGCTTGTGCTTGGGGGTGGGGGCTTATTTAGTGACCTCCCAAAGCTTCCTTATACAAGGCTGTGATTTAGCTGGGCTTATACTATTAACATAAAGGCTCTTCAAAAGCACCAAGAATTCTATGGAAGACAGGCATAAATAAGCCTGGGGACCTTGTTGGCACGATGAATCAGTCCTTGCAGTGCTAAGCCTGCCGGGCTTGTGCTGATGTATTAGAAGCCCTGTGTTCCTCCAGGTGTCTGTGCGCAGACCTATATGATGGATGACCAGCTACAGATAATGGGTCCATGCTCACGGAGGAAAATCTGCTTAGGAGAGCTGCTGAGGGGAGATTTATTTCAGGCCTGAATTTACTTTGTAAATTACATTGAACATGGCGGAATTAGTAGCTGAATTTGGAAATTCTTTTTCAACTTGGTTTGGCAGCAAGTTTTTTTTTTTCCCCTCATTGTATAGCTATTCTTAATGTTCACGGGGGACTAAAATCACCTGTGGAGCTTATTAAAATGTTGTACTCTCAGGCCTTACCTTGAGAGACTCTGATTGAATAGGTTAGGAGTTGGGGCTCGGGAATCTGCCCCTTTTGGGTGAGGCTGATGCAGGTGGTTGTTTGACTGCGGGTAGGGAAACCCTAATCTGGGACTGTGAGGGACAGCCAGTTTTGTCACCCACGTCACCTTTCCAAAAAGGATTTTTGCCCCCATAGTTGGGAGTGCCATCAGCAGATTGCTGTCCGCTCCACAGACCCTCAGAGGTTGCCTCACCTGCAGAAAGTTGCCTCTCCCACATTCTACCTCTCCTATCTGGTAACTCCAGCTGGGAGCATTAGGGGCAGTTCATCCTGTCCTAGGCCAATCTGGGCCATTTAGATCCGGAGCACCCCATGGGGTCAGCTGAGGCTGTGGGCCTTGCTTCACAGCTCAGCTTCCACCAGAATTGACCCAGAGGCCACTTTCTGGTTAAATTCCTTGCACATTAGACTCTGTCTCAGAGTTGGCCTCCCAGAGAACTTGGTTGTAAGCAGGTGCTCTTTCAGGCTCTGTCCTCTGGACAGAAGAGATGATGGTTCACTGAAATGCCCTCTGTTTCACTTGTAGCCTCCTCTTCCCACCTCCCCCCACCGCAACCCCTGCCACTTTGTCCTCTGCTATATACTGTATCTTCCCCCTTACCTTCTGCAAACTTCTCTTTTTTATTACCTAAGATTTATCCTTGGTTCATTCTTTCATGATTCAACAAACCTTTGTTAAATCTTAATTTTAATCAGAATTTTTCTGTTTCAAAATATTAGTCTGGAAGAAACATGGAGTACACAATGAGATTTGTTCCAAGATCCCCTCCTCTCTAGAGAGATCATGGTTTATAAATCTCTCTGAATTTGTTATGAATCAAAGTGAACTGCTACGAGTCTTGAGTCTATTTGTTCTTTCCTTAGCTCTATCTTTCTAGAACCAGAGACTACAGTGTCAAACCAACTTGAGACACATAAGACCTCAGTAACAACTGAGCTAATATTTACAGGGTGTTCATTCTTTACTATGTGCTGTTGATTTAATCCTCACAGTTGTATGGAATAAACACTGTTTCACACTACAGGTGACAAAACTGAGGCCTAGAGAGATTAAATAACTTATTGGTTACATAGCTAGTAAGTAGCAGAGTTGGGATTGAAACCCACCTGTCTAGAAGTATTAAGCTATCAAAATATCATTGATTTTTGTCTCATCAAACATCTCTTAGGACTCTCAGAAATCTTCCTAATCTGGAAAACCAATGGCTGAGGTCCAGTATAACCATATCCATTTGTCATTGAGCAGTATGTTTAGCCTGGTTTCCAAGATTGCTGGACATGAGGTGATGCTTCCACAGGCTTCATTCACGTTGCGCAAATCATTAAGGTTGTTATTCTGAAAAACATGAGTTTTTACAGAACTGTTTCTCCAAAGTTCTGTCCATTTTGACACCAGTTGCTCTCTGCAGACGATCTGTAATTGGTCTCCTATCCAACACCTAAACATTCCTGGAAAATTGGTGATGGATTGGTGTTTCAGCAATGCTTATAATGCAAACACACTTCAGAACTCCTTAGATGGCTGCTCTTGGTTTACGTTTTCATTCTCTTAGCCCATGTCCTTATTTACACCAGACCTGGAAAAGGGGGGGAAAGCCAGATTCTGAAGCAAAACTTTGGAAATGAGATGAATTCCATCTGGCTCAGCAAAAGGAAGCAGCTGTATTCAAGCAAAGCAAATGATAAAAACTGGATTGCCCTTCCTTGCTAAAGAGCAAAAGAGCTTCAAGATGTTTGGGGGAAAAATGGAATTATTTTTTCAATTTTAAGTTCAGTTTAGCTTAAGGCATCCTCTGGAATGCAGATATTTTAACTTTATCTTCCTATAGAACCAGGAAAAATGGTCTTTTAAAAAAGTGACCTTTAAAAGTACATAGAAGATGAAAACACATTGAATACTTTTGTTTTAGAAGTGAAAAATGTTTTAAGTTTGTCACCAAGTGCTGAAATCCTCCTCCTCCTCATGATATACAGTTGTCAATTACTGAAGGTTTACTGTGTGCCAGTCCCTGGGGTACACAGATTATCTCTGTCTACATCATGAATGTAGCTCAACGCCATGAACATCTGACCTAACTTTGTACAATATTCTTTGCTCTCCTGTTGAAAATGTCATAGTCCCTAGTTAATTTCCAATTCATTTGTTTACATATTAATCTATTCATTTATTGAATTTTTGAGCATCTAATATGCACTAGCACTGTATCAAGTGCTCATAGCCCACTAGGGGAGCTGGACTTAGTCACAATCATAGTGCGGTCAGATCTGTGCTTTAATGCAAGCACTCTTCAAAAGGAGGAAGTGTCCTTGTTTCTTAAAAGATTTCATGGAGGCTAGGGAATGCCTCGCTGAAGAAGAGAAGAAAGGAGAGGAGGAGATGCTGAGCTGGTCTTGAATGAGCAGAAGTTTTCTAGCTTTTGCTCCGAGCTTGATTCTCTTACTGTGTTTCACAGGCCTTGAACACTGTTCACACATGTTTTTGGGGTACCTGTCCAGCCTTTGTTCACAAAAGTAGGTCATGTTTGTATGACAGGGCTTCATCTCATCACCACAGTTGATCGGACCAAGGATGAATCTCTAACCTTAGCTGCACAAATAAGATTCTCTTTAAGCTCTTAATAGACATAGAGACTATGGGGACTAGAGAACACTGGAGTCAAAAGATCAAGACTAAAATAACTCAATACTCAATTCAATGGTGCAATAATTCAATAATGCAATAATTGCATAAACTATTCAGATGGGCTCTGGGACATTATAGCTTGACCCGATTAAATCAATAAATGATCATGGGCTGCTGGGATAAAGAATATGGGATTTGGCAAGGGAAGTGGAGGAGATTGGCAGCCCCTTGGGATGGTGTGGTTAGAGATGGAAGCCACGTTAGTTTTTGTGGTTAGGGAAGGCCTCTCAGAAAAGGTGGTGTTTCACTTGGGGGTTGAAAGATGAGCATGAACAGGCCAGCAAGGAATGAGGGCAAGTGCAGTCCAGGCAGGGGCAGAAGCGGGCGCATAATCCTGAAGTCAAAGCAGCATGGCTGGAGCAGTGATGAGAAAATCTGGGCCAGGTGATACCAGGTATTATTGGCATTTTATTCTAGATGCAAAGCAGCAGCCGTCAGTGAGTTTTTAAGCAGACCGTTGACACTAAGTATTTTAATTCATTTCGAGTTCTCCATGATCTGACAGTAGACTGTCCTAGCACATGGTGTAGGCTCTCGTGATCAAGCTATTCTACATCTGTCTGGACTTCACTTGGCCCGATCTGGCCCTTATTTTTATTTATTTTTGGCTCCATCCATCTTATAGTTTGCGAGCATCCAATGGCATAGGAAATTGATAATAATCCTAATAGGAATATTTATAGATCCCTTTTTATGTATCAGGCTGTAAACTTTAATAAAATGAATTTGATCGATGTGTATTAGGTCAACTAAATACTAATGGACACTGGGGGATTACAGTTATCCCCAAGCGGAGAGAAGTTCCATGACTGGTCCAAGCATGCAGCCAGTAAGTAGTGGGACTGGGACTGAAATTGTTTGGTGTGACTCAAAAGCCAGAATACTTAACCATTTTTATCTTGTTTCCTTTTCTGTTAGAGCTGAGGGGACTTGTCAGCCGAATGAAGTCCTACACTCTCATTTCAAAAACGAGGGCAGTCACGGCCAAATCTTGAGTGGTCTGGGAAAGGCTGCACAACAGCTAGCTGGTGGCCTCGACTTGTTCAAGGCCCTGTACTTCCTAGTTCTCACAGACAGCATGAAACTGCATGTGTCCTGGTATCACGCGTATTGGTGCTAGTGACTTAGGTTTTACCATAAGAGTCTTTGGTTTTGTAACACTTACAAAAGACCACTTGTGCACTGAAGACAAAACAAGATCACTGAAGAATTAAGGAAAGATGATTATCTGGGAAAGGAGGTCAGGTGATATGCTGCACAAAGATAGCTCAGTATCATGTGGTCCCTTACACGTCCATAGTAATGGCCAAAAAGGTGAAAGACTTCCTATGGTAATGCGCATCGCAATGATTTTGGCTAATCTGCATCTTCTATCAGCCAGAAAACACCTGACACAATTACAACCCCCCTTCTCCCGCCACTTGCTTGTCATCTGTGAATACCAAGTGGGGGTAATTTTATTTTTATTGTTCCTGGGCTCTGTCCTCTCTCTAGGACAGAGGAGAGGTTAATTAGGAACATTGGGATGATGTTGGGTCAGTCCTTCCCGAAGCGTGTTCCTAGAATACCAGAACTGCAATATGCTAAGAGGCATTATGGGGGAAAGGTTCTGTGGCACAACAGGTTTAGGCAAGGCTGAGCTTTATCAAACTAGGTAGTTTTTACTATTAGAAATCTCAAGGTCTTTAATATGTATTGTGAATATCAAAGACAGGTAAAGAATATAGCATTTCTCAAATATATTTGACCGTGGAAACCTTCACTCAGGATTTCCCCTAAACTTGCAGAACTGTAAGCGCCATTCGATCTCTGACCTAATTCTCCGGCATATAATCTGCAACAGCGAGGCTTGCTCTATATAAATAAAGCCTGCTTCAAGTATAATGGCCAAATTCTTTTCCTCCATACTCTTGATCAATTTCTTTGCCTTGATCTCCCAGTTTTTTTCCCTTCATTTTTTCTCCTTTGTAGCATCAGCACATGGCAATTTTTTTTCAATTTAAAAATGCAGCTTGATATATAGGTAGAGAAATATCTAGTCTGCATAGTATAATTTCAGAAGCACAGAAAAGGTCCCTTTGCTTGAAAATCGATTTAGCTTCAGCCTATTACTTGACCTGAATGGTATACTTAGTGATTCCTATATATTATATATTATTAGTACTTAGAACATCTTCCAGCCAATGATGCATTTGGTGAATTAGATTCTCTCATTCTTAGTCCATCGCGCCCCCCCCCCCCCCAAAAAAAAAACCTTTAGGGATGGGCTTTGACAAGGTGGAAATTTTGATGAGGGCTGTGAGGGCTATTGCACTCTACCTCAAGAACCCTCTGGCCCAATCCATTGTTTACCACCTCTACTCGTCCCTGGTCAGGATGCTCCTGATTCCTCAATCCACTTTACTTTGATTTTAGAAGATCTGCAAATCTAGATGAATGTTGAATAGGCAAATCTACATTTTGTTCTGTGAGGTCAAACTATTTGAAGTGTCTGGAATCATGGTTAAAATGATGCACTTGGAAATTGTATCCCCTTCTGGGGGATGTAAGGATGCTGTTTGGTAGCTAGTAGCTACCTAGATAGATGGTTATTTTACTCAGCATAAGTTTGCTTTCCTGGATCCAGTATGTCCAGCTTAAGAGGAGGAGGGTGGAAAGTAGTGACTAAGTGCAGTGGTGTTGGTGATGGAGGAATTAGCTATCCTATCTCATGGTGACCATGTATCGCAACTAGAAGGGACCTTTACACTGAGTTTAATTGCTGTGTTTTTAGAGATGACTCCTACCAGAGAGAGTGACTTACCTACAGACACTTACCCAGAATCAAGGCTCAAGCCTTGTGCTCTCTCTCATTAGACTATCCTGCCAGTGACCTATGGGCTGGGTAATGTTGAAAGGGGGGTGGAGCCAGGAGAAAATGTGGGTGGGGTGTCCTCCTCTGTCCCCTCCATTCTCCCCCTGTCCCCTCAATGTCTTCACAATTTTCTTTTTTTCCTATTTGTCATAAAACCATCTCCTTCTTTCCCTTTTGGCTACTTTTGTTTCTCACCGTGTTTCTCCACTCTTTTACATTCCTTTCTCTGCCCATAACTTTGGCTGTTTATTCATTTTTGTCCTATGTCTTAAGTTTGCTCCTTGGTTCCATTCAAGGTGGCTGTAAATCACCATACATCTGAGCACTGCACAACTCTAGGGGTTGCAATCCACAAAAACCTCAGTATGACCAGTGTGGTCCCCTGGTCCTATCCCCAACCAAGAACTTGATTCCTATGTAACAAAATGGGGGAAAAGAAAACTTCTATTAGCTATGACAACTGCCCTTTAAAGAAAGTAGAGCTTGTTTGGTTTGTTGAATGAAGGTAAGCTGAAACTGACTTTTGCTACCTTGAGAGAATTGAATGGCTTTGCACAACTGAAGAAGAGGAATTTGTAGTTCTACGAAGAGGAGGTTGAGATGAAATAAATTGGACAAGAAAACCAGAAAGATGGGTGAAGAAGTTGGTGTCATCAAAGCAGCTAGTGGAAATTTCCAAAGGTGAGGTGACCAAAAGGCATTTTAAGAACGAGGAGGCATAAAAGTTGTGATAGAACACCCTCTTATCTCACCCCTCACCCAGATCTTTAAGTTTATTGAATTACGATCATGCGTGCTTTGGGGATGTGTTTGAGTAGAAATTGCTTTATAAGGCCAAGTGTGATATTTGGGGAAATACAGGGCTGAAAAAAGAAAGCAAGCACATGAGGAATAGCCTTGAGCAGAGGTGACCAGAAGAATGAGACTGCCCAGGAAAAATCAGAATTTAAATGTGTAGAGGGGAGGACCGATATTTTGGATGTGCATTGGGCATGGAACAGGGATCAGAGCTGATTTTTATCTACATTTCAAGGGGCCGGGATTCTTTGGCCAACATCTGGTTTGCACATATATGATTAGAACACTGATGGGTTTCCCTGGGTCCAAATTATAACCACATAGCATCTGCTTCTCATAAGCCACTAAGAGGAGAAGGTCAAAGAGGCTCTTATCCAAGGACAATGGCATGTTTACTTTTCATTTAGAAAGAAAGCATTGGAAAAAATCAAATGGATAAACTTGTTAATGCAGCAAATGTGAAAAACCTGAGAGGGGTCTCTTAACTCAAAAGCCTATTGCCAGATGGCACAGTTCAGTTGCCTGAAGACTTGGAGAAGGGCTGGGGGGAAGATTACAAACCATTTTCACTCACAACGGAGAAGAGATGCCAAGTAGGAAAAGTGTTGACTTCTACAATGGGAAGACACTTTTCCTAATAAAATGAACTAGGATTTATTTATCTTCTGGAATTGACTCAGATGGCTCTGTATTTGCTGTAACCATCACCCCTTTGATTACAATAAGTATTGGGGAGCTGACTTGGGCTCGGGTATTGGCGAGCAGAAGCAGTGGTCCTCAGTTTCTTTCAGAGAAGTAAGAAAGGTTCCAACAAAGAGGAGGGCCTCTTTAAATAAGAATGTTTAACCATTAGGAAGTATTTATGTACCAGGCTTTGTGCTTCAGTAAATTCATCATATGCCTCAGTTATATTTCTCAGCACAGGTATTTGTGGCTGGTGGAAGTCCTGTGGTTGTCCTACTTGAGCAAATGTTGACTTTTTAGGTCTTTGGAAATGACTGAAGTAATCTGTCACCATCCCTGTTGATTAAGTATCAATTTTTTTTACTGCAGTCTTCCAGCTCAAAGAATGATTCAAATACAGCACCTTTTATAGTTGGTGAGCTTTACAAAGGTTTGTTTTAAAAATACGGACTACTTTATTGATTACTCCTGAAGTCCTTGAGACAGATCTGTGGAAGTAGGAAAAAGAAAACCCGGTATTGGGGCAAAGCCAGGAAACTTGGGCTATGTAACCTTGGATAAATTAATAATATTTCTTAGCCTCCGATTTCTTATCTGTAAAATAAAGGATTTGAAATCTGAAATCTTGCTCCTCCAGCTGAAAAGTGTTTTTTGTGTTTTAAAGCCCTGAGAGCAGTTACTGTGTTTTCTATGCTGATTTGCCTGAGTCCTGACAGTGGCCCTTATAAATAAGGGATGAAGTGTGGATTAATCATTCAACTGAGGATCAGGACACCTGATGTCCCTGAAACCAGCCCAGCAGTTTTTTTGTTCCTTTCTCTCCTCAATTGGAAATGGAAACTGTCCTCACTTTTTCTAAGTAACAATAAATAGGATCCATTCAATCTCAAGTTCCATAGAATAGTCTATATAAACAGGACCTCACAGCTAACATGGATAGAAGTTTCTAAACGTATTGTTGCAGAAAAGCAAGTCACAGAATATGCACAGTGTGAGATCATTTGTGACATAATTTTATGTATGTTTGTGTATGCCTATAAATGCATTAAAATGATTACGGGTAGTGGTCAAAGAGCATTTAAGGCTTATCTGATTTTAACAAGATATTTTTTATTTGAATAATTAAAAGCAATAAAACTACACTGTCATTTTTTTTTTTTTTTTGGTGATAAAATGATTTGCATCTTTAGATGGAAACTACATTGGGCCCCTGAGAGTGGACCAGAAAAAATTGGTCAGCTGAGTGAATGCAGTTGGTGTTTGTATGGTGGGAAGGGGGGTGTGAGGGTGTTGGAATCATGTTGTAAGACCGGCAGTGTGATAGAAATGGAACAAGTGTGTATTGCTCTATTTGGACCACGTGAGTACCAGCCTCATATTTTGCTCTGTGTCTTGTCTTCAGAGGATTTGGTGTAGGTCATTTTGGGATGTGGGCTTTGGCTGGACTCCCCAGCAACTTATTTGGGGTTACTGAAGTTCTCTCAGCCCTGTCCCATCAGCCGGTCCTACTTGCTTCCCCTGCGGGCTGTGGCTATCTCCTGAGCGTGTCCAGCAAAACTAACATTCTCCAAATGTTAGTATACACTGTAGAGATGGTAACCTAAATAAGACTGAGGTGAATGCTCTGATGTCTCCAGATACTTGAAGGGAATGATGTTGCTTTGAGGAAAGAGGCCAAGTATATGCTTTTCCTGAGAGAAAGATGACATGGTGCCTATGCAATTGAAGACAGGCGTGCGTCTGTTACATATGTGCTAGATGTTGGAAGAATATTATACCTAATTACCATTTGTCTAGGCTTTATAGCAATTAATAGCTAAAAAATTTTTCAAAAACTATCTGGGATCAGAGAAATTAAATGATTTGCGTAAACATATCCAGCATGTAAGTGACAGAACTAGACTTCTAATTTGCTCGATCTATCCCCAGCCTCTTGGTAGCCCACCTCTGCTGTGAGCTCAGAGGGCTTGGCCTGATGACACTGCATGGGGTTATGCAGCTGCCTGCATGGGGTTATGACTTTTTAAAAAAAATTTTTTTGTTTATTTTTTTATTTTTTTTAACGTTAATTTATTTTTGAGACAGAGACAGAGCATGAATGGGGGAGGGTCAGAGAAAGGAGACAACACAGAATCTGAAACAGGCTCTGAGCTGTCAGCCCAGCGCCCGACATGGGGCTCGAACTCACGGACCTGGAGATCATGACCTGAGCTGAAGTCGGACGCTTAACCGACTGAGCCACCCAGGCGCCCCAATGTTTGTTTATTCTTGAGACCGAGACAGAGCATGAGCGGGGGAGGGTCAGAGAGAGGGAGACACAGAATCCGAAGCAGGCTGCAGGCTCTGAGCCATCAGCACAGAGCCTGACGCGGGTTTCGAACTCCCGAACCATGAAATCATGACCTGAGTTAAAGTCGGACACTTAACCGACTGAGCCACCCAGGCGCCCTCGTGGGGTTATGACTGTTAGAGGAAATCAGAAACAGCACTGGGCATCCTGCTGCCCATATGATTTGATCCAGAAGAAATGGCAGATAATGTTATTCCTATGTATTGCTCTAAACATTTGAATTCCAGAAAACAACAATCCTTCTGACTTTGATAAGATTCTCTGACATTGTTCTTCAGCGTCCCACTCCTTCCCACCACCTCCCGACTTCCTTCCCTTTGCTTTATTTTGCTGAGCACAATTTTCTTTTAAAGCACTGGTGGTTGCTATTACCAGAGACCTGTTGTTCAGTCTCCCAAATAGTTTGGAGTCCCTGACAAAGATTGAGGGCTCTGGCCTTAGCTGTTTCAGGAGGCAGTGGTGTGCATCTGAATAAACTTGGCTTAATCATGGCCAGTCCTGGTTGGCACAGTTTATCAGTGACATAACATCAAATAAATGCTCCTGGAAAACAGCTCATTCTAAAGCCAGCTGTTTTTATTGCTGAGCTCTGATTTCACTGTGATTAATGAGAATGTGTTCCCTCACCCTTGGAGATCAGAAGAACAGCTTCTCAAACCACTCCCCATTCCCCCCAGCAACCCCCCCAGCACTATCTTGCCATTAATCTATAGGACTCAAGATGGTTGCATTTCATGAATACTCCTTGGCTTGGGGAACTGATCTTGCATGAGTAAATAGGATGGTGGTAATCTTTGTGTTATTGTAAGACTCAGTCTCCTGCTAAGAGAAATGTAGCTTCGGAATAGCACTAGCAATAATCACCACCACCCCCGCCCCCCCTCCACCTTTGCCTCATATACTTTAGCTCTCTGCAGTGCCCTTGAAGGATTCACTGGCACTGAAGAAGGGAGATATTTCTCTCAAGTATTCTAATTTTGCTGCATAACTGGGGTCTGACCTCCATATTCTTTGGATTTTTGCCTTTGAATGTTCCTCTGGGCTTGATCCTGTTGTGTTGTCTTTTTGTTATGACTTCCTTTACGACTTAATATATTCTCAAATAGCCTTGAAACAATACAGAAGCCTAGAGGAAAAAAATATAGAAGTCCCTCTTTCTCATTTTTTATTTCTTAGTCCAGAGGTAGCCACTGTCAATAGTTAATATTCATCTTCCAGACCTTCATTAATACATTGACATACATGCATGTATTCATGCTTGTCCTGTGTATTTGTTTTGCGGGATTGTGATCCTTCTAAATGTGGTATTCTACGATATAGTCAATAATTCTTAGATTTTAAAAAAATGAAGTTTTTCAGGCACTAGAAAAGAGACCATAATATAAATCTCCACACACCCATAACCTAAGTTTTGTGAAATGGTTACGTTTTGCTGTATTTGGTTTGTGGGTTGTAGTGAAGTTATATATTAGATGTATTGATATTTCCTTTATACTTTTCCTTTGTCCCTTTCTCCCTTCAGAAGTAATCTGTTTTGAATTTAGTGCTTATTCAACCCCAATGCATGTTTTTATACTTCTACTAAATGTTTTCATAAAAATGTTGCTATATTTTGAATACAGTTAAAATTCTATAAACGAACTATATATACCTATATATAACTCTATTCACTCTCCTATTCACATGGCTAAGTAGAATTCCGGCTGCTTTATATACTTCATGGTGTTCTATTGTGTGAACAATACCCCAAGTTATTCAGTTATTCTCCCATTTGGGTATGTGGATAGTGTCTCCAGTACTTGCTTTAACAAACAAAATTGTAACAATTATTATTGGGAGTCTTCCTGTTGTGCAAGACTTGAGAGAGTTTTTCTAGAGCACTGACCCATGAGTGGAATTGTTGGACTGTAGCTTCTGTGCTATTCAGCTTTAACAAGTATTGCCAGATTTTGGGGGGTGGGGTGAGGGGAGATGTAATTTTAAAAATTATTTTTTCCATATATTTCTCAATACTTAGTATTGTCAGACACTTTAATTTTTGCCCATGACTTTTTTTTTGTTTCTTGGATGCTCAGATTTCTACTTCAGTGATTGCCTTTTTATATCTTTGCTAATTTCTTATTTTCATAATAGCATCAAACACAAAACACAACATTGGACAAAATTTATAGGGCTTTATATATGTGTGTGTGTGTGTGTGTGTGTATGTATATATGAATTCATTTAACCTTAGAGTCATGTGAAGGGCCTCACCCAAATTCACATCAGTGGTAAGTGGCAAAACAAGGATTCAAACTCATGAAATCTGGTTTGAGTTTGTGTGCTTAACCATTATGCCACGGTGTCTGGGTAGATAGCCTTGTTTTTATTCATATTCTTTGTATATTTCATGGCTATATTTCATGGGCCTTTTCCCTATGAGTTTCAGGATTATATGCTTATCTTCCAAGTGTGTAATAGACCATATTCTTCCAAATCTGTTGGAATTATTTTTAATAACACGGAAAGTATAGTTTGGGAAGACTTAATGCTTTCACACCATCGTTTCTTCCCATGGCTGTGTTCTCTTTCCTTTATTGACTTTTCTCTCAAGTGATTTTAATGGTTTTTAAAATCTTGTTCATGTAGGGATGGCATCTCTCCATTCTCTATCCTCAAATTTATTCTTAAAAAATATTGTTTTTGGGGCGCCTGGGTGGCGCAGTCGGTTAAGCGTCCGACTTCAGCCAGGTCACGATCTCGCGGTCCGTGAGTTCGAGCCCCACGTCAGGCTCTGGGCTGATGGCTCAGAGCCTGGAGCCTGTTTCCGATTCTGTGTCTCCCTCTCTCTCTGCCCCTCCCCCGTTCATGCTCTGTCTCTGTCCCAAAAATAAATAAAAAACGTTGAAAAAAAATTTTTTTAAATAAAAAAAAATGTATTGTTTTTGAATGCTGCTGTAAATAGTAGCTTTTTATAAAACTTTTAAAATCTCTATGTAAGAACATAATTACAGATTGTATATTCAGTTTTTATCCAGGAAATTCCCTATCTTCCTCATTAGTTTTACTAGTTTGAATATGAATCTTTTGGATTTTCTAAAATCTACAGTTATAATTTCAGTGAAGGAAAGTTTTTTTCCTTTCCAAATCTTACACGTTTATAGTCTCTTATGACCCATGTCTGATACCGCAATCCAGACTTTATTGGCCTCTTAAAGAGGGAGAATTTCCTTTTTTTTCCCCTCCCTGTTCATATTGTCAGGAATACTTCGCATAATCTAATATCCTCTATCCCTTGAATATTTGGTTGAACTTTGTTATAAAATCACTGGGGGCTTTTTCCCCCTCCCCCAGTAGGTAGATTTTTAATTACTGTTTCATAAACAGTTTTAGGTTTATTCTTGTTCGATTTTGATTTTATTTTAATAACACGTTCTTTAGGAAGCTATCCATGTGTTTGGTGTTAACACAAAATTCAAATTTTACTTTAAAACGCTTAACATCTTAAACCTGTTGAAAAATACATAAAATAATGTAACAGTTCTATAACACCCATCAAGTTAAATAGGTTCTAACTGGAAGCCTAGAGGCTTCAGATCTCTCAGAGAAAGGAAGATGGGGTGGGGGGAGGGCAGGAGGAAGGAAATCAGGAAAGGAGAAAATAGTACAGATCTAGCTAAAGATAATCCTCTACATTCCATTTCAGTGCTCTTTTCTCCTGAGATACCCATCAACCTGAAGCAACTGCACATCACGTTTCTGTGTTTTTATACCTTCACTATGTATGTTGTGCACCTTTAAATACATACTATTGTTTGGTGTGGTCAGCCAGACTTCTATATGTGAGGGCTAGAGGAAGAATAGTGTTCAGAGATTATCTGGGAACCAAATTCATCCCTTCTAAAAACAAATGTTATTTTTTTTTAATCCCCTATGAATGTATCCTTAACACTACGCTGTTCTGCTTTCCTTGTAATTGGGCTTTAGTATTCTGTGTCTGTAGTCTCCTACAACTTGTTCTATCCACTCAATGTGTATTTCTAAGGGCCATGTATGTTTTCCACATTGTTGCATTGATTTTCCACTACTAAATATTTTTTTGTGCACATGCCACAGTGTATTTATCCACTCACCTATTAATGAATATTTTTTCCCAGATTTTTGCTATGGGCAATGCTGGGCTGCCCTTTCTTCCTTTAATTTATTCAAAGAAAAAAGTATTGAATAATATGCCAGGTACTATTCAAAAAACTGGGGATGTAACAGTGTAGAGGGCAAACTAACAAAACAAGTAAAATGGATAGTCTGTTACGTGGTAATGAATACTAACGTTAAAAAAATAAACAGCAGAGAAAGGAACCCTTGGACGCAGAGGAATTATCATTTTGGGAAAGATGCCAAGAAAGTCCACATTGAGGAGTACTTCCTGAAGGACCCAGATGAGTGACAGAACGAGCTATGCGTGTATCCAGGGAAAGGGAATTCCAAGCAGAGGAAGCAACAAGTTCAGAGGTCCTAAGGCAGGAGCATGCCTGGGGCACTCACTAGCCTGCCCAGAAGCCCAGAGAGGCTGTAACAGGGTTGGGAAGGGAGGGTGACCCAGAGGTAAGGTCAAAGGAGTGTAGGGGGTGGTGATTAAAGAGTGGGGAGAGGGTTCAGGTCGTGCAGGACCTAATAAGATATACAAGAATGTTTGGCTTTTGTGGTGAATGAGCCAGCAAGTCCTTTTTCTTCCATTTCTAACAGGATCCCTTTGGCTACTGTATTGAGAAAATCTGTAGGGGCTAGAATATAGGCAGAGAGGCCAGTCCAGGAATCCAAGTATGATATGGTGGCTCAGCCAAGGTATATACTTGATCTCCCTTATTCCTCAGAACAACTTTTTAAGGTAAATATATTCTGCCTATTTCCCAGTGAGAAATCGAAGTTTGGAGGAAGTCGGTCAGCTCTGTGTTTAACTCTGTCCTACAGGCTGTTCATGGCAGAACAGAACTTGAACCTGTGTCTGACTTAAACTGCTTTGCCATATTGACAGAAATCATTCACAATTAGAGCAAAACCGTGTTGCTTAATTTAAAACCCAAAATCTTGACAAGGGATCTTGCAATGGACTAGATAACTAGAACCTGACATCTGGCAGGAAGTGTCAGCTGTGGTGTTTCTGCTCTCAGGTTATTCATGTTACATAAGGAAGAGGCATCATTGAAAGGAAAAGGTGGCCTCCACGTGGGAAAGAGGCGATCAGAATTGTCAGCTGCAATGGTCCGCAGGCACAGCCCTCAGAGATGATGACCTAGCGATGGCAGGACTACAGTTAGATTCATTGAGGAAGGCTGTTCTTTTCTACTGACTGCTCTCAAACTTTCAGGAACGAACGGTGACAACTTGTTGCCCTCTAGGTTCAATATTGGCATAATGTGTAATCAATAGATTATAAACGAGGTTTTGTGTTCTAGAATTTCAAAGGCTTCTGTGGTCTCAGGGAGGCACTGCTAATGGTAGAGCCTTCCGCCTTGGAGTTCACATGGTGTCCTCAGGCTTCAAGCAGGAAAGAAGCTCACAATTAGCGTACTGCCTTTATTTTATAGAAGGAAGAAACGGAGACAAAGAGAGCCTGTTTAAAGGTATTCGTTGATCCAGAACTGAGCAAAGCTGTTCCGTGAGGGGCTCCAGTGTATTTCAAGGAAAACACTTTTAGGTAGTAGACCTGTCTCTCCTGTCTGGCTGTGTGACCAGGGAAAGCGAGTTAACCTTCCTAAGCCTCAGTTTCTCCATTAGTAAAAGCCGGACAATAACTATCTTGTGGAGTAGTTGGGAGAATTATAGACGTGTCAAAGCTCTCAGGTGCTGTCTGGCACTGGGTAAGCTCTAGGTCTAATTGGTATTTTTTGAGTTAAAACCATGTTTTCAAGCCTACTTTGTAAATGACTTCCAAGTCGAAGTCCAAGCCAAATTTTAAGCCTCCTCTACACTGACAAATCAGCTTTGACCCATTTATACTTATGTCTGATACATACTTGAAATATGTAATAGTGAATGGTGTATTTTATGAAGGGCCTAGGGTTCCAAGCAAAAAGGAAAAAAGGGGCTAGTATTGAGTATATGTTTCAAAATTGAGGTATAATTGACACAGAATTTTATTTGTAGGTGCACAACATAGTGATTTACCATGAAATGATCACAGTGAATCTAGTTGTCTGTCACCCTACAAAGTTAATACAATATTGACTGTATTCTGCAAGCTGTACATAACATCCTCATGACTTTATAGCTGGAAGTTTGTAACAACTTAATCCCCTTCACCTATTTTGCACCCCACAACTCCCCTTCTCTCCCCTCTGGCTATCACCAATCTTCTGTCTATGTCTGAGTCTGGGTTTCATTTTTTCTTTAGATAAGTAAGATCATATGGTATTTGTTGTCTTTGAACTTGTTGCACTTAGCACAATACCCTCAAGGTCTATCTCATGTCACAAATAGCAAGATTGCACTCCCTCTTTTTTTTTTTTTATGGCTGATTAGTATTCTGTGTGTGAGAGGGAGGGAGAGTGTGCACGCATATCTTGTCTATTGTAAATAATGCTGTAACAAACAGGGGTGCATATCCCTTGGAATTAGTTTTTGTTTGGTTATATATACTCAGTAGAATTACTGGATCATATGATAACTCTTCTTAATCTTTTGAGCAACTTCCATACTGTTGTCATAGTGACTGCACCAAATTACATTCCAATCAACAGGGCACACCCATTCCATTTTTTCTACTTTAGAGCATCTCCGTGAAGGAAATAGTTTCTTTATGGAACAAAAAGTCATTATGTAACTTCCCATTTTTAAGGGCCTGAGGGTCTCACATGTGCACCCAGCCAGGGATCTTTTGCCATGGTGCCACAAGTGTTTGAAGTGTCTTATTCTTTCTAAACACATTTCTGGTATGCTGTAGGGCATTTGATTGCAGTGAGGTAGACTAGATGAATTTTTTTGGGGTGCTGGAATGAGAAGTTACCGGATTCACAAGTTTGAAGTACACTTACCAAGGCTTCACAATAAAAATGACTCCTTATTGTTCTAACTTCTGCCTTTAGAACTACTGTTCACCAGAAACACTAAAACCTAAGCATGATAGTGGGGAATGAACTTGATCTGTTGAGAGAACACCGTGTTGTTGGAGCAAGACTGAAGAGTACTTAGGGAAAACATTTTGTCTTTTCTGCTTAAAAAAACTGGTGAGTGAAGCCAGCTCAGCTAAAGCCTTACTAGATACTTCTTGATGGGGATGTTATGAATTAAGGGCAAGAGATAGCTTTCGGGATTCAATTTTCCCAGAGTTCCTGCGGCTCTTAGATACATACACTAAGCCCCCAAGAAATATGCGATGAGCCCCAAAAGGTTAATCTATTGATTTACAGTGGGGCAAATGCCTTTCTCATGATTGGACTAATGTGTTCGGTATCCAGAATGTCTTCTTGATGTGGTATTTGGCGCCCAAAATTAATGATCATAAAGTTGCTTCCAAATCATGGAGTCAGAGCAAAAGCAAGAAAGTTGTCCTGAAATAGATGCTATCCAGATTTTAGAGCAGTGTGATGATGAACCATGCCTCTTCTATAATAAGGCATTGATCTTAACTAGACAGGATCTACCAACGAATACTCAGGAAATCTCTGTGTAGACCACTCAACTTCTTTAACACCATATTCCTCAGATTTTACAACAAAAGATTCCTTTGTAACTTTAATCAATTGCTGGAAGGCTATACGATATGGAGTGTATCCCTATTCTTGAGCGGTTTGGTTGCAAACCACTTCAGTCATGTGTCGAATCTTCAGTTTCCTTCTCCAGGGATCACTTTATCTTTAAATCCTAGGAACCAGTATTTGCTGTAGACTCCTACACTGTTTGACCCTACATTTGGATATCATCCTGCTGTTCATGGGGCTCATGCTACACACTTGGAGATGTAAACACCAAAAGTGGTAGAAAGTAGAGGGGGGTAGTTGAGGACACGAGGACTACTGTGCCATGCAAGCTTCAAAAGTTGATGAGCTCTCAAATGAGTTATACAAAGTAAAGCAATATGTATCTTTCGATCTTCTTAAAAAATTTTAAATTCCACTAAAGCTAACATACAGTGTTACATTTGGCCTCAAGTGTGTAATACAGCGATTCGACAATTCCATATATCACTCGGTGCTCATCATGACAAGTGCATGCCTCCACCCCCACTGCCTATTTTACCCATCCCCACACTCACCTCTCCTTTGGTAACTGTCAGTTCTCTATAGTTAAGAGTCTGTTTCTTGGCTTGTCTTTTTCCTCTCTTTGTTCATTTTTTTCTAATGTTTCTTAAATTCCACACCTGAGTTAAATCATATGGTATTTGTCTTTCTGACTTATTTTGCATAGTATATTCTTTAGCTCCATCCATGTCATTGCAAAAGACCTTTTCTTTTTTATGGCTGGATAATATGCTATTGTGCATATATACCACATCTTTTTTAATCCATTCACCTATCTGTGGACACTTGGGCTCCTGCCATAATTTGGCATTTGTGAATGATGCTGCTCTAACCATAAGGGTGGGTGTATTTTTTGGTAAGTACCCAGTAGTGTGATCACTGGATGGTAAGATAGTTCTATTTTTAACTTTTCGAGGAGTCTCCATACTGTTATCCATAGTGGATGCACCAGTTTGCTTTCCCACCAACTGTACAAAAGGGTTCCTTTCTCTTCACATATTTGCCAACACTTGTTTCTTTTTTTGATTTTTAGCTATTCTGACAAGTGTCAGATTGATCTCATTGTGGTTCTTGGATTTGCATTTCCATGATAACTGATGTTGATCTTTTCATGTGTTGGCCATTTGGATGTCGTCTTTGGAGAAATGTCTGTTCTGCCCATTTTTTAATTGGGTAATTTGTTTTTTGGGTGTTGTATAGGTTCTTTTTATATTTTGGATACTAACTATTGGATATGTCATTTGCAAATATCTTCTATGCAGTAGTTTGCCTTTTAGTTTTGTTGATGGTTTTCTTCACTGTGCAGAAGCTTTATTTTTGCTTTTGTTTCCCTTGCCTCAGGAGATCAATCTGGAAAAATGTTGCTGTGACTGATGTCAGAGAAATTATTGGATTCTTAACTAGGATTTTTATGGTTTCATGTCTCACATTTAGGTCTTTCATTTTGAGTTTACTTTTTGTATATGGTGTAAGTGGTCCCGTTCCATTCTTTGGTATGTAGCTGTCCAGTTTTCCTGATACCATATGACCATCTTTGTCCACTTTGACTTTTATTCAAAATAGTACTAAAAGTCCTTGCCACAGCAATTAGACAACAAAAAGAAAAGGCATCCAAATTGGTAAAGGGTGAAAGTTTTACTTCTTCCTTGAACATGGCATGATAATACAGAAAACCCCAAATACTACACACACAAGCATACGCGCGCGCGCGCACACACACACACACACACACACACACTGATGAATGAATTCTGTAAAGTTGAAGGATACAAAATCAATGTGCAGACATCTGTTTCTATACACTAATAATGAAGTAGAGAATTAACCACATCTATACACACTTACATATATGTATATATTTTTTCATTTACACATTTTTAAATACTACACTAAAACGTACTTCATCAAAATTAAACTCTGTTCTTTAAAAGGCACCGTTAAAAGGACAGACTACAGAATTGAATAAAATATTCACAGTGCATATTTCTTCTGTCAAAAATATATAAAGGCCTCTTAAATTTAATGAAACAAATGACCCAAATAATGAGAAAATGGTTTGAACAGGATACTCCACTAATGAAGATATACAAAGGATCGATAACATTTAAAAATGTTCAACATCCATAGCCATCAGAGAAACCTATATTAAAACAAGATAGAACAATACACCCACTAAAAGGGTTAAAAACTACTTTTTTAAAGTTCATTTGAGAGAGGGAGAGAGCGAATCTCCACCAGGCTCTATACTGTCAGCGCAGAGCCCAACATGGGGCTCGATCCCACATATTGTGAGATCGTGGTCTGAGCCAGTATCAACAGTTGGATGCTTAGCTTACTGAGCCACCCAGGATCCCCTGGTTAAAAATTTAAAACCAAATTGTGGAGAAGATGTTAATCAAATGGAATTTTCCTATATTGCTGGTGGGAATGTAAAATGGAACATCAATTTTTCAGCACTGTATAAACTAAAACATCTATGTGGTAAAGTAAATACTTTTAGGTATTTTCCAGAGAGAGTGAAAGCATATGTTCAAAGACCTGTATCCAACTGTTCAGAGGTACTTTAAAAAAAAAAAAACACTCAAATGCCAACCAACAGTTGAATGGATTAGAGAATCCTGGCATATCCTGGCATTACCACTCAAAACAAATGATACGTGTATTAACATGGATGAGTCACAAAATACGTCAGGTGAAATGAGCTATATCTAAAAGATATTCTGTATGATTACGTTCAAATGAAGTTGTGGAACAGGCAAAACTATAGTGACAAATCTATTGTGGCATATCACTGGTTGCCTAGGGCAGAGGTTGATGGGGCATAAATCCACTGTAAAGGGACACCAGGAGAATTTTTGAGGGATGGAGATGATCTAGATCTTGACTATGTTGATTTGTCACGATTCAATGGGCTTGACTCTTAAAATACACCTACTGTGTGTAAACTAGTTTTCAATAAAGTTGTTTAAAAACTAAAATCACATCTAGGGTTGCACAAAAATATGTAGAAATAAACCTAATCAAAGAGGTGAAAAACCTGTTCTCTGAAAACTATAAAACAGTGCTGAAAGAAATTGAAGATGAAACAACTGGAAAACATTCCATGCTAATGGTTTAGAAGAAATACTGTTAAAAGGTCCATACTACACATAGCAATCTACAGATTTAATGAAATCTGTTAAAATACCAGCATCGTTTTCACTGAACTAGAACAAACAATCATAAAATTGACATGGAACCACAAAAGACCCTGAATAGTCAAAGCAATTTTGAAAAAGCAAAGCAAAGCTGGAGGTATCACAATTCCACACTTCAAGTCTGTAGTAATCATAGCAGTTTGGTACTGGCACAAAAATAGACACAAAGATCAGTAGATGTAACAGAAAACCCAGAAATTAAACCCACAATTATATGGTCAGTTAGTCTTCAACAAAGCAGGAAAGAGTGTCTCTGAATCTTTTTAATGGATAAAACCCAGTTGAGATGGGTATTCACCACTGTTTCATCCCAAATAAGGTTGTGACCTTATTTGGGGGAGCAAAACTGTTGTTAGCGTGTCATGTTTTAGAACAAAATAGTTTGTTTCTTTGCAAGATATTTTATGCAAAACACGGACATTAGGATTACCTACTTAATAGCTCCTTCACTGACGCCACGTAGGCATCATTCCAGGATGATCTGTCAGGTTGTCTGTATCACCCAGTATCACACAGTGTGAATCCACTTTTCACAATAAAGACTAGAGATGCCAATAAAGATGCAGTGGAGGCAGGTTTCTGGTCTATATGTGAGGAGAACTCCTCTACCTCTCCAGGTGATTATGGAGTAATTCTTTGGCTGATTTCAGCAACACTTGGCAATAGGTGGGGTATCAGCTGTTTAAGCAGGTCTCTACCACTTGATGAATGTCACCTTTTTTCCCCAGGATTAATGTCATTCTGTTCCTTCCCTCTCCTTATTTGTCTTCGATCTCGGGTTGTGGATTAAGAAGGTGAGGGGAGATCCTAAACTCTTTGGTACCCGTTTCCCCCTATTCTTTGTTCATAGTACTCGAGGGTCTTGCTCCCAGTTTATCAGAGTCAGTAACAGACAAGTTGGGTACTTTAGGGGCAGTATGGACATCGGGCAGCCATAGCGTTGGAAGAATATCAATTCCTGTTTCTGCCCAGCTCAAATGCTAAATTGTAAAGCGTTGTAAACCTTTGTTGCCTTTAATTTTGGATACTAAGTGAATTTTTTGGGGTGTGGCCAAATCTGCCTGAAGAAAGTTTTATTAAAGAATAATTCAATAAAAGATTGGTGGTTGCTCAGTTCTGCAAAAGGGCCAATGATGAGTATTTAAAGTTAGTAACTAAGTAGCTCAGAGACCAGAATAGCAGGACTTTTGAGTTCACTTCCTTGTTTTTGTTCTTTTGAGCACTTTTTCTTTCACAAAAATCAAAAGGAATTTTCTTTAATATTTTGTAGACCAAACTGAAAACAAGTGAGCATTGTTTTCTCATTGAATCCTGTCCTGTGTGGGCACTTGAGGAATGTGTATTGACCAAGATTGTTGGAAAGCTGTTAGGTAAGGATACATGCTACATCTTTTACCCTTTGGCTGAAGCCACTCACCTCCTAGGAATGTATTTTCTCACCTGGCACCAATGTTTTCGCCCCAGAAATGATGGTTTTATGTAAAATATGGCTAAGTAGCAGCTCTTTGTAACCGTCCACACTAAGCAGCAGCTTTATTGTGGCTCCTCCTAGAAGCATCCAGAAGTAAGTTATATGCTGGGACTGCAGAAAAAAATTTCTTTACGGTCTGGCTTCCACCCATTCTGTTCTTTGCCAGTTCTGTGCCCTCTTCCATGCGAGTGCTCCCACCCTTAACCTACTATCCTGAACTCCTTGGATAGGAACAGTGTTGCTGGGCCTCTTGTGCCACACCCTCTTGTCCTTCATGGTGTCCACTTGCCTATTTCCCATTGTTCTTCTTTCCACGTCCTTGCATTCAGTGTTTCTGTCGCATTCAAGCTGGGTCTCTGTGTGTTGCCTGCCTATGTTGGAGTTTCTTCTCCTCTTGTTCAGGGCTGAAGTAGTTTTGCTAGGAAGTGCATGCCCTATATTGGTATAGCCTGGTAGATGTTCCATTGTTTCAAAAAATCCATCTGTTTTCCCTTTGATGGAGAGGTTAGGAGATGCAGGAGGCCTGCAGGTGTTGTGATTCCTCAGAAGCTGTGAGGTTAAGTTTACCTCCATTTTATTGTGAGTATACTTTAGCTTTCTTGTTGATGAAGAGTTTCTGTAATCCAGCAACAGGATGCCTTGGGTAAAAGAGGTGGTGAGGTAAAGAATCTAAGAATCTACATTACTGAAGATAGAGCCTTGTGAGAGGCACCTTCAGCCCATGATACAGAATGAGGAAAGCCTTGCACTGCATGCTGGAAGGTTGGCTCCTGGTGGTATTTACCAAGAAACTTGGATTTCTTCCAGTAAACCAGCTGGTTAGCTGTGGCCTGGCAGTGTTGATTTATGTACCAGAGAATTCCTTCTAAAAAAAACTTCCCCTGAACCATGTATGGTGTCTGTGGACTTCGTAGTCCTCATGTTTTCCTCCTGAAAGTCCTGAAGGCTGATGGAAACTTTGTGTCCCCACTCTGCAGTATTTCTGCTATTCAGTGCCATGTAGGAATTGACTGGGATTGACATGTTCTTTTCCTTGTTACCCTCTTTCCTTTCCCTCAAAGGGAACCTCCCAGGAGAGTGAATTTGTGTATATCTGTTACATTCTCTCCGTGTAATCAAAGCAATTCCTTTCAGATGCCTGCATGACCGCAGCAATCATACCTTTCCCAGAGATTCTCACTGGCTCTTGTGATGGGAATGTTTTTCCCAAGGAATCTTTGCAAATCCTATTTATCACAGGGCCTACCTGCAGTCCTATTAACTGGGGGAGCATTTTATTCTTGCACAGTTTAATGGTTTTGCTAGAACTCCTTCAGTACTGTCACCCCCTGAGCTTTGTTTCTCCTCCCCTCAACCTATTTTCACTTGGTTATTGGCTTCCTCCCAGATCTCCCACATCTCAGACTTTCTTTTTTTTTTTTTTTAATTTTTTTTTTCAACGTTTATTTTTTTTTGGGACAGAGAGAGACAGAGCATGAACGGGCGAGGGGCAGAGAGAGAGGGAGACACAGAACCGGAAACAGGCTCCAGGCTCCGAGCCATCAGCCCAGAGCCTGACGCGGGGCTCGAACTCACGGACCGCGAGATCGTGACCTGGTTGAAGTCGGACGCTTAACCGACTGCGCCACCCAGGCGCCCCCATCTCAGACTTTCTCAAGTTGTGCTCCTGTTTTTCTTATTCCTCCTCCCCCAGTGCCACTACTTCCCTTTGTTTGAATCAGGTCAGCTCTGCTTCTCATCTTTCCTCCTTATGCCTTGTTAATTCAGTCCCTCCCACAGCCTCCCTGGACCATCCAGTCAGCATCGGGATGATGATATTTAAAATAACAGCCACAACTACTACTTTACTGAGTACCTTCTATGTTCTATCCCTGCCCTTGCAAAACTCATTTCAAAGAAGCCTCTTAAAAAGCAAGGTGTAGATGTCATTATCCCCATTTTACAGATGAGGAAAATAAAACCTAGACGCGTTAACTGTTCCTAAGTAAACCAGTCCCTAGTTGGCTGACATGAGATGCAAACCCTTAACGCTCTGTGAGCCTGTGCTGCTTCTCCTGCACTCTGCTGTCGGACAAGAGAGCATATACCACTCCTATGAAATGACCATTCATTTTTTCTTGAGATCTTGGCCATAGTCCTAGAAAAAACTGACTCAGGTGATGACCTTGCTCATAGCCAGAGGCTTGTAAGCAGCAGACAATTCAGGATCAACATGGAGCTGTGTTTTGCATCCTATCCCCGCACTGCTTGGGGAAAACTTTGGTGCTCTTTAAGGTGTGGCTGCTGAATTGCTGGATGTGATCAGCTCCATTGCTGGCTAATAGAGACAAACTGGGTAAAGATTATTAGAAAACTTACTAAAGGTCTGTTTCATATGTCATGTGGTAATTTTTCCTGCTGGCTTGAGGTGATGGACATCCATTTAGCTGCTCTACCCCCCTCTTTTATGCTCACCAGCCAAGGGTCAATGTTTGAAGCTATTTTTATCTCTTCCCCCTCTGACTCTTGTAATGGCTTGACTCTCCGCATTCAGCATGAGGACAGCCACTGGACTCCCATCATCTGAGGTCAATACACAAGCTCATATTCTGGCTTCAATGTTAGAAAGGGGAGGTCCTTAAATGAGAAAATGATGCGTTTTTTTTTTTTTAAGAACACAAACCTGTCTAATTTTACTAGATGGAAACCGGACACCTTATTGTAAACCTTTGGATTTTGTGCCAAAGAATTTTGCTTTATGTCAGCTCAGGTTTTATTAAATTCACAAGGGAATTATTGAAAGATTGGCTTTTAACATTAGCCAGAACTTAAAATCACTCTCCTCTTCTAAGAATTTCTTTGGAATTTTCCAAATTAAGTGGCTTTAAAATTGTATGACGTGCCTTCTAACAATCTGACTGGATGCCAGTTCTCTTTTATGTGTTTTGAGATTAAAATCCATAAATAATTACTGGGCATTATGGGAAATCTTTTATACTGGTTTAGATGTGCAGGGATCATTTGAAGCTGGAGCATGCTTGACCTTCATATGATGGTTTGTGTTCTTTCAATATAAATTTTGATCACATCACTGATTAGGTTTTATATAATCCATGGTTTGGGGACACCTGGGTGGCTCAGTCAGCTGAGCATCTGACTCTTGATTTTGGCTCAGGTCATGATCTCATGGTTGTGAGATCAAGCCCTGTGTAAGGCTCCATGCTGAGTATGGACCCTACTTCAGATATTCATTCTTTCTTTCTTTCTCTCTCTCTCTCTCTCTCCCCCCCCCCCCCCCTTGCTCGCTTGTGCTCTTTCAAAAAAATAAATCTTATAAAAATAAATCCTGGTTTGATTGAGATGTTTGTTTCATTCATTGTTTGATTCAAATGTTTTAATGTCCTGACAAAACATTCAGTGATAGCTTGGTTATTTTGGCCATACAAAGTCCATCTAAACATTACTATGAAAATTGTCTTAAAAATCTATTAACTTATTTTTATTTATTTTTTAATTTTTTTTAACGTTTATTTATTTTTGAGACAGAGACAGAGCATGAAGGGGGGAGGGTCAGAGAGAGAGGGAGACACAGAATCCGAAACAGGCTCCAGGCTCTGAGCTGTCAGCACGGAGCCGGACGCGGGGCTCGAACCCACAGACTGCGGATCATGACCTGAGCCGAAGTCGGACGCTTAACCGACCGAGCCACTCAGGCGCCCCTATTAACTTATTTTTAAAAAAGTCCTAGAGGATTGTCATTTGGGTTTTCTTTTTTTTTTTCCAGTGTGTGTATTCATCTATTTCCTTGACTCACTAATTCAGCTTGAGTTAATATACAATTTTTAGAGTTGAGAGCTTTGCTGACAAACCACTGTATAAGACTTTCTTGAAGACATGTCTCTTTCATTAGACAGTAATATTTTAATTAATCTTTAGATGTCTTAAATATAGATTCGACCCAGTAGGTATAGTCCAGACTATTTTGATCTAGAAAGAGCCTACCTGGGTTTTATGGTAATAAGCTCAACTTTTACATGCACATTGCTCAGTATCTTTATGAGGTTTGCTCTTCGTAGCAAGGCTTAATCAGTTAAGTTTTTAGTAAGAGGAACTAACAGAAGGACAAACTAAGACTCAAAGGGGATTGAAAGCAGAGATTCTCACTTGTACTCAGAAGCCCACTGAGTGCCAAATAGACCTGAAAATGGTAAACTTGGTCAAGGGTCAAACAAGACATTCCCTCTAGCTGAGAAGGAGAGGAACCTTTGCAAGTCTGCAAAGAGACACACACAGGTGACCTTCTGGAAAACAAATGCCATCAGCACATCTCCAGCACACTGTTAGAGGATACCCAAGCTTTGTAGCTGGCCTAGTTCTCCTGGGTAGATAGATTTCTTCTTGTGAATTATGTATTGACTTTGGGGCGTATACATCTTATTTTTCCTTCAATGGCCTACATGAAGCAGGGTTTAAGGATTCCTTGAAGACCTTGATTTGTAGCCTTGATTTGTAGCCATGACAGCCTCTGGGCACTGGCTGGCTTTCCTGTCAGCACAATGGTGCAGGGCTTAAACTGATAAGATTAAAACTCATGGATGATACATTTTGCCTCAGATATCAAAACGTCAGGATAATTAGTTTTGGAAGATGGCAAGTTTTCCCTGTTTACTAATGAGATTAAAAAAACAATGGGATGTTTATGAGTAAAAAATTAGAAGGGATTAGAAGAACTTACATAAAAATGTAACAGGTCAGTAATCTTGATCATTTAAACCTTGAAGTTGAGTTAATGTTGCACTTTTATTTTTTTGGTGGTGGTATCACCGTTATCAGATTCATCAAAAAATCCTGTGAACTAGCTTTGTGCAAGACATATGTCAAACACTCGATACAGAGAGCCAGTAACATAGCCCTGCCTTCACAGGGCTCATATTGCAGGGGGACAGGTTGTGTGTACTGTGGTGGTAACCTACGGGCACTGCTTTTTGAATAACTTGGGGACTTGGTCTCTTTGGTACCCATTACATCATAACTCTTCAAAGATGACTGTCCCTTTTCTAGGATCAAGCATGATGAGGCCATCCTTCTTTACTTTTTTTTCCAAACCGTAGAATATTTTGGTGTTTACGTATTTCTCTTAGTCTTGGGCGGTGGCAGGTAGGATGGAGGGGTGTGGGGTGGTATTTATGGAAGGAGAAGAGGTATGCAAAATATATAAAGAGGAAGGAATTTTCTCCCAATTGCTTCAAAAATATTGATTCTAGCTCATTATGGGTAAACCCAATAACCTTGGTGTGAGGTCTTAGGGGGATTATTACTCATCTACTTGATCATTCCCAAGACTATGGTGGTTTAAACCAAAACGAGGAAAAATCTTGTCCTTTCTCTGGTCTCAAGTCTTAAATCTCTACTCATTGCCTCCTAAATCTGGAAAATATGTTGAGAGAAAAAAATGGAAGTTGCAACAGTGATCTTCACCATAGGGTGCTATTTATATATTTTTAAAAACCATTAATACAGTACTATGTATGTTTATGAGTTACATACATGAAGTAAAAAGTGTCATACATCAAAATGATAAATGGCAAATTCAGGGGAGGGTACTTAGCTGTGGGGGGAGGGAGGGTAATGCAAATGAGAAAGACTTTCTATGTGTTGATTGTATTTTATTCAAGTTGGTGTGTGCACAGATGGTCCATTATATTGTCCTCTTAATTTTCTTGGTAAATGTATTTTTTAAAAGTTTTCTTTTAAAAAAGAGGAGGGATAGAGAATGTGTTATTTTAATGCATCTATTAAATGTTGGCTGAAGTCAGTGTTACTTCATCTCTGCTGGAAGTTCATGAGCGAAAATACCAAACCTAGTTTGTGGGACTGAGTACTTTCTGCTCTGTAGAATCTGTTTTCTATCAGCCTCAGATCAAGGATGGTTGGCCATGCAAATCTGAACGTTTTCTGGACGGCAGCTTTCCACGCACACACCGAATGCTTTCTTCACTATTGATTTTGCACCAGTTGTCCTAGGCAGCTTGACTTTGGGAAATTGCAGTAGGGCTCAAAAGCATTTTTGTCCCCCCATCATTAGTACTTTGAGCTGCTTAACTCATCCCTAAGTTCAGCAGTTGTTTCCTTTGATGGAGGATCAACTGTGTGAAGGCGCAGAGCTGCTGCTCCTTAAGTCAAGAGTGAGGCTGATAACTTTTCAATGGAGACACTTCATTTTGAGGAGTTTCTGGGTATTAGTATTCATAGGTGTGTCACTGACCAAGGTATTTAAAAGTGATGCCTTTTGGCGTCCCTGGGTGGCTCAGTTGGTTGAGGGTCTGACTTGATTTTTGGCTCAGGTCTTGATGTCATGGTTTGTGAGATGCTTGGGATTCTTGCCTTCTCTCTCTGCCCCTCCCCTGCTTGCACACACTCTCTCCCTCTCAGATAATTTCGGTTGGTTGGTTGATTTATTCATTCATTCTGCCCCATTTAATCGAGTGAAAGGGCTGTCCCCTTCCTCAAGTTTTCATAGATAGGAAAGGAACTACCACTGCCCAACATGGAACATGGGAAAGAATGGGAGGAATGCACATGGCTTTTCCTCAGCCCTCACTGTATTTCTCAGGGAAAACGGAGGACAGAAGATCTGTGAGTGTGGAAAATACAGGGATTGAACATGGAGAACCCAGCTTTGCCCAGGTGTCTATTGAGATGACCTGTTCTCAGCAGTACTTCTTTGCTCTTAACTCTGATGAGCTTTGTGGGTAGGTTCCTGTCCTCACAAGGGGTGGGGGAAGCTTCCTCTGGGGCAAAGTAAACTTTAAAAAGATTAGGAAACTCAACTCTGGCTATAGGTCAAGACAGTCTCTTGAGCTTTATCAGGAATGATGCTGTCATTTTCTTCTTGCTAATATCTATATATATCATGGATCATTTTAATTCCAGTATAGCTAATATACAGTGTTATTAGTTTCACGTGTATAGTATAGTGATTCAACAATCCTGTACATTACTCAGTACCCACCATAAGTGTACTCCTAATCTCCTCCTATTTTACTCACTACCCTCATCCATCTCCCCTGTTAACTATCAATTCTCTTTAAGACTCTGTTTCCTGGTTTGTCTTCTTTCCTTCGTTACTTTCTTAAATTCCACAAAAGTGAAATCATATGGAATTTGTCTTTCTCTGACTTATTGTACTTAGCATTCTACCCTCTAGATCCCTCTACATTGTTATAAATGGCAAGATTTCATTCTTTTTTATGGCTGAATAATATTTCATAATAAATGTATCATCTCTTTATCCATTCATCTATCAACAGACAGGTGGGGTGCTTCCATAATTTGGCTGTTGTAAATACTGCAATAAACATAGGGGTGCATGTATACTTTTGAATTAGTGTATTCGTATTCTCTGGGTAAATACTCAGCAGTGAAATTACTGAATCCTATGGTAATTCTATTTTTAATTAAAAAAAAATTTTTTTTTGAGAGTGAGAGAGCGTGAATCGTGGAGGGGCAGAAAGACAGGGAGACACAGAATCTAAAGTAGGCTCCAAGCTATCAGCACAGAGCCCAATGCAGGGCTTGAACTCACGGACTGTAAGATTGTGACCTGAGCTGAAGTTACATCCTTAACCAACTGAGCCACCCAGGTGCCCCTCTATTTTTAATTTTTTGAGGAACATCCATATCGTTTTCCACAGTGACTGCATCAGTTTGCATTCCCATCAACAGTGCATGAGGGCTTCTTTTTTCCATATCCTTGGGAACACTTGTTTCTTGTGTTTATTTTAGCCCTTCTGACGGGTGTGAAATGATCTCATTGGAGTTTTGGTTTCCCCGATGATGAATGATGTTAAGCATCTTTTTATGTGTTGGCCACTTTTATGTCTTTGAGAGAGATGTCTGTTCACTCAATGTCTTTGGCCCATTTTTACTTGGATTATTTTTTTAATGTTCTTTATATATTTTGGATACTAACCCATTATCAAATATGTCCTTTGCATTTATTTTCTCCTATTCAATAGGTTGTTTAGTTTTGTTGGTTGCTTCCTTTGTGCATAAGCTTCTTATTTTGATACCATCCCAATAGTTTATTTTTTCCTTTTGTTTCCCTTACATGAGGAGACCTGATCTAGAAAATGTTGCTATGGACAGTGTCAAAGAAATTACTGGCTGTCTTCTCTTTTAGGATCTTTATGGTTTCAGGTCTCACATCTAAGTTTTCCTCTCGGGATTATTTTTGTGTCTGGTATAAGAAAGTAGTCTAGTTTCATTCTTTTGCATGTTGCTGTCCAGTTTTCCCACTACCATTTGTTGAAGAGAATGCCTTTTTCCCCCATTGCATATTCTTGCCTCTTTTGTCAAAGAAAGCCCATATAATTGTGGGTTTATTTCTGGGCTATTTGGTACCATTGTTCTGTGTGTTTATTTTTGTGCCAGTTCCATATTGCTGTGATTACTACAGTTATGTAGTAGATCTTGAAATCTAAGACTGTGGTACCCCTAGTTTTGTTCTTTATTTTTTACAGTTGCTTTGGCTATCAGGGTCTTTTGTTGTTTCATTTACATTTTAGGGCATTTGTTCCAGTTCTGTGAAAAATGTGGTTGGTGTTTTGATAGGGATTGCATGTAATTTGTAGATTGCTTTGGGTAGTATGGACATTTCAACAATATTTGCTCTTCCAATCCAGGAGCATGGAATATCTTTCCATTTGTATCCTCTTCAATTTCTTTCATCACTCTTTTATAGTTTTCAGGACACAGGTCTTTCATCTCCTTGGTTGAGTTTATTCATAGGTATTTTATTATTTTCGGTGTAATTGTAAATAGGATTGTTTTCTTAATTGCTCTTCTACTTCATTATCAGTGTACAGGAATGCAACAGATTTCTGTATTGTATCCTGTGACCTTACTGAATTCATCTATCAGTTTTTGTAGTTTTTTTGGTGGAGTCTTGAATTTTCTATATATAGTTCATGTCATGTGCAAATAGTGAAAGTTTTACTGCTTTGCCAATCTCGATGCTTTTTGTTTGTTTTTGTTGTCTAATTGCTGTGGTGACTTCGAGTACTATGTTGAATAAAAGTGACCATGAACATCTTTGTCTAATTCCTTACCTTAGGGGAAAAGCTCTTGGTTTCTTTTTACCACTCAATATGTTTGCTGTGGGTTTTTCACATAAGGCCTTTATTTTGAGGTATGTTGCCTCCAAACCTACTTTGTTGAGGTTTTGTTGTTTTTTTTTTAATCATAGATGTATATTATAGTTTGTCAAATGCTCTTTCTGCATCTATTGAAATCATTTTTTTATCCTTTTATTGATGTGATGTATTACATTGATTTGAAAGGATGAAGCTACCTTTGCTTCTCAGGAATAAATCTCAATCGTGGTAAATGCTTTTTTTTTTTTTTTTTTTTTAAGCGTATTGTTGGACTTGGTTTGCTAATATTTTGAGGATTTTTGCATCTATGTTCATCAGATATATCGCCTATAGTTTTGTTTTGTTTTTGTCTTTATCTGGTTTTGGTATCAGGGTAATCCTGGCTTCATGGAATGAAATTGGAAACTTTCCTTTCTCTCCTATTTTTTGGGAATAGTTTGAGAATAGGTGTTCATTCTTCTTTAAATGTTTGGTAGAATTCACCTGTGAAGCCATCTGGTCCTTGGCTTTTGTGTGATTTTTGAGGTTTTGATTACTGATTCAAGTTCATTGCTGGTAATAGGTCTGTTGAAATTTTCTATTTCTGGCTTAGTTTGAGGAGGTTATGTTTCTAGGAATGGATGCATTTATTATAGGTTGACCAATTAGTTGGGATTTAATTTTTCCTAATATTCTCTTATATTTCTGTAGTGGTTGTTACTCTTCTATTTCTGATTTTGTTTGAATCCCTTCTGTTTTGTTTTGTTTTTGATGAGTCCAGCTTAAAGGTTTATTTTTGTTTTTGTTTTTTTCCAAAGCTCCTTGTTTCACTGATCTGTTTATATTGGCTTTGTTTGTTTTGTTTTTTTTCTTTTTTATAGTTTCTATTTCATTCTGGTCTAATCTTTATTCTTTTTCTAGCTCCGTTAGGTATAAGGTAGATTGTTTTTCAGATTTTTCTTGCTGTATCTCAGGGGGGCTGTTTGTTATGCTGTCTCTTTAAGGGTGGAGAGTCCACTTACTCTTAACCTCTCAGCTCACCCAGAACAGAGCCCACTGATTTTAAAGTTCCCAGTGTTAAGCCCTACTGATTGTTAGGCCCCTCTGGTTTTCAAAGCCAAATGTTATGGGGATTCATCTTCCCATGTGGGTGGGTCCTTGTACCTGGTACCTGACATGTGGTCTTGTTCTCTCCCCTCTTTGTGCCTGTAGCCTGTCCCTCCCTCCTACAGACAGTCCTTTGGGTCAGTTTGGCTCTGTGTCTCTGCCCTTCCTGCCCTCTTTGTGGGCTCTTCTCTCCATTTAGCTGTGGAGAGTCTGTTCTGCCGGGCTTTGGGTTTTTTTCTCGGTTACTTACACTGGCGTGGGTGTCCTCTATCCATGGGACAGAGTAAGCTTAGGATCCTTCTACTCTGTCATCTTTCCTGAAAGCCCAGTGCTGCCATTTTCATGATCATTTGTCCAATTCTGTATCCTATCAAATGGAGTCAACCTCTTCCCCACCCCCCTGCCCCACAAGAGAGCCTGAGCGAGCTAGCAGGGGAGGGGCAGAGGGAGAGGCAGAGAGAATGTTAAGCAGGTTCTATACCCAGCACACAGCCGGACCCAGGGCTTAATTTCATGAACTGTGAGATCATGACCAGAGCAGAAATCAAGAGTCAGACACTTATGTGACTGAGCCACCCAGGCGCTGCTGGAGTCAAACTGTTAGTGAAGGATGTAGTTAATGATTATCTCCCAACCCTGGTGACTTCCATGGGGTTCTTGCATTTGTGAATGTGTGTGGAATGAGACAAGGAAGGGATATGGTGGGGTCCTTGGTTCTTTTCCTGGGCCAAACTTTGGAAAATAGTCTGTATCTGTATATCTAAATTTTTTGTCTCTGTATAGGGTTTCTTATTCTCAGCACTACTAACATTTGAGCCTAAAATTGTTGATGACTGTTCTTGCATTGTAGGAAATTAACATCTCTGACTTTAGTCTATTTTGTGCCAATAGCACCTACCCAGTTATGACAACCAAAAATGTCTTCAGGCTTTGCCAAATGTTCCCTGGGAATGGAGAAAGGGGGGCAAGCTTACTCCCTGTGGAGAACCGCTGCTCCTTATAAAAGTCAATGCTTGTTTCTTACTGTTTTGTAAGCCAGACAGATGGAGAACAGCTTTCTTTAAAACCTAAAAAACTCCTAGCACTGTAAATTGTCATTCCACATGCTTCTCCCTAATATACCAGAAAAGGAGTAAGAAGGCCCAGGTTCTAGTCTTGACTTTGACACACACACACACACACACACACACACACACAGCTGAGTGACCTTAGGTAATTTACCTCCATGCACCCTCGATTGAATTTTTCTCATACATAAATTATCACATTTGAATGGTATGCGATAGAGTCCTCATTCTTCTTATTCCACATGGGGAGGTACACTTAAACTTTCAAAACTGGTTTTATAACTTTTGATCCATTAATTTTACTTCAGGTAATTTATTCTAGAGAAATACATGTGTATGCAAAATGTACATGCAAGGATACTCCTCACATTGTTACTCGTAATGGCAGATAATTGGAAATCTGTTGATTTTTACATAGGTAGAAATGCAATACCATTCAACTATTATAAAAGATAAGGCTTGGTAATATACATACATATGCAAATCTATACTTATAAATGTGAAAAGATGCATTATATACATTTGTAAGTAGAAAATAAAATTTGAGGGACACATGGGTGGCTCAGTTAGGCATCTGCCTCTTGATTTCTGCTCAGGTCATGATCTCCTGGTTTGTGAGATTGAGCCCTGGCAGCACAGAGCCTGCTTGGGATTCTCTGCCCCTCTCCCACTCAAGTGTGTGTTTTCTCTCTCAAATATATAAACTTAAAAAAAAATTAAATCTAACTGACATACAAACCTATTTATAATTACAAAATTATCTCTGTATATGCAAACAGATGAATGGAAAAAACATTAAGGCCTATACACCAAGTTGTTAATATTTGAAAAGGGTTGGGTTATGAATGACTTTCTGCATTGCGTGTTTCTGTAGTTCAAAATGTTAAATTTTTTAAGAAAAAAAATGTATATTTTTAAGTTTATTTTGAGACAGCACAAGTAGGGAAAGGGGCAGAGAGACAGAATCCCAAGCAGGCTCCGCGCTGCCAGCTCAGAGCCTGATGTGGGGCTCAAACCCATGAAACTATGAGATCGTGTCCTGAGCCGAAACCAAGAATCGCTTAACCAACTGAGCCACACAGGTGCCCCAGGTGTATTTTTAAAAGATGTATATTTTCCTTCTTATTGGACTGAGGTGGGTAAAACAGTAACTTTGGGTCCTTGTTCTCAACTGGAGGTGACTTTGCCTCCTGACAGGACATTTGGCACTATCTGGAGGCATTTTTAGTTGTCATACCAGGAGATGGGGGTATTCTTGCCATCTAACCGGTAGGGACAGCAATGTTGATACACACCCTGCATAGGACAAGCCCCGCCCCCACAACAAAGAATTACCAGGCTCAAATGTCAATAGTGCTGAGGTTGCTATCTTAGCCTTTTGATCAAGAGCAGCTGATAGAAATGTACAGATTATGATGAAGTGATTGCTAGAAGAAATTGCCTCTAAAATCTTCAGGGAGTGTTCTAGTTGAACCTGACAGATCTATTCAACAGAGATCTTGTTCCTCATCCTTTACCATGTTTTGTTTTTTGTCCTTTATTAAAAACACTTTTATTCGTCTCTCCCTGTTAAAAATCATGGCTACAATGAGTGACCTATTTTCAGCCCACTGGCTCAATGATGTCATCAAGGTGCTGTGTCTTCCATCTCTAGAGTCTCCTGTTCTTTATGTGGGCTTTGTCCTTAGCCTTGTTGTGAAATGCCTGTTGCAGTTGTAGGTGCCATAGTTAAATGCAGAAACATCCAGAGAAAGAAGGGAGAAAGTCTCTTCCCGTGACTGTCTCATAGGGACTGCTTAGGATATTTGCTCTCCCATCTCAAAGGCCAGAAGTGGTTCATGTGCCTATCACTGCTGTAATTTCTGGCCAGAGGAAGAGAATTAACTTCAGAAGGATCCACACTCCCCTGAAGCTATGGGGAAGGGAGAGTTGGTCAGCTTTCTAAAGACTCCTGATAATGGGGTAGGGAAGGTAAATACATGAACAGAATTGGGTTCTGTTTAAAAAGAGCATTGGCTGCTGGGAAGAGAACTCAGCGTCTGCTTCAAAAGAGCATCCCTGTATGCTCCCAAGTAGCTCAATGACCTCCCATTCAAGGGCAACCCAATCCTGATTAACTCTGCAGTAAGCTGAATTAGTTCTGGATCATAAACTTCTTGAGAACCGGGATAAAGATTTGTTCATAGACTTATTAATTATTTATGCTTTGACTGCTTTCAAAAAGGACTTGAAATGACTTACAATAAAAATGTGTACAATAAAACTCTTAAAACCATGGTAACCAGAATCGTGTTATGAAAAGATGGGAATAAGATTCATCTTTACCTTTCATATCACTTAGCTTAGTGCTTTACACACACACACACACACACACACACTCACTCTCTCTCTCTCTCTCTCTCTCTCTCTCTCTCTCTCTTAATGTTTAAATAAATGGCCATCCCAACCCTTGGTTGGGAGCATAAATTTTATGAAATACCAAGAGAATCATTTCACAATTAGCAGCCAGTGCTTCCCTGAGGAAAGGCATCAGAGTTGCTTATCAGGCTAAGGTTGAGGAGATTTTTCATGCTAAGGGCAAGCAGTACAAATGATGATTGACCTTGCCTTTGGCAGCCTCAGAGAGATGGATTGTTGTCCTTACACTGATCTTTTCAGCAAGGCAGTCTTACCAAAGAACCATCTAGATAGTATCTATATAACTGTAGGATTAAAAATGTATCTAGATCAACGTGTATACTGGTTTGTCCCTGTTATCTGTATATCCGAAGGGTTCTGGGAAATCATTCCCACCAGCTAAACTATAACTTAAAGCACCCAACATCTCCTCTTGTGTTCTCTGCCCCTAACCCTACCCTCCTTGAAAATGTAAATGCACGATAGGCTGCTCTTGGTATTTGTATTTTACATAGGAACAAAGCCCTTCAGCCAAAGACCTCTTTCAAAGGTGCCCTCCTCTGGGCACTTGGAGTTGCAATGGTGAACTAGGTCATTTGGGCCAATAATTCCCCTGGGAATAGTGGAAAAGCTGGATCAACTATGGAAAACAACTGTTCTGAGACTTAACAACATAGCAAGACAGTGACAACTTAGGAATCAAAGGTTTGGGGGAAGAACAAAACCCAAAGAGGTGAGTCTGGCTTTGGGGGCTGTGTTCCTGTAAGAGACTTCTACTTAAGGAAAACTCAAGGCTGAGAAGCTTACTCAGAGCTTTGACAGCCTTCTAGGGCTGGTGAGACAAACACCAGAGTTGAAGGTTCACTAAGGAGGGAGCTCTGCCAAAATCACAAGGTTTTTGTTGTTGGAACCCCAAAGGTACACTCCCAAGGAGAAAGGGTAACTTGGAAGTAGGGGGTCTTGAATCTTGTCAAATCCTGATTGTATTGTGGTGATCTGGAATTGCGAGCCACCCCTAGCCTAGGTGTAGTAGCAAATTTAAAACTCCTAGGTAGGAAGATGCTATGTTGTAGAGCCTCAAGTTTTCTCTACATATTTCCGTATAATACGAGGAACTACAACTTTGTAACCACAAGCAAAAAGAAATAAGAAACAAAGGAACCAGACCTGTAGTGGATCCAGGTAATGGAGTTATGAGACCTAGCCTTTAAAATACCTATGCTTAATACTTTGAAGAAAATAAAAGGTGAGATGGAGAGTGAGGGAATACGACAGCTGATATTTAAAGAGATAAAAGGTGTAGAACTTTTCCAGAAATGAGAAAAACCTTCCAGCCAGAGATACGCACCCCAAACTGGACTAGTACAAAGAAGACAAGATATTCAAGAGGAAAACAGATTAAAAATAATTCTATAAATCTGAAAGAAGCCATAGGGGAGGAGGTGAGAAGAGAGAAAAAAAAAAACCAACAAAACAAAACAAAAAAAAAAACCAGACCAGATGGAGCCAGTAGAAAGTAAATAGTAATATGATAGTTTAGACTCAAATACATGAGTAATTACATTTGAAGTAAACATGCTGAAAATATTCTAATTTAAAGATTGTCAGGATTTTAAAAACCCCAAAATTTGACATAGTGCTTATGGGGGATCTCCTAAAATGTACATACACATGAAGTATAAGGGTACAGTATTTCAGACCCTTGAGCTAAGTAAGGCAGGGTTTGGGACAGGAAATGCTTGGTATGCTCAAAGTAGCTGCAATACAGAGCTGTCTCTTCTATCTGTTGGACTGGGTTTGTGGCTTGAAGGTGATTTATTAGGACCTTGAGTAACTGCCGATTGATTCATCAGACCTTTTGCCCCAGATTGCATTATGAGTGTTAGGGAGTAGGAATTAAGGATTCCTCATCTCCTCACGATGAGATAATTTTTTGTTTCTCTGAAGTCTTATGTTATTGGATGTTAGGCAAGAGTAGAGGCAATGGTAGGAAGATGGTGGAGGGATTTTTCTGTCTTCTTGAAATCTCTCAAAACAATGGGGTGAGCTTTGAGCAGCTCAGCAGACTTGGAATTAGCCAGGTGAGTTAACAGTGTTTTTTTCTGGCTAAAAGAAATGTTGAAACCTGTGGGCATTTAGAAGGGTAGATGAGGAAGTGAGGAAACACAGGTAATCATCTCAGTAGCTAGGTATCAGAAAGAACCAGACTCCAGTGCTGCTTGTGGGTACAAAAAGGGTCACCTTATCTTCTCCTTAGAAGTCTTTCTCCAGACCTCTAAATATGTGTCGTCTTTCTCCCTGCCATTGGGGGAGTGCCTCCTTATTGGAGGGTAGGGGAAGTAATTTCAATTGTTATGATTGCTGTTAATAATTGAAACTAGTTTAAGATTTACTTTCATGAAGTAGTCATTACTGTGATATCATCAGTAATACAGTTTGGTATAATTAATGCTTTATAATCATTATAATAGTTGTCTATAGTAGTAGTATTAGCATGATAATTTTTATCCTAATAGGGTTCTGCTATCCCCTCTACACACTACTGCTTGCTTTGTGTGCTTGGGGACAGAGGGCATGAGAGCAAAGACAGCTTTGGTTTTAATAGCACTTCCCCTCTCTCCAGTTCCAGCTCATCTACGCTTCAGTTTTAATTAAGTTCTGCTTTCGCATCAGTGAATGCTCCATCTAGTTGATTAAAAACAATAAGGTTAATTCATTTGGGGGATTCTTTTAAATTGTGGTTACTGGTCTTAGAATCCAAGACCATTTGGAATAAAAAGCAATCCTATATTTTTGCGTCCCTGGGATATAAGGCAACTGACTGCCTCTGCACCTTCCTTCCACACCTCCAGTATTTACCACAGCCAAGCCTTCCTTGTAAGCTTGTTGAATTGAATCCAAAGGTCAAGTATCTGAAAGAAGGAGCCTTGGGACACTATATTAATTTCATCCATCCATTAAATCCTATTCCATATTTTTAATGTACTAATGCACCATTTAAAGGAAACCTTCAGAGAATCTTGTGTGATAGAACAGATTATTTTAGTAATTTAAATAAATCCTTTGCTACTTATCATACGTAATTTGTACACAGATTTTGGGCTGAAATCTTAGAATCTCATACATTGGGTTTCTCTAAAGTGAGGAGCACCTTTAACTTGCAATGTGTTTCAAGAGAGATTCTTTCCTTGAGGTCATTTACTTACTGCATTTATCAATATTTTGGTAAAAGATCAAACATTTTGAAATTGGATGAAAAATAGAAGGCGTACGGCTAATTTGTCGTTTTAACATACTGGATACTGAGATACAATAAAGAGAAAATAAAAGTATTCTTCATCATCAGAGTAAACTAGTTGATGTATGCTATTTACATTGAACCCAGCATGATTTCCCAACTTTTCTATCCTAGCCACCCACAGGGACCCTGAAGTTGCATGCATCCGTGGGTTAATGAGAAACATCATCAGTTTCCCAAAGGCAGCTATAAATGAGAGGAAAAAAAGCTACATTAAATCTAATCCTCATCTCTCGAAGCCTGCTCTTGATGGTCTTTCTTGTCTTGATATTGTGGGTTAGTGCTCATCAAGGTGCCATGGCATGGGCTAGGTAGAGCCATGTGCATTTGTATAATTCCACTCAATTACACTCATGGTTTGCCACCAAATCTGATTAGGTCAATTTATTGTTTTCACTATCATTTTCAAACTAGATCTTCCTCTCTCCCTGGAATCTATGATCCGTTAAAACCCTAGAGTCAATAAACACTTATGAGGCTTCTATTATGCAAATAATTGTGACTAGGGATGGGAAAGGGCAATGTGATTAAGACTCGGCATTTTCCTTTATTGAATTATTGAACTTCCCATATGTGAAAACAAAAAAGAATTAAACTTTTTAATTTTTTTTTTTTAACGTTTATTTATTTTTGGGACAGAGAGAGACAGAGCATGAACGGGGGAGGGGCAGAGAGAGGGAGACACAGAATCGGAAACAGGCTCCAGGCTCTGAGCCATCAGCCCAGAGCCCGACGCGGGGCTCGAACTCACGGACCGCGAGATCGTGACCTGGCTGAAGTCGGACGCTTAACCGACTGCGCCACCCAGGCGCCCCAGAATTAAACTTTTTAAAGGATACCTTAACAAAAGGATCGCTTTGTTCCTATTCTGTAGCTTTCTGGTGAGAAAAGTGATAGCTGGCCCTATCCTACGAGCCACAATAAGCATGATTTCAGTGCTTCACCGCGGTTATTCCTCCTAGGGCTGTCTGTCACATTTACTCTTTTGCTGGAGTAGCCAGAGCGGTCAGTATAGGACTCTCTACAAAATGAATACATCACAGACAGAAAACTTTTATTTGGAAAAAGAAAAAGATGAATCTAATGGCCACCAGTAGGGTCAAACCAAGTCAGATGGAAGGGCAAAACCTTAGAGCTGTGAGGTCTAAGATGGTGACTTTTTGAGAAGACCTCCCCCTGGAAAAGATGATTGATTCCCGAGCCAGTGTCGGGGAGGAAGTCCAGGTATACTTGGAACAGCGTTGAGTTTGAGTTCTGATTCTACTGCTTAAGAACTCCTGGGGCCTTGATGTTTTCAGCTGTAAAATGGGGGTAATACATACTTAAGGGTTATTGAAAGTTAATAATATATGTAAAATGCCTAGCATAAAAACAGCCCCAAATAATGTGGATGATGAAGGCAACTATTGATAATATCAGCCTTGAAAACTGTTGAAGCAGCTGACCTCAGCACATCGGATTCCCATGGATTTATGCCTGCTCTTTCCTGGAATTGAATTGGACTTTCCCACAGGCACAATTTACTGTTTATCACAAATAATCTCATTCTGCTTCCCTTTTCCTAATTCCTCTTGACTTCTGCACACCAACTTTGTCCATCGTAATGTTGTTTGGAATATAACCAATTCCCCAACTTTAAAGGTTGAAAGTTTATTCAACTAACAGATATTTATTGAGGTCCTACTGTGTGCTAAGTGCCGGTAATTCAGTAATAAGTAAAAATATAGTTTCTGCTCCCTGGCCTGTATACCCTGGTGGTAGCCCTACTGGAAATGAGGCCAATTAAATAATCATCCAAGTCAATAGAAAAATGTAGCTGTAATAATTGCTATAAAGGGAGCTACATGTTGCTATGAAAGTTAATACAGTCTAGGAATGGGAGCTGTGATCCAGAGAAGGGAGAGTTATAAATTACTGGATATCCTCAAAATATTTGGTGGTAGCAGAATTTTGTGACATGAGTTACTAAAAGGCAGAAAGGGAACACATACTCAGTAACTACCATTCTCTTGACAACTGCTCGTGATGTCTCCTGATCTTTTAATTCTTTAGACTTTTCTCAGTGAAACCTCTAGATATTAAGGATTATTCACTAGTCCACTCTCAACATGTATCATTTTCATCAATTTTATGGAGAATCAGAATAGACTCCTTCCCGTTTTTTTTTTTTTTTTTAAATACTTATTTTTGAGAGACCGAGCTCGAGCGGGGGAGGGGCAGAGAGAGAGGGAGACACAGAATCCGAAGCATGCTCCAGGCTCCAAGCTGTCAGTACAGAGCCCAATGCGGGGCTTGAACTCACGGATGGTGAGATCATGACCTGGGCCAACGTTGGATGCCCAACTGCCTGAGCCACCCAGGTGCCCCTATTACTCTTAATCATAGGTTCTAGTATATTCTGTGACCTACAGACCACAGCTCTGCTTTCATTAAGGGACATCCTAACATTTCTACCACATTGCCTCCACCATTCTTGTTGGCTTTTAACTGAGTTTGGGGAAAGTGTTAAGTTAGCTTTAATTTCTTCAGAATTAGTAGTCACCCTATCGTGAACATTTAGTATTGGAAGTTATTTCAAAAGGCTTAGCTGTCTTATTCCTTCCCTTATCAACACAGTTTCTGATTTTGATGGGCTGGATGTTGTGTATGTTCTGGTTTATGAAAGCTTTTTTCCCATCTCTGCTTTCCCCCCAGCACTTCACTCGCAATGTATTTTTATGCCCAAGTGTGGCTCTGGCAAGAGCCTCCTGGTTTAAAAACAAAAAAATTAATAAGTGAAAATTTTTTGGTGTCTTTTAAACAAATGCAATGTGCAGACCCACAGGACAAGAGAAAGGCTAAGTTGGTCCAAGCTAGCAGGCAACACCCTTCAATTCTCTGGTGGTAGAGATTTTGTTTTGTTCAGGCTTGTATCACAACGTCTTGAAGAGTGCCTGTTGTATGGTAGACACTCAAAGAATTGAATGATTAACAACCTCCAAATTTGATTTGATCATAGGCTCATTGGCAAGTTTCACTTCCCTTTGCGATTGGAAAGATCTCAAAATCTAGCACAACGCAGAAATTTGTACTCTTCTGTCTCAGCTATGTTGTGTTTTCTTTTACGTATTCACCTTTATCGATTTTTATGTGTGAATCATGTCAGACTTTCCATTGTCCTCTGGCTGCTTTATCAACTCTGTTTCCTCATTACCCTCCAGTTTCTTAAACTGAACTGGAACTGGTCAGCATTTCAGGCTGGCTTTCCTGAGGTAGAGCGCTAGAGGGTATGGCTCCTGAATACCATGTTGTGAGCAAGGGAGAGTGAGGTATGAAAGAGGCGTAATCAGGATGCCACCGGCTAGAGAAAACCAGTCAGTGCCTTTGAAGACAGCTCTAGTTAAGGCTCAAGAGCATCCACTGCTGTTAGCGTAATTACTATCAATGAAAGTGTCAACACCCATGGTGAATCAGACCTTGTTTCCCCGAATAGCTGAGATTCTAATTGATAACACACAGAGAACACAAGCAAATCAGGAAGGAAAGGAGGCTATTAATTTTGAGTATGAACTACATGAAATGAAAATAGAGAACAGGAAAATGAGTTTTAACAGAAAAAAATGACTCCGTGTTCAGAATCAGCTTCTCCCTTTTATGGTCAATTGATTGTTTTAGGATTGTGCTAAGTGTTTTACATGCATTCTCGTGTAGTCTTTTACCAATGCTATGTATGGCTTAAGATTATCGTATCTCCCTTTAATAAGGAAGCTGCGGTTCAGAAACCTTAAGTTTCCAATGGGAACAGGCAATATAATGAAAAATCCACAAATTTTAGCCGCTCTACCATTCTGCGTATATTATCTGGGTACTGATCACAGCCACAGTAGTACTTTTCTCTCACTTATTTCTAGTTGCTCATTGAGGATGATGTAGTTGTATATATTTTCGGTTCTTTTGAATTCATGGTTTCCTTTGGGTTGAACCTAAAACCGGATACTTGGACAAAAGTACAAGGTCATTTTTACTAGTTAACTTTGACTACTTTCCTTTTAATTTTGGGTAGAGAAACACAGCCCTCAATTTAGAGGAGGGAGAACTGGGTTTGAATATAAACAGATGCACTAAGGCATTACATATGAAAAGATCTCGAATGGTGCCTGGCACATAAGACTAGGAGAAGGTGGGGGTGATAATCGCAGGAAGGAAGAGAAAGCAGAACATATGTCTAAATATGTAGGACTGTACCAAGTAGAAGCCTTTCAACCTTCTGTCACCCCTTCACTACTATTCTCCCCAATTCCTGATTCACATCAAACATAAACACAACTGACACATGAATCGCTCTCTTCAGCTAGTAAAGATTCACAGTGAACTAAACTCCAGATGAGGGTTGTGTCTGTGGAGCAAAGTTCCATGTTTGTCATCTACCCCTCTTCCCTAAGAGGGGAGCACTCAAGAGGAAGAGTGAAAAGCGAGCAGAATGGAGGAACAGAGAGCACCAGAAGAGAGGAGAAATTGATTTTTTGGGGGGGGAGGGAGGGTCAGGATCTGTCCTAAATAAATCCCATGCTTCAAATGCAATGGGAGATGGGAAGCATTTTCTAGACCTTTTCAATTCCACCAAGTGCCTGAGACTCTTCTCTGGCTCTTGAAAAGGCCGTGAAAATGCTCACCTTATGTGTCAAGTATGTTAGGTCATAATGAGCTAGTTTAAATGTAGAAACAAAGATTACAAACTTGTGTCCGCCTCCAAAGTTGAAGCGGTTATGGACTCCCCTCTCTCCCCTTCAGCCTCCTTCCTTGGTTTTGGGATGCCAAGCTGAAAGACCCAAGCTACACACAAGCTATGGGGCAGAGGGATAGGACTGGTGACAGTGACTTGTGCAGTAGTCTGTGTACTTCAGATGGCTCAGCATGCTCGTAGGTCTTGCTGTTAATGAAATGTTCTGGTTGACTGAGAGGTACTAGTTGCCCACAGATGGACTGTCCGTTTTTGAAAAATCCTACAATTAAACTTAATTCAATTTTTCTTTGATGATAGCTCTTGAAGACTATGCAATTAGTGTTTCTGTCATCATTAGCAATATAAATTCTCCTCATACCAGCAAATCATGGAAGCAGTGGCTCATGGAGAGTGGATGTTAAGGGAATGTCAATGAACCCACATCTATTCTCTGAGGGTAGCTAACATTGTGGAGATTCTGCTGGAGGCAAAGGATGTGACCACTCTAGAGGGGGATGGGCAGAGGAAGCCTCTTGTAATGGATGCTGTCACTGAAACGGTGCCCACTTGAACTGATTTGTAAACTAACAACACCGACTTCAGCTATCTTGTGTTCCTGGGTAACCATGACATGTTAGAAAGGTCCACTGTCACTACACGGTGCCCTTCTAAGGTGCACACTTTGGTTGTGCTGCACATAGTGATTCAGAGGCTGGCTTTGAATCTGTGTTAGTGCTGGCTCATTTAAGAGAGCCTTCAAGTTTTTGTTATGGCTGTGACGAATTAAAATCTAATTGAATTCCCCAGGCATTTAATAGTGCATCTAATGTAGGCCAGGCTCTATACTAGGTGATGTAGAGGTACAGAGATGTAAGGGCTAAGGGTTGGTGCTTGGTGTAATCCAGGTTTCCCGATACTGTGAAGCTCTGAGCCAGGGGCCCCTGCATTATAGACCGATGTGAACAGGCTCATGATTGGTGAAGTGTTGACTTTCTTAATTCACATCTCCTGCCCCCCAAAGCAGACCCTGCTGGGAGTAGTTTATCTGGGAAGTGATCCCAGGAAACATGGTGGGGTAATGGGGAAGGTGAGACAGGGAAGGGAGAAAAGTCAATAACTATGTTGTTGAGCAAGCAGGTGGGGGCGGATCTCACTGGAACTCTCTGAAGTACCCCGTGGCACGCACACCAGAACTGACCTACCACAGGGTGGGGAATTTAGATGTTTACTGACTCTCAGCTCCCATAAGGTGGGGGTTGGCCCTGGGGTTCTCAGTTCCACAGCACGTCCAGGTGCACAAGGCTGAGCAGGTGCTCCCAGTGTTTGAGGAAGCTTTCTGACTGGAGAGAAGCAGGAGCTGGAGGAGGTAGTTGGGGTTGTAGCAAGCTGGAAACCATTTATTGGTGAAGCCACCTCAGCCTAGGAGATTGCTGCTTATTATAGCAGTGACCTGTGTTCACCATGAAAGTTTGGAAAATTGAGAACATTTCATAATCCCACTTCTCAAGAAGTAACATTCTGCTGGATTTCTTCTGAAAAATTGCTTTTCCCTAGTGTGCATGTATCCTATATGTGTATATTGGCGGGGTTTTCCTTTGTTTTGAGACTTGGTGTTTTTGTTTTGTCTCCACCGTTCAATCCTAAATACTTAGCTCAGAATTTTGAAGAATTGAAAGTAGATAGTATGTGAGGTTAGGGCATTTTCCTGTCTCTTGTAAAGACCTGAAAACATTGTGGAGATTATTTTGGATATTCCGGAGGAAAAGGGGAAATCGGGGAGCCCCTGAGTCTTCGTTTGGGTTACTATAACAGAATATCACAGACCAGGGGGCTTATTAGCACCCAAAACTTGGGGCGCCTGGGTGGCTCAGTCGGTTCAGCATCTGACTGTGGCTCAGGTCATGATCTTAGAGTCCGTGGGTTTGAGCCCCGTGTCAGGCTCTGTGCTGAGAGCTCAGAACCTGGAACCTGCTTCAGATTCTGTGTCTCCCTCTCTCCTCCTCCACTTATTCTCTCTCTTTCAAAAATAAACATTAAAAAAAACCCTAAAATTTCTCACAATTCTGGAGGCTAAAAGTCTGAGGTCAGGGTGCCCAGTATGGTTGAGTTGTGGTGAGGGACCTCCTCAGTGTGCAGGCTGCCAACTTCTAGTATCCTCATGTAGCAGAGAGTAGTCTGGGGTCCCTTTTATAGGGGCATTTATAAAATCCCATTTCATGAGAGTTGCATCCTGGTGATCTATTCACCTCCCAAAGACCCCACCTCTAAATACCATCACTTGGTGGGTGGGGGGGTAGGTTTTACTATATGAATTGGGGAGCTGCACAAACCTTCAATCTTAGCACCTTAGTAGGAGCAGGGGAGAAGGAGGTTGGACCCAGGGTTGGAGGGATGCTACAGGCCTGAGATTCTCACATATATCAGGCTTCTGCCCAGTCTGTGGCTGTACCCTGTGTGAATGACTTGGGTGAAAAGATTGGCTTGAGGCACAGTGGTTCTCAGCCTGGCCAATGCTCCCAGGACCCCACAAGAGGTACGGAAGAAGCAGATTTGCCTTTCTGAAAGTCTCAAGCCTGCTGGGCAGTGGCATCTAGGGTTGGGGTAAGTGACTGATGCAGGCCAAGAATGATGAATGATAGAGTGATGACCTAAGGGGGCTCCCTGGTTCTTGGCTCTGCATGATGCTATAGGACTTGGCCAAAACCCTAAGGAAGGTCCCCCAGAAATGACTGATGGGAATTCTATCTTGCCTCTGTGGGTGTGGGCTTACAATTGCCTTTGGTTTAAGAAATACAGCAAAGTGAGGATTTAGATTTTAGAGTCTGCTGTTTCCTGGGGAATTACTTTCTCATGGCCTCCTTGGCTTCTGGCTCTGATGCAGCTCACAAATATGTAAATCTTTCCTCATTTTTGACCAAAAAATAAAAATCAGTTATTCTCCTTCATCTGATCAGACTTACTACAGACTGGGGGTTATAATGGGAGAGATCACATTATCTGGAGTCTCCTGCCATCTCCCCAACTATCTTTTTTTCTATGTCTCCCCTTTCCTTTAGGTAGCAAGAACAGGTTCCTGTGGCTACCCAGGCTCTTTAGGTTGGTGTTTGTTCCTATCTGGTCTGTTCTGATTAGTTGTTAAGTATAGTCCGTTCTTGATCATCCTTCTAAGAAGCAGAACAAATATCTCTCCTTCTCATTTTCTTGCAAGTTACTAGTGTCCTTCTGGAGCTTTGATCATGCCCTTGAGAGTCTCCTATCCTTTCACAATTGCCTTAAGGAAATAGTTTGAGATAGAGACCGTGCCCTTCTTAAAAGGCCTTCTATTGTTTTTTTTTTTTTAATTTTTTTTTTCCAACGTTTATTTTTGGGACAGAGAGAGACAGAGCATGAACGGGGGAGGGGCAGAGAGAGAGGGAGACACAGAATCGGAAACAGGCTCCAGGCTCTGAGCCATCAGCCCAGAGCCTGACGCGGGGCTCCAACTCCCGGACCGCGAGATCGTGACCTGGCTGAAGTCGGATGCTTAACCGACTGCGCCACCCAGGCGCCCCCTAGAAGGCCTTCTGTTGACGAAAGTTATATTTATCGTATATTAAACAGCCTCTTTAAAAAGTTTGAAATGGAGTAATCGAAAGCATTATGGCAGACGCACCAAATCCCATTTCACTTTGCCTGGGCACTCAGGAAGATGTTCTCTGGCTCCCCTTTTGGTCAGGTTGTAGCTATGTGATTAGTCTGAGCTCTGAGCCGGGAGCAAAGATGGCAGGTGTCACTTCCGGGCGGAGTATTTACTAGCCAGTGTGCTGCTCTCTAGCTTCCTGCCGCAGCCCTTGTGGAAGCTAGGTGCTGAGGTGGCAGAGCTACAAAATGGAAGCAACACGGACCACGGGGCCACCTTCTGGAGAATTGCTTGACTATACCGGACTTTGTGAACTAACTGGGAAATAAGCTGGTATTTTAGGTCACGAAGATTTAGGGGTTATTTTGTAGCAGCATAGCCTAAGTTAACAGTAAACCTTAAACTAACATGACCAACTCTGGAATCAGACTTCCTAGGCTCCATTGCACACCCTACCACTTACTAGCTGTTTGTGCAAAAAGAGTCTCCAGGAGACCACCGATAGGAGGTGCCTAATATACTGTCGGGCACATAATAAATGTTCAAAATGCAACAGCTTCTTGATGACAGTTATGCATAAGGATGATTAAACCCTAAAACAAAATTGTTAGTATAAGCGTGCAAGTACTCCCAAGCAATTTCAATGCCCATGTCTTTTGTTTATATTTAGAACCAATTATTCATCATAGGAAATAGCATTGGGAAAGTTATTGGTTGCGTCAATATAGGTTTATTTAGAGGCAGCCATCAAATATTTGAGCCTTAGTTTTTCCACATTTATTGCCACAGAGTTGCCCGTAGCACTATTTTATAAATATTTTAATCTTCTGCATCTCACACGATTATGTGTATTTATCATTTCTGAGCTAGCCTATTTTTGTTCCTTTTTCTTTCTAAATCTGACTTGTTTTCACCAACTCCTCTTTCCGTAAACATATGGCCTGTCCTGCCTTTTTTCTGTGAGTGCACCTGGCAGTTTTTCTCTGATCTTGTCCCTGTCTTTGTTAGGCTGGTGGCAGGGGGTGATGGCGGGAGGGCTTGGGAGGGACCAGACAAGATGCTTTCATGGTTTAATGCCTTGTGGCGGGGAGGGGGCGCGGGAAGTTTAGCAGTGACCACAGTGAAGTGGAGGAGACGATGAGATAGGTTTGTGTCTGTCATGCGTGAGCATGCACTCTGGGGACTAGGATTTCAGGTGGTCAGCACAGAGTAGTTTTGCCACACGAGTTTGTGGTGCTGCAGAACATGGAGATGGAGACATCCTGTGACCTTTTAGAAATGCAGAACTTGAATCTTGGAGAGATTGCTTCTGTATTTACCAATTATTTATTTTAGAAGCTAAAAACAAAGGGGTTAAGAGGGAACACAAAAAGATGCCTTAAGGTATGGAAGAAGGAACAAGAACCAATTAAGAGGGGAGAGGAGGACCGTGATAAGAGGACATTGCTCTGAAAGCTAAGGAGGAAAACTTCATGGAGAGTGGCGCCCAGGCACTAAATATTTATTATTATTTTTTAATGATTTTATTTTGCAGGGTGCGGGGGGGAGGGTGTCAGAGGATCTAAAGTGGGCTCCAATGCGGAGCTCGAACTCACAAACTGTGAGATCATGACCTGAAATGAAGTCGGATGCTCAACCGACTGAGCCACCTAGATGCCCCTAAATATTAAATAAATGAATGGAAGGGCATTCAACCATGCTAAACGGTACAGGCTATTTAATGAGAATGCGGTAGAATCAGCCTCGCTCCTGGCTCTATTTTCCATTCTTTTATATTCATTTGTTAATTTTATTGTTTGGTTTGGTGTTTCTCCTTCACTTCTAATTTTATTTTACCTTGCTGCCTTAACTCATTTTGGAACAAAGTAAGATCCTTATAAAAGTATTTGCTAAGTAATGCTAAATTAACAGGATTTGAAAAAAAAATAAGGAAAATATTTACTATTCTAACCTCCCCAGGAGATTTCTACTGAGACATTATTATAAAGCTCTGCGTAAGCACATTGTCATAAGGATTATGCCCCAGATGCATCTGGATAGCAGTCATCATTATAAATAGATGTTAATTCATAAAATATTTCCATGTAATTTCTATTCCAGTGAACGTAGTACTCTTACATAAGGGTCTGTATTCAATGCCATGTTAAGAAAAGGGGAGTGTGGACAATAAGTGATAATGGTAGTGATATAAAAGATAAAATTCAGAAATCTACCTACAGAACATTTCTGGGAGAATCAAGATGTGACTGTTTATCCCTACCTTGAAATTTTTCTTTCCTAGATATTGAAGAAGTTGTAGGATTTTGGCTGCTGCCAGTCCCATATCCGTCCCAACTCTCCACAAGCTGCATTTCCTGCCTTTCATTCAACTTAAAATCCAAGACCTTGCCTCCAGCTAACTGAGCCCACGGTCTCTTCCATCCTGCACACAGGTGGCAGCAGCTAAGGGCTGCCGAACCTGTAAGTCTACCTACGGAGGCTGCTGGCTCTCTACCTCCAGCTAGTGGCACTGCGCATTTTGCTGCCGGAGGCCAGTTTCTCTTTCTGAAAACTTTCTGCTCCTTTGGCAGCAAGACCCAGAGGTAGAGTGAATTGGTAGTGGGCATGGGTGGGTTGGAAGGGAGTGGGACTCAGCAGAGAGGGAGTCTCAGCTGCACCCACAGAACCTCTTAAGCATGAGGCTGTTCTCGTGGAGTTGGCTATTCTTATTTATATCTGACATAAACTGCGGAAAGATGGACTGGAGAGATCAAACTAGGTAGGATATTCCTCTGATGGTGGAAACTGTATCTCTACACCATTTTATGTTTTCAGAGCACTGTTGACCGAAACCAGCTTAAATAAATGACTGTTTCTAATTCAACACATGAATTGAGGCTAATGCAAATAGATGTGGCTGCATAAGTGCAGGAGGAAGGATGAAATCATAAAGTATTTTAGAAATCTTCAAGATACGTATCTTCATGCTTTCCCCATTTGGGGACACATGCAAAACAAGTAACATGTAGGAAAATCCCCCCCAAAATGAAAGAAGCTTGCTTGAATTATTGCTTAATGCCAAATCATTAACGCTCCATAAACTTGGATTCCTTAGGTCTTGCTTCAGAGCTGACACTTATGTACCACACATATAATTTCATTCACATTTAACACCAGGTGAGAATTTTCTTTTTAAAATCAAAGTTACAAGTAAATATTGTACATTACTAAATGATTCAAACTTTAAGTTCCCGGAGTTCCTTAGTGATGAGTCTTTGAATGTGATAAGGGGGCAACTGCTGCTGCTATTTAATTTACAAAAATCCTTAAGTGTTGGCAGTCATTTACCTATTAATTTCATTTTTTCCTGTACTTAGTAAACAGCTATTTAGCTTTCAAATAGTATCTTTGGAACTAACAAACCAATGTCATTACCTTGATGGATGGGCTGTTTGAATTTTAATCTATGTGGTTACTTATGGTGGCCTACTTGAAAATGAATAATCACCATATTATTTAATTTGGCAAATGGCTCTTATTACCTCTTGTAGGAAGCGTGTCTTCTCTAGATCATTTCAACTGATTTTTTTTTTTCTGACTGCTGATATCACACCTGTCATTTTGCGTTGGGTCTATGATTTTTCCAAGCTTTTAGAGTAATTGAAAAGATATTAACTTTGGAAATTTCATGAGTAAGTACAGTCTTCTATATTAATGTGGAATAAGAGATGAATTGGAATCTCTCTGTGGTGCTTGGGAGGGTCTTTGAATCCCAAAGAATTTGAGTTCTATATCTGCTCCTTTTGTCTATACCTTCCAAGATTTTTGAGTATTTCTTTCTTCCGTTGCACTTTTCAATTATTCTGCATCGATGTTAATCTCTCTGAATCCTGATGACTGTTTTGTTTGATTATATGCATCTGTGTATATATATGTGTGTATATACATATATATATGGATTATGTATTATACTGTTGGATTATCTGAGAGAATCCAAGTAGTTAATATTATAGAGTATATTTTATGTTGAAGTGTAATTTTGTGATTAAATTTGAATTGCTGTATCTGGAGTACTGGGAACTACCAGTATTTCCTTACAAATTATGATGTCAACAACACAGAAGAATGCTAGGAGACAGCTCGGTTCTCCTGTCTACCATTTCTTGACAGATGTCTTCACTCTCATTTATGCTGGGCGTAGATCATACTCTCAGAAATAATGCATAGACCCAGTCCAAGTCCTAAGTGATCTGTACGTCTTCTGTCCTCCTATTCATGCCGACTCAACATTTTATTGGAATAAGGGAGAATATTAAATCTTGTTTCTTGAGTATTTTGATTGAGCAAAAAAGGCTTCATAGAAAATACAACAGGTTTCTGATTGCAAGCAAACCACCTTAACAAAAAGGAGGCTTGCTGCCCTGTGGCTAGTCGGAAGTCTCTAAAGTGATAAGCGACTCTCAAGATCCAAGACTGGCAAAAGGACAAGAAATCAAGAGAACCCTGGAGGTGGGGCAGCCAGTTACCCAGCTGGGATCACACTATAAAGCCCCTTTTGGTCCAAGTGATACTGCTCTTCTATCACTTCTGATTAATTTGACCTCTAACTGTCCTGCCTTGGTTACAGTTGCTCAGGATTCTGGGTTCTAGGAGCAAGCATCCGATTGATCAAAGATCCTATGAGTTTCCATAGGAGGAGCCTGCTGGGGGAGGCAGGTGTTAGAAATCACCCTTTCACAAGGCCTCATAGAAAGATGAAGTGCTGATTGGAAGGGATATAGATGCTAGACAACCACAAAGAAGTTAATGACCAATAAATAACTAAATTCTGTCTTTATTCTTAGTTGGTAATCTTCAGAAGCAGAAGTCTAGCAAATAGTACCTGAGGAAAAAGTCTAAACTGTACCACACTCAGAGTATTGCAGCTAGCTGCCCAGCAGAGAGGAGTCCTCAGGGATGATATGTGTGCAGGGTATCAAGGTCCCTGCTCACCCTTTTAGGCCATGCACCTGCTGGTCCTTCATTGAACCAAAGGCAAAGGAGCCCCTTGCTCCATTTCAGAGCCCTAGGGCCTTCTCAGCATGGACACTGTGAGGTCTGGCTTCTCAGTATCCCGGTTGTTTTCACTTCATATCACTATCTTAGGCATCCTCCCAAGGACAATCCACTCTGCACTTCTGTGCTTTCCAGTATGAGGAGATTAAGGCCTGTCAGAATTCTTAGAAATGTTGGAAATGTGGAGCTAAGTTAACTCAGATTTCCTTAGGAGAAATGCAAATTTGCCCCACTTCACCTAGGACTCTCAAATAATAGTCTTCAGTGAAAACACTTAAAAAAATTTTTTTTTGTTTCTACCGATCTCATCTCTGTGCCTACACATTATATTCTCAGTCCTAAGATCATCCAGCTGGCACCTCATGTCTCAGTTGGCTAGAAAAACTGAACAATGTGTGGCATTGTTCCATGTGCTAAAAATGAGTGATTTATTATTTAAAATTCAAATAATTTAGTATGCTTTCCAAGGAATTGGTTTAGACAATCATGATGGAAAACTGAAGGAGAAAAACTACAAATAGGAAATGTTTCTGACTTAATAAAAGTTCATCTTATTTTGGGTGGATCTAATGATGGTTCAGAAAATGGGCCTTTGGCCTCCAATCTTGCCATTGGGACATTATCTCAGGTTCTGAGATTGCATGGCATAATTTTCGTTCCTTAAGGTTTCCAGAGAATGATTCTGCTACTTCACTTCTCTGAGGCTCCTGAGTTTGGGCTCCAGCACCCTCTAATTTCTCCTCCTTACTTTTATCTACTTATTTTATCACCTAGTCACTCCTCCTCATTGAGTTTTTAATCCTGATTGTGCCTTCCCTCTGCTTCCAAAGTCCAGTCCTTATCCAGGGTGATTTTCATGCTCTCTGGATGACCCATCCAATGCCATGGTGTCTCTCTCTCTCTCTCTCTCTCTCCCCCTCCCCCCCCCCCCCCCCCCCCTCCCTCCTTCCCCAAGGATCTCTACATCCCTTCAGTTTTACCCTGGACAGTTACAGTCTGGAGCCCCTGTCATCAGCCAAACATGTTGCAGAGTCATAATTCAGACTCATTATGGCATCTCTTATTCTACCATATCAAGAATTCTCATGGAGTCCTCTACGTTCTGCATCTCCCATACTCTTATTCAGCTTATGTACAATATTCTATCATTTCAACTACTCTCTTGTAATAACCTAATCTCCCCTGTCTCAGGTTCATTACACCCACTTAGAGCAACCCTGAATCCTAGATGAGTCTTACCCCCTACTTTCTCATATAGCTGTATCTACTTTCTTGGGTATCTCTTGAGAAAATGGCACTTCTATAAATTGGTGGTCATCCTCTTAATCTGAGTGTATGATACTACCCAGAATATTCTTTGAAAATTGCAAGTCTGATTATACTCCTCCTGTTGTTCTAGCTTAAGTGCCTTCAATAGCATGTATTTGTCCTAAAATTAAATATAAAACTTGATAAACCTTTGCCCACCTTGCCGATCTCAGTGCCCCCTGCTCCCATTTAACCACATGGCTACCTACCAGGTATCTTTTAGTTCCTCTCTTTCCAGGTGTTTAAACATGCTCTTCCCTACAACACTGTTCACCATGCTCTTCTGCTTTGCTAACTCCTGTTAATTCTTCATGTTTGATACTGCCCCTTCCTTAGTTGAGCCTGATCTGACCTCCAGGCAACTTTTGCCATTACATGATTCCATAGCGCTCTCTGCTGCATATATCCTAGTACTTCTCACACCTTTAAAAATGTATGTAGTGTCTGTATTCTACGCTAGCATTAAATCTGGGACTCTTGCTCACTACAGTTTCCCCAGTACGTATAATAGAAATCTTTGCTGAATGAAAGGATGGATGGATGAGTGAGTGAAACAAATATTCATCAATCTGAATAATTCACACCATTCCACCCTATTAATATAGTTGACTTGTATATTCCTTTTGTTGTTTCTCCTGATTTCTGAATTCTCATTTTGCCAGCCTGTGGAGTGTGAGATAAGGGGAGACAGAGGAATGGGTGATATATCTGTTTTTTATTGTTAGTAACCAAGATTGTTTTAATTCCTTGCAAGTCCTCTGCTGAGACAGACTCTTCTGATATCAGACATAATCAGATCTGGAAGACCCTTGAGTCTGTCCAGTGATTCTTAATGCAAAGCACCTTGTATCCCTTTGTATGGGGTTGGCAAACTAAGGGTGAGTTTTTGAAAAAAATACTTGGTAAGTCCAGCCATTTCAATTGAGGTTTAGATTAAATCATTTCCTGAGGGTTTCATTTTATTGCTGGTTTCATTGGCAGATATGTCCTTACATTAAACTACATAAAAACAGTTCTAAAGGAATTAGCTCCAAAGGTCATTCTAATATTTTTCATAGGGAGGCAATTATTGGCCACATTTAACAAATCAACATTTCTACTTATTGGAGATGCATGTTGTTACCTTTGGAGCATTTTAAAGAAGAGAAAATGGAAAAAATCTCTTGAGTATGATCTATAGATTTCCTTTTAGCCTCTTGGAAATGACAGAGAAAAAGAAATTAGAAAAGATAAAGTGTGGGAGGATAAAGAGATTATTTTTCTTTATATTTTTATTAGTTGGCTGAATATCTTAACCTGACATTCTAAACTTTTTTAAAATGAGTGTGGAATTTCCAAGTATCTACCTGTTTTCAGAAAAATGTGGGTATTGGGGCAGTGGGGAGACTCATCAGTCTTTCCTTGTGGTGTCAAGCTAAACATAGAGAAGTTCAGGAGCTATTGCCAAGATGAGGAATCCATTATGTGATGTGACTTCAGGGGAATCAGTTATGAGCAGGTTCCCCCCCCCCCCCCAAATACTGCCATCATGAACCTATCACAGTGCCAGAATTTTGCCATTAATTATTTCTCCAGGATTAAGGAATGATATATTTAGGAGTTGTCTTTGAAAATGCAGTTTTTTAAATGAGATCTTAGAAGTATGCACATATGTGCACACATACCCCACTTCTCAGTTATGAACTAGGAATTAAGTAGCTATCCTTATGGGAAAGAAACACTGGGAAAGACATTCTAGTAGGTGAAACCAGCATATAACAAAAGGAAGTTTTGTCTGTTTCTGCAAAAGGAAGTGTTATGCCTGTTAATAGTAACTTATTGGAAGGACAATGGTTGTGCTCAACATTAGAGGAAGAGACAGCCAACCAGGCCTTAAGGACAAAAATAAGGGTAAGTCTGGGAACTTAGGCAAGATGATTACCTCCTCATGCCTCAGATTCCTCATTTAGGAACTCTGGAGAACTAGTGCTGACTTCGTGAAGTTGCAATTAGGATCAAATGAGTTAATACTCATGAAATTCTTAGAACAGTGGCTCACACATAGTAAGCGCTCAATAAAAGTTCTCTCTTAGCCTGAATGCAGAAAATCTCAGGGGCTGCCGATGTAAAGATTGGCTAATGGAGAGATGGCACAGGCCAGGGAGATAGTGGGTGAAGTGACACGAAATCCATATTCTGGATTTACATAGAAGGTATAATGCCAACTGTATTTGCTAATGAATTAAATATGAAGTGTAAGGAAAAGAATAAAAAATGATGTCATGGTTTTGGACCACAGCAAATGGAAAGTTGGTGGTTGCCACCTATTGAAATGCAGACGGTTGAGACAGATAAAGAAGCTGTCTTTAGATACATTAAATTTCAGGTGCCTATGAGACTTCTAAGAGCAGGTGTCAAGGTCAGCAGGATACAGGAATCTGGTGTTCACTAGAGAGGTCCAGGCTTGAGTGGCAAATATGAGACCGAAGAATACACATAGAAGCTGAAATAATTCTTTACTAATTACTTGCAAGTGTCTAGCTGTTAATGAATTTTCTCTGACATTATTCATTCTAGGCTCTCCCTACCTCTAGCCAAAGCTTTAACTGGGTTTCTTTGTCTAATGAAGTGATCTGAACCTTTGTTCCAGAGGTTTCTGGGTCTTTTACGCAGCTATCAGTAGTACATTTGCTGGAACCCTCCATTAACATTTCCTGTTGGATATGGTAGATCAAGGTGTGGTACTCAGAGGATCCTCCTGGCGGGATGTGTCTTCTGCAATTCTGCAGAGGGGAGCTTGGCAAAATAGGGCCATAGGAAAGCACCCTGGGGGGAAAAAGGACTGGGAGTGGGAAAAGGGTGAAGGGAATGTTCTAAAGACAGGTTTTGTCTGCTCTACTGATCACTGTTCAATGTCTTCAGGGAACTGGAACAGCCTCAGGCTACACCCAGTACTCTCTCCCCGCTCCCCCACCCCTGGTGCTCAGCGGGAGATGTGGCTGAAGGACTAGCAAGACAACCTGCCTCAGCTCCACACTTGAGCACGCAAGGTCAAAGCGTGTTGTGCTCGACTCTTCCGCTATTAATCTTCATTACCCAAACAGTCATTAAATGAAACTCAGCCCACGTTTTTTCGTTCAATTTTTTATTACCACCACCTGACTAATTATTAAAAAGCAAGCAAGCATCAATTAGCTCCAGACACATACATGACAATTACACTGGGGAGACACGACAGGGTTGAACCACACATCCCCCTGCAGTGCATAATAAGCTGGCAGAAACCAGAACTCTGTGTATAAGCAGCAAATGTGGCTAATTGACTTCCTGGGAAGTGAGGTCCTCCTGTAAAAACATCTGGGTGCAATTTTCTGGGCATTTAAGCAACTCTAGAGAGACCTGGAGTAGGCCCTGGGCTGCATTTTGATTGGATTTAAACCCTGCCCCTGCCACCTTAGTGCCTTATCCTTGGTCCTTTCTACTCCTTGCCCCACGTGTGTGTCCTTCTCTGTAGTTCTTGGTCCAACTCACCTATTACGGTTTGAAGTGATGGGCTTTTCTTCCCACATCTCATCAGTCCTCTGCCACACTGAATTTCTGGCCATTCTATAGACAGGAAAGGAGGGGCCGTAGGCACTTTGCACATGTTCTTTGCCCCATGTTTTGCTAAAAATGTGCATGTCAACTCCTGGCCTAAATGTCACTGACTTAATGTAGCTTTTACTGACTGCCCCCAAGCAGTTAGCTGTCTCCCACTTCCTGTTTCTGGAATAATACTTATCAAATTTGTGTATAATTGAACTGCTCTGTCTTTTCAACTAATGTGATCTGCTTGAGTTTAGAGAATATGCGGTTCTGATTTTGCCGTCTAAGATCCCAGTACATGAACCATTCAGTGAATTTTGTAGCATTAATGAATTAGCATTCGCTTGGTTAAACAAAACAGGTTAGAAAATATGGCTGAAATAAGTTTTTATTCAACAGTTGGTATTGTTTCCCTGTGAACAGCTCACTAAGAAATATTGGTAGGTTTCATATTCTCACATTTGCACCTGGGATACATGATAGAGGAATGGTTCTTGGTGTTGTCAAAGGACCATCAGAATCATCTGGAGGGGCTTGATGGGCATGCAGATTCCTGAACCCTATTTCAGATCCTTAGATGTGGGGACTGGGAGTCTGGATGTTCAAAAACTTTCCTCAGTGAGTCTTACGGACACATAAGTTTGAAAAACACTATATTAGAAAGGAGAGAGAGGGAGTAAGATGTTCCTTCGTAAATGCAGCCAGGATGCATTATGGTATAAGATGAAAACCATTAGAAGTCAGGAGAGAGGTGAAACCGTATTCCATCCTGTTATACAAGAGGGATATCCTTTTATCTTTAACCTCTCTTGGGGTGCCTGGGTGTCTCACTTGTATAGGCATCCAACTCTTCAACTCAGGTCATGATCTCAGGATTGTCAGATCTAGCCCCCCGGCTAACTCTGCACTAAGCATGGAGCCTGCTAAAGATTCTCATTCTCTCTCTGCTCCTTCCCTGCTTGTGTGCATGCATGCATGCTCTCTCTAGGGGGAGGGGGGAACCCACCTCTCTTATTGGCATTCTCATTCCCCACCCCTTCAGCCCTGATGCTGTGCATATATCCTCAGGCCCATATGCTTCACAATATTTTTTTTTCAACGTTTATTTATTTTTGGGACAGAGAGAGAGCATGAACGGGGGAGGGGCAGAGAGAGAGGGAGACACAGAATCGGAAACAGGCTCCAGGCTCTGAGCCGTCAGCCCAGAGCCCGACGCGGGGCTCGAACTCCCGGACCGCGAGATCGTGACCTGGCTGAAGTCGGACGCTTAACCGACTGCGCCACCCAGGCGCCCCTCTTCACAATATTTTTCATGAGTACCCCTAATAAGGGAAAATGAAATTATACTTCTCGAATTCTGGGGGTTGGGGGATTAACCCAAAGCAGCCTCCCGGGGAAAAAAACATTTCTCTTAAGGCTTTAATATGCACTGGTTTTAAAATTGTTTTAAAGCACTATTGAATAACATTTAAGCTTGAAGAGGTTCTGCCTGTTTGCTCTTTGCTATAACTGCAGATTCACTGCTTTCTCTGAGAAGGCGGCATCTTATAAGTGGATAAGGATTCTGGTAAGAGACAAACAGTCATAAAACTAATGTAACTATAGACATTTAAAAAATGTATTGGAAAACATAAAAGAAGTGCTAGGCAGATAATCTTAGAGTTTACTGTTAAAACAATAGGGCTTAATTGTCAAAAGTAATATCCTCAGTAGATGAATACTTTTCACGTAGCAGCAGAATTTTGTCTGGGATGCTTTAACACACAAAGGTAAGTTTTGGTTCATTTTTGCATTTTTTCATCCAGCTAACAGAATAGGAAAGGAGATAAGAATTCAGAGACAGGATCTGAAGAATTTTTAGAGCAGTTTCCTCTAAAAAAGTATAATTAATTGAAGTACCTTCCCATGCTGGAAGTGAAACTTCGCTGCTTGTCTGTATGGCTCTTGGTAAAAACAGAGGTAAGTGGAAGATGGAGACTCTGGGGAATTTGAGAGGGCTCTGTCTGGAGAGCTACATTTTGGGTATGTTGCACCTGGCAATACAGCTTGTCAGGTGTTAAAGATTCAGTGAACTCCAAGTATTTTGCCTATTTTCCATTTGCTTCTCAACCCCCTGTACACTTAGGTGGCAATTTAATTCATCTGCTTCCTACTCATTTACACCTAACTCATAATAAATGTTTGGAGGGAAAGCTGAGAACTCTCACCTGGGTTTAGTTAATACAGATTTTCAGTTCCAGAAAGGAAAGACACAGGATCATTTAGTCTAATTCATAACATGGGAGCCCTCTCTTCAAGCCCTATGCAACATTGTGACAGAAGTATCTAACCTATACTATCTCTTGGTGTCCTACTCTTGTATGTCCTGCTATCTTCACATAGTACTCCAACCTCATGATCCCCTAACACGGTTCCCTATATCTTTTTAACTCCTGCTTTACTCATTGGCACACTGTTCATCTGATAAAGGAATTCATGCTATGATCGTGGACAATATTGGGATGGAACCAGTAATACTCAAATTTTATTGAAAGTTTACTACAGGTCAGAAGGAGGATTAGTTTATTGTACTCTCATAACCACTTGAGGATAGTGTTGCTATCCTCATTCAGAGAATGGAATTTGGGTGTGGAGAAGTTGAGGGACTTGGCCTTGGTCATACTACTTGTGTGTTGTGGAATAGAACTTGAAATACAGGCCATCTGACTTGGCTCGTACTCTTAACCCCCATGCTCACTACCTCTTGTTGACTTAGAACCCTCCCAATGTGTTAGCATTTGAGTGGTGGTCTCAGGATCTTTAGTCTTAATGTCTAAGCACCGAGAGCTACAAAAATAAGTCCTTAGGACTCTTGAACCATAAAAGTTGGGTAGGAGGATGAGAGGATTACTCCACATTCATCTAAGGCTGAGTCATAAGATGCTAAGATACAAAATTATTTTGTGGGTCTAAATCTATTTGAAGAATTGGCTCTTGGTACCATACCTTCAATGTAGACAACAAATGTTAATTTAAAAACCCCCACTGGAATGCAAATTGGTGCAGCCACTCTGGAAAACAGTGTGGAGGTTCCTCAAAAAATTAAAAATAGACCTACCCTATGACCCAGCAATAGCACTGCTAGGAATTTACCCAAGGGATACAGGAGTACTGATGCATAGGGGCACTTGTACCCCAATATTTATAGCGGCACTCTCAACAATAGCCAAATTATGGAAAGAACCTAAATGTCCATCAACTGATGAATGGATAAAGAAATTGTGGTTTATGTACACAATGGAGTACTACGTGGCAATGAGAAAGAATGAAATATGGCCCTTTGTAGCAACATGGATGGAACTGGAGAGTGTTATGCTAAGTGAAGTAAGCCATACATTGAAAGACAGCTACCATATGGTTTCACTCTTATGTGGATCCTGAGAAACTTAACAGAAACCCATGGGGGAGGGGAAGGAAAAAAAAAGAGTGGGAGAGAACCAAAGCATAAGAGACTCTTAAAAACTGAGAACAAACTGAGGGTTGATGGGGGATGGGAGGGAGGGGAGGGTGGGTGATGGTTATTGAGGAGGGCACCTTTTGGGATGAGCACTAGGTGTTGTATGGAAACCAGTTTGACAATAAACTTCATATATTGAAAAAAAAAAATCCCCACTGGATTTCCCAGGCAGCTTGAGGCCCTGAAACCTGAATTTGCCTGCCTTCCAACCTGCCTAAGACATCACTACTCAGCCCCAACCCTCAGGCCAGCCTGGGTATCTCAGTGTTGTGGTCTTCCAACCCAGCAGCACCTGAGAACCTGTTGATAAATGAAGATACTTAGGCCCTGTCCCAGACCTACTGATTCAGAGACTCTGAAGCTAGAGCCTAATAATCTGTTTTAATTAGCATTCCAGGTGATTCTGATCAGTGCTCAAGCTTGCAGACCAGTGTCTCTGGGGCAGGAGTCAATAAAATGGAAAATGGATCCTTATTTCACACTGTGCTGAGAATGGTGGATCAACCAGAATGTGGCTAGGTCTGGCTCTATTGGCAGCAAGTATATGTGAAATACAAAATATCAGTTCTGCAGGGGGGGAAAAACCTTAGAAATCAAAGTGAGGAGGTAGAAAAAGCTTTAGCGGCGACAAAATGCAAAGGACTGAAATGTCTACAGAGTCCTTGTAGACCAGAACAAGTCTGACATTTGACCCCAGATACCCAAGGTCTGGGTGGGGGCCCAAGAGGAGGGGGTACATGGCAGGAAAAGGCACCAGGGTTGGCATCAATGTATGGCAGACTGGGTGATGTAAACATCAGAACTTAGAGTTCTGGAGGCCAGAGGTCTGAAATCAAGGTGTCCTCAGAGCCCTACCCCCTCTGAGGCATAAGGGAATGAACTATTCCATGCCTCTCTCCTAGCTTCAAGCATTCTTTGGCTTCTAGATGTACTCCTCCAACCCCCCATTTTCACATGGCATTCTCCCTATGTGCTTTCACATGGTCTTCCCTCTGTATATGTCTGTGTCCAAGTTTGCCCCCTTTTATAAGGACATCAGATAAACCGCATTAGGGCCTGCTCTCATGACCGCACGTTGTAAGTCCATTGCCTCTGTAAATACCTTATTTCCAAATGAGGTCCCATTTTCAGGTGGTAGGGTTAGGACTTACATGTATCTTTGTGCGGGAACACAGTTCAACCCATGACAGTGTTTAGAGGAGGAAAGGGAGGAATTGAGGCAGGAGAAGAAGAGGGGAGAGTAGAGAGTGATCCCTTGGTGTATATATAAGAGAAGTGTGCCCTTTGGAGCTTCAGTTGACCCTTTTGTGATTTTTTCCTGCTTCACTTTAGATGCTACAAATTTTGGATTAGCCCCACCCCTGACACTGGGTTCCCCCTTCCCAAAGTTGGCAGTACAGTGGAGTAGAGAGAACACTGCATTCGGGATGAAGGGTGCAAAGTGGATATTTTGCTCTGTTTATAAACCCTATAAACTCTGTAAAGAATTCAGTCCCAAGAAAGTATCATGTAAGCTGTTAACAGCTTAGTGAGCCCTTTCTCCTCCTCTGTTCCCCTCCTCAGTCCACATGGGATTTTTAAAGGACTTTGTGGTTTTATACCAAAACCTGTGTGGCATGGGAATGGGTGGATGGGGCAGGGCTGCTGCTTCAGAGTGCAAATTTTTCCAACTGCTTCTAGAACACACACTGCACAGATAGGGAAGATACTTTGGCAGAGGGATGCCGGGCCTTGACTGCAGACTCTAGTTTTGTGATGGAATTGCTTTCTTCCAGTTGTATATTGAGCACTACAGCATCCACCAGTTCCAGGAAAGGCTGTTAGAAGTCATGTCCCTAAAGGAATTGACTGGAAGCAGGAGCAAATGCCACATGCCAGATAAATGGGTTTACTCGTCTTCCCACAGGGAGATCTTTTATACTGAAGAGTCCTTTCTTGGGAGAATTCCTTTTTAGGTTTCTGAGATTCCCAGGAGTGATGAAGGCTCATAACCTACTTCTGCCTTTACTCAGGGATTGTTCTGTGGCTGAATGGAAGGGGAATCAAATTTAGAACTGCCTGAAAGGAAATCTAGATAGAAGCTATTATTAGATGAGAGGCGAACTGAGGTGGTATCAGCTGGTAAGGTACTATCAATTGTGCTTGGATTTAGGAGAGGATCTTAAATAAGAGCATGGACCTAAGACCATGAAAGCAGGAGGAATAATGGGCTTTGAAAACTTTCACTCTTCAGAAGCCAAGGTCACCACCATGGCTTATATATAAGGAGGCTCACTTCACGTAATAAGAGAAATAAAAATGTGTCCTTAGGAAAGGACAGGACACTAAGGAAGAAAATAGTTAATTGTGTTTGGAGGGACTCTCTTAAAATTTCCAATGGTGTTGTAAGATGGGGAAAAAGAGAAAATACAGAGTAATTGAGTTGGAAAGACCTCTCCAGCTGCCAAACTTCCCCACCTGGCATTTAAAATGGTCTTTTCATACTCTTGGTCTCACTTTACCTGTGCAGCTTTGCAGGATCTTGGTGATCTAATTCCAAAGTCTTTGCCTGATGGATGCAAAAACTGTTGACCAGAGAGTTTAAGGGATAGCTCACTCTTACACAACTGGTTAACATTAGAATTGAAATTAGAAAAGTTAAATCTCCTGTGAAATATATGGTTAGTAAAACTTGTATTAAAGAGTACATTCCACACGTAATTGTGTGTGTGTGTACTCATTCCTGAATGACTGTGATTGATTTCTAGTTTCTTTTGATTGTATTTTCCTCAATATACTTACGCTTGGGAAGCATACAGGCACTATTTCAGCAACAGCCCAAACAAGGGGTGGAAAGCAGGGTGCTCTTATTCATTAGATTTCTTGACCCTGTTTCTCCTTGTGTTGGCCTTATTCTCACCTCCCTTGAGGATGAGCTTCCTCCTTGTGGCCAAAAAAGATGGGCGTTGGTAACATTAGTCTTTGTCTACACTCTGTAACACCAGGAGAGACCGTGTTTCTCTAGAGGATTCTAATTGGTCCTTCAGTCATGTGACCTAGATGGATTCATAAATGTGGTCAGGAGCGGGGGACATTCTCATGGACCCAACCAAGTCCTGTGCCTCTCCTGTCACTGAGGGCACATGGTAGATACTCCTGACAATACTTTATGTATTTCTATTTATCTTTTTAATTTTTTTAAGGAAATTTATTGTCAAATTGGTTTCCATACAACACCCAGGGCTCATCCCAACAGTTGCCCTCCTCAATGCCTATCACCCACTTTCCCCTCCCTCCCATTCCCCATCAACCCTCAATTTATTCTCAGTCTGTATTTCTCAGTACCAAAAAAAAAAAAAAAAGTCTTCTGACTTTTCTGGTCTCTTTCCATCATCCTGTAGATCTCTCAATTTACTGTCCTTACAACTTTCCACTCCCACCAGACTTAATCCTGTCTCTGTGATGATGTTGGGATTTCCCTCTCTAACTGAAAGGAGCCTGTGACCTACACAGAGACCAGGGTTCTAATCCAACCTCTGCCATTAACTACTGAGTCTTGATGGCCCATCTCCTTGGGCCTCAGTTCTCCTAAATACTTGAGCACATGAGGATGGAACTCCAATGACTGCCATATAAGCATAAATACGGGGAGACTCCAAATAAGGTGTCTCCCATTTTCCCTTTGTATCATAGGCACACAAAATGAGTGTGTTAAGTTATACTTTTCAGGATGCAAATGAATGTCAAAATTTAGTGATGCAGACATGTTAAAATAGCGTTTTTCATAAAAATTAGTCATATAGTATTTTTTCTCATGTTTTATAAATTTTAAACACATATTCAGCATTGGCATCATCATGAATAAAGCCACTTTTGGACCATCTCACAGTTTTCCAGAGTATGCTGTCTTTACTTCCAGCTAATACATAGTCCCTTTTGAATCTGCGTATGATGTTTTAACTGGCATTTATTGTCCTCACGAATGCTTTCAAAAGACATTAGTATACTTGATTTTTCTTTGGTGCTTGATAGCTACAACATGTTGATTTTTCAAATGATCTTTTTTTAAAAAAATTTTTGAAAGTTTATTTTTGAAGGAGAGAGTGAGCATGTGAGCAGGGGAGGAGCAGAGAGGGAGACACAGAATCCAAAGTGGGCTTCAGGCTCTGAGGTGTAAGTACAGAGCCCCATGTGGGGCTCAAACTCCCAAACCATGAGATCATGACCTGAGCCAAAGTTGGACGCCTAACCGACTGAACCACCCAGGTGTCCTTCAAATGATCTTTAAAAGCTTGTTTCTAATGGCATCTAGTACTCACAATTCTGAGCTCACACCCCAGGAATAATTACTACTCCTTGATTAGATTTCTCATTTCCTCATTGTCCACAAGTGAATCTGTCATGTGACCTCTATAAACCTTTAATATTGCTTACGGCATTTAAGGCTAATAGGTTTAATTCAGAAGATAATTTATTCCAAATAAAGCTTTATAGAGTGTGCCCCTTTATTTTTTTTGGAGAATTTTTTTTTAATTTTTTTTTTCTCAACGTTTTTATTTATTTTTGGGACAGAGAGAGACAGAGCATGAACGGGGGAGGGGCAGAGAGAGAGGGAGACACGGAATCGGAAACAGGCTCCAGGCTCCGAGCCATCAGCCCAGAGCCCGACGCGGGGCTCGAACTCACGGACCGCGAGATCGTGACCTGGCTGAAGTCGGACGCTTAACCGACTGCGCCACCCAGGCGCCCCGAGAATTTTTAAGGACGTAGATAACATGATTCCCTCTTTTCAGAGCAAACACTTTGGGAAAAACCCTCACCTTAATATTTGTGATGGAAAGGGGGAGGCAAGGAGAACAGTTGATTAAAGCTGACTTTAAAACTTCACATGGGAGAGGAGAGGCGGGTAGGATGCCAGAGGAGGACTCAGTCATGCAGAGAGTTAGTCTAGGGTGATTTCCCTATAGACTGGCACAAAGGCAGGTATGGGCTGTGTTGAGCCAGTGGAAACCTCAGAGGGACCGCAGCCTCTGGAAGTATAGTTGGCATGAGTTAAAGGAAAAGGAAGAGAAGGTAAGGTTTGGAAGGATCTCCACATGGAGAAAGAACAGGGGAGAAACAGGTCACCCGTTGCACCTCAATTCTCTTCAGTATAAACATGCCCTTTCTGTAGGGCACTGGCTATTCATGAAATGTCAAATTTCAAACCTGAAACTGTGTGAAAACTTTTGATGAATATCACTGGGGAAAATGAATAGATGAATAGTGAGTAACCTCTTATTTTCTGAAAGGCTATATGAAATTGCTTTACTGGATGTAGGGATGATACATGCTCATCCTCAAACGCTTGCTGTGTCTGAAAGGACTGTTGAAACGTCTGTTTCACACGGGATGAGACAACAATGAGCTGGACTTGCCTTGGTTAATTAGTACAAGCAAGGGAGGCATTTGGGGATCTCTGTCAGATGGCCCATTGTACAGGTAAGCTAGTGTTTTTTGAAACCTATTTCAGGTACGTAAACAAATGACAACGTATGTGGATGAAACATTTTCACAAACGTGATTTCATTACACAAACCTCTGAAGGAGGCAACCATTATCACTCCCAGTTTGCAGATGAACACAAAATGGAGATGTGGGGTGGTTAAGTGCTTACGTCTACCTCTCAAAGAGGTAACCCAGAGAATGTTGGATTAGTGATGTTCCCTGTTATGTTGAAAGTTTAGAAACCATTACATAGACTGACATCCAACACTAGGTGACATTTCCCCACTCCGTTACTCAGCAAAGTCCAGGCAGTATAGCTGCTAGGAAGAACTTACTCTGAAGGAAAAATGCCCAGTTAAAAAAACTTTACAGGTTCAAAGGCTAGAAAGTTACTGTGTTTCAGAGTTTGTTTTGCTGTTGTGGGTTTAGTAAGACCTGAATGGGCATATTTCAAATAGTACAAAAGGTTGCAATAAAACATGTTTTTATGTTGTGTTCTCTTGACCTTCCTCTTCTAGTTCCAGTCCCAAGAAGTAACTTTCAAACTACTCTCTTGTGAATGCTTCCAGAGAATTCTCTATACCTGATCATTACTTATTCCTCCTGCCAGTGTTGTTGTTGTTTTTTTTTAAGCACAATTGGCAACACATTGAAAATCTTACAACTTCTATTATATTTTGGAGTTTATTCCAGATCATTCCACAAAAATTGACCTTATTCTTTATAGGGGCTATTTAGTATTCCATTACGTTTCATCTACTGAATAGATAATTTATGGACATTTGGGTTCATAAACAATGCTGAACTACACACTTTACTATTCTGTTCTTATGTGGACATATCTTTACAAAAACCCATCTAGGTGTATATATCCTGTATCAGAAAGTATGATTTTAAAACTGGGAAATTACCAAATTGTTATCCAAAGATGGTAAACTAAGTTGCTCTCCTACCAGTTAGGAATGACATTATTTCTTTCACTACTGATTTGGTTTTACATTACCAAATTTTTTATTAGGGTCAGTTTACTGGGTGAAAATTTAGTTTTTTAAAATATTTTTTATTGATTATTTTTGAAAGAGAGCAAGCAGGGAAGGGGCAGAGAGAGGGAGACACAGAATCGGAAGCAGCCTCCAGGCTCTGAGTGCTCAGCACAGAGCCCGACGTGGGGCTCAAACTCAGACTGCGAGATCATGACCTGAGCCATAGTCGGCCACCCAACCGACTGAGCCACCCAGGCGCTCCAAAAATTTAGTTTTAATTTGTATTTCATACATTAAGAGTTGGCATAGCTGAAGATGTGTTTAACAATATGAACACATTGAATTGTACACTTTAATGGTTAAGATGGTAAAAGTCGATATAAATTTATATATTTTAATATATTTAAACCCTTTTTGTACTCTTCCTGTCCTTTGTCCATTTTTCAATTGGTTTAATGCTATTTTCCTTATTGGTTTGTTGCTGTTTTTATTTTAGGGAGAGGGAAAGTATGAGTGGGGAAGAGGGGCAAAGGGAGAGAGAATCTTAAGCAGGCTCCCCACTTAGTGCAGAGCCTGACCTGGAGCTCAGTACCCCAACCCTGGGATCATGACTTGAGCCAAAATCAAGAGTTGGATGCTCAGCTGATGGAGCCACTTAGGTGCCACTCCATGTTGGTTTTTAAGAACTCTTGTTATACTAAAGAAAGTAGCCCTTTGCCATATGCTGTGAATATCTTTCCCAGTTTTTAAGTTTTATGAGGCTTAGAGCATTTTTTCCACTTAGATTTAAAAAAAAAAAATCGCATGTATAGTTCGAAACCAATTTAGATATTTGGTCTTTAAGAAATTTCTTTTGTGATTGTATTTTTTTGTCTCTAATTTTACTTTCATTTAAATCCTTAATGCATCCAAAATATTTTTGTCATAGGTTATATTCTTGCCTCACTATCTGTAAGGTGAATATGCAGTTTCAATGTGTTCTATTGTTTTTCCTCTGCTGAGTTAGAATGCTGCCAAATTTCCACATGTAACTTTATTTTTGGACTCTTAACATTCCACTTCTTAATCTTTCTATTTACGTGTTCTAAATTTATTACTATGAGTTTATAATGCGTCTTATATACTTAGAAATTTAACATTTTTATGTTTTACTACAAGTTGTCTTACTACTGATAAAGCGAAACCAAAATGGAGGCCGCAATTTGAGTATACCTGTAAGCCAACCACCCATAGCCATGATGTAACCAAAACTTAAGCTGTCCCGATTTCCCTGAAATGCTGACTCTCACCTTAAATAATATTTCATGTCAGCATAGCCTTGTAGTTTGCTAGGCAATCAGCTGCAAGCAAGTAAACTTAGTACTATTAATACTAAAAAGAATATAAGTTTCAGGAAGCTTTCTGGGAAACATGGTGGAGTAGGAGGATCCTAGGCTCACCTAGTTTCCAGGATAGTGTAAATAACCCAGAAAATGACCTGAAGACTGGCAGAATAGACTCCTCACAGCTAAATGTAGAGAAGAGGGCCAAACTGATGCATGGGACTTTCCCTGGAAGGGAGGGATGCCACATGGAGAAGGAAAAGGAGCAGCCCCCCCCCCCCAACCCAGGCACAGGGGACCCACACTGGGAAGACAAATCCCTATGACATTTGACTTTGAAAACCAGAGGGATATAATTTTGTGAGTTATTAAAATCTATGGGGCTTAACACCTGAAACTTTAGAAATCGGGCTCAGCTTTGGGAGAGCTGGAGGATAAGAAACTGAGTCCCTGGTTTTCGAGAAACAGCACAACTAACAGTTGTATATACTGTATACCACGGAGATACAGTATAGAAGCAGTCTGAAAAATCCCTAGGGTATGTGGGAATGTGATTTATTTACTAATCTGTGCGCTGAAGGGGCAGGGATCTTTGGGAGACTTCCTGTCTGTGGGTGCCGTTTCCCTAACCCTGCCTGAACTGCAGGAACAAGCACAGCATTTATGCTCTGTACCTAGCTTGTTAATAGTGTGCCCTGCCATGTGCTCCTAGAAGACTTACCTTCTTCATCCCAGCCTGGGCAGTTTCCTGAGGGGCTGCAGGTCCCTCCTGACACTGACAGCACAGACCTGCTGGCTCTGCCCCAACCCTGCCCCCTCCAATATGCCTTTGGCCAGAGCCCATCAAAAGTGGTGCCACAAGTCAGGCAGTGTCTAAGCAGCTTTACAGGGGCTGGCACCACTCTTTCTTGACTCCTGCCCCAGGGTGAGGGGAAGGTAATCACACCAGCCTGACTGCATCCCCAAGGGTGGGATGGGGCAGACATCTAGTCTGTCTGTAGGTCCCACCCACCAATGAAAGCTCAGGGGATAGGAAAAGTGCCCTGCAATTTGGTGCTACTGAATTTCTGGCAGATGCGTGGTCTGACTTCACTCAAGCCCGAGGCAGCCCCAGACTGGCCCATTAACACAGGAACTGAATCCTGCTGACAGTAGACCATGAGAGCCATTGCAGATGACTGCCTGGAGGCAAACACAGCTCAGTGACAACAGCAGGGTGTATACAGCACACAAAGACACCCCAGAAGTGCAGGTTCTGGTGAACAGGGGACATTGCACTACAGGACACTGCAGCATTTCTTCACAAGGCCACAACTTTCAAGATCAGGAGATGTAGCTGACTTTCCTGATGCATAGATACAAAGAGCTAGACAAAAGGAAACAGGAATATATCCCAAATGAAAGAACAGGACAAAACAATAGCAGAGCTAAATGAAATGGAGATAATATGTCTAATAGAGATTTGGAAGTAATAGTCCTAAGGATACTCACTGGAATTGAGTAAAGGATCTCGGTGAGACCCTCAACAAAGAGAAAACTTTAGAAAGAACCAATCAGGTGAACTCTACAACTGAGGCCAAAAATATGCTAGATGGAATAAATACAGTAGAGGAAGCAGAAAAATGCAATAGTGACCTGGAGGGTGGAGAATGGAAAACAAGCTAAAAGACAAGAAGAGAGAAAAAAATAGACTTAAAGGAACTCAGTGACACCATCAAGCATAATAACATAGGGATCCCAGAAGGAGAAGAGGGGAAAGGGGGCAGAAATTTTATTGGAAGAAATAATAGCTGAAAACTTCTTGAGTTTGGGGAAGGAAACAGAAATCCAGATTCAGGAGGCACAGAGCCCACAAAAATCAACCCAAGGATGTCCACACCAAAACACACAGTAATTAAAATGGTAAAAGTATGATAGAGAATTTTTAAAGCAACAAGAGAAAGTAGTTACAACAAGTGAACTCCCATAAGGTTAGCAGCTTCTTTTTCAGCAGAAATTCTGTAAGCCAGAAGAGTGGCATGATATATTCAAAGTGCTGAAAGAAGAAAGCCTGCAACCTCTATACTCTATCAGCAAAGCTATTATTCAGAATAGAGTTTCCTGGACAAAAGTTAAAGGAATTCATTATGACTAAACCAGCCATATAAGAAATGTTAAATGGGACTTTCTGAATGGAAAGGGACGACCATAGGCAAGAGTAAAAAAGTAGGAAGCAGAAAAGCCGTAAAATATCAGGGGTTTCAGATAAGGATGTAAATTATGATACTGTATACCTGAAATGTGGTGGGGGGGCAGGGAAAAGGAATAAAGAGTTCAAATTTAAGGAACTGTCAGTTTAAAAAAGATTTATATTTTTATAAGTCTATAAAGTATATGGGACATATAAGATGTTATATAAAAACCTAATGAGCAAAAAATGAGAAAGGAATAAAGTATATCACTAGAGAAAGCCAGCAATTGTGAGAGAAGAGAGTAACAAACCCACACATGGTACATACTTATCAGTGATTACTTTGAATGTAAATGGACTAAATGTTCCAATCAAAAGACATGGGATGATGGAATGGATAAAGTAAGACTTATCAGTATATTGTCTACCAGAGACTCATTTGAGACCTAAATACACAGATTGGAAGTGAAGAGAGGGGAAATGCAAATGAATTTATCATGCAAATGAATTTATCATGCAAATGCAAGTGAAAAGAAGGCCGGGGTAGCAATACTTACTTGGGACAAATAGACTTTAAAACAGACTAACGAGATGAAGAGGACAATACATGATCCTAAAGGGAACAATCCAACTAGAAAATACAACAGTATAAATATGCTTCCAACATGGAAGTATCCAGATACATAAAGCAGCTAAAAACAAAACAAAGTAATTGACAGTAATACATTAATAGTAGGGGATTTTAACACCCCATTTACTTTGATGGACCATTGAAACAGAAAATCAACAAGGAAACAATGGCTTTTAATGACACGTTAGACCAGATGGATCTAACAAGTATATTCAGAACATTGCATCCTAAAACAATACGCATTCTTCTCAAGAACATGTGGGACATTCTTCAGAATAGCTCACGTTAGGCCACAAAACAAGTTTCAACAAATTTAAAAAGATTGAAGCCCTACTGTGCATCTTTTCTGACGACAATCCTATGGAAGTAGAAATCAGCTGTAAGAAAAAAATCTGGAAAGAACACAAATACATGGAAGCTAAATAACATGTTACTGAACAACGAATGGGTCAACCAAGAAATCAAAGAGGAAATAAATATATGGAGGCAAGAGAAAATTAAAACACAGCAGTCCAAAATCTTTGGGATGCTGCAGAAACTGTCATAAGAGGGAAGTGTGTGGTAATACAGGCCTACCTCAAGAAACAAGAAAAATCTCAACCTGGCCTTATAGCTAAATGAGCTAGAAAAAACAAAACCTGAAACCAGTAGAAGAAAGGAAATAAAAACAAAAGCAATAATAAATAGAAACTAAAAACAATAGAGCAGATCAATGAAGCCAGGAGCTGGTTCTTTGAAAAGATCAGCAAAATTGATAAAACTTTTGTCAGATTCAAAAAAAAAATGAAGCAAAAGTAGAAATGAGAACAACCAACACCACAGAAGTACGAAGTTATAGAATATTTTGAAAAGTATATGCCAATACATTGAATAATCTAGGAGAAGTGGATAAGCTCCTAGAAACCTATAACCCCCTAATTACTGAAGTAGGAAGAAATAGAAAATTTGAACAGAGTACCAGCAATGAACTTGAACAATAATTTAAAAATTCCCAACAAAAGCCCGGGACCAAATGGTTTCACAGGTGAATTCTACCAAACATTTAAGGAAGAACAAGTATCTATTCTCAAGCTGTTAAAAACATAGAAGAGGAAGGAAGCTTCCAAATTTATTCTAAAATGTATTCAGGGCAGCATCACCCTGATACCAAGACCAGTGAAAGACACTACAAAAAATAAACTACACACCGATATCTGTGATGAAAACATGCAAAAATTCTCAATAATAGCAAACCAAATCCAATAATATATTAAAAAGTCTTTTGCCATCTAGTGGGATTTATTCCCGAGAAGCGAGGATGGCTCAATATTTACAAATCAATCGATGTGACACATCACATCAAAAGAGAAAGGATCAAAAACATTTCAATAGAGGCAGAAAAAACATTTGACAAATTTAGAGGGAACAAGCCTCAAAATAATGAGGGCCATATCTGAAAAGCCCACGGCTAACATCATATTCAGTGGTGAAAAACTGAGCTTTTCCCTTAACGTCAGGAACAAGGCAAGCATGTCCGCTCTCACCACTTTTTAAAAAAAATTTTTTTTTCCAACGTTTTCATTTATTTTTGGGACAGAGAGAGACAGAGCATGAACGGGGGAGGGGCAGAGAGAGAGGGAGACACAGAATCGGAAACAGGCTCCAGGCTCCGAGCCATCAGCCCAGAGCCTGACGCGAGGCTCGAGCTCATGGACTGCAAGATCGTGACCTGGCTGAAGTCGGACGCTTAACCGACTGCGCCACCCAGGTGCCCCGACTCTCACCACTTTCATTCAATATAGTACTGGAAGTCCTAGCCACAGCACTGAGAAAACAAAGACATCCAGACTGGTAAGGAAGAAATAGAACTTTCACTATTTGTGCATGGTGTGATACTATAGAGAATCTTAATGACTCCACCAGCACAATACTAGAACTGGAATAATGAATTCAGTAAGGCCTTGGGATTATAAAATATGTAGAAATTCATTGCATTGCTAGACGCTAACAATGAAGTAGCAGAGAAATTAAGAAAACATCCCATTTACAATTGTATCAAAACAGGGGCACCTGGGTGGCTCAGTTGCTTAACCACTGAGTTGGTTAAGCATCCAACTCTTGATTTCAACTCAGGTCAAGATCTCATGGTCATGAGATGGAGCCCTGTGGTGGGTTCTGATTCTCTCTCCCTCTTTCCTTTCTCTCTCTCAAAACAAAAATTGCACCAAAAATAATGAAGTAAGCTTAACCAAGGAGGTAGAAGATCTGTACTCTGAAAGCTATAGACATTGATGGAAGAAATTGAAGATGGGCACAAACAAATGGAAAGATAGTCCATGCTTGTGGATTGGGAAGACAAATATTGTTAAAATGTCCACACTATCGAAAGCAACCTAAGGACTTAATACAATTCCTATCAAAATACCAACAGTGTTTTTCACAGAACTGGGACAGATAATCCTATAACTTGTATGGAACCACAAAAGACCCTAAACAGCCAGCCAAAGCAGTCTTGAACAAAACTGGAGGTATCACAATCCAGAATGGTACTGGCACAAAAATAGACACACAGATCAATGATACCAAATTGCCACCCAGATAAACCCATGATTATATGGTCAGTTAATTTTTGACAAAGGAGGTAAGAATATGCAACAGGAAAAAGAGTGTCTTTTTAACAGGTAATGTTGGGAAAACTGGACATCTACATGCAAAAGAATGAAACTGGACCACTTTCTTATATGCAAAAATAACCTTGAAATGGATTAAAGACTTAAATGTGAGACCCGAAGCCATAAAAATCCTAGAAGAGAGCACAGACAGTAATTTCTCTGACATCTGCTGTAGCACCATGTTTCTAGACATGTCTCCTGAGGCAAGGGAAACAAAAGGAAAAATAAACTATTGGGACTACGGCAAAAAGCCCATGCACAACAAAGGAAACAAACTAAAAACCTGGAAGGTAGAAGATATTTACAAATGACATTCAATAAAGAGTATAAGTAACTTCTATGACATAAAAAGTAATAAAAATAGGTAGAAGATGTGAACAGACATTTCTCTAAAGAAGGCCTATAGATGACCAACAGAGACATAAAAAGATGCTCAATCAACATTGCTCATCATCAGGGAAATGCAAATCAATACCGCAATGAGATCACCTTACACCTGTCAGAATGGCTAAAATCAAAAACATAAGAAACAAGTGTTGGTAAGGATGTGGAGAAAAAGGACCCTTGTGCACTGTTGATAAAAATGCAAACTGGTTCACCCATAGTGGAAAACAGTTTGGGGGTTCCTCAAAAAATTAAAAATGGAATTACAGGGGGCACTGTGTGGTTCAGTTAAGCATCAGACTTCAGCTCAGGTCATGATCTCGTGCTTCATGAGTTCAAGCTGACAGCTCAAAGCCTGGAGCCTCCTACAGATTCTGTCTTTCCTCCCCTCTGCCCCTTCCTTGCTCATGCTCCTTCTCTCTCTCAAAGAATAAACGTTAAAAAAAATTGTAACGGAATTACAGTATGATCCAGTAATTTTACTACTGGGTATTTACCCAAAGACTACGAAAACACTAATTGAAAAAGATAAATCCACCCCTCTGTTAATTGCAGTATTTACAATAGCCAAACTACAGAAGCAGCACAAGTGTCTGTCTACAGAGGAATGGATAAAGGAGAGTGGCCTATATATATAATGGAATATTACTCAGCTATAAAAAAAGAATGGGATCTTGCCATCTACAACACCACTGGATGGATCTAGATAGTATAATGCTAAATGAACTAAGTCAGAGAAAGACAGATATCAATATGCCTTCATTCATATGTGGAATTTAAGAAACAAGAAGAAAAAGACCAGAAAACCACACTCTTAACTGTAGAGAACTAACTGATGGTTACCAGAGGTGAGGTGGGTTGGGGGATGAGTGAAATAAGTAAAAGGGTTTAAGAGTACACTTACTGTGATGAGGGCTGAGTAATGTATAGAATCGGTGAATCACTCTATTGTATACCTGAAACTAATATGACACTTTATGTTAACTCTATCAAAATTGAAAAGAAAAAGTATGTAAGTTTCTAGTAACCAATCACAATGGGGAAAAATGCACTTTCCTTTTCATGCTTTATAAAGTGTGGCGTGGGGCGCCTGGGTGGCACAGTCGGTTAAGCGTCCGACTTCAGCCAGGTCACAATCTCGTGGTCCGTGAGTTCGAGCCCCGGGTCAGGTTCTGGGCTGATGGCTCAGAGCCTGGAGCCTGTTTCCGATTCTATGTCTCCCTCTCTCTCTGCCCCTCCCCCGTTCATGCTCTGTCTCTCTCTGTCCCAAAAATAAATAAACGTTGAAAGATTTATAAAAATAAATAAATAAATAAATAAAAATAAAGTGTGGCGTAATTGCCGAGAGCAGTTTGTTTTTCCCTAAATACTATCAAGCACAAGCTCTCTGAATTTTCTTTTGACACTCTTGTCTAGGGGGGCTATCTCCTCATTTTATTTCAATTTTTTAAATGTTTATTTTTGAGAGAGAGAATCTGAAGCAGGCTCCAGGCTCTGAGCTGTCAGCACAGAGTCCGATGTGGGGCTCAAACCCAACGGACCGCAAGGTCTTGACGTGAGCCGAAGTTGGACGCTTAACTGACTGAGCCACCCAGACGCCCCTCCTCATCTTATTTTAAAATACTCTGAACTACTCTATATTTTTCATGTGAATTTAAGTGTCATCTACTGACCCTCTCCTTAGTCTAAAACACTGTTGGTATTTTGGGGGGGGATTATATTATAGATTAAGTGTATATAATATACCTTGTTACTGAATTTTTCTATACAAGACTAGAGTATTTCCATGTATGCAAATATTCTTTTAAATCCCGTCATAATTCATTAAGAAAACCTTTTTAAAATATAGCATGCAGAGATATAAATAGAACAATAAAGAAGTAAATAAATAGAACGTTGTCAGCATCCCAAGTATTATATTTCCTCCCAATTACCATGCCATATCTTGCTCCAAGATAATTCCTGACCTGACTTGTAGCATTAAAACTGTTTTGTTTTTGGACTTATACAAATCATACAGAGTGTATTTTTTTTCTGGCTTTTTCCACCTTAAATTTGGGAGATTCATCAAATCTTTGAATAGTTTCAGTTTATTCATTTTAATTTCTATGTTGTATCCATCACATAAATATACCACAATCTGTTAAACCATTCTATTATCACACATTTTTTTCCCAGTCTGGGTTATTATTTTGGTTAATATTGCACACATTTCTGTTGAGTACTGGGGTGTAAAATTGTTGGGCCATAGGATATGTGTATTTATAAATATACTAGGTGGTGCTGAATGATTTTCCAAAATGATTCATCTAATTTACACTCCTACCTGACAGGGTATGAATTTCAGTTAACTCATGTTCTTACCAACACTTGACATTTTTTTTTTAAGTTTGTTTTTTTAGAGAGCACAAACGGGAGGGGCAGACAGGGAGGGAGGGAGAATCCCAAGCAGGCTCTGCACTGTCAGTGTGAAGTGCAATGTGGTGCTTGAACTCATGAACCTGTGAGATCATGGTCTGAGCCAAAATCAAGAGACGCCTAACCAACTGAGCCATCCAGACACCCCAACATTGTCTTTTTAATTTTAGTTATTTTGGTAGCTATGTAGTAGTATTACTGTGTGATTTTCATGTGCATTTTTCTGGTTGCTGAAGTAGTTAAGTGCCTTTTTGTGTTTTGTTTTGGTAACTTGGATACCCTATTTTGCAAGTGCTGGTTCATACTCTTTTGCCCATTTTTCCATTAGCTTCTCAATTTTTCATATTTATACATAGAAGTTTTTGGAGATTGTAAGATCTGTATTTGTTGGTGTTATTCCTATATTTTTAAACTGGCATTCCGAATAAGATATGGTCTACTGTTATATATTCTAATGTGTGGTGTTTTTTGTTGTTGTTGTTTTTTTTTTAGTGTCTTTGGATTTTTCTAGGGACAGCAAGACTCCCTAAATATTTTTTCTTTGATGGTTCCATTAGTGTCAAAGTTTTTCATTTTGCCATCTTCAGTTTGCAAAAGGAAATTCCTGTAGGTAGTGACTGACATTTATCTTGCTTTTCTTACTGTTCTCATCTGGACTGTTGCTTTGACATGATATTGGTCAGTAGAGGCATTTTTAAGAGTTTTTGATGTGAATGTTGGCTTACTCACTGATTCTGCCATAATAGAATGTCCAGCCCTCAACCCCAAAGGCCTCTAGTCACAGTACAAAGGTCACTTCAGGACTTTCTTGGAATTACACACTCTAGTCTCTGGAATGAATTTGTTCCTTAGCAGAGAAAACACTAAGTCTCTTGGATCTGTAATTTGGTGCCAGAGTGAAGGATTTTGCCTGTTTGTGAATTCTGTTCTCCCCTTCCGATTCTGTTTCCATAACAGTGTTGTGTCCGTCAAAACACCCGTAGTGTGTCATAGTAAACAGTTAGGTACCCGTCTTATTCACTTGAATTTGAATTCTGCCTATGTGGCTTACCAGATGCCCTAATTTCTCTGAAACTGCAGATTTATTTGACCACCATAAATCTTCCCAAGGTAGAGTACTGCTTCTGGACCTGTATCCCCAGAGTCTTTTGCCAAGTCCTTGGTGCTGGGTATCCTACTTTGCTGCTGTTGTATTTTTTCTTGATGTCCTGCTCTACCCGCTTATCTTAATGAAATTCAGTGGTTCTAAATACTGTACATTAGAATGTCTTTGGGGGATAAGGTTGCAGATATAGTAAGGACTTCTAGTTAAATATGAATTTCAGAAAAAGTTTTTAGCGTATATTCTGTATAATATTTGGGACATACTTAAACTAAAAATTTGTTCTTTATCTGAAATTTAAATTTAACTGGGCATCTTATTTTTTTATTTGCAGAACCTGTTAACTCTACTTGGGAGAGTTTTTGAAAAATAAGTTGTACCATCTACCATCATGTGTCAAGATTTTGATTTAATTGGTCTGTAGTGGGTTCTAAGCCAAGTATGTGTATTAAATACTTCCCTAGTGCTATTAATGTGTGGCCAGAGTTTAAAACCAGTGCTCTAACTGCTTAGGACTGAAATCTTCCCAATAACCTGACCTACCACAGTGGACCCTGACCTACCACAGTCTTGTCTTTAGACCCTGACTATTCCTGGGTTACCCATTCATCCACCCACCCATCTTTCCTTCCTTCCATTCATTCATCTATTTAATACATAAGTGCCAACTCTAGGTCAAGCATACGATTTTAGCTTAATTTCCTAAACATCTTCAGTGTGACTTAAGGCAATTTAGTAAAATGAACCACCAGAAATAGTTGAGAAGGATTTCTGTACTCTGGCATATGAGGTGGGTGCGGCGGGTAATAAATCTTCTAGTGGCTCTAAAATATTCTAACTCCTCTTTAATCCCACTTAATCAGTTACATAAAGACAATAGTTTATTCAATGTTTCTAATTATCAGTAGATCAAAAGGAAATGCCCTATCCTGGTCATAGATTTAGTCTTAAATTCTTATAAGCAGTCTTTTATGCAAAGTAATTACCCTTAAATCACTTCACCGATTAAACACATGTTATTCTTAAGATTCTCATATGCAGCATGTAAGTGATCATTTGTCATCTTCCTGGTTGGAGGAAATTAATCCCAACTTTGAACAACGACTTGCTCTCTTGTGCCTGATATGGATATAGTGTTATAGTGTCATTACAGTGGAATGAAGAGGACAGTACATAAAGTTTCCCTGGATGATTAGTGACCCTGCATCTTTCTTAGGGGCTCTTCAAATATTTCTGTTAAATTTCTTCCCAAAAACATACTTCATGGTCACAATAAACATGTTCTTTCACCTTCTGACCTAGTGCTACGGAAATATTGAAGGAACTATGAAAGATTCATAAGAACTTTGTCAAGTATGCTATGATGCAATATTAACTTCAACATCATTTTCTGCAATTAGTTTTCCTATGAAAAAGATTTATATGCGTTTTAGAAAACTGTATTTCGGCTTAGAAAACGATATATTTCAGTCTTCTGGAATGTAATAGTTTATCAAACATAAGTGCCTGTGGTTATAAACCAAACTTCCCATTTTTTCACATTTTTTTCACATTTTTTCCCCATATGGGAAAGTTAGAGTTGACTTATAATATTTTTATATGTGGGACTTAAATATGTGTGTGTGTGTATGTATATATATACACACACACATATATGTATATTACATATGTAATGTGTGTATATGTGTGTTCCCACACAATGTGGTACCTGTTATTACAGAAAATCTGTATTTCTGTAACTGAAGGGCTCCTACCACATTACAAATATATACATATATATATTATTTATATATTCATTATAGTTACTGTATGTATGCCAAAAAAATTCGGTTCAAGCAGCTTTCTGAAACTTTTTTTTTGAAACCGTACTTTTTTTTTTTTTTTGCATACATACAATAAACTATAATGAATCTGCAGAGTCATTAAGACCATCACAGAGTAAAAGTTCGATGCTACTGGTGGACTCCTATAATATAAAACTATTAATATAACACCAAAAATAAAACTACAAGGAGGAGAACAGTAAATTGCAGGAGCCAGATTTTTTTTACGGCTGCTTCCATCTAGTTGAACATTTGGGTTTCTCCAGGACTGAATCTGTGTCCTGATGCCTGTGTGGGTATGAGTACAGCACAGTGGTTGGGGGTACGGCCTCTGGAGTCAGACTGGTCTTCATCCTGGCTCGGTATATCACACAAACTTCACACATTAGGAACCTCTTTAGTTTCAAGTTTTCCATTTGAAATACGGGAAGAATAATACCGGACTCATGGAGGGTTTTTTGGTATGTGTATGAAGGTAGAATGAGATCATGTATGCAACGTGCCTAGCAGTGGCTGGCACTTTCTAAATACGAACTATTGTTATTGCTGCTTGTTACATAGTAATAAAAGTTGTGGAGTACTTTAGCAGGCATCACTAATAGCAGGTGACATTTACATGGCACTCTGTTAAGTATTTTGTGTATGTTAACTCATTTTTACTCCAGGAAGTAGGTGTCAACATCTTCCCCATTTTAGTGATGAGGAAACTGAGGCACATAGTAGGTCGCTTGCCTGTGATGACAGAGCTTAGCAGAGCCAGGGTTTGAAACCAAGTACTGTGGCTTCAGCATTTATGCTCTCAGCCATTATTCTATAGTGCCCACCCCCCGCCCCCCCGGAGGCATATTGGGAGTTAGGCAACTGCAATACAGTGACGCTTAGACTCACATGTTCATCCTACACAGTGAGAAGTGAGGCCTGGCAATTTTTCAAAGGTCACAGCAGGTCAAGCATGAGTGCGTCCCATGACTGCCAAACATGTTTCTTCATCTCAGGCTTTCACATTTCAAATAAAAATGAAGTGCCCTGGTTGACTGACCTGAAAGGGTCTGACATTTGTTTTTATTTTTTTATTTTTCCCTGTTTCATCTTTCATCAGTTCTTTTTTTAAAATTTTTTTTCAACGTTTATTTACTTTTGGGACAGAGAGAGACAGAGCATGAACGGGGGAGGGGCAGAGAGAGAGAGAGACACAGAATCGGAAACAGGCTCCAGGCTCTGAGCCATCAGCCCAGAGCCTGACGCGGGGCTCGAACTCCTGGACCGCGAGATCGTGACCTGGCTGAAGTCGGACGCTTAACCGACTGCGCCACCCAGGCGCCCCTCTTTCATCAGTTCTTAAAAGACTCCGACATTTCTTTGTTCTACTTGTAGAAGAACATTATGTGTGTGTGTTGATTGCTTTTTGCACAATTGGAGGTTTTCCTTTTTTTGACATCTGAGCGTCACTTCTGATCATCTTTGGAAAGACATGGGTACTTGGGTCATTTGTTGATATTGAATTGAAACGCCTTTGGAGAAGGACATTTGAGAGAAGGCTCCATTCCGATTTGTCAACAGAAGGAGATTAGTTAAGAATTTTGAGTGAATCTTTCCTTTGGAATTTATGGAACTCTGGCTTACTAGGAGTCCGGATGAAGCATCATGGAGGTTCCAGTCACAGAAATACAGGTTTTTCTGTAAGCAATAACAGGAACTGCAATTTTTGCCCTATTTTTTTTTTCCTGCAGTGTCCCCAAACATGAGTGCTCTCTGATTAATAAAAGACGAGATTTTTCTTTTTTTTTATTTGCATCTTTAGGTCTGGCTTCTTTAGGGCTGGGACTTACATACAATTGGAATTTGTTGGCTAGAATTTTAAAACAGATGGCCACGTTCTTTTTTTCCCTCTAGGAAACGTGCTGGGTTGTTTGTCCTCTAGTTCTCATGGTAACCGAAGAGGGTTAACATTTTTCCTCACAAAGTAAAATCAGAGCTGTCACAACAGGTGCAGCTGTTTGTTGTAGTTTCTAGTTTGTGGAGTTCCTACTTTGTCTTGTAGTTTCTAGTTTGTGTTACTGGACTCTTGGGACACTTGTAGCTTGTTTTTAGTTACATATGGTAAGAAAAGAACCTAGAATAAATTCTCGCATTTGGCCTTTTAAATAATTTTTCATTGCTGCATGAAAATACAAATTTCCTCGCAAAATCAAATCTTGGGTAATGCAGGCCAATGTTATTACTCAGATGAAATGATTTCCTTTCATAGATGGGATATGCATGGGACCATTGTGGGTAACCTTCATATATTACAGATTTATTATCTCAGAATTTCTGAAAATATTTATGTCATTCTGTTTTTAGCCAGTAGTTGAAATGTGGAAGCAGGGGCATGTACAAAGCATCTGGCTAAGGTGCCTGCCCAAGGATTGAATGTGAACTTCTACTAATTATATATTTGCAGTGTAGCTACCATTATTCCTTGAAATGTGGTGAGGTTTTATCTGCCATTGAATGGTTGAGCACTGATCCTGGAAGAGCTACTTATGGTTCCATACACATAAGCACGTAAAGTTGTAAGATATTGCAAGTCTACGCTTAAATATGTTCAATTTTTGAAGTTGAAAAGAAAATCAAGAGTTTACTGGCACGTCTCTGGATCTGATTATATTGTCCTTCCTTGTCAGTGTGACTACATAACAGAACACACGGAGACTGGGCACAATTGGACAGACACAGTTCACAGATGATGAAAATGGTGCTGTAACATGGCGGGTTTTATGGACAGTCCTAGAACAAAATGGTCACTTGTGATAAGGTAGAACTCCTGGTGTACTCATGCACATTTTGGTCTGGTGACTGTGCCCACTCATGGATTACCCACATAGGCATGTCCTTGTTGCTCTGGATTTCTTAAAAGAATCCTGCTCAAAATTGTGAGCGAAATTAGACTTTCTTTGGTCCCAAATCAGACATCTACAGGTAAGCAGGCCCAAAGAATAGAAATAAATATGTCCGTTCCTCAGGATTGTCTGAAATATTGAAGGTGATGTTGGATGAGCTGTGTCTACAGTGACTTTGATGAGGCATGAAAAACCTAGTGAGCTTTCCTTGCATCTTGGGGCTATTAGCTAAAGTCTCTTTACTGATATGACATTCTATAGGATTTCTTGTCACAAATTAAAAGATCTATGATAACAATGCAGGATTGTTAATGTGGAGTTGTACATCAAATCTCTATGGGATTTTTGACTTATTCATCGTGATGTGTTGCATATTTTGGTAGAAATTGCTATCAATTAAAAAAAGTTTCATGTTTTTTTTTTGTTTTTTTTTGTTTTTTGAGAGAGAGAGAGAATGAGCAGGGGAGAGCAGAGAGAGAGAGGGAACACAGAATCAGAAGCAGGCTCCAGGCTCTGAGCTGTCAGCACAGAGCCTGATATGAGGCTCAAACTCGGACCATGAGATCATGACCTGAGCCGAAGTCAGACGCGTAACCAACTAAGCCACCCAGGTGCTCCTAGATATTGCTATCGTTTTATGCCATGTAGGGAATTTGCTCAAATCAAATAGATACTTTCAAGATTTATAGAGACTTAATAACATAATGATCATAAACTTGAGCTTTGGAGTCAGACAGACTTGAATTCAAATTCTGGTTCTGCCACTTAGTAATGTGATTTTGGGGGCAAATAGGTAAGTTTTCTAAGCCTCGGGTTTTCATGTGTAAGCGGGCAGAAATTATACTCCTTTTAGAGATTTTGGTGAGGAACAAGGATATCATCCAGGTTAAGTGTTTAGTATGTTGCCTGGTTAATAGTAAGCAATAAATATTGGCTAAGTCTACTATAATGAAGACAGTTAGAATTAAGCACATTTGGTCTTCTCATTTCTCAGTGTGGAAAGTGATACTGGTGTTAAAGAAAAATTTATTTTCAGACACCTGTTAAAGACAGGAAAGTTTTATTCAAGAAGGGGACTGCTGCAATGGGGTTTTGCAGTAAGGGAGAGAGACTGAGCTCAACTCTGAATAGAATGAAGACATTGGGGATTTATATGCAACAAGTGAGAAGGAGGCCATTGGATGGAATATTACTAAGAGGATACATCCAAGCTAGGTAGATTTTTGCTAGACTGACTCCACAGGATTCTTGCTGAAGGCAGGTCAGAGTGTTAACATGTCAAGGATGAGGGATGAAGAATTTGATCAGATACCAAGGTGGGAGGGTTTTCACTAAAATGACACAGCAGGATTTTTGCTAAGATTGGACTAAGTGGGCCCGGGACAGAGCCCAAGGTCAGGGCCTAGTCAAGAAGAGATCTCAGAGGAACATGACTCAAGTGTGGTCAAGGAGAGAGCTTTGGTCACTTGAATTAAGGGACGTAAATATTGTATGGGCCATAAATACCAGCTAACGTTTATTGTGTGGATTATGCATATCAGGTACTATTGCCAGACATGTAATAAATGTTAATTATTTCATTCAACTCTTAGGACAAGTCTCAAGAGCAGGTGTTCTTAGTCTGATTTTATATTCCAGGAAATTGAGGTTCTAAATGGTGAAGGGATTTTCACAAGACTAGATTACCCAGGTAGACTGACAAAGCTGGAATCTGAATCCAGAGGCTTCTGATTCTGCAAAGCAGCATTGGTGGACACTGTTTCATCTTGTGTATGTGTGGCTGTATGATCTAATCTTGCCTCCAGTGAGTAGCACATATTTACAGTGACTGAGTGACTTAATATGTGTGAGAATGGCAAGTTACAATCAGTTTCAATAGGTTCAGAGAAACTTCAAATGTTGTAAAAAAAAAAAAAAAATTAGTGACACAAGGTCAAGGCATAGAACACCTGTCAATCTCATTACTGTGAGCACCACAATGGCAGGAATCACAAGGTTTTATGTTTCTTCCAAGGTACTCAATTGCCTTGGAACTTTGGGCTTCATTCTTTGACCAAATTGCTGATCTCCTGCCTTCTGACTTGGATGGATCTGAGACTCCCTTATCTCTGTCATAGCAACAATTTATCTTGAAAGACAGTAGAGGCATCTCCTTGAATAATAAAAAGGAGAATGTGCCACATTTCAGGTGTGGATTTTGCTGTCCGTGGATGGGTGCATATCTGGTAAACAGATAAGGTAATGTAATGAAATCTGTCATTGAGAAAGTATCCTAGATGTATGTAAGTATCAGTCGTATTCTGTGGATAAATATTTATCCCTTCATCAGCCATTTTCCTCCTCTTTCACAGAATTTCTTGATCTCCTGCAGAGACATCATTTTAGGGAATGTTAGCAGAGAATCTTAGTGTTTGAAAACCAACGCAATATACACATTTCAAGGGGAGACCTTTTAAGCATTTCTTCAGAATTAGGGTCAAATCTCTTAAACTGGGTTTTCTTTTAACTTTTAGATACGACTTTAAGACGTTATTTCTGTGAGTGATAGTTGCATTTTCTTTGGGCCGAATGGACTGTATTTTAATCCAAGATGTGTAGATAATTTCTATCTTTGTTATGTCAGAGAAACAAAATAATTTCTTAATTCCATGGAAATTATAGAAGAATGGTATAGGGGGAGTTCAGAAATTCCTCACTGGGAGATAGAAGCTTGTGATTTCTCTGGTTCTTGAGAATTCTCCTGATACTTGGTATAGAGCCTAATTCATAGTAGGTGGTCAATAAATATTTGCTGGATGAGTGAATGGATTTTTGCCTAGGTGAAATGTTCCTGAGCCTGGGCTGGACTATGACAAGGCAGGCTTTGATTCTTCTTTGTTCCAGTTAGTTAACTGAGTCACACTGAAGATACATAAAAGTTGATTAAAAAAAATGAATGGCTAATTTACAAACATTTATATTTAAGTATTAGGAAATATGGTTAAAATTAGGAAAACAGCTAAGACAGTGATTTGTACAGAATTGACTAGTTCAGTCAGCGAACACTTCAGAGATTACAGTTTGAACAAGATTAAATGTCACATAAAACATATATGTATGACAGACAGTGCTTTTGATTTTTATGTTAACATATCATTGATTATACACATGAGAAATCTTGCCGGTTCAATTTTGGGTTATGAAATATATAATTTTTTATAAGACATTTCAAATTACAACATATCTCAGGCAGCATGCAGGAAAAGTCATTTATTGTACATTTGTGAGAGTACACCTTGCAATAAGCTTCCAGTTTTGGGTAGTTAGATCAAGAGTATAGAAACCATTGAAATGATAGTATGGTTGAAATCAGCAGTTGTGTTTACTGACTGAGAGAGACCATTTCTGGTAAAAATAAAACTCTGAATTCATTCATTAGGAAAATGCACAGTGAGCATAAACTCAATTCTTTACGAAGTTTTTTTTTTTCTCCACAATTAATTCTCATTTATTGGTGATATAGCAGCTGCAGGAAATCTGAATTCTGAGAGCTGGTTGTACATAACAGCAGGAATTCTGTGGGCTCACATGATTACAACAAAGATGCTTACCATTTGAAATCACATATTATAACAACGGTGCTATACAAACATCACAAATATTTGGTGTTTCAGAGTCTTAACAAATATTATGCTGTGGTTATTTCACAAAGAGACTAGATTAACAGGCAGTGTAAATCACATATATCTTAAGATTTTAAAAATACATTTTATACAATAGGTTTCTAATTTCTTCACTAGAATTTAATTTTGGTTTTGTCCCATACTTAGAGTCCTTAAAGAAACTATGAATCTCTGGCTCATGCCAAGAAAGTCAATAGACTTGATATTTCCCCACAGGAATATGGCTGAGTGTACATTGAATCACAGAGTCAATAAAGCAACGTCGAACTTATAACAGATTGTTTTTAAAATTCAAATAAAATCTAAGTATTTTAAAAGCAGTTTGAACAAAACTATAGGAATCAAAAAATTTATTTACAAAACATTTGAATATATTTTGTAAATGGCTAGTTCTTACTAACTGCACAAGTGAAGTATCCTTGGTGCATATAGTCTGTTAACCTTCTATGCAACGTTGTTAGACCTCTGAATTGTGTGAGATGATTAGGTGGGAAGATTAGATGGTAATTTCCATCCACTCATGGTACTTGAAAGGGGACATTTAAATGCCATCCATGTTAGGTAAGATCTGTCACTAATGTCGATGCCTTCATTTAAAAGGATTGACTGAAATTCCCAGAAGTGACTTAGTGCAGTCTAAGAATTCTAGGAAAGAATGATATATTTACCATCAAATGTTGGAATTCTAATCCAGCATTATGCAGGTGATCCAAGTTACTGTGCCTTTCATTCCCAAGGTGTCTGTGCATTACACTGATTTAAAGAATATTTTTCTTGGCCCTTAGGAATACAAAACCTTGATTTCTCAAAAGAGAGAGAATGATAGGGCAAGCATTTCTTACAATCACATTCATAGTGAAGGAAATTACGTTTTCATTAAACAATGCTCTTTGGCAAAAGACTTTGTAAATAACCTCTATTTTTAACTTTTCATTTAGTCCATTTTCCTTTTTAATGATATCAGGTTTCTGGTGACTTGTTCACTACTATAAGTTAATAGGAAAACACCACAGATACAAAAATGTTTAAGTTTAGCACGTATTTTTGAAAGTTGAATTCAAAATGTATTGATTCATTGATACTAGAGAAGGTATTTTACACAGGCATTTCTAACAGTGTTGCTTAAGATTATAATTTTAACAATATGGTCAGCAAGGAGGATATTCCCCACTACATGTTATCGCTGAAACACACTGAATGAATCCACTGGACTCTTTATTTTTATACATTGTGTTTCCTACAAAATAAGTAATGATGCACATACCTTAATATGTGTGCGTGTGGTTGTGTGTGCGCACGTGCGTGCACGTGTACTCCGAATGGCAAGTTTAGAGATTACATTCATTGGCCTAAAGAATAAAAACTGAAAAACTCAAGTATCCAAATCCATTACTGACCTACCACGACTCAGGAATTTCAAAGTGCGGTGAAGTTTTTTTATAAATAATTTTAGACGTGTGAACATTTTTCAGGACCAACTAGAGGAATATTAGGATTGCTTACTTCATTTTTCAAGGTAAGATCTCTTCCTCTCTGTTTTTATTCTCTTCTTTCCACTCTCTCCCTCTCTTTGAAGGTTATTTGCAATGGGTCCTTGAAACTGTGCATACGAGATGTAAACAAGCTGTTATTCCCTTTTTTGCCCTGTGCAAGGGATTCATGATCACCTGTTAGGGAGAGGTGGTTTCTGGCCCAATGACCTGCCACTTTTTTTTTTTTTTTTTTAATGGATTGCCTATTCTGGCTCAGGATGAGTTCAGTTTACTATGAAAGTCTTTACCAGGCTTACTCAGTGGGAACGAAAGCTGTCCGTAACCACTGAAGGCAAGAGAGAAGTTCTAAATTAGTTCCTGTTTAAATTCTCCCTTCTCATTTGTCTCTCTTTAGAATACTCGCAGTGGCACAGAGCAGTACATATATACAGTATGTACAATATGCTAATTCCTTTCATTGCCCTTGTCTAGGAAGCTACAAATGTCTTCAGTGTGAGCTTCCTGCTGTCTACAAAAAATTAATAGATGAAACCCAGGGAAGTCCCCATTGTAATAACAGTTGTGCCAACAATTATTATGGCTTATTAGAATAGTGTTGAATTGCACCACTGACCTATGAAAATCACCATGAATGGCACTGAAAGGCAAAGCTGTTGAAGATTAAAACAATTATGTTACCTTCTAATATCAAGGCCTTTTTGATGTACCACATAAGAGTCTTTAGAGCATGTAACTTTTTTCTCCTAATCTTTCTGAAAGAAATTTTTAATCTAGGTTTGTTTAAAGGTTTTCGGACTTGAGTCAATAACATAAACCATGAGTTGTGGACTAAGGTCAGCAAGGAGGATATTTGCTACAGCAAAGCCGCCACTGTAACTCTGCCTTGGATTTAAGAGTGTAAAAATACCACAGTGGACTCAAGTTCTGCAGGAAGGTCAAGGCTCTGGACCAGCGTGAATCCCAGGCAATCTGATTCAGCACCCACCCCTGCTCCCCCAAGGTGTACTTTCCATCACCAAAATGTCTGGACATTGGTGATTATTCTAGGAAGCATCCTCTTAGTGAGGCTTTAACTTTTAGTAAAATGATATGCAAATGGATATGTGCACAATGGTGGAGACAGAGGAAGGAGGTACTGCTTGAGCTGAGCTGGAACTTTCTGATGATCAGGTGCGGAAGAGACATAGGATGATTGGGAAAGAGCCAATGAGGAAATATTCTTGGAGACAGAAAACAGACACTTAAGATGTTCAAACTTTGACCAGCAACAGGAGAGGAGCACAGATTTTAGAGAAGCAGGCAGAACACATTATGATCTATCCGTTACTCTTTTTCAGTGATTTCTAAAACAGTCATTCCAAAATATCTGACAAACTTGACTCCTTTAAGGGAGGCCTGGAATGAGTGACAGTTACAGAATTTCTCTCCAGAATATCATGGTTGAGCCTCCTTTTGTACACTTTGCATCATTTTTCTGGATCCCCAAAGGAAGGGGGTCAAAATATATATGGATGTTTTAAGTATGATCTTTTCAGGTAGATTTGTAGGAAACATGCACACACAATAACAATCTTAAGTTCTTTCCGAGATCTCTTTATAAGCAAAGTCACTTGCTGACTCTCCATTTCTGCACCAATTCAAACAAGAACCAGGAACGGTGCTCCGGAGGGACTTGGGATGATGTCTACGTTATCTGTGCTTTTTATGAGGTTTTATGAGCCATACTGAGATTTTGAAACTATCTTCTAAAACCCAAACTCACTCATAAGCAGTAGTTATTTTGGCTTAATTCATACTCAGTTTTTAAACCAACAGACTGTGTCATTAAATACAACTCCGTACTGATACACGATGATGTAGTATTAAGGCAAATGGTCCAGAGCTAATCAATTAAAAGGGTCCAAAGTCATTCTAGAGGCCCTGCGCCAGTCAAGCAAAGCAGAGTGACTGTCGGTTTTTTGACAGAACAGGAAAAGCTGATTAGAAGTCTCGCTGATTGCGGAGAGCCTGCCTGAAGTTCAGTTATGCCAGGAAAGAATATTTGCAAGGATTAATTTTCCTTCAAATTACATTTTAATTCCAAACAGTGAACATTTCTGTCCATACAACAGAATGTACAGGGCCCACATGAAACCTACCGTTTAAGCTTTTTCTTGTGAAGATGCAGAGTTTGACGGTGGGCCTATCAAACTTGAATCCTCCTCAAGACCTTGTCAAAACCCACATTGCTGGGTCCACTTCCAGAATTCGATTCATAGGTCTGGGCTGGGGTCTCTGGTAGAACCAGAGAAGTTGTATAAATGACAAATTTCAAAATTGTTGCTGATACTGTTTTGTTGGGGACCAAATGTTAAGTGTCACTGTATAGCTTATTCTAGAACACACTACAGTTTTCCAAGTCACCTTAATTGTGCTCCCAGGACAAAGCTTTTCCATGTGGAACGTGAAGGTCGGTATTGGGTTTTTTCCCCCCCGATGTTTTTGTAACGTAGGTAAGGGACAGATTTGATAGATGCTGATTTAATATTAAAGAAAGGATCCGAAGTTTAAGTGCCTTATCAGCTTATACAACAAACCTGTAAGTGAAATGTAACCAAACTCTAACCTATGACCTCTGAAGGGAATGTTTTTCCATATCATCAAATTTGAGTCTCTAAAAGGCTTTTTGGAGAAAACTCTACAGTTTCTCTTCTGAGGGTAGTATTTTAGCCCTACCATGAAGTTCATCACCACACAGGTGATATTCCCTCTACTATTTCAGGGTGGTTAACATAATAGCTCCTTCATAGTTTTTTACTGAACACAAAGGTTGATTTTTTTCTAGTAAAATCCTCTTTAAAGTATATCAAATCTAAGGGCCTATATGCATGAGTACAGAGAGGGCAAGATCATCAAGGGAAAAATCCGAGAAATTCATTTGATGGGGAATTGAACAAGATGTCAGCACACTTAGAGATTTGCAGTTTGTTTGACAAGTGGAGTTGGGTCAGTTCAGGAGGCTGGATTGGTACAAGGACTTGAGGAGGAAGAGACGTGAGGGTCTGAATGAGCAGCCATCTATGCAGAAGGGGGACTCAGTCTACTCACAGGCTCTCTCTGCCTTACAGCAAGCACCCACCACTGATGGACAGAGCTACCTAGATGGCTTAAGGCAGTCATATTTGGAAAATGCTTCTGGTGCAGATTTGTGTAAAAAAGACAGAAAATCCTACCTTTCCAATTTAGGATCTCCTGATCAAATATGAAATGGGGGTCAAATTCAATGTGAGGGACTTATCAAAATATAAGAATCCCATGCCTACTGCAACTGAACAGCGGCTCTATATAACAGTTAGTGATGAGAAGGAAAAATAAAATTTTATCCCTCAGTGGAAGTCAGAGCTACTAATATAGTTATAAAATAATGTTACCTATTTTAATTTTTTTCTCTCGACAGGCTCACAAGATCACTTGATCTGTTACAGTGTTGGGAACATTTGTTTACTCTTCCCCCGACAAATTTGGCCCCGTGCCTCAATGCTAATAAAGCTGGAATATATGACATGACGTTGAAATGGTTTTGCCATTTCTAATGACATACTAACTGGGATTCCTTCAAGATAAAGCTTACGTTTATTCCACTAAAACATCCTTTGTTTATGTAAGCGGAGGTCACCACTGTTGCTTTTTCTCTTCCCCATGGCAATGTCTATTGCTTCTTGCTATGTTTTCTCTGTGTGCAATTTCAGATTGCTAATGAAGCATGTGGGCTGTGGGCAAACCAGATGATTGCTAGGGGTGGGATTTAAGTCTTTGTGAAACCTTTTTGAGTAGTCATTTTCTCCACAACAAGGGAGGCTTTTAAAAAGACAGTTGAATCTGTAGCATAAATGAAATTCCTTTTTCATCTTCCTTTACAGTCTTAGTATCTTTTTGTCCAGTCAACACGTATCATGTTTGTATTCACTCCCTTTGGTGTAAAATGACTGCTCTCAGTCTTCCTCCTAAAAGATTGTCATTAAGTACAAAGAATGAAAAGTGGGATTATTATGGGAAACTGTATGAACTTACATTTTACGTTCAGAAAAAGAGTGGATTCAGCCTTACAAAGGTCACTGGTGTGGAATCCGTTCCAATCTTGTTAAATTTTCTATTGTAGGTCTACCGCAAAGGGAGAAACTTTTCACTCACTGTTTGGGAAGGGATATTTTTTTTTTTTCCAGCAGTGCACAAAGAATTATTTCAAAAGAGACTTTTAAATTCCCATCAGACTTAATGTGGTTTTATTGGCTTGACACTTGCAATCAAGAATTAGGAGGAAACTTGTTCACAGTGGAAAGCACCTTCAACCCATACCCAGTAGATAACAGGGAACTACCAGATCACATAGGGCTTGATGTATTGTGGGAAAGCAAGCTAGAGGTAAAGTCCTTCCTTTAATAATGAGGAAATCCAAGTTCAGAGAGAGCCAAAGATTCATAACCCTCTGAAACAAAGACTAATTTTCAAAAGAGGAAAGCCTTCGGGTCTCCTCTCTGATGACTAGTTGATGTTGAAATGAAGAGAACCTTGTGTCTTCAGACATCGGGACTGAGGTCCCTCCTAGTTGGCTGTTAAAATGTGACAACTGGAGTTGTAACTCACTGAAATGTATATAGCCGGATACCTCAAGAAGAGCAACAGGCAGAGTGAAGAAAATCCAGTGATGATTTAGTATCCACACTCAATAGAAAAAAAGAAAAATTCAGGAATGGGAGGTAAATGATCTTTGAAGTCAGTTTTCCCCAACTTGAAATGTTGAAGACCGTATATCAACCTCACACAGAGTTTGGCTCATTGTACACTCAGGATCTGTTAGTGGAGTCTAAATTCATTTGTTTCATTGGTGAAAGACTATGAAGTTAACAGACTTAGTATTTCTATTTCTGTTAAAGAAAAGCTTCTTGATAGGTTTCAGGATGGCTGCATTAAGCAGTCTCAAATTGATAAAATGCCTCAACCAAAATGGAAGGTGACTTTGCGTGCCACAAGTGGCCTCTTCCTAACTGAATTCAGGGCTAGTGTTAATTTTCTCGAAATTACTGTGTCTTGAATTCTTCATATCCTCTTAGAATGCCTAATACAATACTTTGCACAAAACGCTTGAGATTTATAGAATTATAGGATTGAAAAATATAATAGACTCTGCCATTTGATTTAAAAATGGTTCCACAGCCTTGACTGTATAGATTTTTAAGTTTTAACTACATACAAAATGCATCAATGGTTCTGGAAAACATACCTGCTAAATTGACTAATTTCCTGTTCTCTTTGGTTTAGCTTCTGATTCTTTTTCCTCCAATAATGTGCCATTTGATGTTTTTCTAGCCTCAGTAACCAGATCTGAATTTTAACTGATCATCACTGTCCAGACACTCTCTGCATCTCTCAAGTTTTATTGATTTGTGAGGACCAGCAAGGAAGATAAAGTGGCATTAAGATCCTAGTGTCAAAGCAATTTCTGACTTTTGATTAGGAGTTGGAAATATCAAATCTTTTTATTGGATTACAGTCACAGTCATGTTAAAGATACTCTGAATGATCTGTGCTTTTGTAAAAACCTTCTGGATCAACCAGTGAGGCACCTATTCTTTCTGTTTTTCTCTTATATTATGAGCTAAGGAATGGCTGTTTCTCCTGGGAGAATTAGGACATAAAAGGCAGACTCTGGAATTATGTCCGTGTCCTCCCACAGAATGAGTATGGGGAAATACTCCACTGGGAACCCTGACAGATAAAAATTTATAGGGAAGAGCAAAACATTAAGAGAGCCTGTCACAAGTTCTGCCCTCCTCTTTAACCCAGAAGCCTGTGCTGAACCCTTTTCATTGTTTTCAAATATTATTACATATCTTGTCTGTTGTTTTAAAGGGACCCAAACCAGTTCAGGTTTGTTCACAACATAAAACTCAGTCTTTGGGTAAAGTCCTAGTACTACCACCCATGGATCTGGTTTCGGTTAATGGAAGCACTAAGCTCTAAAGAGGCATGATTTCTAACAGCGACAAAGCAATTATTATTTTCATTTTACTAACAGAATGACTTCAGAGTTGGGATGCCAGCGTATTGGCCAGGAAGAAAAAAACACAAGCTTGGACTCCTTTTAGGGTAGACTCCTTGCTAGGTCCAATCCACTTGGCTCTGCTGCTTTCGTAGTGTTTTTAAAAATTGAGTCCATGGAAACCAGTTTGAAAAGATGGGTTCACTCTCCAGGCAGGCGACAAGTATGACTCTAAAGATCTGAGTCAAAACGGCCTGGCTCAGAGCAGAGAGGAATCGCAATAGGTAATATTCATATTAAGTGAGAATAATACCCTGGCATTGTTCTAATGTTCATAGACCATATCCATCATGGGGGTGAGCAAGGGTGGGGTTGGGCTCGAGACCCCCATTCAACCATGGGGGTTGAATACTGATGTTCCTAAATCCTATGTCTCCATAATTATGTTTTTTTTTAAGGCTTTGCCATAGAGATCTTGGCTTCAGAATTGGCATTTAAAAGCATCTCTATGGGTGTTTAAAGTTTTAAATTTTTAATTTTTTCAAGGTGATAAGCAGATTTAGTCCATTTTGAAAGTGAGTGCAACCCTTTTAGCTTTCTCTCATCATCTGCAGTTGTTTCTGAAAGATGTGCCATAGAGATTGAGTCAGAAGTATGAAAAGGGGCATAGAAGCAGAGTCGTTGATACAACCCTACTGCTCATGGCTTCTTTGGGTGCTAGATTTTTTTCTCAACAAAATGAAACCAGTTGTTGGGAAAATTCCCAATCTATTTTGATGAGAAAGATACTCATTTTTTAAAATGTAAATCTATGCAGGATCTGTGAAGACAACCTGAGAACTTCAAGAATATTTTAAGCCACTTGCATACATTTACCATAGGATCATCTGTCTCTAAGAAGGTTCGAAGTGTCAAATTTCCTAAGGGATTACTAATGGCAGCAAAAATCTTGTTGTTCTTAAGAGTTTTAGACTAAAACTCAAAGATAATATTTTCCTACAAAATGTAACAATAGGAGAGCTAATAAAAATGACTTTCAGTTTTTGCATGATGTTATCCTTTGCTTAGATCCAATACCGCAAAAATTTTGTTGAAATAGCAATAAGATAAAGTCCTTCCAGTATTTCTAATATTGGGACAATAAGTGTCCCAAATAAGGTCCGGTATGTAATGAAGCAGTTGGTTAAATAGGCTCCAGTGACCTGATGTCAATATTACTACCCCTCTCTGTACCCACTCCTTACCCTGACTGGACCCCTTGGAGAAATCTCATGTACTGGTTGGTTGAAATGGTTAGTTTGTCTGTTAGTAAGATCTTGGAGGGAAAATGCTAGTCACAACACAGCCAGCGTATGTGCAAGTTGACGGTTACTTGAGTGAAAATATCTTAGTTAAATTACAGCTAGTGGAAGATCTACATGGTTGTAGATGATTAGGTTTTTGTGACAGAACTGGGTAGGAGTCTCATTCATGCTTTCCTATTGTGCCAAAACATATTTCTAGAAAATGTCAAGTGATGTATGGGAGTCTGCCTGCTCAGTGCTATGTTTCCAGGGAAAATATAAAATCTCATTCTTTTAATCCCTCAGGATTTGACCTAGATGAGCATAATTTTTTTTCAAGAGCTGTTTTCAACACCCTCCAAAAAAACAGAGGGTAATTGGAAAAGTCAGAAAGGTGCTCTAATCGATCCTAAAGACTATCAAAAATGCTTGCTAAATGAAGGGAAGAAAAGTGAATTTCTTTCTTTTAAAGATCTCCTGTTTTTAGAAGGATATATATGATTAACATTCTAGGCAGCTTTCAAACAACTTTGAATTTGCATCTTTAGCAAAAAAAGAAAAGAATCAGGAAAACATTTCTTTCTGTATCTCTCTCCCTGTTTTCATTTATAAAAAATTTTTAAAAATCTTTATTTTTGAGAGAGAGAGGGAGACACAGAATCTGAAGCAGGCTCCAGGCTCTGAGCTGTCAGCACAGAGCCCGACGTGGGGCTTGAACCCACAAGCTGTGAGATCATGACCTGAGCCGAAGTTGGACGCTTAAGCGACTGAGCCCCCCAGGCGCCCCCTCCCTTTTCTCATTTATAAAAGATTTTGATAAAAATGAACACTAACCTGACACGGGCTTTTAGGGTAATCTTAGACATCCAAAAACATAGTTCAAGTTATCTGACATACGTTGTGTGTTTTTGTATTTATATATATCTGTCTATACTCTAGGGAGAGATGGGACAGAGGAGATTTAATGCTGAAATTGTGTCTGATTCATATCGAATTAATCTTCAAACCACCATTTCAAATGTTTTTTTACACTGGTTGAAATGGCAACTTTTGGTAGGAAAAAAAGATTGAAAACAACTCTTTTATTTGCATGAAAAGGCCAGTGTTTCAGAAGCCTTTCAACTACTGATAGGTCTGTTTGAGCTTTATTGTTTATTTGGGTTAGACTCAAGCTCAATAGCCCATCTGATGATTATTTAAAATATTAAAATTCTGAAATGTTAACATCAAAATGAAATCAGCCTTTTATAAATTAAATTGTCAAATTCTGAAATGTAGAAACTTCCTGCCCTCCCCCTCCCCCCAAAAAAGAGGGAAATTATTGAAGGCATTTTTATGAGACATCTGTATAGATCCAGTGTATTCCATAAAATAACTCGATAATATGGAAAAGGCTGCCCAAAGCATACTTTTTGGGGGTTGCCAAAGCCAGAAGTTATGTATGCCCAGCTTTGATTTCCATATAAAAACAATACAAGCTGAAATTGTCCTGTTTTGGGAAACTGGAAATTTCTCTTCCTTAAAGTTAATGACTTTCAAATATTTTAGACAAGAATAGTGATGAAATCTTACCTCACACATTTTATTCGTGCTAAATTCTCTCATTTTTAAGTACGTTCTGTCAACAACTAATTAACTTTCACCTAAAACATTATCTTATCCATATTACTTATTGAACATTAGAATGTAAAATCTCGAGATTTCTTCTTTGGAGCATTTTTCCAAGTTTAATGGTAAATATAAGAAGGCAGAGAAATGTACCTATAGAGAAAATTAAACTATTTTTCTCAGAACTAGCTATCTGGGTCATATAACTTTTATCTTAAATATTTATACAGTTGATTTTTTAAGTGAAATATTTTGAAAAGTGGTTATATATTTGGTTATTAGAATCATTCCTTCCACTTGGAAAGAATGGAAACTTCATATTAGAAGATAGGTCAAAACAAATAGTATCACATTTTTAAGAAAGCTCTCCCTAGAGAATTTATCTCTTGTCCTACCATGTGGCTTCAAGAAGGGTCTGACAAAAAGTTCTGTAAATTAAGTGGGTTATTTCAACTTGGGAATGTAGGTGAGAGGTCTTTGGAAATCTCTGGACCAGATCCTTCTTGGTGGGTAAACAGCTTCCAGTACAGAGGGCTGCCTAAGAATTCCAGTACATTAATTCCCCTGTCACCCCCAGTACACTCCTGGATTTGGCTACGTAGATTTGTCTTTGCAGCCAACAAATAAGGAGAGCTGGGCTGTGCATTAACTGTCAAAATCGACTCAGTAACATTGAAGTTAGCTAATTTCTTTTTTGGTGTGTTTGGTTATTGTGAAATTTTACTATCCTTTACATGCCAGGAATATAAAACCCACAAAGAAACTTTTTTACCCAAATTTTTGGGGAGGCATGAAAGCTATACGTTAGGGTTTTCTAGGTTTACATGCTTCACTTTTGTAGAAACTTTCACAAGAGTTGAGTGTGTGTGTGTGTGTGTGTGTGTTGGGGGTGAGCTCCTTAATTCTCATCCATACCTACATATTTTGATAGAATAAAAAGCTAGGTAGAAGACACTGAAGAATGAAAAATTCAAAAGGAAATAAAATCAATAATACTGTTGCAGTATATAGCTGCTAGGGTATAATCTGTCCCAAACATTTATAGAGATACCTATTGTAATGATTGTTTTCGAAGTAGAATGCCATTATATTGGTTTCTTCCTATGGTAAATTCACTTTCAGAAAAACATGCCCAGAGGACTTTATCATGAGCCTCTCCCTATTGCTGAGAGGTAATAGTGAGCAGTACTAAGGATGATGAAATATGATGGGAATAGCCTTGGAAGAAATACAAAGGTTTGGAATTAGGGAAAAGAAAGACTAAGATTGCATATTTCCAAGGGAACACCTCTCTGGATCTTTGATAAAGGTTAGGACAGCCTGATTCTAAAGAATGTGAGCAGACCAAGGAGCTGTGAAGACCTGCACTGATTACAGATAAGGTGATTCTGGGCAAGCAAGTCTTCCTGTAAAGATAGGAGTCGTGGTTTTAACTACAAAGTCATATTGCCTTTTGAAGTTGTGAAGGAATGTTCTTTCCTACAAATAAATCAAAATAATAATATATACAATGACTGTTGATTTGAATGTCCCTTAGGAGATTAAATCAGAGGAAACTTGGCAAAATTGAAAATTGGTAGAGCCTCTGAGGAAATCTTTTGGGACATCTTGGCAGGCAGGGAAAAAGTCACAGAAAGCTACTCACCAGTTCTTGTGCGCTGGAAAGCTTAAGTGCTCTCTCTCTTGGGAGACCCAACGCTCAGTGGTTGTTCCTTCTATAGGTAAGACATCTCTGCCTTGGGAGATGATTAACCATGGCCTGATTAAGCTCCAAAAATGAAATCTCTAACTGTTGGAATTGTTTCCCCTTCCTTTGTCATCCTTGTAGGTGGAATACCATTTGGACCACACAGCACTTTAAATGTGCTGGGTGGAAGACCATGAACATGGCTAGAAGTGATAGGAACATAATATTGAAGAGTAAAAGTGCCGTCCATTAACAAAAATCTGTAGGTAGATCTGAAGGAAAGCTAATACATGCACTCATAACAGCATCTTTTTAAGAAAAATATGAGTGTGTAAAGCTCTTCTGCCTAGTGCACTCACTTGTTTATCCATTAAAATGCTCAATTTTGCCCATAGCTAGAATGCTTTCAAGTGATTACTGTAACAAAAGCTGTGAATGCCAGGTGTAGGTCTGGATGAGATCTAAGGTGGTGCATTGTCAATCACGAAATGGCCATTATATAGTTATGAAACTAGATGCAAAACTTGCTCTGAATGCAACTGCCCAAGATCAGAGACAGAAAAGCAGAATCAAAAGAGACCCTCAACATCATGAGCCAGGAAATGCTTTTTAGAAGAAGTCTTAAAGGGGCTGACTTATATTCTTGAGGAGGTAAAGTTTTGACAGTGTTTGAGAATGGAGGGCTTCATCATCTACCGGAGGAAATTTTTTTCTAATTCCTTCCACAAAGTTCTCAGATATGCGTAGAACAGACCAGTCAGATTGACAGATCAGTATCAGGGATCCTGGGTTGTGGAATCAACAATGAATTTCCCTGTGTGGAAAAGGCAATGTGCTTCTTTTAACTGAGACCACTGGGGGAAAGATGCTGTGTTAGGGATTCTCATTGCAAATGAGATCCACCTATCAGAATGCCTGCAAGGTGGTTTAAAAGAGCAAATTTTATATTTTTTTCTTTGAAAAGCAAGAAGAAAATGTGTGTGCTATATAGAAAGCAAAGCTCTCAAATCTTTACTGGTGGTAGGCTTGAATCATGTTTGAAAGAAAATTATCTTCTAAGAGGTTGAGAAGCATTGAGCCAAGGCATTTCCTTGAAGGGTAAACAGTCAAGACTACTCTGGTCATTGAATTACTCTTTGTTATTTAAAGAAATAAATATCGGCTGCTCATTTTGTGTTATACCAAAGATTGGTAACTGGGAGACATTAATTGCTGATCCAAGAAAATACTTAAATTATACCTTATTTCCTTCACATGTGAAAGTGTGCCACATTATATACGGACATAACGAGGAATTCTAAAGCAAATTTGAAAGACTATCAGATGAATATCATTTACATGAACACAGTGGATTCTATTGTAAGAACTAAATCCACTGATAATTTATGTGGGCTTGCAAATAAGTACAAACTAGAGGTCACGTTTTTCCCCCTGCAAGTGCTTATTTCTGGTGTCACCTCTTCCTATATTATTGATTGTATGACACATAAAGTCACTAGCATGTAATTAGTCAGAAATTAATGCAAGGAAGTTCTATTAGGGATCAAGAGGAATATAATATATCGATACCAGAAGACTATCGCTTGGACCAGTTTTATCAGAACTGATTTATTAGCTACAATATTCTAACAAGTGGTTGGATGTGTAACTGTTTATGGGTTAATGTTCTTGGATGCAGAAAGGAGGCAGATAAAGGGTACTAAAAGATGTAAAAAAAAATTAGTGAAATGGAGAAACATCCAACATTTATCTCCGTACCATCAGATAGATACATATTCTGACACTGTGCTCTCTTGGGACATTAAAAAGGAAATACTATATGACCAAAGGGTTGACATTTGCAAGAGTCTGAATACTGGGTATCTATTGTCTGTCTTTTGGATGAGGATACCAATTGCACAATAATACCTTTTTGGTCTTTATTTCTTCAAAACATGAAAACAAAAATGAAGTAGATGACAATGAGAGAAAACATTCCATACAGAATATGCTGTATCACTAGTGATTAAGTCAGAAACAATTAGAAACTTTATTTGTGCCAATAACGTGTACCATTTATAAGGAACAGCACAATTAGTGCACTTCCCCCCTAAAGCTGTGCACAATACACACAAAATAAAATGAAATTTTACACAACTACAATTATTAACAACCCTGAACAATCAGAATCATATTTTCCCTATAACATGAAACTTTAAAAAGCAAACAAACCAAAAAGCTTTGAAATTAAAATTCAGTGGCAAGAATTTCTGAAAGTCCTCTGTGAAAATCTGCGGGATTATTGACATTCCAAATATGGCTAAAATTGAGTGCAAAAATCTAATATTTAAACAACTCATGTCCTTTGACTATATTTACTTGGTGTTTCTAGGCTAGCTTTCCATTTACTAAATCTTAAAAAAAATGGGTTAGAATGTGCCCCCAAAAGAGGCCACCAGTTTTGGACCACGGCCTGCTGGGGTGAGTCTCCTGGAGATATGAGGAACAGTAGAGGTGTGGGGCATAGAAAAGTACTGTTGTCCAACAAAGATAAAAACTGGGATTAATTGGACCCGTTCAGTCCTCTCGATCACCAACATGATTGCCTTTCTTGGCTTACAATGGGGAGATGTACAGATCTGCAAGATTGGCCAAGGATACATAGGATGCTTCCCCTAACCTGTGCTTTATCTCTTAAGTTAAAATCTTAGATATTTGGACAATTGTATTTGTACAGTTTCAGTGTGTTTATGTTAAGAGTTTTATAATTGTTTTTTCCCTGCAAGATAAAACTTTTCATATGGCTGTGATCACTTTTACCCACCGAGAGAGCAATCACATTAGCTGTGAGCCCACTGAGGGCAGGGATCTGGGCTGTCTTGTTCATGGTTTAGTCCCCAAGAGTAGCACAGTACCTGGTATATTGAGTAGTAACCAGCATTTAATTATTCATTCAGTCACTGGATGTTTATGAAATGATGAGTGATCATGATTAATGAGTGGAAGAAGAGAAAGTAACTCTGAACAGCTTTTATCTCTTAAGTATCTTTGAATCGATACAGAGGGCCAGTGGTGTCTCTGGCCTGGGATGCTCTATAGAGAAGTCTCTGAGACAGGACCAAAGTCATTGCATTTTGCCTCCTTACTAGACTCACTACTTTGGAATGTTGGGTTTATCCATGCTCTTTGGTATTCTGAAATAGAAAGAGCCATTCCTTTTCCAGGGTTAAAAACCTCCCAGTGCAATCCTCCTGGGAGGCACTAATCTCATTAAATTGCTTCCTCCTTAGTCACAAGTACAGAAGATGCACTTTTAAAGGCCCATTCGTCTCCCTGGCTTCATTCCTACTCAGGAACTGCAGGTACAATCAGAGGAGTCTGGATGTTGAAAGTAACAGGGCTCAAAATAGCCTTTTACATTAAAAAAAAAAAAAAAAAAAAAAAAAGAACAAACCACTATCTGCCATCTGTCCCAGACAGAGCAGAAGTGAAATAAATACTTTGGGGGCAGGGCAGGGGTGGGTGTCAGGGAGGTGGAGGCTCTCAAAGCCTGGGCACATCGAATCTGGCCACTGCTCTACACCTTTCTCCTTCGCCCTCCTGAATCATCAAGAGGTGATTCTTTAGAGGCCTCTGGTGTATTCCACGTGGCTAATTTTCCATGAAGATAGTTGGTAGTTTGCCTGCTGTCCTCTCAGTAGCTTTAACTTCCCAACGAACTGTTATTGCTTCTTAGAAACGAATGTGCAAGTCCATGAACAATAAGCCATTTTCTCCTTTTATCCCTAGTAAAATCAAACTCACAACACAAACGTTACAACTCAGGTGAAAAGGAGACTCACTTATATCTTCAATGTCCAGTCAACGTTGCTGAATGGGAGAACAGTATGCGCTATACTCTACTATATACAGATACGCTTATTTTGTTTTTCATCCATGCACTGTGTAACAGGTATCACGACAACATTCCCCAACAGGCACACGAAGAAGGAGCAAATGTTCAGTCATGACTGGAACAGGATTGTGCAAGCCATGGATACTTTCAAAAATAAAGCTGACAAATGATCCCAGGCAACAGCGAACATGGGACTGGGACACACATGATGCAAATGGAAAACGATGATGTGCTTTTTTGAATGGGGTTATTCCTGTTTGCTTGAGAGATGGTGGGCAGGAGGAGGAGGATTGGGATGGGGGACCTGGGGGTTAGCCAGGCTGGAAAATCAGAATAAGGGCCTTGCTAATCATAGTCCAGACCTGAAGAGATAAGAAGTAAATGATTTTGCACGTTCTTGGGAATCTAGGCACGTTATTCCTGTACCTGTTAAACAAGACTGTCAGGCATCATATCTTTAAATGTCAGACTGTATCTAGAGCCCTCACTTCTCCTGGCTCCATTCAAGCGCCCATGCTTCTTCTTGGAGGCAGCTTTATCTCTGCTCATGTCCCAGAGAGAAGCACGAAATTTAGTGATCGAGTGAAGACCTGCCTCTTCTTCAGTGCCCATGTCCTTTCTGAATCCCAAATAATTTGTCAAGTGTTTGGAAGAGAGGGCAATTGTAGCGATTTAAATTTTTACCAAAAACCCATTTGCACTTAGATTGGTCATCACCTCCCGCAAGGGAAACAGAAACGTTGACCCTCCCAACAAAATAATACAAAATAAAAGTCAAACGTCAGCCACCTCCCAGCCCCCACCAAAAACAAGCGGAAACAGAAAACAAAGACTTAATGATTTATGAACCTGGAGAGAACACAGTCCTTCTAGGCTGAGCTGCACAGATGCCCCTGCCTCCGTGCCTCGTTCAAAGTGGCGATGCCCCCTGGGAATAAGAGGTGATGGTTTCTCACTTCCGCCCTAGTACAGAGTATGCTCTTGAAGCTGGGTTCCATCAGCAGGTAAGTGAACATGACAAATGTCAGTTTCCTCTGTTCATTATACATAATATTTTATGTATATATTTATATACGTATATATATATAAATTTACTATATCTGATTGTTCCTTTAGAAGCCTTTTATGTGGCAGTAGGCCTCCAGGGAGGAGAAGAAAATGTACAAGAGCCATAGGAGCACGAAGAGGCAGGATGTGAGGAGCTTGGCAGTCCGGGGCCCACCCAGCTCACCTCCGATCTCCGGCCTTCGCCGATACAGCAGCACCCCCACATTGATGAAAGCAAAAATGGTGAAGAGAGTGACAGAGAAAGCTAGCGTGCCAGGGGACACTTTGAACTGTTCCCCGTTGGCTGCGTGGTAGATGGCAGCGATGGACCAGGCCACGCCGATTCCCAGGAAGACGTTCACCGCGTTGCTGCCAGTGACGTTACCTATGGATGCATCTGCGTACTGGTCCTGGGTGGCGGCCACTTTGCTTGCAAACGTATCTGTGGAGGAAGAAAAAAAAGGCAGTGACACTCAATATTTTAGGTCCGTGGAGTACTGGAAGCTTCCGCGATGTACTCTAGGGTCAAATCCCCTGACGGAAACCTCGTGACCAGGAGGAGGTTTTCCTCTTCTCTGGAGTTCCCCTCCTGTGGTCAGAACAATGGGATCTAGACATCAGAAGTCAAATGTTTGGTGTTGGCTGTGTTACCAGATGATCTTGGGTCAATTTCTTTGCCCACAGGTAGCACAGTTCTTTGTGAAACTGAGCTTGCAGGGCAGCATTTTTCAGAGTGATCATGACCCGTCTACATTAGAATCACGTGGGGTCCTCAAGCGTGAATGGTACACGGTTCCATCCAGCTGGGCTGCATCAGAATCACCGGGGCCCAGGAATCTGCTTTAACAACATCCCAAGAGATTATAGGTCACTAAAGCTTGTGAATGGCTATTGGAGGGAATTGCTAAAAGGTTCTGTATCGACAGCTCTAGGTTATAGATGAGGAAGCTAAGGTATCAGGAGATCTTTCCAAAGATTCAAGAGCAAATCCTCAGTGGAACTGAAGCTAATTGAATCATTATTAATAGCTGGCATTGGCCTAGAGCCTTAAGAATAGGAAGGCCGACTCACCTACATTACTGCACTGATTGTGACAATTCTATGAGGGGGCACACTTTATAGGTGAGGACACTGGGCTTCTGGACAATACGTGATGGGTGCAACATCACGCAACAAGGGAGAAGCCATCTCGGGGCTTGCGCTGGGACCTCCCGCCGTCACTGCAAGTACTTGTTCACTGCAGGCAGCATCGTACCTTTCACTATGCCATGCGTACCAGTGGCCATTCTCAAAGCTTTGTTCGCCAGTAATCCCGAGTGCATCTTCTTCTGAAGATAGGAAAATCGTGGTCCATACAAGGAGTAGGACAGGCGACTGATATTCGCGATGAGTAGAGCATAGGGCATGTTTGTGCCATCAAATCCTGTCGTCACAACTGAATGTGTGACCCCAGGTGGATTAATTTCTCAAGCCTCAATTTTCCAATCTGTGAAATGGGGATAGTGACACCCACCTCAGGGTGCTGTTGAAATGCTATAGGTAAAATGCTTATCTATCTTGGTGGAAAGTAAGAGTAGCTCTTTTTGTTCTTTTGCAAAGACCATGTGGGTAAAGCTGGCTGATCAGTTTACTAAAAGTTGAGGCAGGATCCGAAATCGCTCCTTTAAGCACATAAACAGAACTTGCAGGATACTCGGTTTCTTTTCCGTTCAGCTCCCTTGTTAGTATCGAAGTCCTCTCAGTTACCTTGGCGGAATACCTTGCACAGTAGGCTTATAGAAGACATGAATAACTGTGAGATTGAACTCCTATTTGCAAGAGCCAGTAACAGCAGGTGTGATATTACCGTAAGGTGCCGCGTCATCTACTCTGGTCCTCCGGAGGTTCCTGGGATGCTCTGGGCAGGCATGGACTTGTGGGATATCTGGATCACTTTCTCCCCTCTTTTGCTACCCTGTTGCCACCATCCTCCTCCTGTAGATCTCCAAGGGGGATGGTACATCAAGCATGCAAGCTTCTATCAACCTGTAGATTTTTGTGCTTTACTCTGGGTGAGTTGGTTATTTAGGTTGCTCAGAGGATAGTTCCCAGCAGCATCCCTTTCTTTTTTGAAAGGAAGTCAACATGGAGGGCCCATCTCATTAATCTTGACCTTTCTGGTAGAAAGCAGGTTTTACTTAGTTTTATAATTAGACAAACGCTGCCTGCTCTGTACCAGGCACTATCCTACATGTTACACGCGGATTCTCATTCAACCTTCTTAGCCTTAAAGATTTTATGGTTTGGGAACACCTCTTGGACATGTCAGTAGAACAAGGATTTTTAAACCAAATTGTTATAACTTCAGAGCCCATTCTCCGTACACCCTGCACTGTCCCTCCCAGAAAGGCTAAAGTTTTCCCTTCCTCATTTCAGATGGCCCTGTCCCTTCCCCTCAGAAACTCTGAAACTGGTTATCCCAGAATGCTCTTTCCTGTCTCAGAGCAAAGGCTGCAGGAGGGGTAGGCGGTTTGCTCAGCCACCCGCCTGTATTTGAGCCGCTTTGTGTATTCAGATCACACACCGCAGCCCCATCAGGACTATCATGGAGACTGGCGAGTGAAAGCCAAGCGAGGCAGATCTTAATGGTCTCTTGCACTTCATCATTAAGAGTTATTAGGAGCGGCAGCCTCCACAAAATGAAGTCGTTTTGCTTTTCTCTTTCAAGGACAGAGGGCTGAGCAGGGGAAAGTGAAGGCAAAGAGTGGAAGGCAAGGGAAAGTAGCTCATGGCTCAGCTGCTTCAGAGGAACACTTGAGATGTTCTGTGCTGACATGGCTGTTGGCACCAGCTGGTGGTGAACAGATGGCTGTGTTAGGCTGGGCCCAACAAGGTAGGGGATGATCCCTCCCCGTGCTGCAGGGGCAGGCGACCTGGCACTCACACCTGCTGACCTCCCCTGGCCTGTGGCACATGGCACACAGGACTTCCTGGGTGCCCCATCTCCACTCCAACCCTACGCTTTTCTGGAGGCTTCTGCCACTGTGCCAGAAGGGGATGAGGCGTAAAATCAAAGATTCCCGGGGCCCAGGGACCCTGAACACCCAGACCAGTCCTTTTGCCTGAAAGACGTCCCTGGGTCTGCAGGGATGTCTCCCTCCCTTGTTTTTCAATAGCCTATTGTGAATACTGAATTGGAGTTCTTGTAACAACAGGTTCCTGTTTTTTCAAATGCCTTTCTCTGGACTCCCTACAAGATGAGTAGTGGAAGTAATTAGCTGATCAAAACAGTGAAACCTGTTTGGGGCCTATTTGAGTCTCGTAGGTTTTATTTACCTGGGTTATACATCAGGCCTTTTATCTGCTTTAATTCAAAAGCTATGTAAAAATTACAGAGACACATGCAAACCCAGACCAGTAACCTTCCCTCCATCAGAGACGACTCTGTTTTCCAAATAAAGTGTGATGGGATCTCCCCAAATTGCCTTCTGTCACTGCTCTGCTGCTTAGTGCAAAGAGCAACGCATCACCATACGTTAGACTGCCAAGCCTTACCCTGGACACTAAGCTTATATCCTGCTTATGGCTGAGCAAGGCAAAGCCACTCAAATGCCATTCCCCAAAGTAAAATCCGAGAAATAACTACCGCTGTGGTCTCAGAGGGGTTGTAATCATATTCAGAACTTGGCCCATTTAACAAACACATGAGTCAGGTTTCCCATGTGATTGGCACAAACTAAGACATGTTGGTAATTACATATAGGTGTCTTCCTACCTATACAGCTTAGGTCAGATTTCTAGTAGGAATTGTTGCTTTTAACTTCACCTTGAATTCTGAGGCATTTTGGATTAGTCCTACAGTCTTAGACTCTTGGTTCTGCCTCCTGGTACCTATGACTGTAAATCAACAGGGAAGATTCAGTCGGGAGACAGTGTGGCTGGAACTAAACCATACCTCACAGAGTCAGGACATCACTGTTCTCTGCAGACCTATCCTGACTCTGTATAACCTTGGCCAAGTCATCTGGTCAATGTGCACAATAGGTCGGCACATTCTCCTTTCCTCCAGGAATTGTTACCTGAATCTTGCAAACTTTACAGCGACATACAGACCAAGCCTTTAATGTCTCTTCTGTAAAAACTGATACTTATTATATTCCTGTAGGTCTCACACAAGGTTTATTATCTAGAGCAAGGGTTTCATCCCAGACGATTTATTCTTGACTTTTAGCCTATTTGGGGGGGCCAGCTGTTCAACCCTCAAGCACTTTGTGCCTCAGGAACTGACACCGATGGTGATTTTAATTGGAATCCAGCCTGCTTGTCAAGGCATGGTTACTTCCCCAGCACCTGTGAATTACAATATAAGAGACAGACCAGGGGGTACAGAGCTTCATGGTATAGTAGTGAGAGAAGCTCATTAAGGAGACAATCGTAGGTCTTATGTGCGCTGTTGGGTAAGACACTTCACTTTTTTTTTAGTTCTAGTTTCTTCATCTAAAATAAAAAATTTAGAAGATCTCTAAGACTATCCCTAAGTTTACTGTTTGGGTGGTGTGCAGAATACATCAAAATACTAAATTCATATGTATGATTTTGCTGTGTTCTTTTTTGTAGGAGTTTGTACATGAGCACCCATCTTCATTAGAACCGATTAATCTCATTTTAAAGAATGGCCTAAATGAAACATTCAAAGATCCTAGGAAGAAAGGTCTCTGGACCCAAAGATATTGCCATTGATCAAATTGTGGCAATATTTATGAAACTAAACCACACCGCCCGGAGTCATTTGCCTTTTCAAAATAGATAAACGTTGGCAAAATTATTTACTTGAAACCCCTCTGACCAGCCAGCCATTTATATGCGTGACCCATGGTATATAAATGGTGGCAGTGACGACCTTTGCAAACTTGGTGCGTTACGTCAAGTTTGCATACCACTGGCGTGGGAAATACTGGGAGCGCCTGGTTCAAAGATCTGGGGCTCCACCCTCAACCCACTTAATCAGGCTGTCTTAGGAAAGGACACATTTTAACAAGGGCCTCACGTTATTCTTCTTTATACTAAGGTTTGAGAACCATGGCTCTGAGCCAGGGAAATGGCTGTTGCTCCAAACACCCATTGTTTGGGGGGCTTTGCTGAGAGGGATAGATGTTTCAGTTTGGGGGAAGCAGCTAATTTCTCTTGGAAACAGTGATGCCCTCCGGTCTAGTGGTGGTTTGACTCAAACACACACTTGGGTGGGTTTAATGGAGGGGCCGGGGCTGCCCCTCCAGTTCTAATGCCCTCCAACTCTTGAGTTATGCTATGTTCTTATTATTTTTAAACCTTGTTCCAGCATGGATGCTATGAAAGACCAAAGGAGGAAGGAAATTTACTTAAATTCGTAGAATTCTGGCTCCACCATTCGCCAGGTAAGAAGCTTACCTACTTCAGAGGGTTTTGAAAGAAACCCTGTTAACCTGAGCAGCACGCAGATTAGGGCCTGAGACCTCATGAGTGTTCAGCATTATTGGCTATTTTTATAACCCAGTAGCACCAGATCCTAAGAGAATAAGTGGTGGGGAATTCTGACTCAATGTGATAGTTCTAAACTTTCAGGGGGTTATAACATCCTTTAAAGACTGCCTAACTTTATGATCATGTGCATTTAAAAATGCGATAAAGCATAAAATTATTCTCAAAAATCAAAGCGATTCTTTATTTTGAAAATTCCATATAGCCTGAGTCATGGAATGGCATTGGAGCTCTTCTAGTTTTAAGGCCCTAATCTCACTAGTGACTGAAAGGCAAGCAGGCAGGCATCTATTCTCCTCTAGGCGCTTTTTGTCTTGCTTTTTTAGAATTCAAATGAAAATCATTTACATGCGAATTCTTCTGTCACTGAGGACTTTGAACAAGATTTTGTCTTTAGTTGTGACATTTACCCAAGTAAATACGAAAACCACACTGCCTCACACACGCACTCCATTGGTTCATCTCAAAAGAATCCTTATTTGACTTTCAGGTGAAGTGCAAGAGGTCAAGGAATTACTGATGTTGATGGATTAATGACCAGTTAGGAGTTGTAAAAACAGAAAAAGGGAAGAACACTTCAATGAGATTTCTGCCCATAAAAGCTCCCTGAAAGAGTGTAAAAAAGAAATGGAGATGGTGACGTGACTTATTTTTAGAAGGGAACAGAGGTAAGTAAGCTCCAGAGGATTCGTGTTGGCACATCGGAACACCTGCTTCTACTCATTTTTATCCCCAACTGCAAATCAGAAGCACCAGGGCAACATTTGAAAAATACTAGCTTCCTAGCCCCACCCAAGCTTCTGTTTAATTTGTCTGGAGCACCAGTATTTTTTAAAGCTCCCCCAACCAGACTGAGATCCGCTAACCACTCAGAGCCTTTGTTTCTTCATCCGTGTGAGGACAATGGCACCTCCCGGCTAGTGTATGGAATAGCCCTGATGCACAGATCGTCGAAAACCAGCCTTGTTTTGTTACCAAATAACTGTTTTCATTTTGATATCTTTGCAAGGGTACCTCCAGGACATTGTTTTCCTGTTTTGTATTTGAAATCCTGGGAGATTTGAAATTCAAAGAGATTAATTCTAATTAAAAGGGCAAAGTAATGGGGGTTTATTTTTCTGAGGAACACAAAGTGGAGGAGAGAATGAACACAAACCAACAGTGCTATTTGATCTGCCTTCCAAAATGTAATTTGATCCGTGCTCTCAAAAGAACATGATAATACTCCACTCTTAAACACACCCATAATGGGATGATTGTTCAGTATGATGTCCACGAAGATTCAAGAGAGGATCCAAGGTTCCCCTTCCTTATTTAAAGGTCTAGCTTCATGAGGTTTGCTGAAATTTTCTCAAATCCCTGGTTCTAAATCTTTGAGGTCAACAACAACTTTTGAGCCTCTCAAAGAACTCTAAAGGTTTGTCTGAGATGGGGCTAATTCAATTCAATTCAATTCATTCTGTTCAATTCTATTCACTCCTCCCCATGCCCACTCTTGACCTTGAAAAAAGCCCCAAACCAACTAGCTGGGTGTGGAGCAAAGAAGTGGTATTCTGACCTGGTTGTCTCCTGAGACTTGCATTAACATGGTCTTGGAGTGGACCAGATTATGTATGTTAAGTGGGTTTGGTACTTTCACTTTGGGGGTCCTGCTTGTCTATTTCCCCACATAAAAAGGTTCATGCAGATTATTGTGGTGGAAGTTGCAACGTGTGCCTGATAAAATAAGGGGTGCAGGGTTGACTGACTTGAGAGAAGTCTCCTGTCTCTGTTCAAGTGGTAAACAGGCAGCTTGATGATGACCATAGTATTCCACAGTTCCCACTGAGTTCATGTGAATCATTGGTTCTGCTTGGCATTGAGAGCCTTAGTAAGCAGAGGTCACTGTCCATAGTTCATTTGGTCACCTGATTCCATGTTACTCTGTGGTTAACCACTGTTGTTACTGAAGGATGCCAGTGCTGATTACTGTGGACTGCATAATGTCTCTAGTTATAGTAGGAAGGAGCCTAAGCTATGGAGTAAGACCTGGTCCTGGTCCCATTTACCATGTACTGGGTGTGTGGCCTTGGGATAACCTCTCTGTAAGACTCTGATATCTGTAAAATAGCGAAAATAAAAGTCCCTATTTATATAGCCATAAAGATGATCAAAAGAAGCACTACAAAATGGCTCAGGATGGTGTCCGGAAGTTAGTAGGTGCACAGCGAATATTTCCTATTTCAGAATTCTTTCTTCTGGTGATAACAAAGGGAATGTTAATGATATTAACCACTTTTTATTATGGTTTCCTTCAGCTAGGTGATTTAAGGTTAATAAACCTATAGGATTTAGGGAGAATGTGTTTCTGCCTTTGATGTCCACAAATGATAGTGGTGATAAGGGCAGTGATAGTTAACATTTATGAGACTCCTAGGCGAGGCTCTATATATGGCTTCCCATCGGGGCACCTGGGTGGCTCAGTCGGTTGAGTGTCTGACTTCAGCTCACAGTTCATGGGTCTGGACCCCACATCGGGCTCTGTGCTGACAGCTCAGAGCCTGGAGCCTGCTTTGGATTCTGTGTCTGTCTGTCTGTCTCTCAAAAATAAATAAACATTAAAACAATTATATATGGCTTCCCATGTAATCTACAAGACAATCGTATGAAGTAGGAACTTTTATTATCTTCATTTGATAGATGAGAAAATTGAATCTCTGAGTATAAGAAAGTTGGCTAAAGTTATATAGCCAATAAGAGGTGAAACTAGTATTCACAAACTAATGTGCTCCTAGCCAGAATTCATGGTCTTCACCACAAGTGCACTCTGTATTGACTGACTTTATGCATAAGAGCGTGGGGTGTTGACAAGGACTAAATAACATACCTGAAATTTGAAAATGGGCAAAGGGTTCCAAGAAAATATCCAGAAACCTTATAATGTTCACCTCTGACTATAACTACACAATACTAAAACAGCTTATCAGTTGAAAGAAAAGGATTAAAATGGTTGTACAGAGAAACATCAACCTGACTCCCTTAGAAAAATATTTGTACGGGTCAGAAACAGATTAAGAAGGGGCTATTTCCATGGATGACCCTTCATACCTTTAGGACAATATTAGAGATCACTGACAAAGTAATTTTTTCAATTCCTAAGTTCCTGGCTTCTCTTGCTGTTACATTATAGTACATAAAAACAGGCTTGAAGGAACCTACTTTTAAAATAACATCAAGGTTCTGGTATTTTCAATTTTGAGCCAGAATTTTATTACTTTTATAATGAACCTTTATTAATAATACCAAGTCCATGAGGGTAAAACATTGTTGAGATTTAGATCAGCAGCATTTTGCTAATTTTGAAAAGGCAAAAAAAGGGCAGGTTTGGGGCTACAGCAAGTAGCTGTCACTTTCCCAAGCCACTTTGTTATTAGATACAACTGGAACTCCTTGCCTCCAACACAGTCCAGGGTTGCCTTGCGTGAAACAGTCAGTGTCTTCCACCTTGCTGTTCCTTCCTTCCCCATAATCTCCCTCTGTCCCTCAACCCTCCTTGCCTTTGAAGCCTGGTTTGTTCTTCTATGCTTTGTTCTATTTCTGGAACATCTGTCTCCTGTCTGAATCTTCTCAAGTCCTGCTTTAGAGATGGTAAAGCCATAGGTGCCCCAAGCCTTGCTAGAACTACAGGTAGCTGAGTGGGACCCGACAGAAAGACTGTACTATAACTTGGAGAAAACAGAAACGCTCACTGCCACTTCCAGATAGCCCTAGTAGGTTACAAGAGAACTTCCCTTTCAGCTGGGCTATACTAGTATAACTCAAAGTCTACAGATCTAGATAATATGCTGAAGACCCCCAACATGTGCCCGTGTCCTGTGGATGGTTACCCAGTTATTTATTCCTCATAAACCTTCTTTTTTTGAGAGGGGTTGCTTTGTGCACTATGAGTTCAGGAAAGCGTGTACACTACTAAAAGTAGGCAAATAGAGTCATCTCAATAAACAGTAAAGGTCACTTTCAGTGATCAGGGCTATGGTAGTGGGATCCTAAGGGGGAAGGCATCATAATACTGCACACACAGCAGGTGCATCTCAGCAGGCGTCAGGATGAGGAGGGGGGTGAGAGTAATGAAGAGATTTCCTGGCCATCAGGGGTTTCCTGGCCTGGAATTTAGAGTTAGGAAGGTGCTCAGGACAGACCATAAAGTGGAACAAGAATCTTGAAAAACAAACTTCATCCACTATAAAACTTTTCTGAGGACGAGCTGTGAAGGGGAGAGATCTATGGGTCCTTGTTTCCTTCGAACCATTCTTGTCAGGCAATGATGGACTATATGACAAGGCCAGAATCCTCTCTAAATTCTGTATCTGTGTTATGGTAACATTATATTGTATTTACTGATAGTATATTCCATTGACTTCAACCCACAAAATTACTTCGCATGTTCATTTGTTAAGAGCTCTGTGCCCTTAACATTTCTGAGAAGGGATATAATACCCAAGCCTTCCATCGTTTGTACCTGGGCTCTTACTAGAGTTGTAATTTGGAATGCAGAGACTAGAAAGTAAGGTGTAGAGCTCCATCCAGGGTGCTAAGGATACGTGATGAGGCTGAGCTCTAATGTCATATTTTGTTCTTGTCTCTTTCCCAGGCACCTAGCACTGCTCTTGGTAGATAATTTTTAAATGACTTTTGACAAAAATTTCTTATTTTTACATCAGAGCTTTCAGAGCTCTTCCATAGATGTTCTACTATTTGTTCTTTCTGACAATTCAGTGGGTGGGTGCATGGATGGGTGGGTGCTGTGTTGGTTTTTTTTTTTTTTTTTTTTTTTCAGGGGAGGAAGCTGAAGCCCCCTAGGAGGCAGAAGGAATGTGAATGCAGGGGTGGGCTTAGAATCCACATTTTGTGATTTCTGGTGCCCGGGGTCTCATGCTGGAGGCTTGTTTCCAGGATCTCTCATCAGATTCCATTCTTGCCAGATATTATCCCACGCTCTGAACCTGATGACACATCTAGATTGCCTAACTTCCAGGGCTGCTGTGGATATCAAAGAGATAATTTATACAGATGTACTTTTAAAACAATGAAGCTATGCAAATGTGGTTACTGTTGAAACACTTTTTGTGTTAAGTGCAAATGCCCTGCCCTCATGAAATCATCATTCACCACTGATGCCTTAATGTGGATCATTGGTTGGATATTCCAAAGTAATAACTAACACGGAACATTTAGATTGGGAGGGGAAGAAGTATTGGGAAGAAAAACCCAGGGAAGTTGGGTACTATCCCCTAAGAACAGATGTTGGTAGGGGTAATAAGAGAGTCACAGCTGTCAGAGAAGAAAGTAAACCACCGAAAACCTCAAAAGGGTTATGTAAAGGAATAGGTCAAGAAAAAGTAACGCTTTTTCATAATTTCTAAGGTTAGAACTGCTGGGATAAGTTTGCAGGGGGATAACCAGAGGTTTGAGTGAGTAGGTAATTTTCCAATGATTGGTGTATAAGGAGTCATACTACCCTATTAAAATACCCCTCCGTGTGTATAGTGTATACATGCTCTTGAGTCCAGGATTCCATAATCCTGTTTTATTTTCTTCTCAAGAATGTTCATCTCATTGCTATCTGAAACTTTATCCTATTTTTGTTAAGTATCTGTTTTCTTCCCCTGGGGTATGCACTTTGTGGGATTAAACATCTGTCTCGTTTATCCCTCTGTATCTACTATGTCGAATGGGGTATACTACTTAGTGGGTACTTAATATTTGTAGAACACATGAATCAAAACACATGCAAAATGGCTCTGAATCCTATGCCTTGCTACTGTATCATACTGCTTCCTTTGATCTGATGTTTAAAAAATGGTTTTAAACTTAACGTCTAATGATTTGTGTAGAGGGAAGATGTCTGGAATATTTGATGATCGAGAATGCCACATTGTCTCACACTCTGTGCTTCCTGGCATCATCTGTCAGAACACAGTTTTTTATTTTGAATATTCTCACTATTCCTCTGTAGACTGAGCTCTGGTGTAGAAGTTGTAGAAGAAAGGGCTTAATCCATACTCTCAGGAAAACAAGACTTGGTCCTGAAGTTATCAATGTCAGGTTCTTCTAGGTGGTTTGACCCTTGTCTCCCTACATGTGGAACTCTGGAAGCACAGATGGAAACAGACAAAAGGATGAACATTTTCTGGTGTGGTCTCACGCTGGATGTTGACCCCTTTCTGAGCACCTGACCAGCGTCTTCTAATTGGACAAGTGGGTTAGTTTAGGGCTTTTGCTTTGCCATTTTTCAGCTGTCTGAAGCATCATCATACAAAGAATCCTTCCGAGAAGGACATTTTCGTGATCTTTTTGCACATTTGTGGTTAGTTGTTGTTTCACAACTCAGGAATGACAAGGTATAATTTGTCCTCTGCTGGCTCCATTTGCGGACCCCAGTGGGGATCATTTCACTTTGGAACCACAGCAAGTCTCGCTTGTTGTCTCAACCCACGAGTTTTTAGGGCGATAACCTAATAATAGCTTACAATTTATGGAGGACCCTGTCAAAAAGCCTCCTGGGCTCCAGAACAGGAGGGAGAGAGGGGAAAGGAAACAAACACGACACAGCATTTCCTGATTGTAAATAATAGAACCAAAGTGGCTATTTTCTCCTTAGCACGAAACGTAGGATTTATATGTGCTGAGTTAAACAAAGGTTATCTAATATGGCCACCAATAGATTTGGCATTTCTGGGTCATGCGCCAGAAAAGGTGGCTGAAGAATGTGAGGCATTTTATGGATTTAAATCCTTTTTGTGGAATGAAGCGGAGTATAAACTGGTAATATATAGCTTAAGTTTCAGTCCTGGGCAAAGGCAGGATGTGAGGTCTGTGCGCTGAGGAGCATTGATGGCATTCCAGCTGGCTTTCTACTTAAATGCCAAGCACCATGATTTCATGTCTGTGATATGCACTATCCCCAACAGGTATTAAAATGCTTTTACAGTCACATGTAAGATTTGCTTTTTAAATTGAATTACCATTTTATTTGCCTTCTCTTCTAAAAATAGCAATGAGCCTTAAAGTCATTTTGTTTCTCATGCGGTGCCCATGACATGGCAATTAGGTTCTGCTTTTTTTTGTAGCCCACTTTTTTTTTTTTCTTTTGAATTCAGTGATAATATTCTGTGTGCAGGAGACAGTGTTCACAGCCTGTGTTCTAGGCCCTGGTCTCTGCTCTCTTCCTAATGGTTTTCATGGATTTGTATTGATCCAGGGGCCAATGACCAGTGTCTACAGGGTGACAGCTAGGGCTGGGGATAATAGTAAGAAGCTGAACTCATGAGAGTTGCCTCATTTTCAATGTGTTATGATTACCTGACTGAATTGGCCACGGATATTTAGCCTCTATAGATCATTAAACGGGGGTTTTACCCCAAGATTCACAGTGCTAATTCTAAATACCATTGTGTGATATTTTCCCCCAGCAATTTCAAATATATGAGCTAAGGCTACTGTTGTGGGGAGGGTAGTGGGATTGTTTTAAAGGGTGCACATATCTCTATATTCACAAAGCAATAAAGACCAAAAATATCTCATATTTGTAGTTTGCAAATGACTATAGAGATGTTATGGTGAATAAAACAAAAATTATCTTAAAATTTTACAGAATCTGAGGTAAATCCCTACATTTATGTATTACTAAAGTATAGTTACCATCATGTGGAGGATCCATGACATTTTTACATTCAAATTGGTCATGGAGAAACGCTGAAAGAAGCCGAATCTGTGGGGTCTTCAAAGTTACATTAGTGGCTCCCTGGGGCAGGAGGCAAAGGTGGGGATTACCTGTCCGTAGCCAAGAGGGAAGAAATTCATGTGGGTAGAGGTGGGGATTACCTGTCAGTAGCCAAGAGGGAAGTGATGAAATGTTCTAAAGCTGGATTAGGGTAATGATTGTAGGGCACTGTAGATTTGCTAAAAAAATAAAAAAATAAAAAACTCCCTCAACTGTACATTTCAATGGGTGACTTTTATGGTATATAAATTATGCCTACAAGGTTGTTTAAAAATGCAGCCTGAGGCCTGAATTTAAAAGAAAAAAAAAAAAGCACAACAGTGGTTCTTGAAATTTTTCATTTTCATTATCTAATTTCCACATGTGAGAAGGGAGAAATGAAAGTTATCACCTCAACATTATTTTCAAGTCACTTCTAAGAGACCCAGGCTATTGTTAGTCCCCTTGGAGCAAACAGGCCTAAGGTCTTCACTTGTTTTTTTTTTCCCCGTTTGCAATATACCTCAAGACTAAAAAGGAGAGGAAATCTACATTCATTCGCATTGCACATTCATAACACCAGCTCTCTGAATACAACACACACACACACACACACACACACACACACAAACCACTGAACGGCATGATGTTTCTGCCAATATCCTTGCTTTGTCTGACCTAGACTAGGCAGGAAGGCCCAGAGAAGACTAGGGTGAAACATTTTTAGTTTCCCTTCTTTTACACCATGATTTTTGTGGGACTGAGTGAAGGTGGTTGGCGTGGGATTGGGGCACTAATCCAAAGACAGGCTTATGTCACATTGGGCATGACGCGTGCTGCATTCTCAGCTCCCCGGGGCCACCTCCTGGTAGATGACATCATTGTCAGCATCCTGGTCCCCCTCCAGCCTTGTGCTTCATGCCAGGGACCCCATACAGTGCTACCTCTTGATACAAATTAAAGATTGCAATTGCCAACAAAAAATTTGTAAGTACTAAATACAAATTCTTCTTTTGGGCTGTAAGAATAAGGGATTCAAATAGTTTTGAAATGGGTGTTTCCCAGGTTTTTACAAAAATGCTTTGGGTCTGCTGCACTTAGTCTATTCCCCACTGTGTTTTAGTTTAGAATAACAGGCAGTTCTTGTGCCATTTGTGGAGCAAATCTTGTGAAATCTGGTATCCAGCCTTCCTTTGTTTCGCTCTGTCCTTAGAAATGCTTGCTTTTGTAAGCTTCCTTCAAGTCCTATGACATCACCTATTCGTGAGAAAGTGTGCTGGAACATTCCGAGCGTTTTACCTCCAGCTGGCTGGTCACTGGTGTGAGGGTGAGAGAAGGTCCTGTGGAAAGCCCTCTGAGTGATTAAGGGTTGCCTGGTGCTGGACCTCTGGCCATGTCCCTGGGTGGCTCTGCCTCTTGGCCTGACTGTGATCAGAGGGCCCATTTTCAGCAGTCCTGACCTTTCTTGGTGGCAAAGAAACTGACTGCTTATTCAGGTATCAGAAAACAAAATATACCTGCCCTTTCGGATCTTCCTGGGGGAACCAACATTATAGCCATGGGGAAATCCTGGTGCAGAGTAAAGCAATTCTGTTTTCATTCCCATGTAAGCTGTTGTGAAATGTTAATCACCCGATTAAATTCGTATACAGGTAATATGTAGCTATGGTATGTTCTCTTCAACCGCGTCTGAGTTGAAATGCCAATGTTGAGTGTAAAAGCTCGGGGTAAAATTGCAGGAAACAGGAACACAATTGAGAATGTCCCCCAAACCTGAATTCCTAATGTAGGAATTCCTAACACACGACCTCGTAATGAAGATGGGCTGCGAATTTACTTGGTTTGCTATTTTTCACTTGCTGTGATATAGCTGAGCTAACTACCGGGAGGCTAAGCCTATTTATCAGTACATTGAGGTAGAAAGGAAAAGAGAGGGGCGCCTGGGTGGCTCAGTCGGTTAAGCGGCCGACTTCAGCTCAGGTCACGATCTCACGGTCCGTGAGTTCGAGCCCCGCGTCGGGCTCTGTGCTGACGGCTCAGAGCCTGGAGCCTGCTTCGGATTCTGTGTCTCCCTCTCTCTCTGCCCCTCCCCCGTTCATGCTCTGTCTCTCTCTGTCTCAAAAATAAATAAACATTTAAAAAAAATTAAAAAAAAAAAAAAAAGAAAAGGAAAAGAGATCTAATATTTTTTTCAAGCACCAATTATATGCCGGGCCCTGTACTGGGTGCTTGATAAAGGTGCTCTCATGCCATCTTCACTACAACTCTGAGGTAGATTTTCATGTCCCCATTACTGTCATTCAGATTAATGAACTAAGGTTGACAGGAGTCAAGCAATTTGCCTCTAGAGGTGGGGTGGGTGGATCTGAACTCACGTTTACCTGACTCTAAAGCTCATGTTCTTTTGTACCGTCTTGTGGAGAACCATGAATACCCCACTAAGAGATGACTTTGCATAATTCTTATATTGAGGCTGTTTCCCAGTTAATCCGTGAACCCAGAAATGAAAACACCAAATCTATCTGAAGTAGGATGGAGGGAGAGGACATGGTTGTATCAGTCGGATTCCTCGTTATTCTCCAGGGTAGATCAGATGGCTGTGGGATTTCAGAATGGCTGGATACAATTTACCCTGAGAAGAGTATCTGATTGTGCTGTGTTTCCTTCTGACCCCATCTCTGTTGTTAAGTAAGGGGGAGGCTGAGTGTATGTACTGATAGATGCCTTGGATAGTTACTTCTAGTGATTTCTACTCCCAGGCTCCTACTCCTGCTCAGAGACCTAGAAAACGGCTTGATTTCCAGAGTTTCCAGTAAGTCTGCAGAACGTGACTGCTGGGAGAACATCCCCGATATGCCCTTCCTGATCCTGACGCCCGTGCCTGGTCAGCCGTGTATCACAGGAAGCTTTGGTCTCGGGCCAGAATGACCAAACCTCCTTTAAATTTTTACAGGTAGGAAATGCTAAGTGTTTATGGGTATAGAAATAGGCCTTTATCATTTCTGTAATTTTTTGAAGCATGTACCCTACTAGGTGCTTTCCATGCCAAAGGAATAAGGATATAAGGTGCCTGACCTCAAAGAGCTTGAATATAATTCTACTGTGGCATGCTTTAAAAGTCGGAAATACTGGGGCGCCTGGGTGGCGCAGTCGGTTAAGCGTCCGACTTCAGCCAGGTCACGATCTCGCGGTCCGTGAGTTCAAGCCCCGCGTCAGGCTCTGGGCTGATGGCTCGGAGCCTGGAGCCTGTTTCTGATTCTGTGTCTCCCTCTCTCTCTGCCCCTCCCCCATTCATGCTCTGTCTCTCTCTGTCCCAAAAATAAATAAACGTTGAAAAAAAAATTTTAAAAGTCGGAAATACTAAATTGAAGCAAAGAAAGAAGTAATTTCCCACAAATTATAAGATACGTGGGAAAATATGGGATACTTTAAAAATAAATCCATATAAAAAATAAATCCACATAAAAAAATAGAGTGGTTGAGTACCAGATTATGATAAGGAGAGACAATTTGTCATCGATTGAAACTTGGACTGAATATGAGCAAATTATTTATTCTCTGTGGGCCTTAATTTCATTATGTAAGTGAGGATATTGGTGCTGCCTTTACGTGATAAAGGGACTTTTAAACAGAGGCACCGCTGTCTATACAACCTGCATGACTGTACTAGTTATGTTAGGATCCCCTGGGAAATAAAGCAGCGGGATTTAATAAATTGTAATGTCTTTGTTACTCAAGTATACTCTATGATGTAGTTTTCAGAGTTTTTAGAAGTTAGGAAAGTAAAAACCAAAACATGTTAACCATGAATAAAAATATGTTTTATATATGTTATATATATATATATATATATATGTATGTGTATATATATATAGTGTGTGTCTATATATATATATATACACATACATATATATATATATATATGTATCTGCAATGTTTCTAGCACAATGCCAAAGAAGTAAAAAATAAATTCACTTTTAGAGAATGGTTGGGTCTCAGGGACAAGAAAATCTCAGAGGAGACAAAAATCACTTCATGTAACTTAATGATATGATCTAAATGAAATAATAGATAATATAAATACAGTGTGTCTGCCTAACACACAGTGGAGTGGTAAAGTTTTAAAAGTTTCCTTCCCTGATCATAATATTTTTCCTATTCTTTCTCATTTTCTGATGGTTTCTATTCCTTTTGACATTTTGAGAGTTGATGTCAGTGTAGAGAATGTTATTTCCTAGATTTATAGCAATTTTCGGTTGACAAAGTGCTCTGAGATCCATATTACTTTAATCCTCTCATCAACTCTGCTTAAATTGCCATGTATCGGGGCTCCTGGGTGGCTCAGTCGGTTAAGCATCTGACTTCGGCTCAGGTCATGATCTCGCTGTCTGTGAGTTCGAGCCCCACGTCGGGCTCTGTGCTGACAGCTCAGAGCCTGGAGCCTGCTTTGGATTCTGTGTCTCCCTCACTTTCTGCCCCTCCCACGCCCGTGGTCTGTCTCTCTTGCTTTCAAAAATAAATAAAACATTAAAAAAAAGTTTAAACAAATTGCCATGTATCATCATGCCTGTTTTACAGGCAGGAAAACCAAGGCTGAGTCAAACAACTGATTCCAGTCATACAATGAGTAATGGTTGGAAGTCCAGCTTCCTGGATTCAGTTCTAAAGCTCTGTACCTATAGTTCTAAAACTCTCTACCTCCTTGGTGCATATTCATGACGCTTCACTAAGCAAACATAGTGAACAGCTAGTATAACTAGTTTTTTGTCAAATTCTTCCTATGGTGTTTAGAAACCTGGAAGTAATGTAACTTAAAAATAGCATACATTTTCTCTAAAATAAGGTTTTATTCTTTAAAAAAAGGTTCTATATACAGAATGGGAAAAATGCCTAAGATCATCTCTTTTCTTTCTCTTCATGATTTAAAGTGTCTACAATGAAATAATTCCTACTTGACAAAACTCAAAGGATATTCAAAACACTGGAAGTGAACAGAGAAATCTAACAATACCAGAGGCTAAGAAGCAGCCTTAGAATGCCCAATTTTAAAACTGTTGTGGTCCTAGGTGTAAACAGCTCCTAATGGGAAGATACAAGGGGCAGTAGGCCAGCTTCAGGCACAAGCCTAATCAAGACGTATGGACCACGACCAAGGTAGACTGAGTGAAGTCAAAATATTCCGAACTCATTAACATCTAAGAGTTTTCTCCGTAAGGAAGAGTGCTTGCTTCTACTTGATTCCAATAGAAGCAAGAGATGCAAGGAACACCTGTGTTTGGAATGTGATATAGAAGCTGGAATATTTTGGCCCAATGTACCCAATTTCATCCAAGTAAATGTATGCAAAAACAGTATGTGCTATAGGTGGTGCCTCATACAAAAATGGCTGGCTTCTAAACTTCTTGCATTAATTTCTTTGAGATTTCGAGCCTATTTCCCATAGAAACAATCTGACATAACCTAGTTATGGTCCCAAGTCAGGCTACTGCAGAATGCCTAATTAGTACTACACAAAATATACCTAAAGTTTTAAAAGTATTGGCCTGAGTTCTGGATCTGAAAATCAGCGATGATAGAGAAGAGAATGAAGAAAGAGACAAAAAATATCTTGCCCCTCATCACCCTTCCCATCATAGCCACATTATGAAAGAGGAGACTCACTGCTCTCAAGTTATCCTTGCCCTTCTTACTACAATAACCTGCCCAAATATATTCTTCAAGAATAATCCACACTATAAAAGTATCTACTGCTCATCGCCCTCAATCATAACTTTCTTACTTGTCTCTAGAAGGTGTTAAGAAAGTCATCTGAGTACTCACAGTAAAGTGTCAATGGATGAATTGTCCGTTCATTTATAGACACAAGACATTCACATACACGGCCAAACACATGGGCACATGCAATTGTATTATCTGTTATCTGGGCATCATTTTCGAAGCCAAAAATATGAGAGAGAGACATTAAAAGGGCAAGGTTTCTGCTCCCATGAAGCCTACATTTCAGTGGGGAGAGGTAGACAATAACATTCAAAAATAAACCAAAAAATCCAGAAGGTAATAAAGACTCTATGGAAAAAGGGTGATATAACACAAATGAATTGTTTGAACCACTTCACATTGTGTGGTTAGGAAAGGTCTCTTCGAGGAAGTGATATTTAGGATGAACTATAATTGAAGACAAAGAACCAGTCTTGGGTAAATGGAGGGGGAAGAGCATTTTTGACAGCTAGTGCAACCTTGAGAAAGGAACGAACTTGATGTGTGGAGGACAATAAAAAGGCCAGTGGGGCTGAAGAACAAGGAGGAAAACAATGGAAAGACAGGCAAGGGCCAAGTCACATAGGGCTTTCTTTGTAAGCCAGGAGGATACTTTTGAAGTTTATCTTCAGTGAAGTAGGAAGCCCTTGGAAGATGGTAAGCAGATATGCGGTCTGATTGCCATCTTAAAACAATCCCTAGAAGCATGGAGACAAGAAGCTACTGTAGGAGTCAGAGAGAATGGCCTGTCTGGACTTGGTTATAGAGAACTAAGTGGTCCCATCATGATGTACCGTAGTGGTAAGATCTGCAGGACCTAAGGATGGCTTGACTGTGGGGACAAGGAAAAAGAAATCAAGGACACTGGGTAGATGATGATACTGTTTTCCTGAAAAAAGGCAAGATCTGGAAGGAATAGGTTTGGCTGAAGGATAAGGCAGCTGGGCAGTGGAAATAAAGCCGTTCCACTCTGCACATAGTGATTTGGAGCCCCAACTTCCACATCCAGCGTCAATATAGGGAGGGCAGTTGGCATATGAATCTAGAACTCAGGAAGGTGGAGACTGGAGATACACGTTTGGTAATCATTGGCACGTTGGCGGCATTTAAGCCATGGAGACTGGTGTGATGGGCCCAGATGGGGAAGGGGGAACTGGAGACTAGGCTCTGCCTATGCCACCATTTAGAGGTGGGAGAAGACTATTCAGGAAGCCCCTCTTCTCTGGAAAAGAAGGCTCTTGCTCTGCTAGCAGGTGTGAGTCCTTAAGGTCATCTCAGCATACCTAATGTTGAGGGGGAGTGCAGACCCTCAGGGGTCCTCCTCTGCCAATAGGCTAGAATGAATATTTGATACCAGTGGCATGAGGGAGAAGCTCTTTTCCCCCCATAGAGTTTGAAAAATATGATAAAAATATAAAAAAAAAAACAAAACAACTTTGAGATATTTAAATACTTAATCCTGCTTAGGGCAGGCCCCCAAGCTGAGAGTTCAAGGGTCTCACCACAAAGAGGCAAGCAGCCCATCGAACACTAGCCGGGAACCCTTCTGCTTTAGGAAAAGTGTCAAGACATCAACCTAGAGAAAAAGTGGGGTCTCAGGACCAGTGCCGATTAATGGTACGCTTTCGGTGAAAAGAATTAGTCTCTCCTTTATTCTTCTACCTGTACCAACTGGGCTTTGTCATCTGGGAACAATAGCATCTTTTTTTTTTTTTTTTTTTTTTTTAAGGAGTCAGAAGCTATAATAAGGCATTCTCTGAATCATCAGGGTTGAAGAATCAAGTCAGAAATATTATGTTTGCTAAGCATCTCGTTCAATTTGCACAGCTTTTTTTGGGGGGGGGAATGTCTGTTTATATAAATATGATGAGATTACCTGTGAATACATTGTGTGGGGAGCATGCTGCGCAGCTAATATTGCAGCAAATTACAGGAATTCTCCAGGTAGCAGAACGAAGGAATCTGTTTTCCGATGGGAAGAATTTTTGGCGGTGAAGGGAAACCGTTCTGACAGCTAATGATTCTGTTGGATTCTCCCCAACAGGCTTTCTTACCTCTTGATGCCCCTACCTGGGTTCTGAGCTGGTTTTAAGTGGCAGAACAATGACCCTTCCAAACACTGAGGTTTAGTGTCATCCACATTTCACGTTCCAGAAACAACAACAACAAAAAAACTTAATGATATGGTATGGCTGCCACACTTTTCAAGAGTTTAAAACAGGAGAGGCACACAAGCACGTTGGAAGACTGGTATATAGGGAAAGGAGCCAGTTTTGAGGTATTGAAATGAGCTGGGAGATTTTTAAAAAATGTAAATATTTAGAAACAAGGATTTGACTTAGTAAAATCATTTCTTCTGATCCTTTTGAAAACAGGAGATGCATTTGGTAGGACTACCGGCTGCGTTTCCAGAGAGGTAAGCTGATTTTGAGTAATACTGACGAGAGGCCTAAGTTTTGCTTTCGTTATCCTAATTTGCGCATATTCTCCTCGAGGGTTAAACCCAGGGCCAACAGTGCGTGCTAACCTGAGCACCAGCCTTAGGGAGAGTAGATTCCAAGGCATAGTTTCCTATAGTAACCTGAGATAGAGCAACGGATAGCCGTTATGTTTTGTTCCTTTTGGTACAGTTCTCTAAACAGAACAACTCGCAATAAAGAATATTTTAAGGTTCTCCTCCTGCTTGCTAAATTTCTGGTTATTTTCGGGAAAAAATTCAAAGTAAAGATCAAAATGGAAACTGCTAGAAACAGCTGGGGTTGAGAGGGTGTCTGCTTCCTGCCCCCCCCCACCCCCCACCCCCGAGGATCAGCAGTCAAATGGAAGTCTGCATGGTCCTGCTCCATGGCAGGAGTGAAAGTACCCCCTAGATCCTCTGGCGCCTCCATCATCTCAGTTGGACACCGGAACTACACCGGACCCCTTGATCAGGACTCCCAAATGGTCCATCGGTTGGATAATACCATGTGTAATATAGCTCACCAGTATAAATCTGGACAGTTTATTCCCGGTTACTCAAAGATGAATTGTCCAAACTTACACCGGTCAGACCGTCCTCAGCCATTCATAAATAACTAATTAACAAAAGCTGCTGTTTGAATCAAATTCCTTCTGTTTCAAATGTTTTAGTAGATGCATAATTTATAGGTGTCTTCTCCAGTCCGTACCACAATTCTGCAAGTTATATAGGACTCTCCCAATTTTACAAATGAAGGCTCAGAGACTTGTCCACAGTCACTGAGATGATAAATGTCGGAGTGCAGAAGAACAGCTAGTAACTTCCAGTGAGGAGATATATACATGATTTAAGCTGTACTTGTTTTCAGACTCAAAACCAAAAGCCAGGGTTAGCTGTATATCTGCCATGATGTCAACTAGTGCTGGGGACTGGATCCAGAACTTCAGTTACAGTAGGCTCTGATGTGCACCAGAATCACCTGTGAACTTAAAACACACATTGTCTGGGCCTATCCTCCAGATCTTCTGACTCCTCAGGTTGACGGTAGGTTCAGGGTATTTGCATTGTTTTAAACAGGCTCCCAGGTAATTTTGATGCTCACCAAAGTTTGAAAATTACTGCTGTCAATGTTAAGTTTGGGAGGAGGATTTCTTAGAAGTCTGAGCAAATATAATGAACTACAGTTGTAGGTGGGAAGAAAAATTCAGCTTATAAGGAATGCATGAAGGGACATCCACGAAATGTGTAGCTGCCCTGCTCGCTTTGGCCAGAATTACTTTTTCCCCGTCCTGCTCAATGTCGACTTTTTTTGTAAACTTATTCCCATTAACATTTGGGTCAAGAGAATATTGTATCAGGTTTTCAGTAGGTATTTATCTCAGGTGTCCAACCATACAGTTTCATGGAAATTATCCAAACATTAGTAAATATCGAAAAGACACATTTTGTGCTTGAAGATGATCCTGTAATTTCGTGTTTTTGAAAGTGCTAATTGTAATGGGAAGCTGATCTATCGATCTATCCATCAAACCAATGTGCTCTCTCCACGCAGGCCAGGCAGTCCCTCTGGGAATGCTTTCCTGTCACCATGATGGTACTGGCCAGCGTTCTAACCTTGAAAACTGCCATGACAGTTTTCTGGCAGTGACATTATTTATATCTCTGGGCTCTTGTCTTGCATAAGCCTGGTTTGTTAGCCCAGTCCTTGAAATTGTGAGAAAGAAAAGGTCGGGAAGGCACATGGGCTTCCACGTCTGGGGGAAATCATATACGAATGCATTCTCTACCTGGTACCGAAGTTCCAAGCGCGACGAACACTACCGCAGTCACAGAATCTTTCAGGCCAATGGTGCATCCGAAGTGGGAAGCCAGGTCTCCAATGAAAGCTGTCAGTATGCCGATCATGAGGATGGAGACAATGAAACAGGCCCAGCCATTCCAGTATTCTGTAGGGGGGACGAAGGCGAAGAGGACCTTCCAGAACACAGTCAGGAAATGCATCACATAATCGAAACAGGAGGGTAGCTTCTCCTCCCCACATTCATCGTCGTCGTCATCTTCCCCTGGAGATAGGAATGAAGCACATTTCATCACAACCTGCACTAATTGGGCTCTTCCTCTCTTCAACTGCCTCCTTCCTAGGCCTGAGTAACCAGGAGGTCATTAGAGGTGACTGAAGCTTAGGGTTTTCCAAGAGCCAATCATAATTAGTCAATTAATTATTAAACTACTGACATACCCCCTCACAGTGGTTCACCAGTCACTGGCAAATACTTAAGCCCCACCCAGTTCTGGTTATACTCAATCAACACACCCTTTCTACTGTCCTATCACCTTCAGAGAAATGAAAAGAATTTCTTCCAACAGACTGGGAAGCCCTGTGCCAGGCTCAGAAAGAAGCTTCTTTTGATGCAGGGTAACTACGACAGAGCCCTTTGGCCAAAGTTCTTTCCTTCCAGCTTGAAGGCTGGCTCTGGAGATCCATGGTGAAATAATCACCTACAGGACAGTGTTCAAACAAGGCCCTTAATCACAGCTCTGTGCCCTACACATTTCTTCAGCTTTATCTCTTGCAATTACTTCAAACTCAAACTTCATCCTCGCCAAATGGAATCATCTGCATTTGTTTTCAAACCATATGTACTTTCTCCAACTTTTGTCCTTTAGAACTAAATGTGTTTGGCATGTCCTAATCCCTCCCTCCCTACCCTTCCCCACTCATCCCTTAAAACTCACTTCCTTTGTGAAACCTCTCATGGCCCCCTTGCCCTCCAGCCAGTACTTCCAAACCACCCCCCCCCCCTCACCCCGACACTTGTGACACTAGATCAGGGTTCTCAAACTGTGGTCCCTCAGCCAGCAATATCAGCATCACCAGAGAACTTGTTAGAAAAGCAAATTCCTGGCCCTGCAGAATCAGAAACTAGAGGACTGGGGATGGAGTGGAAGGGGGGTGGCACAGGCGATTTTGATGCACACTCAACAACCAGTCTCTCTCCAGACTGTCCATTCACTTTCTTTTCCAGTTGACTGTGAGCCTGTCGAGGGCAGGAGTTTGTTCATTTTTGTGTCCCTAGTGTTTGGTCCCATCTCCATCATCTGTGATAAGCTGGCTAAGTGCTTGTTAAATGAAGTAATGCATGCATGAATTTCCACTGACTTTTTATAACTACTTAATTACATAATATATACACACACTGCACAATTCTGCCAATTACATCCTACAATCAGTGCATAAAGAAATGCACCAAGCTTATTATTTAAAGGAACCAGGAAATCAATAATAGCATTCTAAAACAGACTTCTTCTAGAATGGGATACAGTTCTCATTCACATGTTTGAAAATAGGGATACTGAATGTCAACTCTTCTTGAAGTGGTGGCCAATATAATTTCATGTGTTTTGTGCCATTTTGGGAAGAACTCCTTGAGGACTTTGTTCATCCCCAACTGCCACAAATCTTGTCACCAAAGATCCCCTTTGTCCAACTAATGCAGTTGGCAGCAGCAGGTGAGGCTGTCAGACTTCCCATCTGACTGTGTGACCAGAGACTACCAGAAAGGAGCAAATGCGTGTGCACTCTGTGAGGCACTCCGGTGGTGAAGCCATCTGGTGCAGATCATTACTGGGAAAACCCTTACAGCAGAGGAGCTTTGAGGGAAGAGGGTGTCTCACAAAACACGAGAAGAAAGTCTCCATTTGTCACCTGTCACCTCACAGAAGAGAGACGAGGCAATGGCTTGCTCTCTCTTCGATGAGCACACGCTCATCATACAAACAACCTTTGGGGATCTGTGGAGAAAACAGACTCCCCTTGGAGGCTTTGGACCATCTCCAACAAAGTGTTGGGAGGAAGCTCCCAGCAGATGAATGGAATCACCTTTGGAGACTAGGTGGGTAGGTAACTCAAGTCAACCAGCGGGTTGTAAAATGTGTGACTAACTAGAGTAAGAAAGCATTATTAACCATGTTAAAGTCACTGAAGGAGGCCCTTGGACTAGGGTGGCTCTAATGTTTTGGTAATCTACGTAAGCAAATCAAAACCTAAACCAGATCAATTTCCATAAATGCAGTCTTGTCTGAGAAAACAATTTTAGAGCAACCAATCACAGGCGGCCACCTGGGCTTTACCAAATTAGGCAACCACTTAAGCGACAGCCAATCAAGTAATTTCCTTGCTTTGCTTCCTCCTCTGCTGTATAAAGGCCTTTCCCCTAGCTCCTATTGGCTGAGTGCCCCTAAACCACTTTGGGTTGGCTCTGCCTGATTCCAATACATACTTGCTCCAATAAACTCCTGAAATTTTTAATGTGCCTCAGTTTATCTTTTAACACCCATCTCCTTCAGTGTCATGTTGTACACTGATTACATATTTGTAACATCTTGCCTGAAAGGAGATGATTTTAAATAAAAGCACATGTTATGGGCTGAATTATCTCCCCCAGATTTTTAAGGTGAAGCCCTAAGGTCAGAGTGTGGACTGTATTTGGAAATAGGGCCTTTAAGAGATGGCTAAGTTAAAATGAGGCTGTTAGGGTGCCCTCATCTAATCTAATCAGACTGGTATCCTTTTAAGAGGAGGATATTGGGACATACACCAGGGATGCACGCGAATAAAGACGACCATGTGAAGGCACAGCAAGAAGGCTGGGCTGCCCCCAGTCAAGGAGAGAAGCCCCAGGAGAAACCAAACCCACCAACACTTTGGTCTTGGACATTTATCTTCCAGAACTGTGAGAAAAGAAATTTCTGTTGTTTAAGCTACCCAGGCTGTGGTCTTTTGTTACAGCAGCCCTGGCAAACTAATATAGTCCCTTCGGAAGCCTCCTGGGTCATGACACTGATATTTAAGGACAACCACTCAGTGTCTCCATTACCCACTCCTTTCTTATTTGCTTATCCATTTCTTCTTTTTTCCCCTCTAACTCTTCTTCTCATTTCCCTTTCACCCTATGCTTTGGGTCCAGAAGAACTCACTGTGAGAGCAGCTGTTGTTAGGGCTTGTTGGAGAGAAAGAGGAAGAAGAGAATCCTGTTAATTTCTCCAACTCCTCTTCTTCCCAACTCCCCATCCCAAAGATGGGAGAGTTGCAAAAATACCCCAGGGAAGCTCAGGAAAAACACTGGAGTTTCTGGTTATATTTATTTTGTATATGATCCTCTATATTTTTGGACAGTTTGTAATTTCATAGGATATATGATTAAAGCAGTTTGGAAAACATGGATTTTAATTATTTATAGAAACATTATTCTGCCTCTAATGCTACAAAATTACTTAATTTGGGGTGTCTAAGACTCATTATGAAGAAAAAGCAAATAGTGAAGCTTCTCTGAAGAAATGACACTTGTAAATGGAGAGTAGACATTATACTTGTCTTCAGGATGGCAATAATAACACCTTTCCCATGAGGGATGTGCAGGGGAGTAATTAGATCATCTCTTCAAAGTGAGGGTATTTCAAGATAATGATTATCATGGTAGTTATCATTATTTTCCCACACTTGGGATTGTACTGCGTTTCCTTGCCATTATTTAATTGATTAGTCAACATGCTGGGTCCTAAGGTTACTTTCTAGGCTTTTAGAAACAAAATTGAATCTTGTCCTCTGGAATTATCTTCATGATGTATAAGTGTGCAATGCAAAATAAGTGTGTGCGTGTATGAGAGGGACAGAGAGAGAAATTTCCTTCTGTAGGTCTCCAGCATTACAAGGTATCTGAAATATATATATATATATATATATACACACACACATATATATGTGTATATATGCACATATATGTATTTATACACATATATACATATATAAAACATACACGTAAATGTATATAAAACGTGTGTGTGTGTGTGTGTGTGTATATATATATATATATTTTTTTTTTTTTAAGAGCGAGAACATGAGCAAGGAGCAGAGAGAGGGAGAGAGAGAATCCCAAGGAGGATCTGCACTGTATGGAGCCCAATGCGGGACTTGAACCCATGAACTGTGAGATCATGACCTGAACCAAAGTCAGACGCTTAACCAACCGAGCCACCCAGGCACCCTGGTGTCTGAAATATTTTAACACATAAATCTGGAATGGGAGGGCCCATCTGTTTTATAGCATTTCTAAGTAGAAGTGCCTTCCCATCCTCCTTCCTGGGATCACACTACTCTTTATAAATTTTAATCTCCAACTCAGATGCCTAAATATTAAAAATGACCACTAACTTCCATGTATGAAGCACAATTACCCTGTCATGGAGAAGGAAAAATATGATGTTTGTCCATCACCACCAGGACTGAGAAGTTTGTTTCCTGCAAAGAGCAGTGGAACATTAAAAAACAAAAAAACACCTGGAACATCTTTTCTGTGATGGCAAAAGTGATAGCAATGCTCCAGTTCTGTATGTTTGCCAGCTTAGGCTTACTGGAGGCTACATAATTCTTTCAAGTCCTTCCTCTGCATTAACAAAGAAACAAGCAGTTTGGTGGGTTCCCTTTTATAGGATCCCAAGCAAAGGATCTTCTTATGTTAGAATCCTCCTTTTCAGCTTTATGGATTCCACTAATGGAAAGATAACAAGCTATATTCGATTAATCCTTCCCATGGCCCTTCAAATGATTTCCTTGAGACCTGCTGGACTTCCTAAATATAGCTACAAAAATAGCCAAATCATTAAAACCACAGAGAAGAGAGCATCAGTTCAACTACTGACATAACAGAACTTGAACTGACCCTGCTCTGGAGCATGGGAACAAGGTAGCATTAGCATGATTGATCATGATAGAGAATCCTCACCTTGGGACCTGCAGATAACTTAGCATCTAATGTAGACCAGGTGTTAGAGTGCATCCCTCCCAAGGTACCCAGGATTTGGCCTCGGTAAGGGCTTTATCAACCAGAAAAAGAGGTCTCTGGGGTATTGGGGACACTTAGGTCAGAAGACTTAAGACAATTTCTAATTCTCATAGCTTCTTTGGGAGCAAGACTTGACCTTCCTGAGCCTCAGTTCCTTATCAGTCAAATAAGTTTCTTAACTCCGACATTACAGATCTGTGGTAAGGACTGGAAGAGGAAATGTTAAAATCTTTTGTGAAACTGTGAGCCTCTTTACAGACAGACGTCTATGTTCCTTCTCTATTGCTAGTCAGAAGGAAGGTAGTAAATCATTATGATCTGAGGATCCTGATTTCACAGAATCTATATTCTGTTTGAGTGAGTCATTATCACCACAGCTTTCCCAAGTTGAGTGTAAGAAAAGAAAAACGGAGAGAACATGATAGTGTCTACTAAGGCACTAAACTTTTTCACATATCTGATCTTATTTAATCCTTACAATAATGCTACAAGGTAAACGTCATTAATCCTGCTGTACATACAAAAACCCTGAAGTTCACAGGGTTTAAGTGATTTTCTAAAATAATCACACAGTTGGTAAGTGGCTGATTTGGGATTTGATCTAACAGCCCAGGAAACATTTTACCACAGGTGATGTCTTTTTGAAGTAAGTTGAGAAGTATAGCATCTATTACATATTGATTCAAAGTTTGAATCTGAGAATACTTCTAATGCTTAGTGCTGTATAAATACAATGTTGCCTTTTTTAGGAATTTGAAAACATTGATGTACCCTGTTTGTATCGTAATTCATATGGTTTCTTTCCTAGATCTGATACATTTTTGGGTCAGGTCAGCTGTATGATCTTTCCCAAGACCTTGGGGACCAACTAAACATAGAAAACAATAAATAAAGGGAGGGCATCATGGTTATGACCATTTCAAAATTTCTACTTGAGTGTAGCCAGTTCTTATTTCCATTTCTAGTTGTCAGAGGTCAACCATGTAGTTCTGAATCAAACACCCTGCCTACATCTGGCTCTTCTCTCTAGAATTTGGGAAACTGGCCTATGTTGTCACATAGGGGACAGTTTGGGGAATGTGTGCTGCTATTAATCTGAGGAAGGGTCTGTCTTTCAATTACTTCTAGGTATTTACCTATCATTAGTCTATTTGTCTTTTGCAAGAGTATCCTCCAATTAAGGGAATATGAGAATGACCAGATGCTTTTCAGGAGTATGACAGAGTGGATTTAGGATGACATCTGCCAATTGCACCACCATCCATATGACCTGAGCCCCACATACATTACTCCACAGCCCCATGTAATATAGAATATAGAAACCAATAACTCTGAAGCTTGATCACCCTACAGTGGTTTTCTATATTCAACACACATTGTTTTGAGCCTAAGTTCTTTATGAAATTTTATTCCTTTTTTTCCAAGTGGGATTGATTTGATTTGGTGTCTATCTAGTCTCTGAGCACAAAGATTTGTTCAATCCAATGAACAGGCTCATTTGATTGAGCTTTCTCCTCTGTAGCTATCACTTTTTTTTTTTTTTTGCAACATGATACACAGGAATTACCAAAAAAAAAAAGTTCTCTTCAGTTGTAGACTTCCATTTTTCTTTGCTTTCAAAGGTTCTGACAGAATCGTAAAGCGTTAAGACAAAAGAAACCTTAGCAATCTGTGAAATCAACCCTCCCCATTTTAAGAGGAAAAACTACAAGTGGATCTGAAAATTTTTTGTTCTCTTGCTTTCCTGTATCTCTCTCTCCCCTATTCCCCCCCCCCCCCATTTGAAACATAAGGTTTTGAGTTAAACTCAGTAGCTTTTACTGTCTTGCTCACTCAGGGACCTAAAAACTTTTCTCTCCATTCCCTCCCTTTTTTCCCCCTCAATTTTAATGTTTATTCATTTTTGAGGGACATAACATGAGCAGGGGAGGGGAGGGGCAGAGAGAGAGGGAGACACAGAATCCGAAGCAGGCTCCAGGCTCTGAGCTATTAGCACAGAGCCCAACGCAGGGCTCGAACTCATGAACCATGAGATCATGATCTGAGACAAAGTCGGACGCTTAACCAAGTGAACCACCCAGGCGCCCCTCCATTTCCCCCTTTAAGTGTTTGTATGTTATTTCTAGTGAGAAAACATTTGTGCGTCTCTTTCCATTCTTAACAGTTTCTATATGCCGCTAAATTCAGTGACCCAAAGATTCATTCCCAAACAAGAACTTGTCTCTTGTTCTGGATTTTGAAGAAGTGCTATAAACATTTTCCTATAACGTAATGGCTAGGAAGTATTTACTTTATGTATATTCTCTGATGACAAGTAGAAGATATCAGCAATTTTTCCACTAAGTACACTGCAGGATAACTCCTTACTAAAAGAAATCTCAAAACACAATTTACTCAGATTACTATATCTGTGCATTGTCAAAGCACAGAGGAAAAAAATGCAGACATTTGCTTTTATCAAATGAAACGTGAACATTAGAAAATGCCTGGACTTAAAGCATTGAGAGGGTTTCAGAGCTTTCTCAGGTCAATTTTCTGCTTAAGATGAATTCCTTTAAAATCTGTCTACCAAATGGTCAACTGTGCCGCACTTGAGAGTCTTAGCTACTGGACAGTTCATGATCCCACAGTCCAAGGTTTAGAGGGCTCTGGGTTAGGTTCTGTTCATTTGCCCAGATCCCATAGGCTCTCAGGCCATATGGAATAGGTCCATCTTGCTCCGTATGCCATTCCTTCAGGCAATTGAAGCTGGATACTCTCATATCGACCTCAGTCTTTGCTCCAGGTTCCTTTGGCAAGCTGGCCATACTCTGAGCACTAAGTCCTTCTCCTGTTTTAGAATACAGTATGTGGAGCTGAGTGTAACTTCAAGAGGCACCTAACTCACCTGCACTGTGGGAAGGTCTCTTACCTTTCGCATCCTGGACACCATTCACTTTCATTAACGTACACACTGGGCTTTTGGTAGCCACCTCAAATACTGTCCTACATAGAACTTACTCATACCTGTATGTCAACAACTCTTTCAATGCCATTTCTAGGTCATGACTCCCATTTCCCATACTAGTATAACTGATTTGGGGGGACTAAAACTATACAATGTTTTATCTGTCCTTGTTATGCTTTATTTATTTATTTATTTATTTATTTATTTATTTATTTATTTTAAACGTTTATTTATTTTTGGGACAGAGAGAGACAGAGCATGAACGGGGGAGGGGCAGAGAGAGAGGAAGACACAGAATCGGAAACAGGCTCCAGGCTCCGAGCCATCAGCCCAGAGCCCGACGCGGGGCTCGAACTCACGGACCGCGAGATCGTGACCTGGCTGAAGTCGGACGCTTAACCGACTGCGCCACCCAGGCGCCCCCTTGTTATGCTCTTTAAGAGACATAATTCCTTACTCTCTGTTCAGTCCACTAAAACTGAATATTATAATACCTGTACTTTTTATTAGAATTCCAGGTATTAGAATACCTGTACTTTTGACATCATGCCAGCTCTTTCTAAGAACTTTCCTTCTTGAAGCTTTCTTCAAAATGTATTTGGATTGTGAAAAAGTCCCTGGGAAGCTCATTGTCCTTCGGGAGAGTGTGAGGCTTGCTGTTCATCTCTAGTCTGCCTTAGTCCCTGCAGGCAAAGGCCTGAGAGCAAGCCTAGGGGAGAGAAGTCCATCTTCACAAACTAGTGGGGATTTGAATTAGCGTGGAGACTCGATGTCTAGAATACAGTGTGCCTGCACACCCACATCTAAGTGTACTCCTAGAGACTTGACTGCTCTCTAGTTTTTATTCTATGTCCCTAGATAAGTAAATGCATTGGATATCAAAACCACTGTGCATGAAGTTTGAGTTCAAGATTGCTATAGATTTGTAACTTGGACCTCTGGCCTGTTCTGAGATGGAGAGGACACCTACATAGACCTTGTTAAGCATCCCCAACCCCCGATTCCAAGCCAGAGACAGCTATGGGCGATTCTGCCCCATAGGGTCAGTGCTAATTTCAGCCCATGCTTGGGGGGTTAGGGTCATGTGATGTGTGACAGTGCTGGAAGGGACACAAGGCAACTCAATCCCTGTGAATCCTTTCAAACTTGTCTGGAATAAATGAACCCCTGGGTGAAAGAACAGAATCCCTACCAGCTTAGGCCATCATGGACCTTATTAGGACAGTTGGCTCAAGAAGTATCTCCTGTGTCAGAAGTATTTCTCAGCAGATGTGGCCAGTGTCAAAATGAAAAGCGATCCACTAAGGAGTGCTCGTTCCAAGTAAGTCTGAATATTAGCAAAACGAATCAGTTTAAAGCTGAAAACGGACTGTGTAGCTTCACCCCCTTTCTCTTTGTAAAGAGTTCCTCAATGTGAGTTGAGTGTTCCTAATGATTGTAGCTTGACATAATTAGTCATGCAATTATGCCCCAAGCTTTGTCTTTGCGAAATAACTCCAAGTCAGGCTAAATATCTTGAAACTCAGTGTACTCTTACCCTTTATTGACTGTAGGATGAACAGAGTTCCAGGCTTCTGCAGTGGAGAAGCATATTCCCTATAGACCTGAGCACCTACGAAATAAACCTTCAACAAGCGGAATTGATACTCGGCAAGTGTGGATGCCTCCTGCTAGTTTAGATGGTTTAGTTACAGTGGGTGGATTGTGAGCACACCAGGTTCTAAGACTGGCCTGAGGGCTCTGATAACACTTTGTAAATATCAGCAGCTGAGTCTGAATTACCCTCCTAGAGTGTAAAAGTTGAGCTTTGGAGGAACTCTGGGCGGCAATAACCCTGTGATTTTCAACAAACAGCTCAATGTTATGTCCTAGGAAAATGCTGAAATTTATGTAAAGGTAGACATGTACCAAAGCCGGCCTCACATGCAGAGCAGCATAAAGACTGGATTCTCTTAAGATATTGCTGTGATCAAGCTAGGAGTTCAGGTTCACTTACTGAGTGTGTACTCTCATGCACATGGGTAAACAGATACATCCCATCTAATCTTCGTCCTTGTAGCAATCTGGTCAAGGAGGTATTATTTTCTCCATTTTAAAGGTGAAACCAAACCTCGAAGAGTTTAAGTGACTTGGTTATGAAATCTGAACCTCTTTCCACCACTTCACTGAGATTAATTTGACCCACTGTTTCCAGTGGAAAAAATTCTCTGTGGTTTGTCCAGCAGAAATCTAACCTGATAAAATCTAAGCTCATTAAAATATTCTCCTTAAATACTCCTAAAAATACTCTCCTTAAAATAACCCTCTGCATACATCATGTATAAAATACTGAATGCTCTTTTGGGGAATGGATGGATGGCCCTAGTTTCTTCTTCTGCAAGAGTCTGATTTTCCTTTCATCTTAGGGAAAATCCTCTACTGGTGGTTTATATTGGCCCTGTTGAGAAGTGGGAACCTTTTCATTCTGGTGGCAAACATCTATCTCTCTGCATAGCAAACAGAAGGAATCCGGCTCTTCAGGAGCTCTTGCCCACCCCTACCCCCAGCACCCCCTGCCCCCTGCCTGCCTTCCTGGTCTCAAGATCACTCGATGAAACTTTGTTCTTTTTGTTTGTTTTTTAATTTTTCAATGTTTATTTATTTTTGAGACACAGAGATAGAGCACAAGTGGGGAAGGGGCAGAGAGAGAGGGAGACAGAATCCGAAGCAGGCTCCAGGCTCTGAGTTGTTAGTACAGAGCCTGACGGAGGGCTCAAACTCACTAACCGTGAGATCATGACCTGAGCCGAAGTCAGACGCTTAACCGACTGAGCCACCCAGGCGCCCCAATGAGATTTTGTTCTGATCTCAAGGTTTGTGAGTTGATTTGCTGGCAAAGTGGCGATGTACACTTAGTATCTAAAATTAGAATCATGGCTTTGGTTCACACAATACAAAATGATTGCAATTACTTAGCACCCCTCATCTGCTTGCCTGTGTTTCTTTCTCTCTGTTGTGATTTTCAGCGAGGCCCCAGTAAATAGGCCTGCCGCTGACAACAAAGGGACTTCGTGAAGTGATTTACATGTTCTCGGGCACAGATTCTCCATGTGCTTCAGTTTCCACTCCTGGAAATTGAGGATAGCTATTACTAATTTAATCCTTAGTGATGAGAGAGCATAAGGCAAGTTGAGGGCAAAGCACAAGCTAGCACGCCCCCCTCCCCAGGACTGTCCAAGAACAAAGGAAAGGGGGAAAACAAATGGTTAAAGATCACAGTCAGGCAAGACATGAGTCTCCATCAGTTTACAAATACATTAGTAAATTATAAGCAAAGGCAATCTTATCAATAACCTAATCTCCAGAAACCTGTAGACTCAGTTTCCAGGAGCCCCCAAAATCACCCCTCCATAATGATATGGGGAACAGAGGCAAGAAGGAAATTGCAGGTAAAATTAAATTTCCTTATAACCTGCAGCCCATTGACAAATACTTGAGGCAAATAAAGAGAATAACATTTCCCCAGTAACTCTCTACTGTCTTAATGTTAATGCTTTGCTAGAGGGACAAACAACCTTAGCTTGACAATGTCTAGGCCTCCCACATCCTGTGAATCTGCTTCGGCATATGAAAATCCTTTTGGAAACTACCTCTTGACATTATCTCCCCCAACTCCATAGTATATAACCAGTCACTCTTCACAACCCCGGTGCAGCTCTTTATGACCATGGGTCTGTCCCCATACTTTAATAAAATCACCTTTTTATGCTAAAGAAGTCTCACGAATTCTTTCCTGGCTGTCAGCTCTGAACCCCTACCATTCCAAAACCCCATCATTAGTTCTGATGACAAGATAAATGAAGTTTTTAAAAGAAGCTGTATGCTTCTATGTAGTAAAATCTGTTTTGGATGGGAGGATTAGCTCATCCAGATGGGGTACCTCCATTCCCACTGCTTGTGTGCACTTTCCATAAAGGGTAGGCTGGTTACAGTGGGTGTTGACAATCAAGTTTGTCTGCCAGGAGCTTTTTAATTTTCCATAAATAATAGCCCTGATAGAGCTCTGGTGATGGTTTTCTTCCATATAAACCATCTTAAAAAGATCTCTTTTCCTCTCCTTATCTGTAAGTCTATGGCCTGTTTTTCTTATCTGGTTAAAGCACAGAACAAATGCGATTAAGTTTATGGGTTGGAACTCTAAGAATATTTTACGTTGCTGTTTTGTATGCAACTCTAGGCCGAACCCCTAACCTGGACCAGTATCTGTAGTCAATCTTTAAAGGGAATGGAGTGGTTGAAAGAGTGACTTTATTTGTACCATTCATTTTTTTTTTCGGTGAATATTTAGTAATAACTTATGTGTCAGAGTTCTAGGCATTGGAAATATACACAAATAAAACCCCACAGAACTTCCATTCTGACTGGGAGAGATAGATAGCAATCAAGTAAAACAAATGAACAAACCTCATGATTTCAGATACTGATATGGGCTAGGAAGACGGTGAAGTCAAGTAGTATATTCATGTGAGAAGTAAGGGAGGTGATTCATTTTAAGAAATATCAAAAGCTGTGCTGTCTAGTAAACAATAGGTTTCCAACCTAATGAAAATATGTATGAACCCCGCTCCCACCACAATGGAGTCCCAGACCCTTGGACACTTCACTTTTTGGTCTTTTCCCCCCTCTTTATCTCTTGGGCTTATTTTCGCAGGCTTTGCAATGAGCATGCACCGAAGAACAAAGGAAGGACTGTACATCTCTGAGTCACCTCAGGAAATGTACATTTGTTCCCGTCAGACTACTTGTTGCTTTACATGGGCAGAGGTGACGTCCAGGTAAGGCTGTAACCTCTGTAGAACTCAGCCAATGAGGAATCAGGGGTGGGACTTATATGCTGGGGGATAAATTGTCTGCTGTAACTACCCTGAATGTGCCTGTCCATCAGATACCTGCTCTTGCAAGAACGTTGATTGAAGCCTCACTTCAGTGTGCTCCAAGTCTCCGTGTCCCTCCTTTGATTGGATCAGTGGGCTTATTCTCACACTAGTGACTGGGTAGTTGAGACACTCCTCTGAAGAGGTGACCTGGAAGCTGATACCTTAATGGTGAGAACATCCAAACAGAGGGAAAGCCTTTCTTGTGTGTGTGGGGAAGCAGCTTGTGCAAAGGCCCTGAGGCAAGAGCATAGTGTGACGAAAAGGACTAAGCCTATGGCCTACAGGCATTAAACTCTGGAGTCACAAGTGTGACAAGATGGAAGGAGGATTGAGTCTAGAATCAGAACCTATAGGTTGGGGTCTGAATCCTAACTCCTGTTCCTCCATCTCATAAATGGGTTCATGGATACATACTGCACAGGGTTGCTGTGCGGCTTGTGTGAACAGGAAACTGTCCACCATTGGTGAGATCGTTCACTCATTCAGTGCTGCAGAGTTGTTGACTCAGGAAAGTTTTGGTCTTTGCTTTGTCTAACCCTAAAGTATCACATCATCAAGAGACTCAGAGGTCCTTGGGGAAGATCAGGGGCCAGGCATGGATGGAATAAGTGCTAAGGTGCTGGTTCTACAAATACCAACTCTAAAAGAAAAAATGAGAGCAATACTATAAAGTTTGGCAAGGGCCAACAATTCTAAAACAGGCTCTGTGTGACCTTGGATGAGACACTTTCCCTCTCTGGTCTCAGTTTCTTGTTTATCAAAATAAGGGGAGGTTGGAATAGCTGCTCAGTAAGCTGCTTTTCAGCTCTGGGCAGATTCTATTCTAAGATGCGCTTTTTTTTTTTTTAATTTATTTTTTATAACATTTATTTTTGAGACAGAGAGAGACAGAGCACGAACGGGGGAGGGTCAGAGAGAGAGGGAGACACAGAATCTGAAATAGGCTCCAGGCTCTGAGCGGTCAGCACAGAGCCCGACACGGGGCTCGAACTCACAGCCCTCACGGACCGTGAGATCATGACCTGAGCCGAAGTTGGCCGCCCAACTGACTGAGCCACCCAGGTGCCCCTAAGATGCACTTAATAGGACAGAAGACATAACACCAAGCCAGACGTGTTGAGACAACGGCAAGGCAGGAGAGCTGAAATGGGGGGGGGGTGTGTGTGTCCAAGCCTGTTGCTTCAGGTAAGTGGCTTTGGTTGCAAGAACCAGTATGACACGGTCTTTACCAAGAAAGCAGACTGAACAGCAAGAGATAATGCTGCAAGTCACTTTTATGAGGCTCCCCTCTGCCTTTGGGGTGTGTGTATGTGGTGGCCGTGGCCATGTTTTCTCCTCCTTCCACCTCTTTGGATTATGCCGAAATGTCTCCCCCACTGGAAACAGTGTACGAAGGCTCTCGCCTAGGGATGAAATGCCCCCCATGCCTCATGCATTGATTTGTAAGCAACCGCTAGAAGAACTGTATTCACATCTCAGCAGCCAACGCCAACAAAAGACCTACTGGATCCAGTGATGGAGCATTGTTTGCAGAGCTGAGCTGCTGCCTCTCCAGACAAAAGCTGCATCAGAGACGTGACTTCAGGCTTACAAATAAGAGCCGCTGAATCATTCTGGAGCCCTTCAGCACTGTGTTTTCCTGAAGATTTTGTAATAAGCAATTTAAGAGAAAAACAGCTCAACAAGCCAATATTCTTTTCAGAAATATCAGCTAACGCATATCCAAGGGACAGAAGATAACTGCTTATTTCTCCTACCCTCATACTCCCGCCCCTGTGTAGCTGGCCTGCGCTGTTCTAAAACAGGGTCAAAGCTACCTGGTTCAACATTTTACCCTGTCACCACTGACATTTTTAAGATGATAGATATTCTAGATTTGCTTTGCCTAACCTGCGAATAGGGCCCCAAATAGTTTTCTCTCTGGAAATTTCTGTAACCCTTTGTTCCTCATGCCTTGTGCCTTTCCTCTTTCTTAGTTAGGATCAGCATTATCAGCTAAATACCGGTAAAATTCCACTAAGAAAACTGACAGAAAAAAGCCACTTTAAATATAGATTTGTACATTCAATTTGCAACATACAAAAAACATTTTATGTGTACAAACACATGCATATGAGTAGCTGCATGTTCTATGTATTTGTATTTATTAGACAAGAATTATGTATGCCTGAACGTTTTTGAAACATGGCATCTGTCTATATGAGAGTCTGTACGTATTTATATAGATTTTCTTGTAGATCAGACATAGCTGTATGATGTAGTGAAAACAGGCTTTTAATCCAGTTACGTGTGGATTGAAAAACATTGACTCACACATAAATTCATTCATTCTTTTTCCACAAATAGTTATCATGGCTTAATATTGTCCTAAGTGCTAGAGAAATAATGGTCAACAGGACAGATCTGCTGTTATTTAAAACTAAAAAGGATTTTAATTTAGATTCTTAATACTTCTAAGAGGATCTGAGCGGATCTGTACCTACTAACAGAGCATAACATACTTTAAGATAAAATAGGACACAAATATCCAAAGAAAGCATAAATAAAGGAGGCTTTCAGACACGTGAATTGAGTGAATTTTGACCAGTTGGGGGAAAAAAACATCAAGTGAGCTTTCTGACAGCCAGAGCGAATAAGGAGACATCGAATTATACAGTTATGATTTTCTAACTGCAGAAGTGATAAAAGTTAATTTGCTGGGAAAATAAAATGTCTTTAAAGTAGGAATTTATCATGCTTTATAGTGAGTGACATCATGAAGAATTATTCTAACTCTAAGGAAAGATAAAACAATACTTTTCAAATATTATACTTTAAAGATTAAAATTATAACTAAATTATAATTCAGGGAGGGCAGTTTTGAAAAGGACTCTGATAAAAAGGTAAAGAAGCTTTATTTCTTAATATCTAATTCAAAGCAAGGAAGAGCAGCTACTGAATTTAGTTAATGTAACCATCAGATGGTGTGTCTTAAACATTAGATGTCTCAAATGAGCTTCAGCCACGTTGGTGTAATTACCCAATTTATCAAACGTGTACTGTAAGGCAGATACTCCACTTGATTAAAGTCAGAGCTTTAAGTTTCAAGTAGTAGGACCAGGGAAAGCAAGTTGACATTTATTGCTGAAAATGAAGGGTCCATCAGGGGACCCTTTCATATTTCCATGTTCCAGAGACTGACGTCACCTATTCCAATCCCCTAATTTCACAAGTGACGTTAGAAGATTTGTCTAGAGCCGTCCAACTAGTCGGCGGCTCTTTGTTCATTTGAACTCAAGTCTCCAGATAAGCCAGAGATTCCAGTGGACGATTTTTACATGAAATGCTGTCACCCATGTTACGTGCACTATCGCAATGCACGTGAATATTTTAGCTGTATACTAGAAGAAGGAACGAGAGCCAAGTTGGAGGGCAACAGTGTTGTTCACATCTCCTGTTAGAGTTTAAAATAATCGTTCTTCCTATTAGTTCAAGCATGCTGGTGGTGCAGAGCATGAAAAACCTGCCTGAATTGCTGATCATACCACCGGGAAACAGCAGGAGCTCGAAAAAAAGAATGGGCATTGATTCTGTTTTGTTTCTGAAGACCTGACATGATTTCTAGCAGGAGATATAAATACAATTCCAAGATCACAAAAAGAATGTGGAAGCCCTTCTGGGTTCCTCATGATGGGATTAGCCTTGCAGTGACTGAACCTGTCCATTTCCGCACCTGGTATTCTTTCTGGTCTTTCTGTGCCTCTGTCCAGTGCTTGCAGACTCATTTCTAAACACTTCACTCGCTGTGTGTAGCCAAGAGTAAAGGACTCGTCAACTTTGTCCCTTTCTCTTGCATTAACTCATTTGAAATCTAGCCACTTAAGACCTGAATGAAAACTGTAGGAGGGACAGGGCACCTAGGTGGCTCAGCCAGTTAAGCATCCAACTCTTGATTTCAGCTCACAGTTGGGGAGATCGAGCCCTGCATTGGACTCTTTGCTGATAGTGTGGAGCCTGCTTGGGATTCTTTCTCTTCCATTCTCTCTCTGCCCCTCCTTCTCTCTCTCTCTCTCTCTCAAATAAACCTTAAAAATTTTTTAAAAATTGTGGGAGGGACACCAGGGTTTCACTGAAAGCTTATCAACTTTGTACTCAAAACAATGGGGCTTCCTATTCTAGCTGGCCACTTGCTAGTTGTGTGACCCTAATGAAACACGTTATAGAAGCAACCTCAGGACTGTAAGCTCATGAAAAAAAATACTTAGGGTATAGCTGTGAGGATTAGAAATAATAGAGGGCATCAGCCATGTAGAAGACAACCAATAAATGGTAATATTGTTTAAGCAGATGTGAGCCACAATTTCATACAGAGCTATAGGCTGTTGTGCCTATTTCTCATGAAACCAGCACACCCTTGTTCATTAAATGAAAAAGTCAGCTTATCATTTGTAGGTAAAGGTTAATTAAGAATCTGTATAGTCACACAAGAAACAGGGCAAAATGGAAACTCCCAGTCTCTAGCACCTTCTCCCTCTACTTTGCCAGCCCTTCCCTCCCTCCCTCCCTCCCTCCTGATTGTCTTATAGTTATGCTGAGGCTGCGCCAAACTTGACCCAGCAGCATTTTTTTAAACTGCTTAAATGGGATTTTCAAATGACCCAGGGTTAACACATTAAGTAATGAGAGTGCCTCTTCCTTAACGGTGTTCAGTAATAGGAGAGATGCTAGCATGATTCCTGCTTAGACCAGATTGCATGGCAATCCCATGCCCACTTGAGGCACCATTTTTATTATTTTCATTTAGGCCTATGGAGTGGGTCTGTCGTCAAGTTGACAGTATTTTCAAGTGAATTACTGTCTGGGGCACCAGAGTTGACAGTTTTTGCTATGAAGTAATTCAATTTAATTGAGAACACTTATTTCTCCACATAGCATGCATGGATGATGAGTTGATGATGAAGCGTCCCCCAAACCCGAACTAGTTTCCACACTGGCTTGGTAGGCATTGGGAGAGCATGCCCTCCTTCTGTAGCTGAAGTCGGGTCTCTGGTTGTAGTCTACTGTGAAGTGGAGTGAGTGTGGACAGGCCAGCCGCATCCACCAGCCTGGCCGAGTTTTGAATGTCTGTCCTACAGATTTCACAGACATTTCTGATTTCCCATTAAGGAGCAGGAAGAAAATTCAGCACTTTCAAAGCATCATCTCACTTAGATTCTTTGAGGCTACACTTTAAAGACTATCTTCCCGTCCCTTTCCTTTTGGGAGAATGGGTGTGGACCGTATACTGTTACTGTGCAGAAGAGCTAACTTAAGCAAGCCGGGTGGGTGGGAAGAATAGAGGTTTCCATTGCCGAAATCAGGTGGGCCGTGAAACACAATGCTGTCAGGGATACTCTAACACTATGCCGTCTGCAGACAGAACTCCCATATTTCAATACTGGATGGGGTCTTTCTTAGAACTTGCCTAGTCCAACCCTCTCATTCCATTGCTGCTGAAACAAAAATTCAGAAAGGTTAAATACTTTGTCAAGGTTTTACAGCTGATAAGATACAGAACCGAGACCACAAGAAGGATTTTTTTTTTCTTTTGCCGCCTTGGAGTGTTCCTTTGTTATGAGGATGCCAGCAGATACTATGTCGGATAAGCAAACTCTATGTCAAAAGTAGTAAAAGAATTCCGGAAAAATCCCTAGTGCCGGATCTCCAAAATTACCAGATAAGAGAGAGGGCAGCGTGTTGACTTTCTTTAAAGAAGGTCACAAATTACGAGGCAGGAGAAGTCTATGGATGCATGTAGGCAAACATACTTCTTGTTTGGGGAACTGGCTGGTGTATCCTCCCTATGGGCCTATAAACTAGGCTTAGGGAGACTTAACGAATATTAAAGGGAAAAAAACCCTTCATATTTTAAGCTGGGCTCAATTATCCAAATGACGAAAGATACATGCTGTGTAAGATACACGTGCGTGTCTGTACGCGTTGTGCGTATCTGTGCACACGTCTGCGCGTCCCTGTGTGTGCATGTGCACACACGTGCATGTCTGTGCATATCAGATATCCCCTACCAGATGTGTGTTCCATACGTGTATCTGTGTGTGTGTGCACGGGCACAGACTCAGTCCCCAGGTACAGCGAGTGAGTGAACCCTTCACACTGGAGAGAATCCTGGGCTGTGGCGCTGTGACCTGTACCGTGGCGCTGCCATTTACCAGCCTTGCTTCTTGAGCAAGTTCTGTTGCTTTTCTGAATCTCAGTTTTTTACCTATTCAGTGGTGTGCCTGATACTCACTACAAAAGGGACAGTGGTTTTTAGTCACTTCGCCATTTTAGCAATTAAACTGAATCGACTGTATTCACACAAAATTTGGTTATGTTGGAGACTCTTCAACAAGATTTGTCTCCCAAACAACCGACTCTGTTATCTAAGTGTAGAAACAGCCCTCATGAAAAGATGAATTGCCTTGACTAATCCTTATAGCAACTCCATAGGTGATGACTAGTTATCTCTGCTTTACGTTTGAGGGAACAGAGATTTAGAGGGGAGGTAATCTGTCCAGAATCACCCAGAGAATTTCTGGAGATCTGGGACACAGATCCACATCTGACTCCAAAGCCAGGCTTGCAACCACTCTCCTTCACCTCACCATGGCCCAGGACTGCTGCGAAGAACAACAATATGGTGGTTGTGGAGTTGGGGCACTGGCATCTGGTTCTCTTCACCCAGATGGAGTCTGCCATCTTCCTTGACCTAACCGTTTCTCCTCTATATCCCAGCTGGTACACATTTTCTTAAGGTCGGCCCTCCATTCTGCCTGGATGGAGACACTGGGAAGAAGGAGGACATGGGGACAGTTCATACTGGACATGGCAGTGAGTGCTAGCCTCTCGTCGAAGAGCATCTGTCTGCTGACACATCTTAGAAGCACCCGACGGTCGCTTAACTGCTTCATGCTACTGCTCCTGGTATCCCACCCAGGAGGCGACAGAAGGACGACCACGGGGACGAGACTGTCTAGACCCTACCTCATCTCTGGAGTCTTACGAATCCTTGAACTCTTCAACTGTTAGACTCTAAGAACTTGGTTCCCAGAAACAGTAAGGTTATGGGAAGCCCAGGTATTGAGCCCAGGAACTGAAGTTAAGGAAAAGCAGGAGAACAAAAAGACTGCCGGGGGGTTACCTCGAAACTAATTTAAACATAATCAGTGAGAAACAGAAGTAAAATCCTATTTCCAAAATTATTATTTGTTTGGCAAGATAGATAGACTCAATTTTGCACAGAAAATTGCATAGGAAAAAGCGTCTCAGTAGAGCCGTTTAACAGCAATTTAATATTTTAATAAGGCAAACGGTTCTGATTCTCAACTCTTTTGCAATGAAATCTTAAAATCCAATGAAAGTCTGTTTTCAATACCGCTTTACAAATTTTATTGTCCATTTAACAACCAAAGAACATTAACATTCTTTAGACACTTAAATTTAATCATAATGACAAATATTGAGCTTTCTAACTGCCCTTCTAATAATTTAGTGCTTAAAAAATATGGGTTTGCTTTTCTGATATTTTGTCTCAAAATTGTAAATAAGGTCAATTTACCCAGCGGCCTGCAAATGTCTGAGCAATTTTGTGTTATTCCCAAGCAGTCATTTAGTAACCTAAAACACAACATGCTGCATGACAAATAAGAACACTCGAGAGGTTTTGTATTTCATTCATTAACAACAGTTCAAAGGATCTGGGCAGGAGTCGGTCCCATCATGAGAGTGCTGAAACCATGGCACCAAGAGAGGGGACAAAACCAGAGTCCCTCAAGCAGACAGAGGTGCAGAGGGAGCAATTTGACTCATTTTGAAACTTCTCTTTCTTAAAGGTAGTAGAGAGCCCACTGGACTAGCATTTGGAAGACTGGGGTTCTGAGCATTGTTCCAAAGACATATTGCCTCACCAAGGCTCAGATTCTAGAAGATCAGGGTAATAGTAATACCTCTCACATACGATTTTGAGAGGATTTAATTCAACGTTATAAATGAAAGTGTTTGCAAACCAAATATGCCCCTTGAAAGTAAGGAAGCATTAGCGTCTTTATAGTTGGTTCGCTGTATACCTATTCTGACCAGGATCACAACTTTGGTCTTGTGTGTGGCAAAATCTCTCTCACCGTTCTAAGCTGCCCTTTTGCCACTGTGAAGGACTGGCCATTAAATGTGTGTGCTGGTCCCTGTGAATTACAAAAATGTGTGAATAAACGAACACAAACCCACTCCACTGCTCGAAAAGAAAATGCATGGCTAATGTGTCTATTGATGGTGTCTTCTTGGCCACAGTCGAGTGCAGCCTCACGTGTATTTCTCATCTCTCTCCACAGCTTTGTTGCTCTCCATGATAAGCTCATCGTCATACACACACTTGATTTTGTTTGCCTTATTTGCTGCCTCCTTGGGTAGAATATAAGCTCCACTTGGGCTGGGGTATTTGTTTCCTGTGCTGTCCTATCTCTTCCACCAAGAACAACGATGGACATGTAGAAAAATGAATTAATGATGTCCAGCTTGTGACCATTATATAAATGCTCATATGTCTGCAGCCAAAGGAGACCTGTGAACCATTGGGAATGGTTCATTAAAGTTTATGCTACTTTTAATGTTTTTAACGTTTCAATTCTGCTGTAACAAAGCCCCTAAAATAATTTCATTATTTTTAATGTTTTCAACTGGTCTCATCAGCAACTTCTTGTTCAAGCATTTTTGTCCTTTTAGTTTTTGACTCTGTGAAGAGGGAGTATAAAGCTCATGCCTCAGATACTAATGTTTGGTTTAAAGGAAAACATAAGACATAGTGAGCGAGTACTGTAGACTGTGCCCCCCACCCCCAAATTCATATGTTGAAACCTAATCCCCAATATGATGGTATTAGGAGGTGGCGCCTTTCGGAAGTGATTAGGCCATGAGGATAAAGCCCTTATAAAAAGGACCCCAGGGGTGCCTGGGTGGCTCAGTTGGTTAAGCGTCTGACTCCTGATTTTGGCTCAGGTCAAGATCTCATGGTTCAGGAGTTTGAACCCTGCAACGGGCTCTGTGCTGATGGTGCAGAGGCTGCTTGGGATTCTCTCTCTCTCCCTCTCTCTGCCCCTCCCTTGCTTGATCTCTCTCTCTCTCCCTCTCTCTCTCAAAATAAATAAGTAAACTTAAAAAACAATAAAAAATAAAAAAGATCCCAGAGAGCTCTCTTGCCTGTTTCTCAATGTGAGGACAAGTCAGAAGACAGAAGTTCCTGTCTGTGAACCAGGAAGCAAGGTCTTACCAGACACCAAATCTGCCAGTGCCTTGATCTTGGACTTCTCAGCCTCTTAAACTGTGAGCTTGTTTGTAAGACACCCAGTCTCTGGTACTTGGTAAAGGCAGCCCCAAGGGGCTAACACAGGGAGTTTTCCCCTCCCCCGAGGAGAATTTGCATGTAAATTCCAAATCTGCTCTCCAAGCAATTTCCCATTATTTAAGGTTCATAAGTTTCCTTTATTTACTCAATTGCAAGAAACCAAAGTGTGATTATAAACAGCATTAATAACAAAGAGGCACAAAAATCCTACCACCCTCTGTTCCCACTTCGGAGCATCTGTCAGATTATTCTACGGCAGATTGGAAAGAGGGGGTTGTGTTAGCAGTCACGACCTAACGGCCAGTGATGTTGGTTCCATACTTTTCACTGGGAATCACTATTTAGAACATTCTAGTCTTGTTCAATAGCTGCAACAGTAGAAGATGGACCTGTGGGGAGTGCTAAAGAGAAAGAACCAGTCAAGATGGAACGGAAGGATTAAGGGGGGAAATCCCACAATGGTGTTGCTTTCATGCATCTTTGAGAGGGGCTTTCCTCTGTCTTTATACGATCATACAGACAGTGGACAAGGTTTGAGAAGTCAAGAAAAAGACCTTTCTTTCTATATTTAATTCCCTCGGGTCTCTGACTCCTTGAGTTTGAAAACAACTTCGTTTTGGTAGGATTTTCCTTTGCACTTCTAGAGCCAGTGCAAACGCTGATCTGTTAGACACGGTTGAAGAGAGTGTAAAATGATACAGATGGTAGTGATAAAGTGTCTTAATGTCACCTTCTCCCACCTAGCATTTTGCCCCTTCCTTAGTGACCTTCATTTGGCCACTTCTCCTGCTTCAGGGAAATTTCCGGACAAAGACTCGTGATTGGCTGTCTGTGAATTAGAGACACAAAAGCCTTAAACGCCTTTACGTTTATCTTGTCTATTTCCAGAAAGAAAGACACAGTGTAGACGGAGAAGAATGCCATGTTTGAAGACGTGCGCTTCATCTAGAAACTCCAAGGCAGTCTCTGAAATGTGCAGGTATGCTACCAAAACATGTATTCCTCTTTTAATTTTACCCTGGAAGGGCGTTGGTGCTTTGACATAGACCAAGTGGTCCCAGTAGGAAAAGCAAGCTCAGTGTGGGCCGTTGTCATTTACAGCATGCAGAGAAAGGTACTCACCAGCGCTGACAGTGATGGCTTCGATAAACTGCTCTCTCCAGCTGTTTGTCCCAACCACAAGGGCTAAGTTTGTCTTCTTAATAAGTTTGTCCACGGTACTCTAGAAGGGTTGGAAAGAATAAGATAACTGTTGGGTTGGTTAAAGCCTTGGGAAATCTAAGACCTTGGTGATTTTGAAACCCCAGAGTTCTACGAAGGGTAGGGGATGTTAGGCTCAGAACAACAGTATTGACATCAAACACTGTTATGATTATGCAAACGAGCATAGCCCTTGGCTGGAACCATTCGGAAATAGAAATTGCTTCATAGCAAATTCGAGCCTCTTTCACTGCCTAATGGCCAGTGAAGAATGGCCTCAGTGTTTAGAAGAGCAGACGTTGCAGAAGCCCATCCCTTCCCCTTGAATGCTTCATGAACTTGCTTCTTTCCTGGCTTCAACTGTGGCATCCTGTCTATAACTGAATTAGTATATGGCCTGCTCAGCATTACACGTTTCTGAATAGCTGGAATTGGCAGATAGATTATGGAACTAAAAACTGTTATTATTGTGCTTTGGTTTATCAATGAAATGCAGCCAGAGAGCAGAGCCCCAAGAATTCTGCTGCAGGATCATCAATAAATGGATTTTTCTGTGGCTACTGATTTTGTCAGCCTGGCGGCTGTTAGAGAAGCCACTCTAACGCTACTTCTGTTGCAAACAAGAAAAGGCGAGACAAGAGAAGTTTAATTCATATGGTTTAGGGCACATTGCAATTGATGTTGCACTAGATTTCCCTCTCTGTTACTTTTCTCTTTAGACTTCTTTTTCTCTCTTAGACTTCTTTTTAAGCACTTGGCTTTCTACAGTGAGCACCCTCTAACTTTCTAAATGTCAGTTAAGGTAACAACAACAACAGCCAAACATTCACAGGAGAACCAAGCAGGCAGATACACCCAAAGCACTACCACCAATCATAGCGACTACAGGGAGAAGGGTCACTCCCAGGACATGAGGGTACCCTGCCCAGAGAGACTATCGCGTGGACTAGTCTACCACACATATCCACACTTACTGTCAGAGCATCCTCGAATCCCCACTAATTGCAAAGAGGCAGAAAACACATATTATTTGTCTCGGGTCAACATCTATACACGTTTAATGCAATGCACGTCAACTGACTATGGCTTGGGAGAGAGAGAGCGAGCAAGTTCTCAGCCAACTGGGAGTGAAGAAAATGTGATCTGAGCAGCCTGTACAGAAGGCCAAAGCTCAGTCGGAACGTCAAGTGTGTTAGTTCAACGAGAGTCATCCGAACATGGAGATGATAATAAGCATGAAAGGGCCCACCTCCAACTGGCCCACTCTGTATTTTCAACATCATTCCTTGCTAGATGTTTTCCTTAGGGTGGTGACCTTTCCACCCTAGACTTGTGTCTAGAACTGCTAGCACCCCTGATAACCGCTGTAACCGTCACTGCTCTTGGCCACAGTATCTTCAGGCACAGGACAGGCATGTCTTTTCTCTCTGGACTCAGCCCCATTTTATCAAGCACACTGAGTGTCTTGGCTGGTGCCAACTCACAGTTCTGTGCAGGATATGACAAGAAATGACTTTGATTTTTCCTAACTGTAATGGAAACTTGGGGAAGGTCTTGCCAAAGGAGCCCTCTGTTCTGATGCCAAGACAGAGAATCCCATCACCTGGGAGATAAACAGTTAAAGAGATAAACTGCTGTAATAGTTAAACACACAGAGTTGCCTCAAGAAACATCTCTAAAGAACAAAGTTTTAAAATAAATGAAAGTTAAAATTTATGTGTATGAAAAACCCAGGGTAGATTGTAAACTTTGGTTCATGTTGACTCTGGGGGACTATGGGACAGCCTGGTTCCTCCGAGGGCTTAATTTGCATACGTGTCCTCCCTTGATCCACGGGAAGAGGGGACACTAAGTAAGATGAATTTGAACTCTCACTGCACTGGACCTGTAGGCTATTGTCATAGCCTCACCATCAGCAGTGGGTGTCAAGAAGCCAAACCCTTAGTCACAAAATAGTAAACAGGAACCCAGCAGGCCAACGCAGAGTGGGACATTGTGAGGTACCACCCAGATTCGAGTCTCTCATATAGTTCTAAGAGCTCTGAATAGGTTCTTTAAAAACAGCTATGGACCTAGAAAAATAAATTTCTTAAAAGAATAATATCATATTGATATTCGAGGGCACTTCAGGAACATGCCCTCAACCTCCCTTTCCTTTTAATAGTAACTACTGGTGAACTTTGAGGAGACGGGAGGAAATAGCCTATGGAAGCTATTCTAGGAAGATAAGAACCCCGAACAAGTGGACTTCTGTAAAGAGACTGGGGAGCTTTCAAACGTCCAGGTCATTGGAGTGGTTACAGGAGAGAGCTTTGGACCCAAGAACGCTTTGCCGCCTGGAAGACCGTGCCCTGCCACACCCAGTCCGATGCTTCCTGCAGAAAGTTTCTGTGACTGCTCTTTCTAGTCTTGGGTGCATGGAAGGGGAAGGCCGGCTGTCCCATAAAGGAGAGACAGGCTGTCCCATAAAGCCTGTCCCATAAGGCAGGCTGTCCCATACAATTATTCCCCATGAGAGCCCTGGAGGGATGGAGGGCAAACTTGCCCAGAAATGCCAAGTAGTAGAATCTCCGTTATAGCAGGTGGCACCAGGCACTCTGATTCCAGGTGAAAAGAGGGGGCATGAGGAAGAGTGAGGTTGGCTACATCTGGACAGACTGGTCCGTGGAAATGGACAGTCTGAGGTATCTGCACCCCTGGGATCACAGGGAACCTGTGTATGTGTGTGTCAGTCCGCAGGTTCTAGATCAAACAACAGGTGAGCTCCGATACTTGGGGTCTGCCCAGAAAGCACAGGTCCCAGTGTTTACCCCTGTTCCTTTGCATGGGAATGAGTGAAAGAAACAGAGATTTGCAGCAGCCTGAAGGGGAACGTTTAATTGCATTTTTTATTTTTTAAAAAATTTCACTTCAATTGCAAAAAGACATTTTCCCTTCTACCTGTCTCCTCTCAGGCACCTCCGTTTGTGAACTAATTTTAAAAAATAATCAATGGATGCAGCTAAAGGAAAAGAGGCCACTACTATGAAACATCGAGATAAAATACTGAGGCTTCTAAGGTCCTGGCCTGATTGTCCCTGTTGGGATCCTCATTCTGGTTTTCCAAATAGGAGCAGAGTCTGCTTTTGAAGAATAATTGGGGAAGATGCAGCTGCACCATGGGTTTGTAGTTCTGGAAAACCAGAGAACGAGGTTCCTTTTCATGTCCCGCTCCAGAATTAGCGTGTGGCTCTCCTGGGGTCTTAGCTGTCAGGGCTGTGTGAACGAGATGGGTGGGAGGTAGAGTAGGGACAGAGGGAGCAGCTAAAATGGACAGCAAGTTTCGCCTCAAAATTCTAAGCTCACCCTAAGGCCCATCTGCTTAACTTCTGAAAAATGACTTTTCATCATCCAGAGGACCAGGAATCCAATTTCATCTGCTCAGTTGTGAACTCTCTGGTCACAGGCACTATATACCTTTAGTATGTTGACTGTGCTAAAATGTCCTAGGATCTGAAGAGGAGGACTAATTATAAATGAGAACTTGTCAATGGGGTGGATGTTTTATAGGGAGAGCTTCCCATTCCCCCTCCAGAACAAAAGCCTCCTAACTGTCTGCAGTGTGAACGGTTTGCTTCTAATGGATTCACTGGCTTCTTCAAATAGAGCTTGGTTTCCTCCACACATCACAATCTCTTGGAATCCACCTTTGCTTCTTCCTTGCTCTCCCCTCAGACAAAGTCCTCCCTTTGGGGCACCTCTGACCCTGGGCAGTGACAGATGCCACCCACTGGCCCCTGGTTCTGATGCTGTTCAGTTTGCAGGACCTCTTGGTTCCCTACCTTTCTAATTCTAGTTCTGCCCTGAAAAAATTCTCAGTTAATGAGCCAGTTCCTGACACTGATGGCAGTCTGGACAGTCTGGGTCCCGAGATGGGCCTGGCCTCCCCCGTGGGCAGCATCAGTGAGCATACCTTGAATTCGTAGGATTCTTCAATGATCACTTCCAGCTTGGTGTGTTCTCCCAGAATGGGGCGCCCCATTTCTGCAATGCGCCTCTCCTCTTCCTCTTTGCTGGTCAGCGGCTGCTTGTCATCACATTCCTCTGTGAAAGGGAAGGGCAAGAAAGTTAGCCCTGTGCTCAATTTTCTTTGGAAATCCCTGGGTTCTGCTACAAGAAAACCGAGAAGGAAGGAAGTCCTAATGACCTACTAAAAGTCCCTTGGGCGAGATCATAAGGCCGGAGGGGAGAAGTGCTGGCATGTCATCACTTCACATCACATCACTGTTAACAGCAGGTGACTGTAAATGACCCACAACCTGAGCACGAGCCAAAGTGCAGATCAGGAAAGCAGCTTGTATGGGCATATCACTGGGAAAGACTCTGCCTGCACGCCGTCTGTGCTGAGGGATCACCCAGCTGTCCCCTGTGATGCTGGTTCACCTGGCTGTTTTTATACATTCCTTTAACAGGTGACCAAAGGAACCGTAATGAAAAGTGCTGGAGTGACACAAGGGATGGAGGGATCTGGCCTCCTCCTCTCCACTCTCCAGAGGCAACAGAAAATGCCCCAGCGCCAAAAAATTGGTTGAAGGGAGATTCTGATCTTAGCCAGAGCCCCTGTTGCAAGTTAAGAAGCAAACCATCCATTCCGTGTTTCACAACGATGCCTGTGTCCTCGTGCTTCCGCTCTGTGGTGCAAAGTTGAGATTTGTTAGGAAGACCTTGACCACGCTCATCTTAAAGTAAACGGGGGGCAAAGGTGAAGCCTTTGGGAGTTAATACCACTCACCATGTGAGCATGATTATTTCCAGAACCACCAGGTTCCTTACACTCCAGGAGAGGCTAGTGGGTGTTAAGAAAATGTTAATGGACTTGAGAGTCCACTAATGAGGGGAAGCTCACAGTTGGCTCCTCGCTATGTGAAGGTCATTAGGATAAATTTCAGACTGAAAAAGGCCATGCACATGGCAAACACCATTCCTATAATCACTCTACCTCCTTATCCTTCAGGCCCAGGATGCTGGAACGAGACAGGCTACTTGAGTCAAGTCAAATGTACCTCATCTCCAAGGGAGTCGTATGGGTGGTATGGAAAGACCTCTGCCCTGATGCCTTTGCTTCTAGAACTTTCCAGGCAAACTGCCTGTGGTAGGAATCTGTTGACTGAGGAAACACGAGAAAGGGAGGGACTTCTAGCCCAGTCTTCTTGCCTTTTGTGTTTATTTAGGCATCAGCTTCTGCAGGAGTCCATACCTCTCATTCCCTCCAAAGACAAGTTTTCCCTCTGCTGAGGGCCCTGCTGTGGTGGTTCCATTTGATGCTCTAGCAAATTTTGTAGAGAACCAGTTCCTAGGCCAGCTCACTGCTAGGGCACAGAGAAGATGGGCTAGGGATACTGCTAGCTAGCATTTTAAATACCAAGTGTCAAAACCAACCCAAGGCAAAAGCAGGATGTAGCATATTAATGCTTTAGTATGTATTCAATAGTGTCTTCCTAAAAGAATATTTTAGAATCTGCTTTTCTATCCCCAATCCTTACGTGGCCTCAAGGAAATTAGACGGAGACTAAAAAATAAGTGATTTTGGACTGACCAGAAAGTGCTAAATGTTGAGAGATACAAAGGAGAGGGGCAAGGAGATTAATTTTAACTGCAGAAGTAGTAGAGATTTTTATAGCAGGCTTGGGAAGTTATGACCCAAGAGAAGGCAAAGGGTTCCAACTGGTGTCCTCCAGATTTGTCCTTGAAATTGTATACGTAGTCAAGGAAGTAGTTAGTTGAGATATGTGATGTCTAGTCTACCCAGTGCTCAAGTCAATCGTATTTTGATTCCTTGCTTTCTGATCCTTGAACTCAGGATAATGTTACTGGTAGTTTTCGTAGCAGTAGGTTCTTTTAGTGTCTTTGTTCAAAACCTTGGCTGAACATGGATGTCTTAGAGACTTACAGCAAATAAAAATTATTTTTCCAGAATAACAGCCAGGATTATTATTTGAATTGCAAAACCATGGAGAGAGAATATTTATTATGGCTTCCTTTTCCGTAGTTTACTTATAAGTGATAAGTTGCTTTAAATGGGACTCAGGCACTTTATGTAGAAAATTGGAGAAATTACAAAAGAAAGGTGATGTGGTCACATTGTTTAATGCCACATTCCACAAAATGAAATTATTTGGAACATGGCATTGAACAAATGGACATGGTAGCAAATAAAATTGAATTACAGTGATTAAAAACGGTTATTTATTCCCTTTTTAGTCATCTTTCCATCCTTCTGATCAGGATGAAATGCTTAGTTTGGTGCTATTATATCTGTAACTAGTTCCTGACATTTGCTGTATATGCATATAAAGATCCTGTTTGTTGTTCACGTGAGAAGTGAGGTTTAGAGATGGGAGAGCTTAGAATGCAGCGAGGTGAGGCTGAGAAATCAGGGTGGGGAAGCAGCTTGCTCTAAGGGAGTCAGGGAAGCCTTCAGAAAAGAGGAAATATTTGAAATTGGCCTTGGAACCTGCAGAGCAGCTTGCCAGGTGAAGTTGGTGGTAAGGTTGGCTAGAAGGTGGTATAGAAGGGGGCATTCCAGGCAGACAGATGTCCAAGCACAAAGGCATAATGTCATGGAAAGGTCAGGGCTATTTGCACTTAATAAATGTCATGAACATTTAAGAGAGAATTGTATGTGATGGAAAGGAAGCAACTAGATAAATCCTGGTGTTGCTCTGCAACGATATTGATAAATTAGTATCTGTGGTACAGATTTTTGATGCTGGCAAATACTGGTCTGTTTTTTTAAAAAGTGTCCTCTCTTGGGGTGCCTGGGTGGCTCAGTCGGTTAAGCGTCCGACTTCGGCTCAGGTCATGATCTCACGGTCTGTGAGTTTGAGCCCCGCGTTGGGCTCTGTGCTGACAGCTCAGAGCCTGGAGCCCGTTTTAGATTCTGTGTCTCCCTCTCTCTGCCCCTCCCCTGTTCATGCTCTGTCTCTCTGTCTCAAAAATAAATAAGCATTAAAAAATTAAAAAAAAAAAGTGTCCTCTCTTTGGAGATACCTGGATGGCTCAGTCGGCTAAGCGTCCAACTCTCAGTTTCGGCTCAGGTCATGATCTCACGGTTTCCTGAGTTTGAGCCCTGTATCAGGCTCTGTGCTGACAGTGGGGAGCCTGCTTGGGATTCATTCATTCATTCTCTCTCTCTCTCTCTTCCCCTCACACTCATGCTGCTCATACTGTCTCTGTCTCTCTCAAAATTAAAGAAAGAAAGAAAGAAAGAAAGAAAGACAGAAAGATGGAAAGAAAGTGTCCTCTCTTTAAAAAAAAAAAAAAAATCCTCTCTTGAGATATCTTTTATTGGTTGGGGGAAACAGTTTAACATAATTTGTTTGGATGGTCTATTATATTTGTTTCCTTTTCACTTGGTTGGTTTTTGTTTTTGTTTTGTTTCCTTTTCATTTTGAATGCTGGATCAAACACAGTCCATTTTACTCTGGCCAAGTCAGTTTCACCTCCTTACTTATGCACAGTGATAACATACTGGAGTTTTAGTTTGGCTTGTCAGAGAATTCATTCTCTGTCTCTGCATACATATACAAGTATTACTTTTAAAATTCACCATATTTAATTGAGAAGTTGATAGTAAATCACATAACATCATAGGCTTAACCAACCAACACAATTTAAAGATCAAATGTGTAATTCATACTCACTGTAAAAATCAGTATTTTTTTTAGAGTTTATTTTTTAGAGAGAGATTGAGAGAGCGTGAAGCTGAGAGAGGCAGAGAGAGGGGGAGACAGAGGATCCAAAGTAGGCTCTGTGCTGACAGCAGACAGCCTGATTTAGGGCTCAAGTCCACAAACTGTGAGATTATGACTTGAGCCGAATTTGGATGCTCGACTGAGCCACCCAGGCACCCCATAAAATTGGTATTGACAAGACATAAACCAAGCCTGTGATAAAACCACCAGTCAAGTCTGGGTATCATGATTATTGAGTGGGTAAGTGTGATGTGAGGAATAGGAAGGTCCTACTGGGGCAGGAGGAAGTGTTTCTACCACAGTAGCCAGTGATGGCAATAATTGAGGAATGAATATCCCTGTCCTCATCCAGAGACTTGGAGACGATGCCTGGGCTCTATGCTTATGGTAGATTTGGGATGACTGCATGGTCCTCTGGTCACCTTGGCAATGTTCCCTCTAGAGAACCCCCCACAGATGTATTATCATCAGTGTGTATGTGGCTATCATCACATTGCCTGGAGGCAAGAAAGGCAGGCTCTGGAAAGAACTACAGCTTGCTTTTAAAGAAACTTCATTATACTTGGAAAGAAAGACCCGTTTTGAGAAGCAAGACTTGCGAGAAATCTGGAAAATGTTGAAACTTGAGAGGGAGAGGCCATGGGGTCAATCTTCTCTTCAGGTCCATTTGCTCCCTTGACTATGCATCCTGTCCTGTGTGGATATGCTTGTGTTATTGTTGATGACCCACCATACTCCCAGCTGCAGAGAAGCCACTGTATCCTTTAGCAATGTTCTAGAGGGGACAGGGGCCAAACTGTTTCATGTCTAAAGACTTCAAGAACACTTGAAGGCAGTTAACTTCAAGCTAACTCAACTGTGGTTTTCAAGAACCATGATGCAATGAGTACCTGCAATGGTGATTACAGTAGAAGGGATCGGATGTTCTCTAGCATGAACTTTCCGGAAGACAGGCTGGCCTAGCAAAAAGGACAGGCAGAAAATCAGCAGAATGGATGCACTGGTTTGCTACCAGAGCTTTGTGGAATTAGTAAGCTAAACATCACATCCAGATGCACACATCACAAGCAGTGTTAGTTTGGGGATTGAGTTACTCCTATGGAGGTCACAGAAGTGAACAAATAAATGAAGTAAGTGTTCTAGGAGCCAAGCCAGATTATGTGAATGAACCACACCCTCCTCAGTAGGGGGTGCTGCTAGATTCCTGCAAGCGTCTGAGGTGGAGTGTCCATGCCCTTCAAGTGACTGCTTCCAGAGGCCTCACAAAACAATGGAAAGCACTTGGTGTGATGACAGGTAACCTGGTTTTGAAGCCTACTGGTGCCAATGACATAGCCAATAACCTTGAGCAGGTTATTTCCCAGTTTCCCCACATGTAAATGGGGATAATAGTACCTGCTCCATCCACATCATAGGTTTGTTTGAGGGTCTAGTGACATAGCATCTGGGAACATGCTTATTTATTTCCTGGGCAGTCTGAATAGGAGAATGTTTTATCCACTGGCAGGCTTTGCAAGGGTACACCATCATCACAGTAACTCTTGGGTTATTTGGGCCTACGGTTTTCGTTAAACTTCTGGCTCAATCAACTGCCAAATCCACCTGCCGTTGACTTCTACCAAGGGCTACCTAGAACTGATCTGAGAATTGATGAAATCGACTTGGTGCCAACTTTTGCCAAAATGCTTGCCATCTAAGTTTGGGCAAAGCATTCTCTTCTCTGAGACTCCGTTTCCTCAACTGTAAACGAAGCTAAAATTGAAGGGGGTTGGTTCCTCTACCCTAGGTACTGCAGTGATTGAAGTGTGTTACAATGTCAGAATTTTCATACTTTGGCTTTCTTCAAAAGCCGCGTACCTTGTTAAGTCTACTGTATTATGAGAATTATCTAACTGGGAGAGCAACTTTTAGAGAAGTATATTGACTTTTAATATACAACTCTATGGCTGCCTGTTTAGGGAATCACACATGCCTCTCTCTTTTCCAAATTGAACCAGAATACTTAATTTTTTTTAAACCATCCAAATTAATGCGCTCTAGTTTCACATCACAAGCAGTGTGATGCACACGCAATGAGTCCCCCTCATTGCTCATTTGACTGGAATTCACACTGATGGCATTTATGAGACATGGCTGGGCTTTGGATTGCAAAGGGGTCAAGATGAAGGTAGGAATGAAGAGGTCGAAAGGGAGGAAATGAAGGTGCTAGAACACTCATCATTAGAGGGCCAGGCTCTGAATCCAGATGGGTGATTTGGGGTAGATTGATTAATCAATTGATTAATCTCTTTCAACCTTCATTTCCTTCACATAGGTGAGAACAATATTATCTTTGGAAGGTTGAAGATTAAATGGTATACCAAATTACAAACTCTAATGAGCTATAACGTGTAGGAGGTTATCATGTTTTATGCCGTAAAGGTCAAGGGAGAATGAGATCATAGGTCCCAACAAGGGCCTTTCAACGAGGCAAGGTCTAGGAGCAACACATAAAGATTTGCAAATTCCAAAATCACCTCCAGCACTTAATGTCCACCACTAATGAAATCTCTGAAATATATTGGGCTGTGAACCAAATGACTTTTTCAATTTCCATATATTCTGCTTCAGATTTAGATTTTCACACTCAGCTGCACAAGACTACAGAAAAGCTGCAGGCGGAGGCCAAGGGCTAGATTAATTCTTCTCTACTTCCCTTGCATCTCAAAGCCTTGACTTCAAAGCCTCAAAGTGACTTCAAAGGAAAGTTCTTTAGGCTTAAAGCTGCTTTTCACTGTGTAGACCTAAGTTTTAGAACCTTCCCCAGGGCATCTATAGCATGTGGATCCCAGGTATTCTGACCCAGCTCAGGAGAAGAAGGGTCATCTAAAGTGAGAGGGGCCTGCCAATGTGGAGATTCCCAGAGAGTTTTGGAACATTCTCTTGTTCTAACTGTATCAATTTCAAGTGTTGGGAAGAGGGGGGCAAGAACAGAAAATCTCTAGTTCAAATTAAAGCCTTAAGAAAGATTTAATGAAGTAAGTACATGAAATGAGAGAAATCTTTGGAAGGAGTGATTCTGTTCTCTTGAACGCAAGATGTGTCCAAGGCACGAAATGTTGGGCATTACTGGACAGATATTCTAGAACATGATATGAACAATTTCTGGGGAAAGAAAACTAGGATCCTGTTATTACCTAGATATTTAAAAGGGAGGGTGCTTCAAGTGACACAAAAGGAAGGCCCGAAAAGCAAAATCCTGACATAGTCAATTATCAGGAAAACAGGAAAATAGCTAAATACATCAATGCATTTTAACAAGGCACTATGTAGCCAATGATTTTCTAGTGAAGATCTCATTATCAGGCTGCACAGGACTTAAGGTGCTGCTAGACCCTACAATATTTCTCCAATGGTTGACTTTTTAATTTCTAATTATTTCAGAATCCATGAAGGCTACCTTGCCCAATTTCCACCTCCCTCAAATCTCACAAGGACAACCAACTTATTGGGTGCCAGGAGCAGAGTATTTCCAAGAAGCCTTCAGTGAGTTCAAACATGGGATGAGAAAAATAAGATAAAAGTTTTAAAACTAAATGCAAATTCCCACACTTGGATTCAAAACCAGCATCTTCAGCAGTGCACAACTGGGGAGACTTGACGGGGGGGGGGCGCAGCTTCACATGGTTCAGTTTTAAAAACCCTCTGTGAGGACTTGTCCTGTTTTAGCATTTTTATCCTTTTCAATGTCTGTGTCTCTGAGAGTCTGTGGATTATTTTATCATTAAATGCCGTGTCCGGGGAGGAGAAGCAGAGAGCAAAGACCCCCTGTGAAATTGCTCTCATTCAGAAAGTTCCACTTTGGACAGAATCATATTGGAACGACCTGATCATGAGTTTATATGAACAGTGGTTTAATTAATTCCCAACTCCCCCACCATAGCATTTGCAAAATGGAAATTTTTGGAAATATTTCCCCCCTTAAATATTTTGGTTCAGCTGATTTCAGGAAAAAAAGAATGCCACTGTTGGTATCTGCACAACATATTGAAAATGCCATGGCCATTAGGATGCCTTTAGAGACATCTTCAACCTTCACCTTCACACAGATCAGACCTACCATTTATTATTTCTGTCCCTCTCTAAATCTGCATAGATGATTCTGAAAAAGTGAGAAATTGCTTAGGGTCAAAAGGGAGGATGCCGTAAGGAAACATCTTCCTTCTGTACACAAGAAAATAGCTTTAGAGTGTTTGGAATAGTTTAATGTAATCAACACAGGCTGGATACCAGTATGAATTTGAGAGTTTTAAACTTTTTGACTCGCAGTTTGGGTTTTTATAGAACACTCTGTAATGCACCTGAAGAGGCCATGATTATAAAGCTCAAACTGAAGTCCCCAAACAGGGGCTCAGATTGGTGCTGTGGGGTGAGGGGAAAGGACTGCTCTGTCCTCTGCTAACCGGGCATCATGTATTAGTAGGAGCCTGAACTTGGGCCATGGAGCGGTCCTAGATGTCAATTCCTCTGTTTCCTTAAGGCCAGCAATTGTCTTATTTATTCTGGCACTCTGGAGCATCTGGCAGGGGTACACAGCACATCATCAGTGCTACGTGAACATTTATAAATCGACCAGTATCAAAATGTGAACAATTACAGGTTCTCCATACAAATGTGCATATACAGGAACACAACACACACATTGTTAATGTGTAAAACGGTAAATGTGTAAAGTCAACAAGAACACACCATGTGCCACGGCTAAATGTTAACGCAGGTTACCTAAAATGTGGTTTTGGTTTGATTTTTAAGGGCATTTGGGGGAAAATGAAGAACATTAAAAAAAAAAAAAAACTGTCTTACCGTACAGGTATTTTCCTTCATAAAAGCAAATAAAAATGAGAAGTGATTTTTAAAAATGTAAACAACACATGGTGAAAACAGCAAAAAAAAAAAAAAAAAAATTTGACGTCATTAGCTTTAAAAATTCATACCTGTTATTGTGAAGCCACCTAAAAAAGAAAAAAGAACAAATGTTACAATTTATTTAACTTACAATCTAAATAACAAATACTAGTGACATTGGCTGCCTGACCACCCATCTAAGATACAGAAACTTGCCAAATTATATTCACAATTAAGAAAAAACTGAAAACATCTGCACATGAGTTAATCGCTACTCATTCTTTTAAGATTACGGGGCTTAGTGCACAAATTTAATTCTTGTGCATACCTAAGCAACCGCTGGTTTTTAAAGAGACTGCACTGAACTAAAAATGGAATATAAACTATCTGAACTACACAAAAATGAGGCCAGCGGCCCTACACAACAATATGGCTAGTAAACCAACAGAAATAAGAGTCAGAAAGGTACTGTATCACCTGACATTCATGGAAAATAACTTAGAAAAATGGAAAGGAAATGCAAGAAATGAAATGCTTACCAAGCTCATTCAGTAACAGGGCTGTGAAAGAAACAGACAAAGACAAACACAGAATAAGAGACCAGATGAATAATGAAAGTAAGAGGAATATCAGCAGAAAGAAATCCAGGCAGATTTGATTACAGTGGTAGGGGGCCACTGCTAACATGGGTGCACCCCAAGGAAATGTGGCATTGGGAATATTTTCAAATAAACAATCCCAACGCTAATTTTTGGAAATGTGTGTGGTTGATTATATATGTGTACAGTTCACCTGGGGACTTCATAAAACATTTCTACTGTATATGTTTACATACACTATACGTATCCAGTTTACCACACACAGTAGAAATATTTTACGGAGTTAATCTTAACTTTATTTGACTGAGTCTTCCTCATTACATATTGCCAGAGAGTTACTGAACCCAACATACGGGAGTCTTAAATCATCCAGGATCTCAGGTATGATACCTGTCGTTCAATGACGATAGAAAGAACATCTCAGGAAATTCTATTTTGGCTGCCCTGCCTGACGGAGACTTTGGCACAAGGTAAAGCCCTCTCTGGAGGTTCTACTTATTTGGTATTCACTGGCCATCAAGGGATGCTTATGTTTTTTAAACCTTCAAAACTTGAGTCCCAGGAATTAGCACTTATGTGTGTGTCCTTATCTATGACTTATGCATATTATAAGTGCACGATCACACTACTTCTTGTGGACCTGTAACTTCATGGAAACCGACAAGGCAGGTGGAGGTGGGGTGGGGTGGGACATCCGTGATTTATCTTCCAGGTTATGTGCTTTAAACCCAGACTATACAGTGGCGCTTTATTTTGGTGAAAGCTACCTAGCTAAACATATACCAATTACTTCAGGAGTTGTGGAGGAGAATGCTACAATTACATTTTCAGTCCTGTTTTCCTGCTAATGGTAGTGGCATTAGAGGATACTTTCTAAAACAAGTCAGTAATTTCACTTATAGTGACAAGAATCCACTTGGAAGGGTGCGAAACCAGATAGTGCTATCAAGGAATTTTAATTTGCTTTCACATGAGGGCATATTTTACTAAAATGGCAATTGAAAGAGCTGTATCTAAGATGCTCTTCCTTTAGATAAAAGACAGTGTTTTGGAGGAATACATTTAGAAGTAAGTGCTTTTTTCCTGTATGCTAATGAGGCATTTTTGATCCCATCTTTGTAAGAAATCAGCTCAGTTTTCTACAGTGTCTTTTCCTTCTGCCTACTGCCTATGGAGCATATTAAATAGACCGCATTAAAATGAGTCCCCAAAATGTTCCTTTGGGACATGATTAAGTCAGGACATATACTTTTTTTTTTTTTCTGACGGACTCTGAAGTCTGTGAGTTCTTACAAATGTGAGATCAAATTCCCCCAAATGTTGAGTCTATACAGGAATAGACTATATTTGATTTTTTTTTCTTACATGTAAAAGTATAAATTTCTTACCAAGTGGTCTAATCGTCTCCTATGCTACTGCATGCATGTTTGTATGCAGTGAGTAAGATCTATTAATGTGTAGAATGCTCATTTACATAATCCCTTTAAAATGGCCACTAGTAGAAGGCAATTATATGAAGCCTTGTGATGATTCAGAACAAAATATTATCTTTAAGGGTGGTATAAAATTCCTGTCCTTCCTTATGAAAACTAGGCCGTGGAAATAGATATAAAATCAAAGAGCACAAAGAAATTGGCTTCTTTGTCAAATATTTTCTAAAAATAAGTAAGTACAAATCAACTAAAAAAAAATCTAGCTTTAAGGATACTGCTATTTATTTTTCCTTTTTACTATACATATTAGAAAACTGTCAATTCTATAAGGATCAAAACATTTTGGAGCATAAGGCTGGCTAGGCCTTAAGCAAGGCCTAAATTCGTGTCTACCTCTTGTCCCTTGGAAATGTCATATTTGATGATATGAAAAATCTTAGGCCAAATGGATGCTACAATGTGTACAACAGTATTCTTCAAGGGTCTTTGCTCTTATTAAATATCTATTTTTTTGAAAACTGGGTTGTGGAAAGGAGCCTAATTACTGAATTATCTCAAAAGTTCCTATTAGTTGCCATTAGACTAATGGCATTAGTTAGAAGTCATTACTTATTAGTCATTACTAATAAGCATTATCACTAAGTTTTTATGACTAATGTTCAAGGGGAGATTTGGTAGTCAGAAGCACATTTTAGAACAATCCCTGAATAGTGAATAACTGAACACAGAAATCATGCTTTTAGATCATCACTTCTGATTTACAGAAATCTCTTACGGTATTTCTTAAGTCTGCGTTTCAACCCAGGTTAGTGGGCGTTTCCTGAAGAGAGGGGGCATTTCTTGGTGCACTTGTGAATGAGGGAAGGGGATGAAATTGCTAAAGCTTCCAAGGAAATAAAGGATAGTACTTGGAGCCGAGGAAGAGGAGAGAGTTAAGTGTGAGAGTAGGAGACACGGAGAGAGAAGAGTACAATTTCTCGCTGGTATGTCTTTGTATACTCTCACACCTGTCATTCCTCTTCTTATCCATTTTGGTTCCTCAAGCACAAGGGAGAAACTGCACTCTTTCTCATATTCCTCACGGTCAAATATTCTAATGGTAATGATCTTCCTGTGGGAACACAAGACAAAGGCAAAACAAATGGTTGGCGTCACACGCTCATGCTAGGTGTTCACCAAGCTGCATGTTACTGTGATGTTATGAAGGTTGAACTGGCAACACATGGACCTCCAGAAGTATGTAAAAGGGCATCACGGCTACTCCCAGCTGGCCCCGGTGACGTTTTCTTCCAATTTACCACTTACACCATTTCTTCCTGCTTCACTTAGCTGTCAGGAAGTATCCCAACTTAGGAAGAGAGATCAGAAAGTTGGCTTCATTTTGGCCTGGCAAACATTAGCACCATCTTTCCCAGAAATGGAGGCCTGATTGACTGCACTGAACGTTCGTTTCTCAGCCCTGCAGCGTGCAGAGTGGCCAGAATTGGCTGATGGCGCTACAGGTTGGGACCCCTGTGGCCCCCGGGGGGTGAGATCTATGCCCTGTTACATAGGTGGAGGGATGTGTGTGTTGTGAGTCACGTCTGAAGAGTGCAGGCATCCAGGGGTGGCACAGGCCAGCAAGAAGCTGTTGGGCTCAGCCCTGGAGCAGCTCCCCCACCTTTCTTCTCACTCATCTCCACCAGGCGGGGCTCTCCAATCTCAAGGAAGAAGGTCTTGTTTTTCTCATACTCCTCATCATCAATTACCTTGACTGATATTGTTTTGCTGAAACAGAGAAGAGTAGAAATTGACGAACAAGGGAAAGAGAAGGAACATAGAGAAGAGGAAAGCAAGGTTAACGAGCTGCACTTCCAGACAAACTTCTGTACTTCCAGAGAACCTTCCGTCACTTTGTTCTTCCAGAATGGGTGTGGGGTAGGTCTGTAAGATTATCGAGGTCACCCAATGCATAGCTCCCCTGCCCAAGGCCATGGAATGATTTTAGGCAACATGTAGCACTCAGGACTAATAGGTTTATCATCAGCATCATGAGGAGGAAAAGCAGAAGAACACAGATCACAATAATAAGAAAAAAAAATATTTACTTAGTAAATGCCTTAATCGTAGGATTGTCTGAGCTGTGCCTGGGAAATCAATCCTTTAGAACAAATAGGTAAATCACATCAAAATATCAACAGAGGTTATCTGTGAGTGACTGGCTTATGGGTCATTTTTTAATTTTTTTACCTTCATTCTGCTTTACTGTATTTCCAAACATAATATTTTTATCATAAAGTTTTATTAAAGTAATAAATGTATAAGACCATCACAAAATCAAACACTTTTATGTTACCCCACCCAATGTCCTAGAATCAGACTCTTCTTCAAGTTAGTCAGATTTTCCACCTAGATCTCAAGGGGAAGGTGTTCATGTTTTATTTGTCTTTCTAAAGAAGAAAGCTGAGGCCTCCCAATAGCTGTTTTGGAAGGTGGGGGATGGGGAACCATGATGTTATAGTTATTTTCATCCCTCCAAAGTTGAATTTCAACTCTTACAAAATATACCATTTATACTATTTCCAACTCTAGCAATACACCAAGGCATTTAAGAATTCTTCCTGTAATCCATCCATTAGCACTTGTAGCCTTAGGGTCCTCTGGTTGAGAGTGACTGACAGACAGTAGGACAAATGCAAATATTATGCAAATGTCAATTTCCCATAAGCCTGATGACTGTGAAAAGAAATCTAATGTTACCTTCTAATTAATAAGGGCTTAATCACTTCCTATATTGCAACTTACTCAGAGCCCCCTAAACACTTGCTTGTCCTTGAAAAAAAATTTTTTTCCAGTAACATTGGCCAAGAACATTTCTGACTAAAGTTTTTGAAACAATGAATTTACATAGACACAGTTTTAATGTCATGGACGTTATTTAGTTTGAGTGGAGTTTTCTAGATCTTCTGGAACAAATTTTGTTTATAATCTTTTTTTTTTCTTCTAGTTATTGACCAAAGCCATCAAGTTTCATTTAGACCTATGTATGACAAGGAGCTTCAGTGTTCTTTCCTAGTATTAAATAAAGGTAGAAGTTGCTTTTAATTTTCTGAAAATCCTAGTTCCTAATGCTAAATGCTTTAGTCTTACTTTCTGGGGTTAACATTGTGGAAATGAGATCAAATGATTGCATCTGGTCCTTTGGAGCCCCATAACCGGCTCTCTGTTCCTCAGCTAAAGAATATCCCTGAATGATGCTCATATCTAATTTCTCATTACTGAGGAATTGGGGTTCATAACAGGGCCTTTTCTATCTCAGCTGTGTTCTCAAAGACTGAAATACTAAGCCCAGGTGAACATCTGTAAATGACTAAAACAATAATTATTTTTATTTTTATTTATTTTTTATTTTTTAAATCATTTTTAAAGAGTAGTTAGGTATTTACAAAACTACCAACAATGTGATGAAGTCCAACTACGTGTATACAGTGAACAGTTCCTGTCTAACTTCTAGAATTGTTTTCTGGAAGTGACCCATTTACTTAGAGAGTGAGAGAGTGTAAATCTATAATAAAATCAGCCTGCCCTGACTATATTAAGATATCTGATCATTCCTCAATCTCCAAAAGTTAAAAATTATTAGAGAGAGCACAAGAGATGTAAGCCATGATGATACATGAACTCTTTATTTCAGAACTGAATTTGATGTTATCAGTGAAATCAAGTTTATTTTGCAAAACCTGCCAAATGTCTATCCTCTTTGTCATTGAAGTTATGCATTTGGGGTATTAATTTCCATCTTCCTGCCTTATAAACTGCAGTTGTACAATTCCACTAAAGAAATCACCCGTAAGACCAAGTGTGGCAAAGTGCTGATGGGCATTAGAAGGGCCCTGCCACCATCTTCTGGACTTGATGGTCTAACATGCCTTATCAAGGCAGCTTCATGAAGTTGAATGAATGTAGCTTAATGTAGTTCAGCTACATTAAGCTGAATGTTATGTTGCAATGCTCTTGCTTATATTACCTAAAAACATTTGGCTTCTCTTTCTGCATCTTGCAGTCCCAACCCATCCTATGTGTAATCCCACGTTTTTTTGATTTGCATAAATAGAGCACCATAGAGACGACTGGAGTAGCCTGGCTAACCGGGTAAGTCTGTTAAGAAAAAACTACTGGTTTTCTTCCCAAAAAGCAACATGACCACTCATTCACAAATGAATGGAAGTAACCAAATAACATTGTTTCATATCCTTTGTGAATTTAATCCTCTATTGTTGTAGCAGTTTTATTTTCTATACTCTGGAGTATGAGAAATATAAAATCCCACACAATTTGTATAATACAATAAGCACTGAAAGTTTACCTTTAGATTATCAATATTTACTAGGTCCATAATCCTTAGAAAATGTTTCAGGATTTGATAACTGTAAGACTGGAAAATCAAAGATGAAGAAAAAGAAAACAGTACCTCTGTAGGTGCCTGGCAAAGACACCTAAAATAGATGGGATTTGCATAATGGCATATTATTTCAAAATCACTAATAATACCATCAATAGTATCCCTGACAGGAGGAACCATTAAATTATAAATTGATTTTGGTGCTCTTGCATAGTAAAACTATTAATAGGCAACTTGATTATTGAAGGACATTTCAGTCCATTTAAAGAGGCAGGATAAAGTTAATCCTTATGAATTAGCCCTTGAAATCAAGAGAGGCAAAAATCAGAAGAGATTGCTAATGTTCACCTTTCACTTCTCCCCCTAGCAAAGGTAGCAAAGGTGAAAATGACTAACATAATTTGAGAGAGAAAGAGAGAGCGAGCACGAGCAGAGGAGGGGCAGAAGGAGAGGGAGAATCTTAACCAGGCTTCATACTCAGCGCAGAGCCCAGCCCAGAGTCTGACTTGGGGCTTGATCCCAGGACCATGAGATCATGACCTGAGCTGAAATCAAGAGCCAGAAGCTTAACCGATTGAGCCACCCAGGCACCCCCTAACCAATGTAATTTTTAAGGGAACTTATCCTTAGGCTGTCCTTTGCTCACTTTTCAGAGCCTAATGCCACTTCTTCCATCACAGGGGAAGTTACATGAGATGGGGTGGATTTGGTAAGGACTCCAGTTATTCTAGTTTGATAATCAGCAGAAGCACACCTCTGTTCCTCATAATTTTGCAGTGGATATAGAATCTCAAGGACTGAAAAGATTAAAGGCCCTCCCGTTTGCACCCCACCCCCACCCCCCATTGCCACACCAATCCCATATTCAAAGGGCTTTTGCTTTATAACAGGGACTCCCTCTCCCTGAGAACACAGATTCCTGTTGGCTGTCCTTTTGTTCTCTTTACCGACAGGTAGCAGTCAAGTCAAGTTTTATTTCTTTAGACTGAAAGGTTAACCAAAACAAGACTGGAAGACTCAGGTAGACATAGCCCTTCAACGAATGACAACTCTTGTACTCTGCCCTGATAAGGAACAAATAGAAAAGCTGATATCGTGCAATTTTCATCTACCATAATTATGAAGAAGGTAATGAGAACTTTTCACTTGATTTTTTTAAAACATCTCTCTAAAGTTGTTGAGTGTACTATAAAAAAGATGTTTTCTGGAAACTAGCAAAGTAGTTACAGATCTTATGATAACATTAGATGATTTCTCAATATGGCCAAAATTTTTATAGTAATACACCTTGGTTCCATTTCTAGGGGGGAAAAGATTTTAAGGAAGATCAATTTGTTTAGTGGAAAAATACGGGCTATTCCTTTTGATTTCTTTGTAGTGCTTTTTCTCTGATAATAAACCAACAACTATTTTGACTTCTCAGTCTCTCTGGTATCTGATGGGTCTCAAAAGACCCAAACACCTTATAACATTCGGCCAAGGAGTTTGTATATCTGGTGGTGACTCAGGCAGATGGTGGGAAAGGAAAGAAAGAGGTGGCTTTTGTAGCAGAGGTAAAAAAAAAAAAAATGAGGAAGAAGAAAATCTCTGTAAAATATATTCTGATATCTCATCAGTAAGTCAAAGTAGCATCAGGGCCTCTTTTTCTATGTCAACCTCAATTTGCCCTTCTGTGGTTTTTCTCAAGACTGTTCTTGATGTTAAGAGAAGTGAGAAAAAGATGAGTTTGGGAGGTTAAAGAGAAGAGACTCTACTTTTAAATCCCCATGTAAAAGATTTTAGTGAGTATTTCACATATTTGGATACTGCAATGGCTATTTTAACATTTATTTAAAAAAAAACCCTAAACTCTCTTTAGGCCTACTGAGAAGTCAATGAACCTATGAGCACTTTACATTTCTTAATTCACCTGTCTTCATAACAGCCCTAGAAGTAACTTCTGCTGCTTAACATTCACAGAGGAAACAATGACTCAGAGAAGTTAAGAAACTTCCAAGGTCACAAAGTGAGACTCCTATGACTGGCTTCAAAGACCAATACCTTCAATTATATGACGCACAAAGTTCCTTATTCATTCAGCTGTGCAGTATTTTTATGACCACTTTAAAGGATCTGGATCATTATTTTAAATTAATATAGAGGTTTATTGTTTTATCTTTTTGTTAAGGATTGCCTAGATTAGCAATAGTAGAATTTCAATTCTATTTTTAAAAGGAGAGCAACACATATATTTTATGATGGCTGTTCTAAAAAGTGGAATGCCTGAGGAGATAGAGGTCCTATTAGAAGTAATCGAAAAGTGCCATGAATATGTAGGGACTCACCAATTCTGAGAACTTTGAGCCACCGATCAGTAGCCTAAGCCTCATAGGGAGAGGTGGGGGCTTGTTAGAACTTCAGAATCTCAGGCCTACCCCCCAGGCCCACCAAATCAGATCTGTGTATTAGCAAGATACCCAGATGACACCTATGCATGTTAAAGTTTGAGAATCACGGACCTAGAGAGGACAATGTGTTCTTTTATTAAGTCAGATGACAAATTAAGAGGCTGGTAATAGCTGGGCTTGTGTTTCGGTTCTGTCTGCATATTAGAATCACATGTGGAGCTTTTGCAAACTTTAAGTGGGGGACTCGGCTCACTCGAAAGCAGTGAAATCAAACACTCTGGTTGTGGGGCCCCAGCAAGAATACAGTTTTTAAAAGTTTTCCAGGTGATTCCAATATGCAGTAGGGGCTGGCAACTGGCTAATGGGGAGCAAGACTGTATGCCTGATGTTTAAAAGAATGTATTAAATAAAGAATAGAGGGGCGCCTGGGTGGCGCAGTCGGTTAAGCGTCCGACTTCAGCCAGGTCACGATCTCGCGGTCCGTGAGTTCGAGCCCCGCGTCGGGCTCTGGGCTGATGGCTCAGAGCCTGGAGCCTGTTTCCGATTCTGTGTCTCCCTCTCTCTCTGCCCCTCCCCCGTTCATGCTCTGTCTCTCTCTGTCCCAAAAATAAATAAAAACGTTGAAAAAGAAATTAAAAAAATAAAAAAGAATAGATAGAATTGTGAGAAAGTCAGAGTCAAAACTAAATTTCAGGTCTAATTAGCAATCTAGACTGAAACATGGGAGAAACATTTTGCTTTGTCCTTCACTAAAGTGGATTATATAGACTATTTAAATTGCTCTTTTCTCCTCTGAGGAAATGCTGGTCTCCTCAGGCCACCCTAATAGTATAGGTGAGAAAACACCTTGAGCATTCAGGCAGCAGGGTTTACACTCATACAGAGTTATTTCCTTCCCAACCAAGTGATAGGAACTCTGGTGATAGGCTTTTACACAATGGAAGTTCTACTGGGAGAGGAGGAAAAATAAGGATTTCAGTTGCCACAGAAGATAGTAATGCCTCATATCCCCACTCTCAGCTTCTGAGCCATGTCAGTGAAAGGCATGTTGGTGGAACTGAAAACTTTCCACATTAGGGCTACCATACTTAGACTCAAGAAAGAAGTGACCCAGGATTGACTACATCTGAAGGGAAAAGATCTGGCAACTTCTCCGACCACAGCGTGATGTCATCAGGTGAGGCAAATTTGAAATTTAATGTTAAAAGCTTTGGTATAGACTATTACTCAAAAGGACAAGCCAACTGGCAAATGGGCAAAGGATCTGAATAGACACATCTCCAAAGAAGATCAACAAATGCACAATAAGTATGTGAAGAGATGCTCAACATCATTAGTTAGTGGGGGAAATGCCAATGAAAACAGCAATGGGATACCAATTCAAACCCACTAAGATGGCTAGAAGCAAACACACAGGTAATGACAAGTGTTGTAGAGAATGTAGAGGGGTTAGAACTCTCTTACACTGCTGGCAGGAATGCAAAATGCTGCAGAAAAGACCTAGCAATTCCTCCAAAATTAAAAAACAGAGTGACCGTATGACCCAGCGATTCCACTTGTAGGTCTTCACAGCAAGATTATTCATGAAAGCTCCAAGGTGGAAACAACCTAATTATCCATCAACTAATGAGCGAGTAAAAATAATGTGGTCTGTCTACACAATGGAGTATTACTCAACAAGAAAAAGAAATGAAATTCTGACACACACTAACTGAAGGAGGGCAGAACACGTCACGTTGGTATGCTGATAATTTTGAGTGATAGGCACTCGAAAAACAGCAAATGCAGGCACAGCCTTTCTCTGAACCGCACCCCCTGCCCCCCGCCCCCCGCCATCTGCCTAAAGACAGATACTCTAAAAGGAGCTTGACTGTCACAGATTCCCTCCCTGCGAGTGTCATCAGCCATAACCACAGGAGACGAGAGTACAAGTGGATGTCACACCCTGACAAACTTTGTCACAAACTGTCATACTTCCCATCTGTTCTTCTAAGGGTCTAATCATCTTTCCTAAAAATCATCTGCTTGCTTCTCAGAGGCCTACATTCCCCACCTCTTCCCCTACTAAGATGGTATGTAAGCATGCATTTAAGCTGCCTTAGGGAATAACTAATTGTTCCCTGGGTGTCTCTCATGTAGACATGAAGTATACATGTTAGTAAGTTTTATTTCTCTTATTTATCTTTCTTCTAGTCCATGGTCTCAGCCAAGAACTCTAAAAGGTAGAGGAAAAATTATCTTTCCTCCCCTACACTTCAACAATCGTTGAACCATGGAAACATTATGCTGAATGAAAGAAGCCAGACACAGAAGTTCATATATGGTATGATTCATTTATATGAAAAGTCCAGAACAGGCAAATCCATAGGGGCAGAAAGTAGATTAGTGGCTGCCTAGGGCTGAGGTGGGGGGGGGGGGGGGTTGTCAGTAATTGGATGGTGACTATTCATGGGAATGGGTTTTCATTTGGGGGTGATAAAAATGTTCTACAATTGATTGTAGCAAAGGTTACACAATTCCAAAAATACACTAAACCTCATTGAATCACATATTTTAAATAAGTGAACGTATGACATGTGAATTGCGTCTTCATAAAGCTGTTATTATTTTTTTAAAGCAAGCTTCAGGGTAAATCCTAGTCTTTAGAAAGAACTGTGTCTTGGGTGAGAAAATGCTGTGAGGATGTTGAGGCTTTCTGGTATGGAGTTTCAAATTTTGCTGGTCCTGCTAAACAGAAAATTGGAGTGCTGCATGCCAGAGACAGGGAGGGCCACGTGCCCCAAAGCTAAGCACCATTGCTCAGTCTGTCAGCACCATGGGCCCTCAATCCATCCCTTTCCCCAGGTTTCCCCACAGAATCCTGCCCTCCAGGATCAAGGGTTATTGATGTTGTACTTTGACATGCTAAGCATTTCTGGTGGCTCTTACCTCAGGCCTAGCTTCCTTGGCTGGTTTCTTTTCCCCAAAGTACAAAGTATTATGAAATGTCAGAAGTGGCATTTCCCTCATGGCATTTATTTAAAAAGAAAAGGAAAGGACCATAATCATAGGTCATGCTGCTGCCCCTTGCTGAGTCCACAGTTCTCTACGTATCACCTCGGGCATTATCCAGCACCGTTGTTGACACTGATTTCTCTCTGCCTACAAGGAAAGATGAGCTTGCTATGGATTGTCTTTGTATGCTTGGTTTAAATTCCTGGCCCATTTTAAGCTTTGTTTGTTTGTTTTTTCCTTCAAAAATTGATTTGATGAGTTAGTTGGGGATTTGGAGTAACAGAGAGAAAGGGGCAGTCAGAGAAGACTCACGCATATATTCTCCACATTTTCCATAAGTGACCCAAGTCCACTCCCCTAATTAACATTCCAAATAGGATAAAACATGCTGCTATTCATATTATTTCTAATAATGTTTTCCCATCATCTTTAGGAGAAACTCTGGGTATAGATCTACTTGGGAATTTGCTCAAGTTTCCATGCTAAGATGGGTCAGGCCATGACTCAATCTGTTGTTTCCTTTGTTGACAGGTCGAGAGCATCAGACTGGGATGTGGATAACACAAGTTCATTAGTATCTTGATTCGGCCACTTTCTAGCCAAGGTATTTGGACCAGTTCTGGCATCCTTCTAAACATCAATGTTACCATCTATCAAATGGGGATAATAAAGCTCACTGCACAGTGACTCATGTTCACAGTGTCGTGATGATCAAATAGGGGGTGTCATCAGTCATCAACTGTAGATGATACAACTTCACAGGTAGTCACAAAGATGAAATAACACAATGCATGCAAAATAATTTTGCAAAGGACTCTAAAATGTTATGAACAGTTGTTATTATTAATTGAAAAGGAGTGGCTTACTCTGTAGTTCTTACTTGCCTGTTTACCTAGTCACCTCAAAAGGGGCAGTTGGTGGGGCGCCTAGGTGGTTCAGTCAGTTAAGCGTCTGACTTCAGCTCAGGTCATGATCTCACGGTTTGTGAGTTCTAGCCCCACGTCGGCCTCTGTGCTGACAGCTCGGAGCCTGGAGCCTGCTTCAGATTCTGTCTCCTCCTCTCTCTGCCCCTCCCCTGCTCATGCTCACTCTCTGTCTCTCAATAATGAATAAACGTTAAAATAAAAAAAAAAAAAAAAGGCAGTTGGCAGATGGTGGAGGTGGGGGTCAGGAAATATTTGATAGAGTCATGGGCCATACCCTCAAATTCACTCTCCTGTGTAGCTTGGGATCACATCCTATATAATGGCCTACCTAGTACAGAACCCTGAAATCAGAGAAGCAAGTGGCATAAAGGCTAGTAGTGTTCAGCTTCCCAGTCCCAGCTCTGCTAGGTCCCCTTTTACATCAGCTAGTTACACAGAGGGGACTGAAATCATGCTTTTCCAGAGCTCCTGCTCTGAAGAGAGGTTGGCAAACAGGGATAGTACTATTCTGGCACTTAAATAGACTCTGAGGTTGAGAGTTGCTAAAGTAGCTAAATGAAGGGAGTTTTTCGGGAGGCTTGTCATCCATGCCCTGATCTCCACATTATCAAGTGGTAATTGAAATGATTGCTTCAAGCAAGGCAAGAGGCAGGGCCAGCTAAAATCCTGCTATTCTCTTGGGATACCCACAGAATTTTACAGAGCACTGGATCAGGGGTTTTCCAATGGCGGCTTACCCTATTTTATTTTTTTCTGCTTACTTTTGTAACTGAAAGGCAACCAATTTATTTTTTCCAAATGCAAAATAGGAACAAATGTAATTCATTTTTGATCTTTCTCCTTTCAGCAAGGTCAGCTTTAGTCTCTAAAGAAAAGCCTGTGAGCTCCCTTCCTGTCCTGTGCTGGTTGACCACTTGAAAGAAACATTGCCGGGACCCTAGAATTATTGCTCTAATAAATAATATGCTAAGAATTCTAGTATCCCCCAGGGTTCTATTCTATTATAGCAGGCTAGTGTGAAAACCACATGAGTAAAGTTTTGAAGAGAAAATGGTATGAATGTGTTAAAGTGGCCATAATTTTGTGATATATGAAATCTATACCTTACCATTGCCTCCTTGCTGTACAGTCGATAAACTTCAGTCTTAAGGAGGGTAAAGTCATAAAGATCCTGGGTTTGTTACCTAAATGTACATGCTTACAATTGGTCAGTATAGTGAAAAATAAAGTGGATCAAGCATTGGACATCATGTTGAAATACATGAAAACAGATCTTTGTCTAGATGTTTAAAGACCGTTTAAAATTATTGGCGTTGTGCAAGTTCCATGAGAGAGAGACTTTTAACCAAATGATGGCGGGTTCTCAGCATCTTGAAACTGCTCCCTTAACTCGTCAGGACAGCTTAAGTGTCCACAGTCTGAGATCTTTGCTGTACTCCATACAGGGAATGGGAAAGGCCAAATTCTGTAGAAAATGTTGTTTTGACAAATCCCTCGAAGTTGAGGATAATGTTCAATACTTTGTGGCATCAAGGATAACACATAACAGATAAATATCTTTGGTTCCATTTTTGAAACTTCTGTCAAGTCCTCAATTTATAATTTTTTTTTTTTTTATAAAAGGCCACTGCCCTTAATAAGAATTTGGAATTAAGTGAAATTGATGCTGGTGAATTGCAACAAAACTTTTGAGTTCCCATCCTTTTCAAAAGCTCTCTTTATATTGGACATTTCAAACATTGCTGGGTTATTACTGAATCTCTCTCCAGAGATTATTTCTGCCTTTGGACTTTCTTCCTCTGTCAAGATTCTTTGTTCAATGTAGAGTTTCCCTGGAAAACAGTGGAAGGATTTCACTCCTAGAATGTTACAGAACAGCAGCTAGTGTATGCTGAAAGCATCTCTATCCAAAAGAGTCCAGCTTTAAAAATAGAGCATCATGAAATAAAGCTGGGCTTTCTTACATTTTTTTATTTACATGCTTTCTCTCTTTTTCTTCCTTCCCATCCTTTCTCTATGGCCACAAAATAATCAATGGCAAATCAGTCTCTCTGCATGCGTTCATACAAAATATTCTAAAAGACAAGATGCCAGATATTTTCTTGAACAGAGCCAATAATCAATAATGAGTGAATTGTTGCTGAGTTTTGTACTTTGCATTTCTATTTCATGTCTAATATTTTATTGCTATTTTACATTAGATTAAGCAATCAATCCTTATGTGTTCATACTACATATTCTACAAAGATGTTTGGACTTTCGTTTTGCATCTCACAATGGGGGCTTATTGATTTACAAAAAATAAAACAATAAATAATAATATTTATTGACTACTCACCCCATGGGGTATAATGTGAGAAATGCAGGTGGGGCTCTGGTTTGTTTCTACTGGAGGTGTCATGTAAGAAGCTCTCCAGGAAGTCTGTTAAACTATTTCAATGTTCATTTATTTCCATAAATAACATAATTATTAAGGCTAATCAGGACACTGTGACCGTGACCATGGCTCTGAGTGACTCCACAATAGGGGTGCAAAAAAATGACCTTCTAAAATGCTTTCTTAGGAAAGGGAATCAGGTTGCAAACTTCTCCTTCTGTCATTTATTAGCTGCACCCATGTGAGTTACTTATTCTTTCTAAGGCTCAAGTGCCTGCTCTGGAAAGTGGTTATAATGATGGTATTTATCTCATCTGATTGCTGCAAACAGTCATTGTGATAATACATACAAAATGCTTAACACAGAGCCTTAACACAGGCATTATAGGAATAGGAATATTAGCTATTCCTATTATGACCATGATCAATATTATGTCAAGTTAAGAACTGGGACTTTTGGGAATGAACTGTCTATAACTCCTACAAGTGACTTAATCTATATGTTTGTCTTCTTGTCTATAAAAATGGAATAATTATATCTATGTCATAAGGTTGTTGAGAGGATTATATACAAAAACAGAATAGTAAGCAATCAACAAATGATGGTTGTCAAAATTATTATTATGGAAACCAAGGAGAAGACAGACTAGGAACTAAAGTATTTCAGTAAGGCTTATTTACTGACATCAAGCTTAGTAGAAATCGATAGGTTAGTAGTAGAAAACTGATAGGTTAGTAGAAATCGATAATACAACCCTTTTTCTTTTAAATCAGATTTTCAGTGCCTATCTTTGGCTTCTGCTTTCTCTGATAATCTAGAAAAAAAAACTTGATTCGGAACAGAATTCTGTCCATCTTCATGTGAAATATCAGCTAGTCTGTATTTCATGGGTTCTTTTCCACTAAATACAATTAAAATAATATGAATTACTTTCAGTTATTCTGTGTTCTTTCTCTTAAATTGTTTTTCCTGCCCATCAAGATAATACTTACTTGTTGTTGAGAATTTGACAAATGCAGAAATGAAGAAAAATGAAAATCACCCATAAGCTCACCACTAGAGATCACCATTTAACATTTAAAAATGTTTACTTTTTTTCCACATGTATGGATATATATACATATATATATGTTATATATATATATATTACTTTTTTTCCACATGTATGGATATATATACATATATATATGCATATATGTATATAGTGTGTGTATGTGTAAATAAAAATTGGTATGATTTTTCACTTAATGTTCAACATTTTGAACATTTCCCATGGCATAAAATGTTTTAAAACTTTTCTTTAGAATGGCATAAGATATTCCATGAAATGTCTTTACAATAATGTAATTAACTCTTTATGAATGGATTGTGGGCCATTGTTTTTCTCTCTACTGTCCCTATCTGTCTAGACTGATCTATATTTTATAGGGGGAAAGAAATAAAACAAGCCAAAAATATTATGAACTTTTTGTGTTTTCCTATGGATGCATTACTTGGGATCAGTTCTGTTAAGGATGAATGTTTATTTTCCTTGTAATCTTCTTTACATGCTTGGGTCCCACTCTGGACTCCTACCACAGGTGGTAACCTTCCTCAGCTCCGTTTTCTATTGGCCCTTTTTGAAATTCTTGTCTGGATTCTGCCATGTAGAAAATTCATACATCAATTTTTAAAAGGGGAATTTCTCTTCTCAGTCATTACTAATCTTCTGGCTAGTTTTGTTGGAAAATTTTTTCAGGAATCATCTGCCAATGTTGTTTCCCTAGAAGGCCATTCTGGCTACCTCACTAAGCTCCTGTTCATTTTGTAACAAATAATTCCTCATGCTAAATCACTTGCAAATACTCATGGTTATGCCCTTCTCCTGATAATAGTATTAGTCATTTTCTACTCAAATTCAGTCCTTGCCTTCACCAACACCCTACCCTCCAGTCTAGAAGCATAATCTCCCAATGCTCCACCACAAAAATCTCCCTCTTCACCTCTCATTATACAGGTGAGCAAACTGAGACTCACTGACATTGGCCAACACCTCAAAAGTAGAGGATGCCAGAGTCAGGATTAAAACTCATCTCCAGAGTTTGAGTCCACACCTGGTATTTATCTATTCTGCTATCATCCTAGTGTTTTTCTTCTCTCGTGCTGATGGAATCCAATTCACCACTCTTTGTAGAAAACCTTTCCTTCCCTCCTCTCTTTTTAATGAACTAAAAACTGATGCCGATAACGACTGGTTTTGTTAACTTCCTGCCTTTTTAAATCATTGTCTGTCATCCTGATGAATGCTTTATAAATTAAAGGGCCCATCCAATGGAGACATGGACTTCCTGTAGTAAGGATGACTGTGTAGAGTGTGACCTGGTGAGTCTTTGACATGAAAACAGTCTGAAACATCCACAGAAACACTAAAGAATAAATCAAAACCAGCCCATAGTCTTATTTGTATCCCAAGTCTCCTGGGCATCATGTTTAGCAGTTGTCTATCTTTGCATTTTTCTATGCTTCCTTCCTTCTTCCCCCAGAGACATGGAATATCCCTATTAGCCACTAGACAAGGAACCTGAAGATCTACTTGGACTGAGATGAGAACAGTCCATAATTATGTGTAATTTTTTCCACTTAAGGAATATAATTCAATTTTTTAAAATTTATTTTTAGAGAGAAAGCACAAACAGGGGTGGGGCAGAGGGACAGGGAGAATCCACGCTCAGTGCAGAGTCTAACGTGGGGCTCGAGCCTAGGACTGTGAGATCATGACCTGAGCCTGAAATCAAGATTTGGATGCTTAACTGACTGAGCCACCCAGGCACCCTGATTATGATTGAATTTTATGGGGACTCCATTTCCTAATTCAAAGAGAGTAATTTTGGAAGGAATTAGCTTTGCAGCAATATAGGGAGCCATAAATGCTCCGGGTAGTGTGCCTCTATATGGTGAAATACTTCCTGAGTGTCTAATCACGACCAGGTAAACATTAAAAGTGATATAAACTATGAATCAAAAATTATTACCAGCAAAATATCAAGGGTCTCAGTATGCCTACTGCTTTCTGCTGCTGCTTTCCACTCTGCAAAACACAGTGATTCACTGGCGGTGGACTCTTGCTGAACTTTACAGCACAGCACTTGTTTGGATGTTTAAATCTTTTTCAGGTATTCTACTTGGTTTAAAACTTCACCAAACAGTTATTCTTTGGAGCTCATATTTTTTTTTTTTAATTTTTTTTCAACGTTTATTTATTTTTGGGACAGAGAGAGACAGAGCATGAAGGGGGGAGGGGCAGAGAGAGAGGGAGTCACAGAATCGGAAACAGGCTCCAGGCTCTGAGCCATCAGCCCAGAGCCTGACGCGGGGCTCGAACTCCCGGACCGCGAGATCGTGACCTGGCTGAAGTCGGACGCTTAACCGACTGCGCCACCCAGGCGCCCCCGGAGCTCATATTTTTAACAGAAGGGACCCAAGGCACTTTATAGGTAATCATCGCAAGAGAAAATCGGCAAGAAGACAATTTAGCCTCCTGTGGATGCCAGCAGTTTAAAGCTTAAAATCAAAATTAACCAAAACCAGAATAGAGTTCATTGGCTTTGTACCGAAAATGTGTTTTGCCTTTTTCCCTTTTATGTTTTATGTTTTTAATGGGAGTTGTCCCCAGTTAGACTTTACAGAACCAGAACAGGTTTATAGAATGCCAATAAAGCCATTGTTTAACAAAAAAATTGAGCCACTAGACCAAACACAGTGAGAAAGTACTTGGTGAGCCATTCTTGGATTAATTACAGGACTTCTGATGAGATGCATTTAAAGTGTGCATTGATTTTAGGAGGAAATATGTAAGTCAGCTTTTAAATTTTTAAAAATTTTTTATTTTGTTATGGATTGTATGATGTACACAGTACACAAAAAGCAAATCCTCACTATTATTTTTGCTTTTGACCCAGACATAATCTTCTTACAGGGAAAGGTTATTATTGTTATGACTTGTGCTATTTGACAAATTCTCTAAAAAGTCTACACTTTTGTTCAGGGAATCTGGTAGGTCGAAGGGGACATATGATATCTAGATTGGCATTGGCATTGACCGATTTGTAGCTTATAGCTGTAAATATATAAATGTAACAGCTCTTATAATAGCATGACCTTGGTCAAGCCACTTTCCCTCTCCAAATTTCAATTTCATCAAATGTAAAGTAAGAACCCCATAGACCTGACATGAAAAACCAGTGAAATAACATATATGAAAGAACCTTTCATACTTAGAGTATTTTCAAATGCTGCTGCTTTATTATTACTATCTAACTCAATCTTCTCATTTTACAATTGAGCAAACTTTGGTCTCTTAAATTTTTTTTCATGTTAATTTGCTTTTGAGAGAGAGAGACAGAGCATGAGTGGGGAAAGGCGAAGAGAGAGGGAGACACAGAATCCTAAGCAGACTCCAGGGTCTGGGCTGTCAGCCCAGACCCTGATGTGGGGCTCAAACTCTGGAACCATGAGATCATGACTTGAACCGACGTCGGATGCTTAACGGACTGAGCCACTCAGGCGCCCCAAGCTTTGGTCTCTTGATTCCAACCATCTTTCCATTAAAGCTTCCTCAGCTCCTCTCTAAAATATATATGGTGTGTTAATCCTAATATTCCAATATTCATTTTGTAAAATAAGAGTTTACTCTGTAAACAGAAAGTCGGTAATATCTGACACGTATCCATGGATCTCCTTTCAGAGTTATATTTTATGTTTATATCACTAAAACTTAGAAATTATAGTAGCAGATATAATTGACTTCTAGAACATGAACTAATACTTTATTAACTATGTATTATGACACTATCCTATTGGATTTTAACTCTTCTATTTAATCTTGTAGAATTGGATTTGACTCATATTAATTATAATAACTGGTTCATTTCATAAAATGAAGAAACAAGGGAGACATAAGAGTACATCTCATGGACTGGTTTATGTATCCTGAATAAATGCTACTAATTCAGTAGAAATAATAATTTGTTAGTATTTTGTACTAAAAAAATGAGACCAGAAAAGGCTTAAAAGTTTATTTATGGATTTTCTTATCTATATTAGCTTGCTGTCTTGGTGTAACATTCATAGGGCCTAAAAACTTTTTCTATTAAATCATCTTTTAGTTTCTAGAATGATCAAAATCCTCTCCATAATTCTAGCTAAATTTCTTTCACAAGGTCAGACTTCCTGATACAGATATGCAAAGGTTAGTGAAGCCATAAAAATCCAGTTCTGGGTCTTCAGAGCCCCAATAATGCAAAATCTTCTGTCTAAGCCATCCATACTCAATAGTAACCCAGCTGCCAAGAGCCAGGATACCACTAGGTACGCCATGTGCATTTCTTATGACAGTGGATATAATGATGGCACGAGGTATTTGCTTCATAGACATTTGTGATGATACAGCTATTCTCACTGTCACACTTTTGTACTTGAGTTTGTGTTGCTTTACCAAGGTCTTGGAGATTTTTCGGTAAAAAGCAGCCCACATATTGTTTAGTTGAAAAGATAGGCTTCTTAGTGTAGGTTTGGCCATGAGAGTGAGCAAAATGAACAGTGTGTAGGTGATTCAAGCTCACGACTTGGACCTCACCACAAAAGGCCAAATGAAGTAATCAGGCACACTCTGGATTCCTACAGCATGTTATTCTGTCCAGTCATTCCACAGACCTTCACCTAGTATCTACCTATGCATCAGGCCCGCGTTAGGTGTCAGGGATAGAAAGAAGAATATGAATCCACAGCTTAGAGGGGTGACAGACATGCAAACTGAAGACCACCTACCCCCTTACATGATACTTCTTAAACAAGGGCTCTGTGCAGAGAAAGCTCAAAGGGTGGGGAAGTTTAAAATGGCAGGAATAACTGGGCTGGGTCTTGAAGGAAGAGCAGAGGTTTGTCAGGCAGAAATACATTTAAAGCTCAAAGACAAAAACAAACAAACTTGGTGCAAATAACAGAGAAACGAAAAGATGTGAAAAGTGTGAGGTGCTGTTGGGCTCCTGTTTTTGTGCTCAGGTATGTGCAAGAGGGTTGATGGAAGGTGAGCCAGGGAAGAGGGCTTAGGAGAAACGTTTAGGGTTAAGAGAAATGCTAAGTCATGTGGGCACAATCTTGTAACAGAAAGCCAATGGGCCACTTTGATTATGGGTTGTCATGATCAATTTTGACCTTTAGGACAATCGATGTTACTGAGTAGAGCTTGTGTTGTAGAAGAATAGAAAGACAGTGAAGGAGAGGGCAGGGAAGCAGCCACGGAGAAAATGCCGTCTCCCGGATGGGCAGAGCCTAATGTCCCTGCCAGTAGCTGGCCAGGTACCCCGCCAGCAGCATGTTTTGAGAAACTGTTTGGCCCCCAGCCTCCAATCTAGATCTGTCAAAGCTTAAGAAATAGAAATTGCTTTGATGTTTTAATTTCTTTTCTGCAACCGCTTCTTCCAGAAAACTTGTCTGTGGGTTAGAGAAAACAAATTGAAATTCCATGAAATGGTCTCTTTGAGCTCCTGCTTTCTCTTGCAACAATCAGTTTCTTAAAGCCAGGTGAAGGTAGTAAAATACAAATTCTTCTGGAGAAAACATCAGATTGTAAAGCCGACCTGATTTTCATGAACAGAAAATCTAATTATCTGCCATCAATTCCGGTCTGAGCACATATTTCATTTTACTTTTATCAAGTGTGAGTGGTTTTGGCAAGCATTTTGACAAAATATCTAGATGTACACACTGAGTTTTTAAATGAAACTATCAAAAACTGAAGTCTCAGGCTAATGAATTACATGGAAAATTGCTATCACATTACATTATCTTATACAGTATTGGCAGGAGGACTGGTGAGAGAACTGCAACCAAAATGATGTAATAAAATGGAAATTTACAAGTTGGGGTGTAGGAAAGGTTAAAAAGAGTATCATTCTTCTCATAGAGTGAGCAGAAAAGCGATTGATTCTTAGGTTACTTAGCAAGCCGTGTGTGTGCACGTGCGCGCGTGTGCGCACGCACACACGCATACATGGCAGAGAAAGAGAAACAGAGAAAGAAAAAATAGAAAGAATAGTGTCTTGAGGTCTCTGATGAGAAATAGCAATTTGCTATAGGAGGTAAGTGAGATGTAAGAAGATTGAAGGCATGAATAGAATGACATCTGCTCCTTGCTCTTTGTTTAGGCAGACAAGAGCAGTGAGCGGTTTAAGGCAAAAGAGATAACAAGAGTTCAACAGCAGCAACTGCTGTTATGTCCAAGGGCCAGCCCTGATTCATCACAATGGGATGAACCAGACTGAACGACGACGAGGCTGGAACAAGATCTAGCCCACTGGACCAGAGCAGGGAGCTGGAAATGACAGAAGCTGTACAAATCCACCCAAAGGGAGGAGGCCCATTCCAACGCAGAAGAACATGGCACCCAGAAAGAATGGAAATGGTAGATGGAAGCTAGGTAAACCACTGTGTGGGATGGGCAAGAAAGCATGGAGCTGAGTGATGTAGACTTAAGGATGAAACAAAACCGAGAGGTCAGGCAAAGCACTGCATACAGCATCACGTGGCAGAACCCTGTTCTCCTGAGAGGTACCAATCCTCCAAGGGAAATGATTGCAGTAATGATGGGCCTTCATCAGGATGAGGTAAAGTCTTAAAGTCAAGACAGGAAGACAGAAACTAGATAGGAAACCAAACCTGACTTTCAGATAGATTTCAGAAACCTAGCAGTTTATTGGGTTTTTTTGGTGTGTGTGTGTGTGTGTGTGTTTGTGTTTGTGTGTGTTTTTCTTGAGTGCCTGGAACAATTTGTAGCAATTTCATGGTGTTTGGTAAATTACAGACTGGATTATTGGAACTGGAGAACAGGTCAGAATCTGATCAACAAGCTTATTGTGATGCTGAGGTCCAGAAGGCTAGGAGGGTTTCTAAAATCCCTCCTACTTCAGGTCAGGGTGGGGTGGGGCTAAGAAAGCTGGGTGGGATCAGTCCAGGGTGGTGGAGAACTACAGGAAAGGGATAAAGCCGAAAAAAATTTTGGAGAAAAAAATTGCAGCCACCACAATGTCTTTCCTTGGGCTCTTTCTACCTGCTTCCTCCAAAATCTCTTCTGTATGGTCCTATCTTTCCTTGTGATTGTGTACAATTATAAAATATTTAAATATTTAATATACTTAATGTATTTAAATAAATACAACTATAATATATAAAAATATATATTATTTTCCAAGGAGATAGCTGACATAATAATATGGAAGGCTAAGGAATTTTGTGCAGAGGAGATAAGAAACTCTGATCTTGACATATTTAATTTAAGCTATGATGGGAAATGTATTACGCTATGTGTGGAATATGGGACTTCAGTGAAGATGAAGTGTCTAGATGAAGACTCTATATATTTGCCATGAATGTTGAAATGGAAATTGAAGCCATTCATGTGAGTTGATAGACTCTTTCCAAAGGAGTGACCTTGGAAAAAAAAGCCAAGGAAGATAGAACCTGATACTGTAATATCTCTGGTAACAGTGTGAAAAAGAGGACACGTGCACGCATGCACACACTCACACACTCACACACACACACACACACACACACACACACCCCAAGGCACCAGTCATGGGAAGGTGAGAAATTGAAGCTCAGGGTAGGATGTCTTTTAATTTGAAGAGGGAGGTTCTCACATATCAACATCAGAAGCTCCACAATTGTAGACAAAAAAGAGGGGTCGTGATTTGGGCCAAGGAGAGACTTTTGGAAATAAAGCCAAAGAGCTGGTTTGTGTAGTGATTCAAAAGAACATAGGAAAGATTTTTGAATTAGTAATGTTGTTGTTGGTTTTCTTTTCCTTTTTTTTTTAAAAAAAAATTTATTTATTTGAGAGAGAGAGAAAGCACAAGCAGGAGAGGGGCAGAGGGAGAGGGGGAGAGAGAATCCCAAGCAGGCCCTGCTGCCAGCACAGAGCCCAATGCGGGGCTTGAACTCACAAACCGTGAGATCATAACCTGAGCCAAAATCAAGAGTAAGACGCTTAACCAACTGAGCCACCCCTGTGCCCTATTTTTACTGGTTTTAACACAAAAGAGAAAGTAAACAAGATGGCCTATAGTATGGGTAGTCATAGTGAATGGCGACTCTCCACATAGGAAGTGACCAGAGCATGGATTCCTAGTAAAAATAAGATTTGTGCCATGTTGAGAAATCAGATTGCAGACTTGTGTGGTCCTGAGGCTTATGGAAGGAACATAACATTAGACCGACAGGTCCTCAGATCCAGCTGACCATTAAACTTTCCTGCAGAGCTTTTAAAAACAAACACACAGATTTCTTGTCCTTACCATAGACTCAGAATCTTTGGATGTGTAGGGGAAAGGTGAGTGGGGGGCTCTCTCGAGTTAAAAATCTCCTCTAAGAATTCTAAAGCAATGATCCATTCATTGTCATGAGGAAAATATTTTACTCGCCCTGCACCTCTCCCCAGCTTAAGAGGCTCAATAGCAAATATAATTAAGAGAAGAGCCTTTATATAAACCCATCTTTGGGGCGCCTGGGTGGCTCAGTCGGTTAAGCGTCCGACTTCAGCTCAGGTCACGATCTCGCGGTCCGTGAGTTCGAGCCCCGCATCGGGCTCTGGGCTGATGGCTCAGAGCCTGGAGCCTGCTTCCGATTCTGTGTCTCCCTCTCTCTCGGCCCCTCCCCCGTTCATGCTCTGTCTCTCTCTGTCTCAAAAATAAATAAACGTTAAAAAAAAAAAAATTTTTAAACCCATCTTTCAGGGGTGCCTGGGTGGCTCTGTCGGTTGAGTGTCCAACTTCGGCTCAGGTCATGATCTCACAGCTTGTGAGTTCAAGCCCCGCATCAGGCTCTGTGCTGACAGCTTGGAGCCTGGAGCCTGCTTCAGATTCTGTGCCTCCCTCTCTCTCTGCTCCAACCCATTTGCATTCTGTCTCTGTCTCTCTCAAAAATAAATACACATTAAATAAATTAAAAAAAAATCTTTCATATTGTCTCAGTTCTCATATTTAAGTAGTTCCTGAAATTTATCCTTTTCCATAATTTCTTAGATTCATCAGATATGACATTAGCTATTGTTCAGGGTGAAAGCGGAAGGTGGTTCTTCACAGCCTTTGTGGATTCTGCCCACTGTAATGTAGCAGGCCATTCTTCTATCAAGTCTAATCTCAGTACATAGATTAGTAGTAAAATCCATTTGTTATCTCATTGAGTTACTAAGTCTATAAAGCATTCTGCAGAGGGGGTATTCTTTATGGTAGACCAATTTGTTCTGTAACCTGTATAATTGTCCCCTTAGAAGAGCTCATGGAAATGACCCTGGACACATCACATACATCAGTGGCTGCAAATAAAATGAAGTCTGGCATTTATCATCGTGGAATTGCACCAACTTGGTCTGGCACGACTCCACGCAGTCATTTGCCCCAGTTCCTATTTAGGGGCCAGATGAAATAATATTCAGTGTGCTTCAACAGTCATATCCTCCCTGATAAATTTAGCATTTACTGAGGGATCCACTTTCCATGCACGTGGTAACTGCACTATTGTCTCTGAGCCCAGAGATTATTGGCAGAAGTAACAGCTGGTGCCTCAGGACGGAGCTACAATTTTATGGTGTGGTGGCTAAGGCTGGAAATGGAACTAGTAAACCACAAATGCCAAAGACATCATAAAGAAAAATGTTCCTTAGGAAGCACTCGCCAATTTCTGGGCAATCAATTATTCCCTAACCTACACATTGACTTTTATGAATAAAACAGCCCAGGAAATGCATTTAATTTAGCAGACAGTTTCGATAAGGTGAGGTGCTTTCCCTCCTTAGCAAGAGACTTCTCTTCCACAACATCCTCTGGCTTGCACCCTTGCCCTCTGGTAGATACACTTTTGGGTTCACTTCTATTTCTCAAACTCTTTTGTAAACAAGGATGGTCAAGCAAAACTGAGTGCTCTTTGAATAAAAGAGAACTGAGTATTGAGAGTGAAACTGATTGTCTCCAAGACTCTTTCCTGTTTGGAAATTTTCTCATCTGGCTCCATCTTTTTTTCCCCACCTCTGTGGAACCAAGAGAGTGGTGTTATCTGTGAGGTTCAAAACTGCATCCATTGCTAAAGTTCCAGGAGAGAATGCCTGCCCAAGAATGTTCCTTGGGGATGGCTTTAGCAGAGGAAAAGCATGCCTCTCTCCTGTATCTTCAGTTCTCTCACTTGCCTCTAGTGCCAAATAGAAGTCAGGTTCAGAAGGACCCTCATGAGTGCCCATCAGAACCATAAAATTTAGGTTAGGTCCAAACTTCTAGAAGGACGTGCCAGCTCTAGTTAGGCCTTTGAGAAGAAGGAAATATTGAGGGTCTTGGAGTCTATTTCTCTGTGAAAGCGTAAGGTGAAATTATGTAATTAAAATTTATTTCTACCTTAAACAACTGACAACATTGTGTGTGTTAACTTCTCAAATGAATTTGTGATAGCTTAAATGAAAGATATAGGTACAAAGAAAACATGGGTAAAACATACAGATTAGAAATACAGGAGGAGTTAATGATAGAGAAGATAATGATAGCAAAAAACAAAGCAAAACAAAACAAAAAAAAAACCCTTTTCTTGGGAAACAATTGTGTTTGAAATGTAGCATCAGTCACATGCACACCAGCTTACTGACTGAACATTCTTTCAGGGAATGCTACCAATCTGAGCTGGTACTTGAATTTCCCTAGCCTAGAAAGATGATAAATAAATATCAGTATTATATATTTATGTAGGGATAATCTCTTAAATCCCCAAACACTTGGTGACATATCTAACTTCTACAAGTTCTATAAAATATTTCAAGTGTTATTAATTTCATTTGCTATGAGAAAATTATTTATTGATTTTTTTTTTTTACCAGACTGCATTTAGTAAAACTGACTCAAACTGTAAATGCAGAATGTAACTCACAATGAAAAATGAATTCCTCAGCGGTATGGAAAGTGAGGAGAATCTGAAGTCAGAGACCTTGATATCTGATATACTCTCCAGTTTTCCCAGAAGCAATCTTTGGAAGCATGTAAATAACACTGGCAGAATACTGGGTGGTTCCTTCTTTTAGCCACTAATGACCCTGAAGTTTAGACTGATTTTCAAGTGGAGCGCTCGGGCCCTTATTATAGTGACAAATTCATATTAACTCAATTGTCAGTCCTTTTCATTATGGATACAGAGTTGAAGGGATCTCTCGGCACTCAGTTCTTTGAGCTTGTAGAGGCACTGCACAGCTCTCTGGAAAGCCAATTGAAGAAAAAAATGTAAAAGGGGTTCAACTAGGATCTGTTTTAGGTCTCATAACATGATTGCTCATTAAGTTTCCTGATGGAAGGCATTATTTTTTAAGTTCTGTAGTAATGCACTTAATAAACACAGAAATTGGCTGCTAATATAATGGAAAATGGTTCAATTTTAAGACTCCCAAAATTAACATGATCCCATTTCAAAGTGGAGTTAAAAATATTTCCATATTTTTCAGTCATCAGATTGAAGGTATATGATGAGGCCTGCTTGGAATCCTGGAAAACAGAGGAATTAAATAATATAATATGCATTATACAGCTCTGCTTGCTGTGGTGGAAAAGGAAGCCACTCACTCTGAGACCCCTGTTTGCATTAATGTTGGCTCACTGGTTTGCTTAGGATGGGGCTTAGGGTACAGGGCCATATCTCCTGAAGTAGGACTCCTCTAGACCAACACATGATGCTCTTAATGCATCACAGTCAGACTACAGAGAATAGGCCTCCACAAGGATTATAAGCAGAGCCTGTCAGTACTATACCACAAGTGATCTAAACACTGGCAGCCAGTAGGATTTATTTTCCAATGGATGGAGTCTACTCCAGAATAATGATGAGACGACAAAGGAAGGCTTTAATGATTACGCAAAATTGTTCAAGGTGCAAATCCTTCTTTGTATTGCCCAGACCATATGAATTAGGATTCTGGAAGCAAGCAGAGCAAATTCTCCTATACTACTTGCCAGGAAACTATGTCCGCAAAATTCCTCTCCTTATTTAGAAAAACACAACTACAAAAATTCAGCTTCAGAGTTTGTGCATTTTGATACATGTTGATGATTCTACCTGGTAATTGATCACTTGGAAATTGACAGGACTTACATTAGGCTCTTGTTCTCAGTTCCAGTCTTAACAGGGGAACAAGGAGACGCATAAAGCATTACTCATCAGTGGCCGTATTTGGCAAAGGCAGGTCTCTCCCCCCTACTGTTATCATTCATCCTGATAGAGCCGTGACACAGACCAGATGTCATTTCAATGTTAAAATTACATTGTTTTCATAACAAAGTCAGCTTACATCACTCTTAAATAGATCACACTAAGGTTCTTCTGTATACTGTCATGGAGAGAGTGAGCTAGATCTTTCCAGAGGACTTGCCAAGCACAAACTATAGGAGAAGTTAAGATTTTCTCAGGGCACTCACCAGCTGGCTCACAGCCTATATATCTCCATATCTCTCTGCAGCATACTTCGAGTCATTGCAATATAGAATGCCCTTTCTACTGATTTCTTTGATTCCTGGAGGAAATGACAGGTGCTTGTTCTTGTGGGACGTAGAAGGCCAAAGATGTCATTGGCTGGAGCTCTTTTCTTGCCTGTTTTCCTTGCCCTTTCTTCTGGAGCCCTAGTGACTTTGAATTAATTTACAGTCCACTGTGTAACAGTATCATGTGCACTCCTTTTCCCATTGGACAGTTGGAACTTGGAAGATAACAATTTTGAACCCAAGGTCAGAATCCATATGGACTCAGCCCATGGAAGCCATGCTTTTGGAAGCTTAGTTCCTCCTCTCTCCCTTATCTCTGTTATAGCCCCACTTGCCTTATCACCTCTGTGGCACTGATGATATGTTCGGGGAACAAGGGCTGCAGGCACTAACAAAAAATCATCCTCAGGGGACTCTCATGGTAAAATGCCAAATGAGGACATCCTGTGCTGACCGAGTCCCTGAAACGCTTCAAACTATTGCGATGAACCTAAAGAAAGAACGTTTTCCTTTTAGTTTTGGAGATTTTGCCCTTAATTGACCTCATGCATCTAACTATTCACAATAGACATTTTTATATGAAAGGTCATACTGGAAAAAAAATACAATCCACTTAGATACCTGCATATGATTATGCAGATAGATCATCTGCCAATGATTATGAGCAGGATTGGTAAAACAGGCTAATATGTTGAATATTCTAGGGAATGCTAACATGTCTTTAGTTCCTCGCCACACTCCCTTCTCTTGTTTTATTTTCTACCCCCAGTTTTTTTTTTTTTTTTGCCTTTTAAGAAAATAGAAAAACTCAAAGGTAGACTGTAAATTACCAGATGAAAATACCCAGAAATATTCTATCCTTGAATGGGGACCCTAATCCCTCAAAAAAAAGGTGAAAAATTATTCATAAATAATATACTTCTCCTTGAAGATTGCTAGCAGATATAAGATAAATGCCACCATTGTTTCTCATGGGTCTTAGTGAAATTTTGTGGTTTTCTGTTTCTCAGTTCCTTTTGACTTAGTTAAGGTATGACAGCTTGGGATAAAATCAGTGTTTCCTACTTATTCAATGCCCTTTAACTCTATAATCAAAACAAAATTAAATTTACTGACTTTTTTTTTCTTTGCTGTATATTTGAGATTATCTATTCCCCAAACCAGAGCTTTTAAGGCAAGTATTTTATTTTGAGGAGAAATGACCATGAAGCTTGATCTAGGTGATCAACCTCAGTAAAGTCATCCCTTGCTGAGAAGCACTGCCATTGCCTGAAGGCACATCTCCACTTTCCCTGAATGACTACATGATATTTGACTGAGGTCTGGCTCTGAATATTCAAACATAGAGGGTCCTACATACTCTGGTTTGGAGAAACTTATGCTGATATGGATCATGTAGACCAAAGGGCTATACGATCTGGAACATGTTTGGTCATAAGAAATGCTGAACATTTTATGATTAAGTGTGTGTGTACATGTGTGCCTGTGTGCGTGTGCACACACATGCCCCAGACTTTTTTCTGCTATATTCTCTTTACAGGATGGGTTTCCAGAAATTAGATCAGTAGCATGCAAAGAGCAAGGGATAAAGACGAATCCACTGTTGTTAACTCAGTGTAGTCGGGTGAACAGGTAAAAGTGTCAGAGTTCTCATCAGGATCTGACTGTATTTACTTTTTGATTCTCTTGCCCCCACCTTCATCATGCCTTTGTAATGTCCAAAGCCTATTCAGTCTTTTAAGATAAAGCTATAAGGCCACCTCCTCCACAAAGCCATCCGTGCTTCATCATTTAGAATTCCCTGTTTTCTGAATTTACTGTCACAGTTATTTTGTAAATTCACATGGAATGTGTCACTTTCTGATTTGCGAGGTGAGTATGTTCCTGCCTGATCACGAATACTGGGCTAGAAACACTTCGAGAACAAAATCTCTCTCTACTTCAACTTTGTATTTCTGAGAAGGGAAAACAGTCAAGAAGTATTTATTGAATCAGAATATATGACTATAGCCATACATATGTATTTTTTCTTCTACGCTAATACCATTCCCCACCCCCACCCCCCAACCCTCACCATGCCATTGTAAAACAAAAACCAAAACATTTCCAGAAAGCACTGAGGCTCACAACTTAACGGTAGCAAGGTCAGGAGTACCACCAGAGCAAACTGTGGACACCCACACAAGCAGGGAGAAGCTCACCTGACAGAGTCATTGGAGTCATGGCTCTGGGCAACCAACATGTCACTTCATTAAAAAGTCACTGTTCGTGAATTGCAATTACCATTTGGTTTGAAAGCATATGTTCATGACTAAGAAATTGTCTCTAGGCCCAGAGAAAGGATCTTGCTGGCTTTTCTAGAGGAAGTGAATGCCAACCAGAATGGCATCTATGTAAGCAACATTAGGCATGCTTTAAAATGTGCCCCCGTGATGAGCCATGAGAACTGACTTGCTATATGAAAGAACTCAGTGACTCTACCCCCATGCTACGCTCCGTGCCCACTCAGACAATAAGTTGGGATGGCTGTTTTATGCTAACTCTTCACATTCAATAAAACAAAGGGAAAGCTTTAGGCAGCCTTCCCTTCTTCTCAGTAATTGACGTTATTAGCGTGCTTTGCTCGGGCCCCCCCTTAAGCATGTTTATTTGCAATTCCTTCCAAATGTCACTTATTAGAAATTCCGCCTTCCTGATCCTGGAGGTAACAAACCTGGACACGCAGCTTTCAACAGCAAATGGAAAGAGGCTCAGTGTGTATCCAGAGATAAGCAAATTAAAGGGCATAAAAGACTGGGGCAGTTTACAGCTAAAGAGCATCAGTGTAATGTATGTAGAAATCACGCACTCTATTGCCTCATAACATTGCACTCCTACTGGCTCTTTCCCTTTACCCGGTGTGGTTGCCAGCAAAACCTAAACACGAAGTGTTCCACAGCCATGAACTAGTCCCAAATCACTGGACTGAAAAAATGCCATTCTGTAGTATGCCTACTGCTAAAGCTTCCATTAGTTGCCCAGGAGAGTGGCAAGAATAGCTCAGAGTAAGTCTTAGCCAAAAATACGTAATGACAACATATGGAGAAAACCAAAAGAATTATAAATGGAAAAAGATTAACAAATTCAGTGCTGCTAATGGGGCGGGGGGAGCTTTATGAGTTCTTTATGAGCTTAATGAGTTCTTTCATTCTAACATGGTGAGGGTTAAAAGCAATTTTATAAACCTAGTTTAAGAGAGGAAGGAAAAAGCTGCAGAAAGATCTGTGTGTTCTTTAGATGACATTTGAAACACACTTACATGCTTTTAAAAGCCATTTGTTGCTGTTACCATTCAGGTGGTATGCTTGAATGCTCAGAAAACAGCTTAAATTTGGGATACAGTGTTCTATCCTTAAAGGTTGGTTTAGATCGCTACTTTACAATAATTGGGGAATTCTTCCAGGTGTAATAGGTATATAGAAAATTCTAAGGTCTGAAAATTCCCATATAAAGGCATTTTAAATTTGCCATATTTCCCATGATCCTTTAACAAAATCAACTACAGATTTTCAGATTATTTTCCCATCCCGATTAAGGGTAACCACAATAACAACTACGTACTTCAGTGTTTAGCAGAACCGACCACACATTTTTGCCCTTAACTGAAGGGAAAACAACCATATGGACCTTGTTCTTAGCCAGGGCTCCATTAGCTAATTGAATTGACAAAGCCCAAGCAGTGAGAGACCATGGATTAGCCACATGTTAATGATTCCATTCCTTTGGCAGAGCTAATGGTGTCTTGTTTCAGCGCAGCCTAGAGAAGTTTGCCTCATTTTGAACAGGTTAGACAGATCAGTGCAATAGTACCAAAGCGCACCAAATATATCATTGTTTTGAGGAACAAGAAAAGGCAAAGTTAATTGCAGTCCCAGACCTTAAATGCCCGATATACCCAAAATATTATCATTCTAGCATATAATCAATATAAAACTTATGGAGGAGATAGTTTATATTCTTTTTTTCATTCTCGATCTTTGAAATCCGGAATGTATTTCACAGTTGCAGCATTTCTCAATGTGGATTGGCCACATTTCAAGTATTGAGTCCTTAACAGCCACATGGATTGGTGGCTAGTATATTGGACAGCGTAGGATTGAATGGTGACATGTGTCACTCCCATGTCTTTCCATTGTTCATACCCATAGTCCTTTTAAGAGTTTAATGCTTCTCGTTTATTCCTAAACACGAGCTGGACACAGAGCCATTCATAATGGTAAATTAACCTAAAGATAAAAGAATAACAGCTAGCTTGCTCCCTATTAAGGAAAACTGGATCTCTAATGAAAAACACATAATTTGTTCAGGTCTAAAAAGTACTAGGGGCAGAATATGGCCATTTTGATCCGTTTTGATCCACTTTGAAATAAGTGATCATATAATGCTTCAAGCCCCTTAAGGCATGATGTGAAAGTGTGGGTGTGAATAAGCCTCTTCCAAAATTTTGTAAACTTTCTGCTTCAGTTGTGTTGTGTACAACTAGCCTAGGGGGTATAGTGATCACATTTTCCTATCTGGAAATAGGGAAACACGATCTGACAAAGGAATGAATTGTGCCTATGTGATTTGTTGACACAAAAATCCTCATCCAGTCATGAGACTAAAATATGTTTAATGGAAAGACTGGACTGGAAAAAACAGAGTTATAGAAAATTAGGTTGTCTTCAGAGAGTTCACCAAACTTAGGAAGAATAAATAACTAAGGTTCTAGTTGGCAACGATAATGGGACCAACGAAAAGATTAGGGCTATGAAGAACCAACAGAGAATCCATTAGATTGCATCCTTACCTAATTTCTGTGACGGCAGTGTGAATAAGCCAGTGTTATTACAAATAACCAGAATTTTGAAAAATTGCTGAATTTTATTCCTAAAGTCAGGGTATCTGCCACTTCGCTCAATATCTACTTCTAGAATTAAAGGGTGTCATTTCATCACCTTGGGACATTTATTTTAATCTGTCCTGAATGTAATTATTCCATCAAGCTATTGTCACAAAATCCTATTAACTCAAAGAGTGATTGCATTATTCACTCCTTACTCATTCCTTGATTTCAGTGCCTATTAAATGCAAGTTTCAGGCAGCCAATATGAAGGATAACCTTAAGGGTTCTTACATCTTTTTGATTTTAGGCATTGTTTTCTACCTGGTATTATGAACATTGGTCTCAAAATGAGAATGTGCTAATATTATAGTTCATCATAATGATGCATCTAGGCTTAAGAAATTCAGAGAAGGCCTAATAAAATTTATTAATTTTAATAAAAATTAAAAATGAGGTTCATCAAATGACTGAAATACTTCCTTTGATTATCCTAAAAGGCAATCATCAAAAGCACCAGATTAGAACCAGTATAATGATGGATTCCTACACAAACAGTGGGATTCTACTTCTTGAATAACCTCTACAGAAATCAGGATTACAGTTTCTTAAACCTGAACACGTGATCCAAGGTAAGACAAAAGAACTTTTTATCTTGATTTGCAAATTTAATTACTCGAAATGACTTTGAACACTTTACAAAATGGATTATATTTATACATTGAACAAATCCACTTAACTAAAAAGATAAAAATAATATGAAATGATTGCTCAAGAAAATATGAAGTAGGAGGTCCCCATATCATAGATGCTGGTTACAAGTTTCTAAATTAGAATATGGAGTCATGACTTCTGGAAAGTTAGGTTTAATCATCTATGTGGTTGGCCCTAGAAAATGTCTTAAGTTGGTGAAATGTAACTTCTCTCCCCCTTTTTTAGCATCAGCGGGGTGCTCCTCTTTGGAACTCCCACTAGTTGCATATCCAAAGATATGACCCTAAAATATATCTCTCTTCAAATTCAAAGTATGCTGCAACTCTTTGAAAGTGGCCAGATTGAAGTAACCTTAAGGTTTACGAAGCAGACCTCCTTGATTGCCATATCACTGGAAGGACTTCTCTTTCTATAATTCAAGCTATCCAAAAGAACTACTGTAAATGTTTTATGCACCGCGAGTACCTACAGCCAAGGAAGAAGAAGAGAACATAGAGGGTGAAAGGAGGGGCAGGAACAAGAAAGGACAGTCGTAGTGTCTAGCTTATAGAAAGAACCCAAGGTATGCCTTTATCCAGTGAGTATTGAAGCACTTTCCTAAATTGATCTCTGGGGCCTCTCGCTTTCTAGGTCTAGACCTCTCTCCCTGGTCAAGGTTCCAAAGGCCCACCTCCTCCTCCTTGCAAGAATAGATCTAAATATCATTTACACACACATGACAGGCAACTAGTTAAATCTCTCCTGGGAATCAGTAGGCACTCAATAGGGAGTGAAATTGAAGTCAAGTGAATACTGTGAATGTTAGTTGTTCAGGTACCACTGGGCAGGAAGGAAGGCATGGGAAAGAGATCTTAACACTTTGTTTCAGAGAGCATGGCAGTTTGTCTGGGAATGCAACTGGAACCCTTTTATTTTTAATTAAATTAATTAATTAATTAATTAGTTTGTTTTTTAATCCTGGGGTTCGGGTTACTATAGTTGGAAGTAAAATTAAACAGAGGGTAACAGTTTTCTCTTTGGCACATTAATCAATTGCTCTGCTTAGGAGGTCCCTTAAACAGAAAAGAGTGAACAAATTTGGGCACCAGAGGAATCCTCTGGGCCTTAGCAATCACCTCCTCTTACCTGATGGAAAGCAAACAAAAACTGAGCCGGGGGGCAATGATGGTCTTTTTCCCCTTCTCTTCTCATATGCCCATTTAGGCTCAAATGTTCTTTAAAGAATTCAGAACTCTGTGCACTACATGAAGGCTTACTTTTGAGGGGAAAAGAATCAGAGAATGTCAAATTTAGATTTTTTCTAAATGTTTATTCATTTTTGAAAGACAGAGAGAGACAGAGCACAAGCGGGGGTGGGGCGGAGAGAGAGGGGGACACAGAATCTGAAGCAGGCTCCAGGCTCCGAGCTGTCAGCACAGAGCCCGACGCAGGGCTAGAACCCACAAACCCTGAGATCATGACCTGAGCCGAAGTCAGGCACTCAACCAACTGAGCCACCCAGGCGCCCCCAGAGAATATCAAATTTAGATTGTTCTGTCCAGAGACCAATGATTCCATTTTTCCTTCCCCCACTCATGCCAGATATCATTCATTTATCATTCATTCGGCAATTATTTACACACACCAATTATGTGCCATACAGACTGTTCTTGGAGCTAGATATAGATTAGTGAAACAAAACAGGAAAAGGTCCTTGCCCTTTCCTTGAGGTGAGACATATGTATACTATATATATATATATATATATATATATATATATGTGTGTGTATATATATATATACACACACACATATATATATAATAAATAATGTATAGAGTATGTTAGAAGTGCTACGGAAAACATAAAAGGAGAGTTAGGGAGAGGAGTGTTGGGTGGGGGGTGGCGGTTGTAATTTTAAATAGAACGTCAAGGTGGGCCCTATTGAAAATTTTGCACTTGAGACTTCAAGGAAAGGAGAGAGTTATCTATACAGATTGTTTTTTCAGTGGGGGTTAGGGGGAGGCAGTGGTAAGGAAGATCATATGTCCTAGGGAAACGCCTGTCTTTTTATGGTTTAAGGAGGTTACTGTGGCTGCAGAAAAAGTGATACAGAGGTAAGAGCAGGATAGGGGAGGAGGGTGGTCGGTGAGGCCAAATCAAGTGGGCCACATAGAGTCTTTTTTTTTTTTTTTTAATTTTTTTTAATGTTTATTTATTTTTGAGAGAGAGAGCGAGCACGAGCAGGGGAGAGACAGAGAGAGAAGGCAACACAGAATCTGAAGCAGGATCCAGGCTCTGAGCTATGAGCATGGAGCCTGACATGGGGTTGGAACTCACAAACCATGAGATCAAGACCTGAGCCGAAGTCGGATGCTTAACCAACCGAGCCACCCAGGTGCCCCGGCCACATAGACTCTTGAAAGGACTTTGGTTCTGAGTGAAATCAGGAACATTGTTTTGAGCAGTCAAGGGATTTAATTTGACTTGAACTTTAATGGATCACTCTGGCAATTTGTTGAGAATAGATCCTTGAAATAAGAATGTAACCAGGAGGCTACTGCAGCTAATGTAGATAATGGTGCCTCTGATGGGAATAGCAACACTTAGGAAGGCAAATTTGTAGCTATAGACACTGGCAGATGGGTTGGTGTGGTGGCAGGAGTCTGTGGAAAGTCTATTCTGATTGCTTCTCTTTCCTCAGGGAGCTAAGAAGCCAGATCATCAGCTGAGAGTGGGGACAGAAGAGAGGAAGTGCTGGCCCTAAGAGTAAAGAAGAGGCCGGGCTGAAATAGCTGGATAGGGAAGAGGAAATGAAAACTAGGGAAAGACAGCATGACTAGTGGCATCAACAGTGCTTACTGCTCGGTATTGCCTCCGTTCCCACAGGTATCAAAATCTTCCTTCGCCCAGAACCTCCCAGCAGCCCTATTGATCGATCTGAGTTGGCAGATGAGACAATGTGTATTTCCCAGTTCTGATCTAATCTGACCTACTCCTACGGTAAATTGAAGTCCAGAGAGTGTCTTTTAAACTGCCATCTTTGAGGATCATTTGAATTACCAATTAGCAAGTGCTCTAGTAAGGAAAACAATTAGAATGCCTATCTAAATATCATGCACCACGAGAGCCTGATAACTACGGCTCCTGGGAATTCATGCTATAGGATAAGGGTACCAAGGGCTGCAGCTGAGTGTCTGAAACATGAATCATATTAATGCAGTGGGAATAAGACACCTGCTCAATGGATTTCTAATTAACTCTTAGATCTTTACATTCTGGCTCAAAGTTATATCTTCTGCACATCCTGGCTTTAGTTTTCAAAAGGTTCCAGGGAGATCAGCCAGAGTTTGTCTTTTGAGTAGACTGGCATGACTTTTCAACAGGACCCAAAAGAATCACATTTGATTTCAAGAAATTGAGGAGATAATTAAGAATGTGCTAGTCACTACTGAGTGTAGTTATGTATGCTTGCTTCTGCAATTTAGAAGGGGGAAAAAAAGGTCCATTCAAGTCATCTTAAAAGGGTTCTTGCTATAAAATAAAAGTTAGAGGAGGGGTAAATCTGCAACGCCAATGATTTTCTTGCTTTACCAGTAACTTAGTATTACATAACGAATGCTGAATTATCAAAGCATTTACTGACATTTCTTCACACACACTGGGAATTGGTTTGTGGCCTTCAGAACTCTCCACTCTTCCTAACTGCTTCTCAAAGTTCTCTCTCTCCTCTCCTTCCCACTCAGTTTACTTCTTGGAAGCCTTGTTGACCTTTGCGATCATTTCCTCTCTCTTACCTGATCTTCGTCTGCTCGTAAGTCCATCCCTTTTCTCATGTTCAGCATCTTAGAATGGAAAAGTTTATAAAGCACCATCAACACCACAAAGCCACATGCAATTATGAACAGGTACCCAGGGCTAGCTCACACATGACAGAGTCCTTGTGGGATTTTATCAAGACTCTCATTTTCAAGAGGGCTATCCCTTTTAGAAAAATCAAGCCATTCTTAAGCGGATCTTTTCTTTGTTTTTCCAGTCCAGAAATAATTGCTATGTCAAGTTCAATAATAAAATGAATGGCTGCTGTTGACTGAGGACCTACTCTGGGGTGTGGAGCTAGTGAGACTCTCCTAGTCATCTCACAACAACCGTGCCAGCCTTGTCCCTTTTCATTTTTTTTTTTTTCCTGTGGATACTCATTAGATCTGAAAGTCCTACAGATTGGCATCTCTAAAGTAAAGCAGTTTGTCCTATAAAATTTTTTAATGATGTTAGGACTTTTAAATTCAGTTTGTGACATTTTGTTTGTCATTTTAAGGAGCCAGTGGAACCTCCAGTTGGTTTTTTTCCAATAGGCAGCCACTAATGTGGACCAGAAGTTTACAACAAAGATACAGATGAGAAAATCATTGATGCTGAGATGCGAGTGATAGGCACAGGTCTAGCAAAAGAAAGAGATCCTCGGAGGCACAAGAAATGGCTGACAGCAGCATCTTGGGAGATTTTCATATTTTGGTAGTGGGAAGAGAAAGACAAGCCATAAAAGGATCCAGTAGGGGCAATGGAAAAAGCTAAGTAGCAGACTTCTGAAAGAGTTAAGGAAGTCGAAGGAATAACTCTTTAAGGTGCTTCAAGTGGTCAGGGCTATAGAGGTCAGCACCATAGAACTCTTATAGATATGGAACTTAGAAAAACAAATCATGGAACTTAGGAAGAAAATCAATCATCCTTAAGAGGGTTAACAGCAACATGGTGGGTGAAAAAGACAGGTTCCAAGGGACTAATAATACTCTTATTTCATGGGAGTGGATAGAAACTTGGGGACAAATGGAAGAATGTTACTTTTAGAGTGAAGGGTAGAGTGATTCATGGGTATCACAATAAAAGCCTAAGAAGTGGTACATGAATTGAATAGGGGACTGTATATGATACCATAATTCTATACTTAATAAACACTCAATAAGCAAAATGTAAAGCAGAAATAAAAGAAGAATGAAATACACAATGAAAAATGATTTAGCCATAAAAAGAGGGTATAATGCTGAGCAAAATAACCCAATCAGAGAAAGACAGATACCATATGATTTCACTCATATGTGGAACTGAAGAAACAACACAAATGACCAAAGGAAAAAAAAAAAGAGACAAACCAAGAAGCAGACTCTTAACTATGGAGAACAAACTGATGGTTACCAGAGGGGAGGTGGGTAAGGGATGGGTGAAAGAGATGATGGGGATTCAAGAGCACACTTAGCACGATGAGCACTGAGTAATGTGTGGAAGTGTTGGATCACTATATTATACACCTGAAACTAATACTAACCACTGTATGTGAACTACACTGAAGTTAAAATTAAAAAAAAAACTTGAAAAAAATAAAAGGAATTTTGAATAAATTCATAATATATTCTCCAGCACACTGCATTTCTCTTCATTTTTAAAATATATAAATATTTTACGTAATTTAAATAAACAGTGAAGAAGAGGAGGAGGAGAAAAATAAAGAATCTCAATATGGCTCAGAAAAGGGGGCTGAGGAGGGGACATAATTCTTAGGCATCCTAAGGGAGGAGATGTAAGTGATAGTTCCTTTTTCTGGTGACTATCTGATACTTATCATTAAGTGCTAGTCAGATGAGATGCAGTATCTTGAAGGCATCATGAACACCTCAAAGAAGGAAGGGTAGAGCACTAAAGAGTGAAGGCTTTTGAGCCCCCCTTTTCCCTCCAGGAAACATTAAAATGTTTTCAAATTCTAGGCCAAGTGGCTTAGTTTCAGAGTTCCTCTTATGCAGCCGTGCTGTCTCCTTCCAGCAGCCACATGTCCTATGGATGGATCTATAAATTCGGGACAACAAAGTGAATGTGTAGAGGCCGGGTTGGGGGTGGGCAAGAGAGGTAAGACTGAATCAGGGCCAGCGGCTGCCTACAGGCAACTCAACGGAACACTCATGTCTGATTTGTGGAAGTGACATCATCATTAGCTTCAGATCAATACTGGCCAAAATTGAAGAACTCAACTGTGGTGTGGCAGCTTTAAATCTTTAAAATAGATGACCAAGTTGACTCTTCCCTGTAGCCCCCCTCTTGGACTTCAGAACTGATGGCACATTTTCATTTCTAATTTTCAGCCTCATCCAGTTCCTGGTTGATACTAGCCTGCACAGATGATTTGCTGGGGCAATCACAGAGTGTGACTCGGGAATAAAACCTGCTGCTTTAGGTTAAAGATGTCTATTCAGAACTGCATTCCTTGCTTTCTGCCCCACCCCATCCTCCTGTGCACATGGTCTATAGTCCAGGGAAATAAAATAGCCTTTTCAAGACGAATGTGTTTTACCAGTAGATGGAGTAAATGCTTCCCAGAATCCTGTACCTACTAGTTAATGGACTGGTGTCTCAAAAAGAGACAAAGCCACCACCAACAACTGATTCTGGAACTTAATGTATAATAGCAGGTGGCGAACGTGATCAATGACATGGATGGCTCTTGCCTGAAATGTTTTGTAAGAGAGGAGACACTTATTCACATATACATATATGAATAATGAATAAATGAATATATGAATAAATATACGGATATATGAATATATATGAATAGATAGATGAATAAATGAAGGTAAGCAAGAGGACACAGAGGAAACTTGGAGTACTCACAATCCCTTCATTTCTTCACAATTTTGCCTAAAATGAGCCCAGCACCTGGGGTACGATCCCAAGTGCAATTTCTCCCCCCTTCATCTTAAATGTTTTTCAAAAGGGATCCTTTTACTCTGTGGTTTGGTGAAAGGGCGGGATGGGGGAAGTCCACTTTGCAGCTGGTACAACACAGAAGAGAGCTGCGTCAACTCTCAAAGGCTGCCAAGCCTTTCTTTTGGCAGAAGCACTGGGGATATTACACTGGGGATAATTTATCACGCTTGCTTTGGATGTTCCAAATTTGCAAGCCGTGGCTAATTTCCAGAGACAGCAGGGCAATAAACTCCACTTTCCTAAGAGAAAAACAGTAACCGCACCACCTTTCAATTAAATGGGCCATGGAAAACGAAGAGCCACCCATGATCATGGATATTCAGAAATCCTCAGAAAGCCGGAGTGTGGCCACTAGTGGTGGGAATAATGACTGTGCACCCGGAGAAGCCTGGCTTCACGGGTATTAGGAATTGGCATGTTCATCTGCTTCCACATTTGTCTCTTTCTGTACATTTTCCTGTATGAACACACAGGCACACATGAACCCTCACGTGTGCAAGACCAAAACACAAGTATTGGATGCTCATGGAGGAATTATAGCCTCTTCTGTTATGCATCAGGTGAAGTTTTCCTCACAGTCTCTGGGATCTCCTTTTCTCTGCTCTTTTCTTAATCTCCTGGTGCCTCCTTGATCATCCAAGGCCCCTTGGAGCAGGAAGCAAACAACTCCTCCCTCTAGATCAGTGAGCCACACTGGGCAGCTGTCCTCAACCCCTCAACGCTTCCTAAATAGGTCTGCGGTCTTTTATGTTTCCTGAGCCAGGTGTTCAGAAACTGTGTATTGTGTTAATGAATCAGTATTTTACAGGGGGGTTCCAGGCCACCATTCAAAGGAACGCAGATGGTGGGCATTTTGAGTGGGTGACTGGGGGGTAAAAAGGATGGATGTTTGGGGGTGAGAATCTCATCCTAAGTGGGAAGCCTACTTTCAGATGGTCCTACTACTTTTGTGGTCCAGGATCATGCCATCTGATTACATTAGCATCTCATGTGTTCATTACAGAATCCAGACCAGGACCACACGGTGCCTCTAACTTCAGAGAAAGTGAAGCAACCCCAATAGTGTGAGGTTTACACAACCTTTGACTCAACGGTCAGTTTCTCTCCCCTCTCCAGTTCCTGCAGGGTAGGCTGCCAGCTTAATTTTTGTCTCCTGATTTTTGTTTCTATGGATATGTTAATGGTTTTACAGGATCATTTCCTATGGTGCAGAGGAACACCTTGGGCCAGTCTCTATTTTCAAAGTCAGAAATGCTGTGAAGTCAGGCAGGATCTCGTGAATTCTGTAATACGCTAGAAATATCTTCTAATTTCTTTTTTTGCACTAATCCGTAAAGGTAACTCAACAGTTTCCCTTCTTTGCCCTGCTGAAACATTTATAAAAAAATATGCATCTAGAAAGAGGCCAATAGATGTTAGCTCTTATTATTTTTATCCTATAATTGCTGAAGCTAATCCTATTTCATGGTTTGCAGCCCCCAAACCAATGGATGTTCCCTTTTGTCAGGATCCTAACAAACGTCTCTGCCCTGGTCTGATACCAGCAACTTGTGTTTAGGTGTTTATGGCTGGTGGTGGGTTGACATATATGCCTTCCTAGTGCATGTTATTTCATGACCTGACCTCTTCTTCGAGCTTCAGCTGCTTTCGGACTTCTACTCTGTCCTGTATGGTCTCTCAGATGTGTCTCTTCCAGACCCTGTTGAGGCAGGTCAAGGTCATCTTCTGAGTTCAGAGAATTCTCACTTTTTAGTGAACTGTGATCCCAATCTCCACCCTAGACCATGTACAGGAGCCAAATTAACCACAAGGTCAGGCTTTGCTAAAATTATCCCGTCTGTCAGTCTCCTGGCAAACGACGAGTTTGAAGATTTTAATCACAACATTGACACACACAATGCTAATTTCATACAGTTATGTAACTTAACTGATAAGCCCATCTAAGCTTTACTTGCATGGTAAGAGACCTGAGGTTAAAAAGTGAAACATATTAACTAACCATATGCTTAATTTACATTTACCCAACAGCAAGCGTTTCTGAAATCTGAAATAAACAAACATGGGGTGAAGGGATTGCGTGAAGGCAGGTCTTCACATCCAGAACCAATATTAAGAGCAAGAGAACAACTAATTTGTCTCAATGGGGTAGCAAAGGGACACAGCCTTCAGAATGTCGTGGGAGATTATATTTCAACGACTTACAGTTAATTTGAAAACTGACTTAGCTCTGGCCCTATTATTAATGACAGTTTCAATCAATGACCATTTTGTATCTAAATTTCACTTTATCTGTATTTCTCCTCTCTTCTACCTATTAGGATTCCTGGACTACTTGACTTACATTAAAAATGTTCTAGTTTCTGTGGCTAGTTGTGTTTTGCTTTGATAAACTCATTGCAAAGTGTGTGTAATTATTGCATTGCGAACAAGGGAATGGCAATAAATTTAGGCATAGCATTTTTGAACAAAATACAAGCAGCTTGAAAAACTGTTTCTGAATGACAAGAAATTTGGCATGACCAAGTAGGTGAAAAGTACCATTATACATCTTTACGTATTGAAGTTTATGTCTATAGAGCAAAGGGAGAAAAAGAGGAAGCATACTGGAGGTATTAGCCTGTGTACTTTTCTGATTTTACGGATGATCACATTTATCTAGGGCCTATAATACTTTATAAAAGATGAAAACATTCTTGTGGGAGGAAAAAACCAATTAACTTCCTTGCTTGCAGAGATGGGTAACCTTGTTTCTTCTATCTTAGATTTCAGTAGGACACCCCCATCTTTGGATGAAAAATGCTGACCGGTGTGTTCTGGGAATCTTGGCTCACCCCGAGGCTAATGAGCACAGTGTCCTGGCTGTGTGCCCAGCTTTTGTGGCAGGGAGTTACCCCCAGTGCTTTTTTTAACTTACACTAAAGTTTGGACTTAGAAAGCAAGATCCGCCAGCGCATCAGAGGAAATAGGGCTTTCCCTCTATAACCATCGACACCAAATTCTATTTCTACCTGCAGCCCTGGAATCAGCCTCTTTGGTCTGATTTAATCGCCATATTCACACCCATCTCTGTTGGCGAAGTTAAAGAGGGAAGAGTGCGGGTAGGACTCTTCTAGTTTGGGGGAACCCAATCTATGTGCCCCTTTCAATGGGGACGCAGGAGAGGGGTTGGGTCGTGGGGATGAGTCCTAAGGAGTGTATATATGCACCGAGGAGGAAAGGCAGAGCATGTGACACAAAGGGCAAGTGCAGAAGAGTAGCTCTCACTTGACCTTGTTAGGCTTCCTGCATGGAATTAAATTTCAGAAACTGGCGAGGCTCGCAAGGAGTAATTACTGCAATTGCCTCACCCCCTACTGTCAGCACATGGCAAAGTTTGCTGTGGGTAGGGCAGCAGGCAGTTCTTTCCGAACATTTCAAAATATTGGTAACATTTTCTTAAATTTCTCACCAACCCACAGAGATGATTTGGAGGCATCCGAACTCTTCTGTCCAAGCCAATGCTCAGAAAGTATCCCAAAGCAGCAGGAGTAGAAATGCAGTGACAATGTACGCTTGCATTGATGTTCTCTGATATACAACGCGACCGAAGGGCATTTTTACAAAGGCCCCAAGCACCAAAATCACAAGGTAAATTTTCCCCTTCAATCTTTCATTTAGTAAACTGTTAGCCTAGCTCACAAGTCTTCTGAGATCACTTCAGCCTATAGCCATGATGTTTTTATTTATTTATTTTTTTAACGTTTAAAAGTAGCCATGAAGGAGTCAAATCAGTATCTTCACTAGTTTTACTGAGTCCATAGGAGAGATGTATTACAATTCAGTTTCCCATCCATGAGATGGCCTGGAAAACGAAAACGATGCAGCCCAGTACAGCCACCCCTACCCACCCCCCACCCCCGCCGGAGAGAGTGATTTTATTTATTTATTTTTTCAACGTTTATTTATTTTTGGGACAGAGAGAGACAGA
>NW_024412419.1:33369446-33369782 GCF_014898765.1 Herpailurus yagouaroundi
CACAGACAGCGAGATCGTGACCTGGCTGAAGTCGGACGCTTAACCGACTGCGCCACCCAGGCGCCCCGAGAGTGATTTTTTTTAAAAGCGGTATATCAAGTCCAGTAAGGCAGAATTTGACTGAAATTGCAAGTAAATAAGATGATTTTTGTCTTGCCTGAGAGAGGTGGATCACTATTTCTTATGTTTCTTTTCTTTTCTTTTTTCTTTCTTTCTTTCTTTCTTTCTTTCTTTCTTTCTTTCTTTCTTTCTTTCTTTCTTTCTTTCTCTTTCTTTCCTTCCTTCCTTTTTCCTTCCTTCCTTCCTTCCTTCCTTCCTTCCTTCCTTCCTTCCTTC
>NW_024412419.1:33369792-33492438 GCF_014898765.1 Herpailurus yagouaroundi
TTCCTTCCTTCCTTCCTTCCTTCCTTCCTTCCTTCCTTCCTTCCTTCCTTTTTCCTTCCTTCCTTCCTTCCTTCCTTCCTTTTTTCATCTCAGGCAAATGAAGCCAAAGTCTCTTGGCTCTTGTTGTACCTTTGAACCTGCGGCCTTACAGCTGGCTAGCAATGAACCTGAAAAAGAATCATCATGGCTATGACTCTATAGGTTTTTCTTTGACGAAAAAGAGGGAATAGGAACAAAGAAGAGGAGAGAGAGAGAGGCAGGGAAAGAGGAAGAGGGGGGGAAAACAGTGGAGAGAAGAGGAAAGGGAAAGGAAGGGAAGGTCAGAGATGTAGGTTAGAAAGGGGGAGAAGAAACAATTGAGGCATCAGGGCTCCCCGGGGAGTGGAACTCTGACAGCTGAGGCATCTCTTATTTGGCTCCTTCACCTGCCTAGAGAGAGAAGAGCGCTGTTTTGAAAGGGGCTCATTAGTGAATCAGGCTCAGGCTTGACGCTTTAGCCATCAGGGTTTGGGTGCTTGTTGCGAGGGCCCTGCTTGGGCACAGGTCTTTGCCCTTTTGCTTTGCCGCTTGCTGACCAGCTAACCAGCGGATCCAGAGACTGGTTTCATCTCACAGCTCTTCAGTTTTATTTTCCTGACAGTGCAGTACTTCATTAAGAAAAAGGCACTCAGCTGTTAATTTCTGCTAACGCTTAGCCTGGCCAATGAAATATAAGCATGTGCCATTCTGTGTCTATTTTAGGGTAGGGATGTGGAGGCGGTTAAACTCTGCTTGGGTTACAGCTCTCTGCATTCACCTCATTCTTCCCAGCTCTGTCTTCTTTGTTCATCCTTCTCCTGACAGGCTGCCTGATGGTTACAAGAACGGTGCGGAATTGTAACAGGCTCAGACTGGATGAAGGAGGGAAGGCGATCAGGCGATCTTCTTAATAGTTTAAAACATACATATAACCTTTTCTTAAGAGAATATCTGAATGCTCTGAAGTATTAGTCACTGCTGTTTGAACGTTTTATCTTCCTAGGGGGAAAATTAAAATTCTCCTGTGCCCGCCTTCCATCTTCTCTCTCTTCCTAGCTTGTAGAAATGACTGGGGGCACCCCGGCCCCGCCCCCCCCCCCTGGGGGAAGACCCATTTGTAACTAGTCTCTGGTGCTGTATTGATCACTACTTTACAATATCTAATGTACGAAATGTTGGCCTCAGGAAAGCAAGCAGCAATTAATGGGTTAAGTATACAAATGATTAAATATCTGTTGGATTCACTTCCATTAAGTAAATATTTTATCGCGAGAACAACTTTTCTCTCTCATCTGTTGGATTGTCAGTGTATTAGAAGTGAGCATATCCTGGAGGCGCCTGGGTGGCTCAGTCGGTTAAACGTCCAACTTCAGCTCAGGTCATGGTCTCACGGTCTGTGAGTTTGAGCCCCACGTCAGGCTACGTGCTGATAGCTCAGAGCCTGGAGCCTGCTTCAGATTCTGTGTTTCCCTCTCTCTCTGCCCCTCCCCTGCTCATGCTCTGTCTCTCTCCGTCTCAAAAATAAATAAAAACAAAAAATAAAAAAAAAGTGAGCATATTCTGATTTACTATAGGAAAGGGGGGCGGGAGGAGGATGAGCAAGAGATTTGCCTTGTGTTTGTAACCATCAGAGACAAAGCAGGAATGAGCCTTCAAGAACCAGAGCAGGTCTTGCCTAGAAACTACACAGGGGGCCACCTAAGTGGGTCCAATGTAGCTCAGCTATAAATACGCCCACCACAAAGATATTAAAGGGCCTGAAATTTTCATTTCATCGGGACTCATGTGACATTTGGCAGGGAAATGACAGTGAAGTGTCTAGTGATATAACCATCCCTTAGCATCATACTATTTCAACCGAACAGAAAAGGTATGGGCATAGCATGAGATAAAGCTGTCTCCTAGAGTCTGGTTGGTGTCCTGGGGAGATCAGAAAAGATTGGGATTCTGCTAATGAGAAGTTTCAAGAGGCAGAGGCAGAGAAGCCAAAGAGGCACCTTGCCTCTTTTACAGATATGATGGGAATCAGGCCTTCCTAAAAGCCCCTCGTTAACTTCACTATTTAGAACTGGAAGGTACTAAAAGCTACAACTCCATCCTTTTATGAGAAAGGAAGCAGAATCTCATGGAGGTGTTAAAGAAGTCACAGCTGGAGAATAGGAATGTTTTAGTATGTGCTTGGCACTCCGCTAAGTGGTTTGAGGTGCGCATACCTCATCTAATCCAATGATTACCAGCCATGGCTACGCATCTTAATCACCCATGGAAACGAGAAAATACATAGTTGCATATGTGTTCCAATCCACCATCCACTGGACGCTCAGATTTCTTACACTTTGGGGTACAGCTAGGTGAGTGTAGTGTTGAGTTTTCTGGTTTTTTTTTTTTCTTTCTTTTTTTTTCTTCTTCTTCTTCTTCTTTTTTTTTTTTTTTAGCTGCACAAATGATTCTGAGTCACCGCAGGGTTGAAGACTATTTGTGTAATTCTCACAATTTTTGACTCAGGAATATTACTCCATCTTCTCCAGAAGATGAAAGTGAAGTTCATGTCTTGAGGGGACTAGAACCCAGGTCTATACTTTCTGGTTCCTTAGTTTTTTTTCCGTTTAACACAACTTGCCCGGAGGGCTGAAGTCTTGGGTTTAGAGTAGATAAGCGCGATTCTTCCAAGTGTATTCCACTTTATCCTCTGAGTGTTCCATGAGAAACCAAGGAATGTATTTGCCGGCAGCAGGGTGTATGGAAAAGAGCACAGGGATTTGCACTGCAGTGTTTTTAATGTTGGTTAATTGCGTGACTTATGGGCATGCCACCTTGCTAAGCCTCAGTTTCTCATTTCCATAATGGGAATGGCAAACAATATCTCAAATTGCATATGAATATGAAGTGAGAAAAAATCTATACAGTAGTGAAACGAGTGCCTGGAACATAGTAGTAGTGTACGAACCGTTCACAGTACTGAACAAGCAGCAATTCTTTTTGCTATGTTTATGGCTACTAATAGCTTGCTCTTGCTCTTTGCCAGACCATGGCATTTATCCCGTTTTGCAATCCTTTCCCCTTTTCTGTAAACAAAAGAAAGCAGTGACTGGGGAGAGGGCACTAGAGGTGGGATAGAGTCAAAGATTATAATGAATCACGCAGAATCTCTCTCACACCTAGTGTAAGATGCATAATTTCTATACACGGGGCTTGATGGGAAAATGAGGTTGGAGCAGGGGATGTGTCGGGAAGCTGCATTTATGCCTATCAAACCCTCTATTTTTTCTCAGATGGAGACGGGTGGGGGAGGTGAAGGTCCCTCCCAGAGATGACACCACTACCTAAGCATCACACTACCTTGGCCTCACTTGGATAAGCACATTTGTCTGGTGTAATCCTAGGAGCTGCTAGACATAGACAAGTACTTTCATCACTTGAACGGTGAGCTTCAGTGTTAGAGTTGCTCTATTTATACTTTGCTCTGCAGGCAATCCTGATGCTTTTACATAAGTGGCAAGCTCCACTACCTTAGCAAACAAGTAAATAGGGTGAGAAACAGTACTCTCTTTTCCGTACGGGCGTGTGATGAATTCCCAAGCCAGCTTCACTTCCCATTATTCTGGCCGACTTACCCATTTTAAATCACCTGAGATGACAGTGGGTTTTATTGTTTTCCCCTCTCAAAGCCGGGCCTTGATATGACAGTTACTTTGCAAACACATGGGAGCTGGCTGGGTGACAGGCAGGGCAAGGGATGGCGAAGTGGGCTGGTTCAACTCTCCCAACGTAATTGCTCAAACTTAGCCTTGCTGGGTCTATTTGGCACTTCTGTGATTACATACTGTTCCAAGACTCAAGAAGATGAAGGTTTGGAAGCATTGCATACCATGTGTATTTTCGCGGCACTGCAAACTTCTCTGGTTTCAAGGGTCAGCTTTCTGATCCATGCAGAATTGAAACAGAGGCTTGGGAAATCAGAGATTGCATGGGGGAGCCACACACCTGCTCAGGCACAGGAAAGGCCTGGAATGCCAAGGCACTTGAGCATAATCTGGTTTCTGTATACAGACCTGGATCCTTCCTCCACGGATGAGGCAGTTACAGACACTTAGGATTCTGGAAAATACCTGGATGCTCCTACCCTACCCCTTCTACTCTGAGGGCAGAGGAGAACCAACAGTATAGGTATTAGACTGATTTACATTTTGTTTCCTTCTTAGAGATGAAGTGGAAGCACCGTTGATTAATGTGTCCACACTTGAATGTCCATAAATGTAGCAAATGCTGGCGTCCAGCTGTTAATGAATGATCTAAAAGATTACTTGGTAGCTTTTAGTATAATCCTGAAATTAGTTAATGGAAGTGCCACTAATGAACATCTATTAATAGAGGCAACTGATGTTAACACTGCTAATGTAATGGCCAGGAGGTGTAATAAAACGTGTGGACAGAGCAAACCTAATACTGTTCTATATCAAAGTAGCTCCCTTGAAAAATGTAAAGCCAGGTAATGATTACAACTAGGAGGCATTTTAACAACAGGGTCATTGCTGGCAGGGCTCACCATCGAGTTTTAAATAGAGTAGTGGACAGCTATACTTTGAGACCTTCATTCTCTGTGGGACCTTTCTTGATTACTCTTACTGGGTGTCAAAGCTCTGATTATTTCTCTGAACTCTTATCACATAACAAGGAGCCTTTTAATTTGATATTTTTTTTTTAATTTTTTTTTTTTCAACGTTTATTTATTTTTGGGACAGAGAGAGACAGAGCATGAATGGGGGAGGGGCAGAGAGAGAGGGAGACACAGAATCAGAAACCGGCTCCAGGCTCTGAGCCATCAGCCCAGAGCCCGACGCGGGGCTCGAACTCACCGACCGCGAGATCGTGACCTGGCTGAAGTCGGACGCTTAACCGACTGCGCCACCCAGGCGCCCCTTAATTTGATATTTAAGTTTCTTTATGGTTCTTTGTCTTATGGGTGTTGGAAACTATTAGCAATAGAAAACAGGGACTCTCTATGCATAATAGGATGGCTTTTTGTTTTTAATTTTTTTAATGTTTTATTTATTTTTGAGAGCGAGAAACAGAGTGTGAGTGGGGGAGGGGCAGAGAGAGAGGAGACACAGAATCTGAAGCAGGCTCCAGGTTCTGAGCTGTCAGCACAGAGCCCGATGCGGGGCTTGAACTCATGAACTGTGAGATCATGACCTGAGCTGAAGTCTGACGTTTAATCGATGAGCCACCCAGGTGCCCCAAGGATGTTTTTCATCTCACCCGGGGCTGAGTGAGTCCCATCCTCTGTGACCTCTTAGAGTGTTTTGTTTCTTTATATCCTAATCATACCAATGTGGAAAAAAAGAACCATTAATTTCTCTCCTTTACGAGGTTCTTTGGAATTAGGCATTCTGTCTTGTATCTCTGATTCCCTACCTCCGGCACCAGGCTCTGCAACAATGCCAGGGCAGTGCTGATTATTGTGGCCAAAGAGATAATTGTGTCGTTTGGACTCAGTTTGTGCCTTTGTCTTAGGAAACTCAGAAAACAAGGGGCTGCTCCCTGCCTTCCAAGGGCTCACAGTCTAGACATACTTATGTAGAATTCAGCTCATCCTGGGAAATGAATTCCCGCAAGAGGAAATGCACTTAGCATATGTGTAGTGTGTGCTGAAAATTGCTTTTTTCTTTCCAAATGAAATCATTTATTTCATTAAAACAAAACAAAACAAAACAAAACAATTTCCCTTGATTACCGCCCTTCATAAATAAAATTATCGTCAAGGCCCTGACACAGCTCTCCGCTATGAAATACAGAACTCTTGAAAGTCAGTTATTCTCCACCTCATCGCGTCTCAGTGTAAAGGATACCCACGCTCTAGTATCACACACGTGAGAGCTTTTCTTTCTTCCCGCAGTAGATATTAGCGTTCACTCTGCCTATGCGCAGACGACATACACAGATACACCTCCGTGGGAATTCACGTACATAGAAGCAGCAAGATGGAGCCAGTTTTAGCTTTGGGGGCCACGGGATGATGTGGAAAAGCCTGCCGTCTACACCGGCGTGGCACTGGAATGACAGCCAAATGGAAGCAGCTGCAGCTGCCTGAGAAACAAAGCTGGAGAATTTGACAGCAGAAGCAAGCGGCTGCAGCCCAAATCCCCGGGTGTCAAGAGCCCTGCTGTGGGGCCTGGCGAAGGCAGTCGTGGATTGGCACCACTGAAATCATGGGTTTCGCTAAATGGCTTGCCTTTTATGAACCTTTGAGAAAGGGAAAGCAAGTGTTCTCTCATGTATTCAAGCCGTTATTTGTTGAAAGGCTACTATGGGTCAGTCACGATTCATTTCATAATGGTTATATGCTAAAATGCTCACATGTTAATAAATTGTATTTATTTTTTAATGTTTATTTATTTTGAGAGAGAGAGAGAGAGAGAGAGCATGCTTGTGAGCAGAGGAGGGGCAGAGAGAGAGAGGGAGAGAGAGAATCCCAAGCAAGCTCCCTGCTGTCAGCGCAGAACCTGATGTGGGGCTCAGTCTCATGAACCCTGAGATCACGACCTGAGCCAAAATCAAGAGTCGGACACTTAACTGACTTAGCCACTCAGGCACCCCAAATTGTATTTATTTTTATACGTAATCTAATAACCATAATCGTGATGCTGACTGATTTCAACCTTTCATTTTGACTATGTACTAAAAAGCTGGTTACCTGGCTGCTATTCACATATAAACCGAATTTCTTCCATGTGCAATTAACATGGATAAAACTTGAGTAGAAAAGGTGCCAATTAGAGACAGCTAATGACCTCTGACCCCACTGAGATGCATGAATACCATTTTCCAAATTATAAAAAAATAGAAAAATAACAATGCAGCTCAGAAAAATATATTTTCCCATAAATAAAGATAATTTGTATTTAAGAACACAACTTGGGAACTAATTAAACAGAGAAAACACTTCAAACGATCGCCAGAGAAACCCCTTAATTCTTTTCAAAGTAGAACCTGTCCTCGTATTTCTCTCTCTCTTGTACTCTCTATGCGGCTACAACACTTCATTTGTTTAGTCAATCAAGAGTTGACATTATCTGCAAGATGCTCTGCTGACAACTCTCCCAAATACTTCTAGATCGTTCTATTCCCACAGCACTGCACCACTGTTGTTGATGTGCTCCATCTCCATGTCCTTTCCTGGAAGGGACTGTGATCTTCTGAGCATCACCCGATGACTATGCTTTTCTAAAAATGCTTTGGAAACAGCCCGGCAGCATTTATGTTGTGTGTCATACACATTATCTCTTTACCCCATTGTATTTTGTGCTTGGTTCCTTAAGGAGCAGTTATTCGTGTGTAAAAGAAAGACTGTTAGGAAGGAAACAGTATGTAGGTTGAAGCTACGAATGACGTACATCTACAAGAGTCAAGTTACTAATGACCATGACGTTGGTACAAAAAGCTGGGTTAGTTCCTGTCTCACTAGATGGATTCAGATACTTTTGTGGTGGTGGTGTTGATCTGTGAAAAGCCCAACCAAAACTCGGAACTAAGGTCTAGGAAGATGAACTGATTTTTTAAAATACAAGTCCAAATCTGGCGCTAGAACTTCAGCTACCATAAATCTCTATATCCCCAGTTTGGGGCCTTTGTGCAGACTCCAGGCTCAAGGAGAAGCCACTGTATTATGAGAAGGCTCTGTGAGCTTATGGCTTACGTGAGCCCCAGCCGGTCCAGAGACATTATGGGTTCCCCTCAAGATGAAGCTTTTGTAGGTTTGCCTTGGTTCCTCAGTTCTGTATACAAATCCTCAGCTCCAGACAAACCCTGGGCACTTGCGCCTTCTTGCTGTTCTTACTTTGTGCCTTTCCCGCTTCTTGGAATGCTCTGACCCTCATTAGTTCATTCAGGTTCCCTTAACGCACATTCTAGAGGATGGCTTTCATCCTAACAACTCAGGTCAGATGAGAAGCACTACTTAGCTCTACACTGTCAAACAAGACAAACACTTGCCCTTACCTGTTTTACAATCTTAGTTCAACAAGGGAGATGGTTACAATTTTCCATCTCAGCTTTTACTTGATTGCTAAAAGGATGCAGGAACACAGTATGCATGGTTCGGTAAATGGGAAGTGTTTATGTATTGTTCAATTTTCCGTTAAAATTATAATTAATTGAATGTTGTTTAGAATTAATGAGCCTAAGCAGATATTTCATATAAAATGTAATGCAAATTTTGTATGTAAATCAAAGTCTGCTCTTTACCATATTTACTTTACAGCCTACACGAACAAGAGCTAATAGTACGTTTGTCAACAAATTAAAAGGATGACTTTTTTTTTTTTTTTTTTGCTCTCCATTTAGAAGAGTCCTTTCGTCTTTGTTTGAAAGCTTCCTTCATGTGGGAGGAAGTTTTCCCTTTGCCGATACCTGCTGCCATATATGTGGAAGGCAGAAATGATGGATATGGCTGACAGCAGTTTAAAACAAACCTGTCTCGATGTACCAGCAGTTAAATGCTCAGACTGTATCACCAAACTAAGAGGGAAGGGAGAAATCAAGCCTGACCTTTAACACCTTTCTCAAGCCTTGCTCGATTCTCTGAACGGGCCCCATCACTGCTTGCTAAAATCTTCCTGGTCTGCTTTGTCTTAGGACACACCATAAGGAATACTCAGTATTTCCACAAGAATAGTAAATGCCACATATGCAAGAGAGGTACTACTTCTTGGCAGTTTTTTCTTTTATTCTGAACTGAAAAAGGTAGTATGCGAAAATAAGGCAAAATTCAAGTTAGATTTTGAAGAGTTTCATATCCATATCGTATAAGAAATAGAAAATATCCATCACCCTTTTGGCATTAACATCAAATTTTGGTGAGTATACCTGATATACATCTACAAATCTTCTTTTTTTTATTTTTTTAACGCTTATTTATTTTTGAGAGAAAGAGACACAGCATGAGTGGGAGAGGGATAGAGAGAGAGGGAGACACAGAATCAGAAGCAGACTCCAGGCTCTGAGCTGTCAGAACAGAGCCCAACGCAGGGCTCGAACTCACGAGCGGTGAGATCATGACCTGACCTGAGTGGACTCTTAACTGACTGAGCCACCCAGGTGCCCACATCTACAGATCTTTCTGATGGCTCAGGACTCCAAACCTTCCCACTTATTTTCATAGGTGACACTTTGGAGGAGTGACTATTTCTCTCAAAATGGTTGTATCAGTGCTATATTTTCATCCCCTTGTTTTTTCTTCTTGATTTGAGGTCAAAATACCCATTCTTTTCTTCAAATGGGTTTTCCCATCTATGGTGGTGAATCCAGAACTCTTACTTTTCTCTGAAAATTAATTCTTCTGCAGAGCTCCTTACACGGATCTCCTCCCCTGAGCTTTGGGCAATTACATTCTCTCATGTCTTTCACATAAATCGCACTTAGAAGACAAACCCCTCAGGTTAAACTGCTGTCGGGTGTGTGCATTTCTCATGGAGAGCCAACAACACCTACATCCACAGCAGCCACTTCACCGCTACCTGTGAAAGCATCTTACTTTGGGAACCTATTTTCTTTTTTCAGCATTCTTGTTTGAATGTGAATCCAACCCAGGACAGGGACACTGGAGTCAGGCTGGCCACCCCCGGACTCTGGCCTGGGACACCTATGATGTGGGGAGGCACTGGACTAGGAACTAGAGGGGTGTGGTCAACAAGAGGGAGATGAAATTTCCGAGATGAAGAAGCCTACAATCTAATAGAATGAGGCCGTGTCCTAAGACAGAGCAGGCCACGAAGGTGTTAGCAGGCAATGGGTCTGGTTTAAAGAGGAAAGCAAGGCTTGAGAGAGGTGGTGGGTCATTAAAAGTCAAGTAGACAAAGGGTGAGAATCTACTTAGGAGTTTGTGGAAGCAGAAACCCGGAGGAGACCTTGGATATGATCCAAAAGACTGTGCTCTTTTGGACCTTTAATTCTGTCTGGGTACCTAAGTCACTGGATGGTCATTAGAGGCAAAGAAAATCAGGGGCATGTAGGTAGGGATGTCCACATTAGGCTGGCACATAGATGCTCCAATTACAGTGTGTTATTTTAAGAGAAATGGAACATGTGAATGTGGCACAGATCACTATTTTTTTGGTCTCCAACTGTTTTCCGTGGAATGACAAGGTATATATATTCAGAATGATGTGCTGTTTAGACGGCATCTATCTACACAGAGAGACTGGAGATTAGAAGAGTAGGATCGTATAGCAAAGGGGGGGGGGACTTAATGCATATCTTCGAACTCAATGGCCTTTGTAGGAGTCCTAATCACTTTTTGTTAGTGTCCAGCTTCCTCTTCTGTTTCACACTAGCAATACCCCCTAAGAGCTATGACGTAAATCTTCCAAATTCCTTACAACATTTGCATATTCTAGGAAGTTAAGTATGAGTTTCTGTTATATAAAATAACTCAAATATTGTTCAAAGAATTTCTTTTGTGGACTTTTTTTCTTCTGGAGGAGATTAATGTATATTATTATCTATGGAAGCCATTCTCTCCTAAGAGCAACAATGTAGGTACTTGGATGTTGTTTGCAATGGAACTTACCTTTACAGAGATAATTGCAGTAACCTTTCAAACGAACATATGCATATACCCGAACTTGCACCTGTCACTGTTGCCATGGAAACGGTTCCAAAACATAAGATATGATTCTATTATTGAGGCCGTATAGTTTCCCAAATAAATCTTAATGGAAGTGTAACAGGAAAAAAAAAAAGAATTTTATGGAGAATAATTTTAAATTATGTAGTGAAGTTTGTGACCACATCTTACTCAAATCACATCAGTAACCTTCATCTGAATAGGAAGCAACAGTCAGTAAATGTCAAGCATACATAAAGAAACATAAAGGAGGTTTATTTTAAGATAAGCGAAGTGCCCAAATGCTACCTCTCTAATGTTCATCTTCATCATTGTTCATTTTCGATCACTATTCCTATCGTTGGCTGAGGCATAGCATTAGCTGTCTGGGTGGCGCATCCTGAGGTCACGGAGTCATCTGATGATTTTTCCAGTTTCTGGCATCTTTGGACTTTCTGTTGTTATGGTAAACAGACTGAGATCTACAAAGCTTTTAGAGCTGAGAGACCTAAAAGATGTCTGTTCCGGCCCCTTACTTTGCAGATGAGGGAACCGAGGTCCAAAAAGATAAATGCTTTGTCCAAGGTACAGAAAGAAGTTCATGTGGCTGAACTAAAACTCAGGTCCCTGACTCTCCTCCCCACACACAATCAGTGTGCTGCCTTGGGAATGCTGTCCACATCCCTGCCAGTTAAAGCTAGTGCATTCTTTCCTGGAGAGAGGAGTCAAGCTCTGGAATTGAATATCGGGACGTTCACTGCCCACGTATATATTCAAAGGAGCTAGTCCAATTTGCTAAGTGAAATAAAATTTTAACTTCTCCCTGAAAGTATGTATCTCCTCACAAAAATCTATTGATTATGTGGGGATTACTACTTTGCACCTTAGAAACTGAACTAATGCCTTAATATAATAAGAGAAGGAAAGTGTTTTCAACCTCTTCTGTACTTTGATGTCACGTGAATCAAATGACCCAGGCTCATAATAAAGCCAACTGTGAAATCAGTGTTCACCTCCAAGTCAAGCGCCTGGGAAACCCATCGGTGGGGCTTAATTTAAAGCTATCTGATGATGGTTGGGGTTTCAGTGTATTATTTTGAGCACATAGTTATGGCATTATATGTGGGGAAAGAAAGCCCTCCTGGTCATAAATCATGACTGGCAATGGGTTCTCCCAGGGACAGAGAATACTTATTATGTAACTCTCGTTAAGGGTTGACGGGTGGCCGACTCTGGGCTGAGTCTCTGGCAGAGCCGAGGACTCCCCAAGCTCTAGGAGGCCCCCGAGACAATGTGTCATGCAGCGATGATGGGTGGAAAATACTCTCACTGTTCAAGTTGTGATTGTTTTGGCTTCCTCTGGGGTAGGCTTTTGGCACTTGAACTGGCCCCAATGTAAGACCGCAGCTGGAAAATGCCATTATTTGGATTGGTTAAGAGGAGTTTTTGAATTGAACTCCACTGTAGCATTAGGGAAGGAAAAACGTTCCTGCCACATTCCGCAAGTCTCAGAGTAGCCATCTTCCTACCGTTCATGTCTCTGCAGATGAATGGGATTATAAACACTTTTTTGGGGTATAGATACACAGGTATACAAGACACTCAAAGTTATGTAAGTCTAGAGTACTAGAGTAATCCACTCCATAAATACGTATTGAGAACACACGAAGTACCAGGCATACTGTTCCAGTATGGACACATGTATACACACACACATGTAGACACGCACGTGTGTCACTTTTAAGACAGAGACAGTGAATTCCTTCCTCACAGGCATTAAAAGACACAGCATGAGTAAAGCACACGGGGTGGAGAAGGCTGCCGTAACTATTAATTCCCCTTACACCTTTTCTTCGTCATCCCCCAGCTTTGGGATATCAATAACCTTCCTGCCCTTCCAAATTCTGCAAATGACCCTCAACAAGGGAGAGACGGAAGGGTGCGAAGGTGATCTGTTGTTGGCCCAATTCAGAGCCTGTGACCCCCAGGCTAAACCTTCTGCTTCTATAAAGGGCGCCCACAGGGGCGCCTGGGTGGCGCAGTCGGTTAAGCGTCTGACTTCAGCCAGGTCACGATCTCGCGGTCCGTGAGTTCGAGCCCCGCGTCAGACTCTGGGCCGATGGCTCGGAGCCTGGAGCCTGTTTCCGATTCTGTGTCTCCCTCTCTCTCTGCCCCTCCCCCGTTCATGCTCTGTCTCTCTCTGTCCCAAAAATAAATAAAAACGTTGAAAAAAAAATTAAAAAAAAAAAAATAAAGGGCGCCCACAGACTCTAGCTTGTTACCTTTCGGGTCTGGAAGGGATGGGAGTTTTTTTCATCATGAATATCTGCTAATTTGTCTAAATGCAGTGAGACCAGACACATAGACATAGGTGTGTTTCCTAACAATAAAATTAATACATTTATGTTGCTAAATATTTGGGGTAGAAAAAAATAATTATGCATAATCCTACAATTCAAGCAATGTTACCCCAGACAGTTTGGTGTATTTCCTGTAGCTTGCTACTTGCTCTGGGGCAGACTCCCAAGAAACGAACACAATGGCACCATGTTGTTTCCGTTTTGACTACGTAATTGCTATATACAGCAGCAATGACTTATGACTTCCTGAAGCAGAGGAAAAGACGTGTAGTGTGTGAGAGACAGAGAGAAAAAGAGAGAGAGGAAGGTGGGGAGAAAATGTATATGTGAATATTGAGGCGAAATGAGTCCGCTAGAACTGAAAACATCTGCGATATTTAAGTAGACCTGTCTAGTTCTTTGTAAATATCATTGTAGAAAAACAAGCTAAAACCTAAGGGTAAAAAGTCTCCATTTCATTCCGTATTTGCAAATAAAGCCCATTCCATCAATAGTAAAATTGCTTTGTGTAATTTGCAATCTCATTGTCGTCCTGGCTATCCCCCCGTCAGGCTGCCTGTGTTTATGTAGCTTCTCCCCATGGCACGTGCTCGGAGCAGAAAAGGATATAATTATAGATCTCCATCCACTCACAGGAACAATGGCTGCGCCCAGCCACTGGACTCTCCCTTCTCGAAGCTCTCCATAGGAAACAGAATGGCGTAGCTACTGTTTTGAATGTCCAAGGCCTAAAAATGTTAGGAAGACAGCTGCCACAAGTTCTTTGCACGAGGCGCCTCTTTGAATGTTTACCCTCGCTATCGCTTTATTCATCCTGTCAGGAGCAGACCAAAGACCAGAGGTTTTAAGATACCCTGCCTATAATTACTCAATAATAGCAGAAGACCAAGAGGGATACAACCATAACGCGGTTCAAGACTTTCTACGCTCGCTTAGAAAAAAAAAAAAAAAAAGGAAGCTAAATTTGCGTCTCTGAGCAAAGTTAGCCCGGGCCATTTCAGAACCCTTAGTTTCTACGTAAAGTAGCTATGATGCTTTGGATACTAAGGAAACCCCTAAATGTTTAGACTAAACTAAGTCAATACTTACTGGAGTGATTTCCCACTCATGAAAAGCAACTGGAAAAATTTCTCAAGTCTAAGTTTCGCTATCAAAATATTAGTGACATCATGGCTTGAGAGTTGGTTTTACCTGTTTTAGACTAAGAAACCCATTCAAATGGAGTCTGTGGCCCATGACCTCACTCCAGGAAAACGAGAAAAGGAATGCAAAGTGACATCAGCACCATATATCTTCTGAAGGGTATTGCACTCGTCCTCTGTGATGGATTGGCCTGTGCACTCCAAATATATTCACTGTGGCAAGGGCACCAACTCTGCTGTGCATTTAGAATTGAATATGTTTTTTTCCCCCATGACAGATACAAAATATTCAGACGGTATAAGAATTTCTATGCTCTAGGACCTCCCCCTGATAGGTCTACAGAGGAGGATAAAGAAACATGTCTAAGACCTCGAGAGGACCACCTGAATCAGGAACAATGTAAAAGGAAAGGAGGTAGAATGGGGACAGCTTGTAGACAGCTTGTGACATTTCTGAGTAATTACTGAGTGCAGAAGGTTCTGGAGTTGGAGGGCCAACTCTCCATCAGCAGCCCGCCTTCTCTGATACGAAAAACGAACATTTGAGCAATTTAATGGAAAGCCGTGAAAACGCAGCTGCAAGCATTACATTCCAGCTAGATTGCTTCCTCTAAGCTTTCCTATTTAGAAAATTTGAAGTCTTCCAGACCTTCTCCCTAGGATATTAGGAAGTAAGCAGAAGCTCTGGATTCTTGGATTTAGCAATGGGAGGTGAATCAGGAAAGACTCCATGCAAATGAAGAGGGCCACAGGATAACCACCGCCATTTTGTTTATTGAGCACCTACTACTACGTGAGAGTCCATCCTGAACATTTCACATCTGTTATCTCTTAAATTTCCCAACAACGCTAAGGTAATGACAGCCTTTCCTGCCAACCTATGAAACCCAGGCTGGGAGTTGTCCAGTGACTTTTCCTGTATAATCTCGCCCTAAGGGAAGACGTTACTCTGATTTTTCCACCTCATGTTTTTCCCTGGCAATTGCTGTGAGAGAATGTTGTTTTTGGAGTTGGGTAGGCAAGTGTTGTGCATGATATGAAAAACCGAAAAGAAAAAAAAAAAACAGAGAAAAAAAAATCCGACACAAAGCACTAGTCAATTTCAGCCCCTCTCCAAATGATCAAGGCCTTTTCCTACTGCTGGATATTTTGAAACGAACAGGTTTGCCTCAATTTTCAGCCGGGCTTTTGCTCTTTGTGGAGTGCAACCCCAGCCAGCCTCAGGAGAATCAGTGAAAGAGGATCAGTTACACTCTGGAGCAGCCACACGGGGGCACTCCTGAGATCCTGAGGCGTCTTCCTACTAAGGAAAGAGTTGCTGGAGTCCCAAGTGATCCCGCGGGTGTTTAACAAAGGGAAGGAATGTCTAGAGGATAAGACTCTGTGCACTCACTCTTTGGAAAATGTCTGCTGTATATATTTGCCAAGTGATAAGGAATCTAGTAAATCCAGTAAATCAGAGGCCATTTGATGATTTACAGTGTTCAAAGGTAGCTTCCTAGCTCTTGAAAGAATTATATAAATGGCTATTTAAAAATAGGAAACCAATATAATTGAGCAAGCTGAAATGGGCTATGATACAAACATATGTTACAGCCATGGAAAATCAAAATACAAGTAACTCAGTATAAATTGAGACTCATTCCCACTTGAATTGACACAGTTTCATGGAAGTGGCACCCAGCTTGGAATTCTAACCCTTGTGCTATTCTAGATAAGAGATCTTTCTCCCCAACATGACACCCTCCTCTTTAGTTTTGAGGGTCTATTCCTGATACCCCTTTCTGCCCAACACACGCTACACTACGTGGTCACACGAAGTGCCTGTAAACGAAGAGATATGTTCAAGCCATTTTTATCTTGTGACAAAATTCGCAGTAAAAGTAAACAGGAAACAGGAAATGCCCACCTGGAGAGAATAATGTGTAAACCTCAAGTAGATCGGTGAGAATTTCTCAAGACAGAGTGCTTGGGAGGACAATTTAGCAAAGCATGGAATTTGACAAGGTAAAACTTCTGCACATTCTGACTTTATGCTGTACTCATCTGTTTGTTTCTGCCTAGAGAAGAACCATTAATACACAAGGCTCACTGGAACGATCTAGTTCAGCAGAAGAAACCAAACCAGAGAAGGCATGTCGTTGCATTAATATTTTCATTTGATTTCATCTTATTTGTAAAGTTGACTCTTTAAAAAAAAATCACTTAATCTTATATACACCCCTATGTTTATTACAGTATTGTTTGTAATAGCCAAAATGCGGAAGCAACCCAAGCGTCCATCCACAGACGAATGGATAAAGACGTGAGATGTGTATCTATCTGGAATATTACTCAGCCCTAAAAACGGATAAGCTCTTGTCATTTGTGACAAAATGGATGGACCCAGAGGGTATTATGTTAAGTGAACTCAGTCACACACAGAGAGATAAATGCCGTGTGGTTTCATTTATATGTGGAACCAGAAAGCAAGGAAACAAAAAGCAGAATCTGACCTATACGGGCAGAGAACAAACTGATAGTTTCCAGAAGGGAGGGAGGTGAGGGGACGGGCAAAATGGGTGAAGGAAAGTAGGAGACACGGGCTTCCAGTTCCATTATGAATACATCACAGGGATAAAAGACACAGCATAGGGAATACAGCCAATGATACCATAATGGTGTTTGTATGGTGACAGACGGTGGCCACACTTGTGAGCACAGCCTAATGTGTAAACTTATTGACTCACTGTTTCACACCTGAAACTAATGTCACATTTGTGTGCCAACTACATTCCAATTTTAAAAAGTAGATAAATCGCTCCTTCCCTGCCCTATTTGCCGCTCTCTTGAGATGCCTATTGTGATAAATGCAAACAAATGTTTTACGATAATGGCAAATGTCCCCAAAGAGACATCATGTCCAGTTTCTAAGCTGCAACAATAGCTTACATTTTATTATAGTCTTTAATAGAACTATATATAATTATGTGTTATGTGTCAGAGAGATGTTGATTGTTTTATATATATTACATTATTTTATTCTCTAAAACCTCTTTTATAAATGAGGAAACATTAAATGATGTTTAAAGAGGTCAAGCAACTTGTCCAAGTTGGCACAGTTAGGAAGTAGCTGAACTGGGACTTGACAGGTTTGTCTCAGTGGCCTATGATTTTAGTTGTTACACTATATGATCTATCTTGGACTAGTTGATAAAACAGCTCTTTAGTTAACCTCTCTTCTTTTAAGAGTTTTAGCAGATTTTAAATATTTCTTTCCTAGCTAGTCAGTAACTTAATTTTTAAGCTGCACACATACACAGACAAGTTCAGATGAAGAAAAAAAAAACAAAACACAAAAAAACCAAACACAGGCTCCAGATAGAGACTATAGTTGCCTTTCTTGCGGATCCGTGGTTGCACCCACACTACAAGCTCATGATACACATCCCTCCAGCCCTGGCTTTAGAAACCCATTTTGAACAGGGGAAACTTGAAATATGCAGACTGCGGTCTTGACTCCCCTTAAGAATGCCTGCTTTTATTGGGTTTACCCTGTAATCCTGCAACTTTTGGCCAGAGTCAAATAGGGCGACGATGTTTTTCTACTTGGCTTCTACACAATCCGGTTCATTTCAAAATGCTTCCAACTAGTCCCCACTGCAGACTTTGTTCATTGCAGTACTCTTCCTTGACTTTCATTAAGCAGAACCTCAGATCAGAGCAGCGTGGCCCAGACATTGGGCTGGTCGGTCCACTCAGGAGTCGATCCTTCTGTGCATCCACCTTTAAGACCTGCCAGTTGAGTGTGTTGTGTTTCCAACACTGCATTCCAAAGAGACCTTTTATAAGGAAAAGTGGCTGCTGTTTAATTCATTTCAGAAAGTAGATGGTGAACCCTTATTGCTTTGATCTGCTTTCACACTAAGTCCGTTTGTTCACGGGAGGTTTGCATTCTCTTCAACATAATATTTGTTTAAAAAAATTCCGACTCCTTGTTCCTGGGCTTCCATAATGACGTTTGAGAGAACTTTGTTTAATTCGGTTTTAATTCTGTCCCTTTCAAGGAAAATGGTCAGATGCGACCAGGACATGGAAACATGATCTTGCTGTCAGTGCCTAACAAAGCTTGCAGTCTAACAGACTTCTATTAACAAACAAACAAACAAAAACAAACAAACAGAGCTTTTTCCATTATTGCCTCATATTCTTCCTTCTTTCCCCACATTTTCTGAAATGTAATTTCTAACGGGTGGGAAACAGTCATTTTAGTGTGAAAACTTGCTAGAGTGGAAAGGCCATTGTGTACTTCCTGTAGACTATAACGCCAGAGGAGAATTTGCCAAGGAGAATCCTTGGCAGAAGGGGGGAGGTGGTACCTTGGGATCAACTCTTAACTATGTGAAGGCTTTGGGTCTTGGTGAATTTTCCAAGCATGGGGTATTGGCTTTCTGGAGGCTGGACTGAAGAAGTCTACTGCCCCCTGAGAGCATGCCAGGGGCACTGCTTAGCTGAGGCCCACCATTGTACTGACCAGTCAACTAGGCCACATCCAGAAGGGCTTTGCTTCACATCACTTGACAGGTGATTGAAAATGCTTAATGTCAGAATACAGAAGCCTGACCAAAGCAACTCTAGAACACAGCAAAGATGTGTGGACTTGTGTATGTGTGTGTTTGGTGTGTGTGTGGTGGGTGGGTGTATGTGTATAGAGATGGGTCTGAGGCATGGATTTTATTAATGTGATTATTTAAATAGACTCTCCCAAATGCAAGAGCAGCAGATGTTGCCACAAAAATGAAGAAAAAAGGCTCGGGGCATATATGTCACATCAACTATATTGGACGGCATTCAAATGATAAACATTTTAATCACTCCAGGTTATAGTTCTGCTTTAGATTTTGTGTGAATATGTTAATAGAAAAATGCAAATTTACACATCGGATTCTAATAAATATGCATAAATAATTAGATTTTACAAGAGAAAAGGACCTCAGGGATTATCTCCTCCAGTCCTCGTGTTAAAGGTGAGGTCAAGACTTTCACCAGACTGCAGAGAAGTTCAGTGCCTTGCTAAAGGTCTTACAGGTAATTAAGGGCAGAACTGTGATTGAAATATAGACTCTCTGACTCCAGGTTTAGTGCTGCCTCCTCTATCACCTGTAATAGATTCAGAGGCAAAAACATAAACTTGTGTCTGCTATGCTCAATTCCCAACAAAATGTTGCAATGATATTTTGTGTCTATTTCCTGCCTTGAGGCTTGATGGAAGGTAGTGATTCTGAGTTCATTAAAACAGATGGCTTGACTTTTTTTAAACCTTAGTTCTCTATCACACTGAAACTATTTCTAGAATTAAAAAAAAAATCACTTTTGAGGGGATAAGTGAATTTAAAAATTCAGTGTTTGAGGACATTAAGGCATATTAAGCAAACTAAATACTCCAGGTTGTGTATTAAACATCAAGTACCAACTATAGGGGGCATTTTTCCATAGTCATTTGAAATTTATTTTAAGGTTTTCCTATTGAGATCCTATTGGGGGAGATAATAAGATATGTCAGGTTTTGTTTTGTTTTCTCCCTAGGTTTAATAAGTCTCCTGTGAGTGACATATAGATGGGAATAAATGGATTACATTTGTGACCAAATTAAGGTGATGGTAGACGGGAAGAAGCCAGAATATGACCTACTGCTTATTGATAGAGAAGATGTAGCTGGAATCTTGAGAATCTTAGGTCATTTTTGGCTTTGAAATTGTTGTATTATTTGTTCACTGTAAAGTAACGTTTTCGCCCATAAACCATTTCAAAACAAACAAACAAGTCTACACCCAATGATGTCTTCTGTGGATGATTCCCCATCCACCAGGGGCAAAATGGATTTTTATTTCTAGGGACATTCGGTGAGAACAGGATGAGCCGAAGATGGGGTAAGCCTGCCAAATGTCACAGGACTGTGCCCTTGAGCCCTTTGTGTCCTGCTGCAATACCTTCTAGGAAACAAACTGATGAAAACCTAATTCCGCAAAACGATATCGCTCTGGAGATGGTATTATGGCTCCTTCCAATTTTCTTCATGATCTTACAGGCAGGTGAATGAGAAGTTTATTTAATAAAACAATGACTCCCTGAAGGAGACCAAGCTAAGAGCTGCATGTCACCGTGACAACTAAACAGATGGATTCATTTGGTGTGGCCCCTCTCAGGGCTGCCATTAGCCCATCAGGAATGTCTCCATTACAATGCTGACCAAATGGAAAACAGGCCTGTTGATCTACAAATGCCCCTACAGTCTTGAAAGTAGTTCTCTCAAAACCTTTTGAAATAAATAGAATACCAGTTACAAAATTGTAAGTACCTTTACTTGGGATGAGTGCTGAAAAACAAAACAATGTGTCCCATGACATCAGTGGTTTTCAAAATTCAGTGTCTGCATGATTCATTCGCATAATTTACCATGTTTCACATTTTCAAAAGCTTTCGTGCTTCTCAGGTAAGTGGGGAAGCCTGGGCCTTTCCCTGCCAGTCTCCATCAAGGTGGTAAGAGGGATGGGGTGCCTGGGTGGCTCAGTCGGTTGAGCATCTGACTCTTGATTTCAGCTCAGGTCATGATCTCACAGTTTGTGAGTTCGAGCCCTGCGTTGGGATCTGTGCTGACAGTGTGGAGACTGCTTGGGATTCTCTCTCTCTCTCTCTCTCTCTCTCTCTCTCTCTCTCTCTGTCTGTCTCTGTCTCTCCCCTGCTCACTCTCTCAAAAATAAATAAATAAACTTTAAAAAAAAGGTGGTAGGAGGGAAAGGAGGTGCTGACTTTTCCATTTCCCACCCTGAGAAGCATTATTCTCCATGAATCCTCAAGAAATATCCATGCTTTCCAATATCCATGGAAATATCCATGCTTTAAAGAACTTTTTTTTTTAAGAAATTTTTAATTTAAAGTTGGGAATATTACCATTGTTTTGTTTCTCAGGTTGTATGGTAGTAAAAATTGCCAAAGAATCATTTAAATAGTGAGAGTACTGACAAACTATAATGTATTATGTGGCTCAAAATGCTTCCTGATCTGATTAGCTACCAAGACCTTATTTAAGACAAGGAAGGGTGGAGACTTCACTGGAAATGACTCATGGATGTTCAATTTGTGGATTTTATTTGTGGAAAAAAAAGTATTTTGATAAGTAGAGATAGCTGTTTCAAAGAAAAGTGTTGAGGCTCTATTAAGAAGTACACATTCAAATCTATTAATCTAGATATCTAGTCTCAAAACGTGTATGTATGTGTGCATGTGTGTGTGTGTGTGACATTTTTAAAGTAATTTAAACCAAGCCATTGTTTCATACCCTGAATTAACAACCCATGAAACAATTCCCTAATTGTTAAATGGATATTGTGATGAATATTAAAAATGTTAGCAGAATAAAAATTGTCTGGAAATACAGAGAATCGTGTCTTAGGTACTGCTTTATTATTAGGGGGGAAGACATTTAGTATGGTGTAAGGAGAATAGAATTTTGGAATTAGGTTGAGTTAAAGTTCTTGTCTTCTCCATAGGTGGCATTAGACAAATCACTTAACATCTTGCGGTTCCCTTTCTTGATCTAGAAAATGAGAATAGCATATGCATTATGAAGAGATTGTAAGTACTAACTGGATAAAACAATCTAGGACGTGCTTGGCAAATAATTGGTGCTTAACATCACTCTCATTAAAGTTGGTGATTATTAACTGGCACTTTACAATTAAAATACTCTGGACAAAAATAAATAAATAAGAATGACTGGTCCAATTAATCTTTTCAATAGAGGTACAGACAGAATATATATTTTATATTTTTTTAATGTTTATTTATTTGTAGAGAGAGAGAGCATGATAAGGGGAGCAGAGGAGAGAGAGAGGGAGAGAGAGAGAATGCCAAGCATTCTCAGGCTCAAGCAGAGACTGATGTGGGGCTTGAACTCATGAACCGTAAGATCATGATCTGGGCCGAAAACAAGAGTCCGACACTTAATCGACTAAGCCACCAGGCACCCCTGGAATATTTTTTGGGTCACCATTGCAGTGATTTGCTACTGAAGAAACCTTCTTTCTCCTCACCAAGTCTCTATGGCCCATATTTAATTTGGGATTTGGAGAAGGACAGGTGGGATGTTTTCCCAGAGTACTTCAGTGCTATATAGCTGAAAAAAAACCGTAAGTATGTTAACATGCAAAAAAGTGCCTATGAATATTCAGTAGTTCCGCTAATGGGATCATAGAACTAAGGGAGGTAGGAGTTTGATTCCCACTCGGGCCTTTTAGTTTTCTTGGCTTCTCAGCCTCTGGCCCCCACAGGCCATTGCCATGAAGGTATCAAGCAGCAGCGTGTGTATGGATCTACAGAACCTCCTGAAATTACAGAGCAGAGTTCAATGTTAGCAAGTTGTAATAAAGAAGACATGTTTTGTTCAATAATCATACTGAAGGTTTTGCTTCAGAGACCCCGCTAAAATACGGGATGTCTGAACGGCATACTACTAAAATATTAGGGTGCGAAAATCATTCTTCTTTTTTTTAGACTGCATTTAAAAAACTCACTACAAAAGCTCAGTGTGTGAGGTGGATAAGCTTCAGACAAAGGAAAAACCAAACCTGCTAGTCAGCGGTACAAAAAAATGTCAACTTCTACTTCATGTTGCCAAAGAGACCGGGTAAACAGACTTAAACAAAGAGAAGTGGCTGTCTTGGCAAGAAGGCTAATGTGGAAAACCTCTTCATTGTTGTATGGCATGCTTCTTTTCAGAAGAGCAGACAGGGAGAGAGGAAAAACAAGAATAGAAGCATCTTTCTTCCAAAGAGGGGCATCTGCGTCCCTGAGAGATGAACTTAGCCGCCCAGGGACGACATCTTAGTAAATCACTTGGAAACAAAGCTTGAAAGGCCTATGGATTGTCTCACGATTCCCTCACTACTTTACCCTCTGTTCTTTGATCAGCTGTGTGAGGAAGTGGTCTCATAGGAGATCTTTTAATTCAAGCTTTCAGCCTGTGTTTACTCTGTGTTTCCCAGGCAGGGCAATGCCTGGAAGTTGGGGGAGAGGGTGAGTAACGGAGTCTGTCTGACTGATGAAGGTCACCATTTAACAAGTAAATACAGAGTTAAGTCTCATCTGACTTACATCTCTTTCCTCTTAGAAGTTTATCCAATCCAACCACATATCCAGATGCCATTATTTCCTCCACATTAGCTTCAACACATACGAGGCATTACAGATAAATGCAATGGCGTTTCAAGTGATCCCATTCCTCAAGATATTTACAGTACATGGTATAGAAAAATGCTCTCATTATAGGCTTCGGTGAGAAAAATGTTGTGTTTTTACACCACCATATATGCAGTATGATTATACATCTGTAAAGCTCTTCAGCAAACGATAAATAAGCCAACAGTGATCATTAATGATGGATACAAAAACTAGAGGTTACTGTTTTCTTCCTTCTATTAAGGTCTGTCTCCAAATTTTCTAGAATATGTCCATATAAGAATTTATACTTTATTAATGTGAATCTGGTTTCAGATGTTGAACTTTGTGGTTTATTCTTTCATGCAGTTTGAGGCGAGCACAATGAAGTTTGCCAAAACCAAGATACAATGAAACAGTTCTTTCTACATCTGCAAGTTTGTTTGCAAGTTTTTTAAAAAAGAAAATGCCTTTCTTTTAATGTGTGTCTTCAAACCCGTCACCATAGAAGTTGCTTGTTTTGAAAGGGAACAAAATAAGATTGCAAACCAGCTCTAACTTCATTGGGAAGCTTCCACCTAAGCAGAAGGCAAATGTTAGCACTGGTAAGTTACACATTACAAGAAAAAGAGTTCTTTCCAATTGCTAAGTCATCAATAGGTTAAAAATAGAAACGAGATTGGGGTCTTAAGTCATTTCCCTACATTGTAAGGGTCAAAAAGAACACCACTTTGTAAGAAGTCAGCCAATGCTCTGTGCCCAGACTTGGCACGTTGAATTCATAACACTGCCTATCAAGTTGCTCTTAACGAGTGATGTTAAACATGCATTCTTTGCAGGCTGTTACAGTGCTGCGTCACACAGATACAGCCTCTTCCTCTTCCGAAAGGTCATCAGACAACATGAAGTTCAATGCAGCAAAGAATTACTGTTTGCAACTCTTAAAAATGTCATTCTCTTTATAGAATTGGGTTAAAAATCTACTTGTTTTTTTATTTCAAATTTCACTGCAGAGAGTGGCGTCTTAACCTACAAGATACCCACTCCAAGGTAATGCCATCCTAGTGAGGTCTAGCTGGTCTGAAGAGCTGGTTAACTTGTCAGATCTACCAAACTCTTGGGAGATTGTAAACTTTTGTGGGCATATTGGTTTCTGTTCATTTTCACAAGATTGACAGGCTCATTATGGTAATACGGACATCTCTACCTGAGAGCTCATACTGTGCAATTGTAATTTTGCATATGCTAATGAGAAGACAATTCTATCAGAGTGAACATTTGGGCTGAGGTGCAAGGCACCATTTAATTATAAGAACAGTATGGGATTGAGCTCTGTCATGGATTCTTCCATTCCTTCCACCTTGTCTCTTTCCAAATTCTTCTGTTTCTTCCTAGATTTCCTTCCTCCTCTGCTTTCTCTCTCCTTAATAAATGACAGATCCTTTTTTTTCTTATGCCATTTCTATGGCTGCACTTGAAACAAGAATTCTTTCCCCCTAGTTGTTGGTTAACATCTGCAAATGTGAGAGAATTTTAACATGACAAACAACAAGGAATTAGAAATAAACTAAAACGAAACAGTGTCTCTTCTCTCCCCCACCTCCATGGTGGAAATGATGATATCCTCACCATCTGCACATTCGCAGGCTGTGAGTGGGCAGAAAACCAGCTGGAGACACAGCCCATGGCAGGGATCCAGAGCCTCAGCTTCTGGGAGGTCCTAGAAGCTCAGGATGCCTCCCAGCTATTGGATTATCTCTTGTCACGTACATTCAAAGGGACAACGTAAAACACTCTTCCAACCAATTTTGTGTAGAGAAGATCTCCACTAAGGTAGAGTAGGGGACGGTGTTCTGGAGTTAGTGTCAGGGAACCGAGTCCTTGAGGGTCATCCATTTGCAATTGTGGGATCTTAGGTCTGTCACTTTACCTCTCTGGAGTTTGGTTTTCTCACTTAAAAAGTGAGAGCTTCTGGCTTTACCATTCTATAATTTTGCTATGGAAAATATGTGCAGAATTAAGAGAAGAATGAAAATAGTTTAGGGATGCCTTCTTTACCTTGGTTGACAAGTTACATTAAGAGTAGAATATTGCTGTGCTCCCAAAATATATCTCTGAGGCAAGAATTGTGGTGGAAAAGTAAATAGAGTGCCATACTCTTCCCACCAGTTAGGCGAGGAAATGTGATTACTCTGAGCCCAAGAGACTTCTGCTAAAAAAATGGAGGCAATGATTCCATTTAGTGCCCTCACTGGCACCCACCTGTGTCCATGTGTGTGTCAGAACTGAAGTTAGGGCCATGGTAAGGTCATCCCTGTTTGCAAACTGGGAGAATGGGGCTGAGAGACCCGAGGAGCTGTTCCTGGGGCTGTGCTGGAACACAGAAATCCAACATAAGCCGCAAGAAGGATAACCACCAGGAGGCAGTGACATGACCATATTTCTGTGAAAAGCTACCTTGTGACCTTGTAAGTAACTTATAAAACCATGAGATACACAGTATTTTAATATGATTCCTAAAATGAACATCCAGTGAAACTGGTCCCTCCCACTCCTAACTGAATGTCATGTCAACACTGTCTTAAGGACACTTTGCAAATTCTGTGGAAGAAGACTGGAGAGATATGGAATATAAATTTACTTTTGTGGGGGTGGCTCCTTGAGATTCTAAAGGTTTTTTTTTTTAATTTTTTTTTTCAACGTTTATTTATTTTTGGGACAGAGAGAGACAGAGCATGAACGGGGGAGGGGCAGAGAGAAAGGGAGACACAGAATCGGAAACAGGCTCCAGGCTCTGAGCCATGAGCCCAGAGCCCGACGCGGGGCTCGAACTCACGGACCGCGAGATCGTGACCTGGCTGAAGTCGGACGCTTAACCGACTGTGCCACCCAGGCGCCCCCCGAGATTCTAAAGGTTTAACTCTAACATGTTTTAAAACCAAGGCTCATTGGCCAGGTATACTTTTGTGAATTTGAGAATATATAATGGTTATGATACAGCCGTACACATGTGCATATATTTATATATGACAAAATTGTCAAAGTGAATGTGAAAGTTCTCTTTTCAAATGCTCTTTAATGGAAATAATTCTGTTTTTACCATCTATATAGTCTTTTATTGCATATATTTAGTATTCATGTTTCCTCTAATTAAGTTATACATTCCCTTTTGGGCACATTTTTGTTCTATACATGAGCTTGGTAAGTTTCTTTTGTTTGTTTTTGTTTTTGACATCACTCAACACTTCCTGGTGCTTAAGCCAAGCAGTCAGGGGAAAGCAAATAATCTGTAGAGAAGCCAGAAAGCTTTTCCTCGGTCCTGAGCTGGGCTTTCCCCAGAACATATCCGGGCCTACTGTATGGGTGAGGCCAAAGGCACTTGCTGCATCCACAGGCTTGGGATGCTGGATCTGTTTTTCCAACAAGCCACCTGGGAGAGGACAGCCTATCACACCACCTCTGGTGTTTCTCCCTCTGTAGTTGGGGGTAACAACATGGGGTGGAGGGAAAATACTGCTGCAATTTAAAACAGCAGGTGAGCCCTGGGGTGCCTGGGTGGCTCAGTTGGTTAAGCGTCCAAGTTCGGCTCAGGTCAGGATCTCATGGGTTGTGAGTTTGAGCCCTGCATTGGGCTCTGTGCTGACAGCTTGGAGCCTGGAGCCTGCTTCAGATTCTGTGTCTTCCTCTCTCTGCCCATTCCCCGTTTGCACGCTCTCTCTCTCTCTCTCTCTCTCTCTCTCTCAAAAATAAATAAACATTAAAAAAAATTTTTAAAAAAGAACAGTAGGTAAGCCCATCGCTAGCCCAGCCCCACAATCTCTGCAGCTCTATCTGCCCCAATATTGGACAATGTCCATCAGGAAAAATATATATTATCTATGTATGTGTATATGTATATATGTGTACATATATTTCATATATATGTGTGTATATGTGTAAACATATATATACATATATTCATAGTTCTCAGCCTAGATCTTATAGTCAGTTACAATCTTTGTAATTGCATTTTAGCTAAAGGCATGGTGAAAATTGCTTGCAGATCTTAGCTCATTTGAAATGAACCCCGGTGTGGTATGGAGGCTTTCTAACACATCGACACTTTTCCATATATTTCAGAAAACCTTTTTAGATACAGTACAGGGGAATATCTTTTAAACAAGCTCCCTTCATGCAGTTCCTAAACAGATGATGGCATTTGACTCACTATGTCCCACTCACTCGTCATCAGCTACTGGGGGAGAAGTAGATGGGCCAGAGTCAGAGGAAACCTGAGAAATGATAATGAAACGCCTGTAAAAAAAAAAAAATCAATGACACTTATGGAAATGAGCTCTTTACCACCCTTTCTATGACCTTTCCTTCCTTCTTTTTTTTTTTTTTTTTTTTTGACCCTTCTCATAGGCAGCCTTAGTTTACAGCAGGAGCATCATCCAATGAGGTTCCAGAGAAAAAAAATGATTACAGAGATAGCCACTATTTGCAAGAGCATATCAGATCATGGCAAAGCACATCATGTCAACACTCCCCCTGCGACAATCTAGTTTTTACCGGAGTTAATTAAAGCAATTAATTCCCTTCCCTTGCAAAGCAGGGTGATTACACAAATAGATAATTTCCCAATCCATACCCATAAGGCAAGTGATTTCTCTGCCCTTCCCTCAGTATAGCAAAGAACGTAACTGAAGCAAATTATCCTTTTTAAAAAAAATATGACCTTTCAGAAATTCTCCATCAACTTTCTCCGCTGTGTTTTCCTATCTGGTTGGATGGTGGAACCACATCTCCACACAGACACAGGACTCCAAGGTTAATTAAGCCTTTCACATAGCAAAGATCGGTGGCGTCCAAACTGTAACCCCAGTGACAGGAGCAGAATGACAGATGAACACTCCGACAGTCACCACTGAGTCCTCTTCAACAACAATTTACCAGTGTGGGTGATGCTGACAATAATTAGGCAAACAAAATGCCAAACAATTGTAAGAAAAGCTGTCAAACATTTTGTGTTATTATCCCCTGCACAGGCCTGTGATTTATCATCACAGAAAAAGTACGTTAAAAAAAAAAAATCTCTAAACAGTGACATTTTGTTCAAATTACAACCCCCGGCTTTCCGGACTGCCTGCAGACTGACATCTCCAATGTCAGATGTGACGCTCAGCAATTTGTTCCCTCATTCGTTGAGCGGGTCGCTGGGGTGGGTTCCTGCCACTGTCGGGGAGAGCTGGTGTGCCAAGAGCAGGAGCAAAGCACCTCTCAATGCACGGGAAGCCACTCGCCTTTCAGATGTCAAAATGAAATACAACAACTGCCATCTACATTTCGTTCTTCAATTCTTTGGGTCATGCTGGTCCCAAAATTTGAAATACGGTCTTTTGCACCAAATCTCCTACCATCACCTCTTCCTCCCTTTCTACCCAAGACCCCATTTGGGATTCTGGACTTGGATGAAGTATACTTTAAGGGCTTTGATTTTTCAATATAAAAATCGAATTTCCAGGTAATGTCCCCGATGGCTGTAACTGGACCAGAAAGAAAAAAAAATGGAAACAATACTTTTCTAATTCAATTTCTTTACAGGTTGGCACAGTTCTACAGATAAATTCGGATACACTGAGAAGTACTGCAGGGAGACCTCCTTCCAGGGATGCCAGGCCAATGAGACAGACGTAAGGTGCTAATATTACGATTTTGTAGAGAGTCCACCGGCAGTCTCTAACTTAGATGTCTGGGTTGCTAAGTGTTGAAGTGGACCCTGGAGGTCACGTAAAATACCTTTTCAACTAATGAGAGAATTCCTGTCTATGATACTTCTGGCTGAGGTTCTGAACTGGAACGCTTCCAAGGATGGGGGTGAGGCAGCCTTCTGCATTACAAACACCTGAAAAGCCTAAAGTTTGGGTCTTTGCTGTCTGCAACAGCCCCTCCTACCCTGTCCCGACATCAAGATCCACTCAAGGGTAAGAACCCCTACTCCCTATATATCGCCTCGTTTGAATAGCCATTTCTTTCTATCCTGGTGAAAGGGCTCCTTCTCACTCCTTCCTTCATCTTTTTCTCAATCTTTACACACACAAGAGAACTTTATCTTCTGATGACGCTCTTTTGTGACAGTTTGGTTAGTCATTAAGTCTCATCAGTAGAGTAATTCTTCATTTTATTTGGGTTTTGATTTTTAGAAAGAGCCAAGAGTCATTTTACTTGAAATATGGCAAATCATGCAGGTTAGCACACAGACTCAATGAGCTCTAATTTCCCCCCCGACCATGTATCTTCTTCTCTTAATCTTTTCACAAGGCGTTCAATAACTCCATGCTGACTGCTGGCTACCCAGGGACCCTCTCTCTAGAGTAAGCCCTGGTGGATGGCACTTAGGACCTTTTCCAACCATCTTTCCTACCAAAATCCACATGCCCTATGTCTCATATCCGAGAAAGGTGATAGTGAATTCCGTGGAAAAATGTAAACTAGGGTGTTGACAGCTTCTATCAGAACACTTTGATGTGTTGCAACCTAACGTTTACACATCAATGGTGACTCACTTCCTTAGCCCAGCAAAGTAAAACTAAGGTTTTATTCTCTCTTTTTTTTCTTCCTCTCTCTCCTTTTTCTCTTTCCTCTTTCCCATTCCTCTTCATAGACAAATGTAAGTTATCCCCCACAACCTGTTCATCTAATTCTGGAAGCTGTTTCTCAAGGGAAAACCCATAAGGAAGGGCTAGGTAAGGGATGTGCAGAACTCACTGAAAAGTCACTTCAGCTACAGAAGGAAAACTCAGAGGTCTACAGTCTGTGGAAGGCAAGTCTGTGGTATCCACTTTGAAGATAAAGAACAGTTTTGACCAACTTTACCAAATTGATTTTAACACCCTTTGGTCCTGTGGACTTCCAACCTACCCTGATTGATCTAGGCTGATGAGACACAAAAGCATTAGCAGTAAAGACCAAAATAAACGAGCTTTTAGAAGTCTTCCCTCTCGTTCAAGAACATTGAAATTTATATGAGTTATACCCACAGTCACTGGAGGAAAGGTAATATGAATTCACCCTTCCAGTAAAGAAGAGGCTGAAATAATAACTTTGAGTTCCTTTAAACCCAATTGTGACGTAGTCTAACATGTGACATGGCTGAAATATATTATCTTTCCTTTCTGACACGAGAAGTTGAATGTGTGTATGAAGTTTTATTTCTTTGTTTGTTTTAGATCTTCTACAGGTAACCACAGTCTTTGAAACAAAGTGGCTCATTTTATATATCTGGACCCTTTCAGGCAACAAAGCGAGGTATACAATTTTTTCTCCCTCATAATCAGACCTAGGATATAGGGCAAACATTTCAGAGTTCAAAGTTTTTTCATGAACTTTTCATCTTATCTTGTTTCCATCTAGAAACTGAAAGGGGTGGAATTACCCAACGGAGTCACAGATGGAAATATAGTTTGGTGAAGAAACAGGAAGCAATAGAAATGGAAGGACTCCCATATATTTTTCTTTACAGTCTAAATATGCTGCACACATGAAGACTGCAACAGATCCAGATCAAAATGGCCCTTGCTGTGCTTTGGGAAATCTGGGCTGTGAAGATCTTCTGCAGTAGAAAGGGTGGTTCTATCACGCTACCTGGAAGGCCAGTCTGGGGTGTGCTCACTGGATGTGTTGAGATCAATTACCCACAAGTCCCCGCGGAGCCTCTCTTCGGTAAGAACAGGGGAAGCCCGAGCCATTGGTATTCTGTGCACACATACTAACAGCTTGTGTGCAATCATTTCTTGCAGAGGCAATCATTTCTCAGCTGCTTTCAGATTCTATTTATTGTTTATTTTCCCCTTGGCTGAAAAGGTTTCTCCTTCATACTAAGCAGAGGCACCAATCTAGGAGAATGCATTAGAAACTGCTCTATTGGTATCCTGCTGGATTTCCCATGGGGTTGAAATGCTCAAACAAAACGTGATGAAAATTTTAGGGTGTTTTGGGTGACTTTAGTCCCAAGGTGTCACCAGGGTGACTTGGTTTCCTGCTCTTCGAGATTTAGGCAATGCTTGTTTCAGAAGGGAGATCTGGCAGACCTTGAAAATGAGGCGGCTTTTACATCAGCCTTTCAGTGGTGGAAAAATCCATGTACTCGCGATGTCAAGATACTATGCCCTCGTTTGGGTGCAGGTGTGAAGGGTGAATGAATTCCTTGAAGAGGAAAATGTGGCCGTGGGCACTGTGTAGTGGTGCAATTCAGTCTTTGCACTGGGTCTTTCAAGAAGTCCAAAAGGAAGTACAAAGATTTTCTTCTCACGTCTTCCTAAGACAAACAGATGATGACGAGGCAGATATAAGGGAAGCTTTGGGGGTAGAGAAGAGAAGGTCATTCCTTTCCTAATCTTACCAAAGTTTACAATTTGTCTTCCTTTGGGTAGTGTCTATTTGGTGCTTGCCCCACAATTGAGTTGTAAGCTCCATGGAGACAGGGAACGTGTTCCTGCTCTGTTCATTACTACATTGCCAATGCCGATCACAGTTCTTGGCACAGTGCAACAAAGGATAAATAAACACTTAGTCTCTTTTAAACCATTGGTTCTTCTTCTCCAAGTGTGACGTTGGTATGGATTTTCTTGAAGTTTGATGATGACCAAAGCCAGTAGTGGAATGAAAATCAGCTGGAAAGCGTGGTCTCTGATTCACAGGGAATTCTAATATTTCCTGGTACATTTTGGTGTACTGGTCTGTAACCCATTTTTAAGCCATAAAACAGAAACACCAATGCTGTCTTTTTTAATGATAAGATATAATAGCGGTCATTTATACAAGTCAAGAAATATTTTCTGAGCCCCTATATTGTGCCAGGAACTGTTCTTGATTCCTGATGAACATGGCACATGGTTGTTCATGGAGCTTTCAGTCAAATAATGCCTATATGATTGGAACTGGTGGGCATGGAGTTCAAAACAGCTGTTCTAAGCCAAACTGCTCTAAACAAGTGATGTGGATATCATCAGGGACTTGCTACAATTTTGATTATATTTAGCTCTCCTGACACCTCTCTCACCAGCTAAGTTGGGTAGGAAGAGGTCTACCTGGGAAGCACAGAATGAAGTGGGAAGAGAGGTACCCAGGGGTCAGTGCGGTAACACTGTTCTTAGCAAATGGTCCCCTGGTAATTTTCAAAAAGGTAAGATATTGAAATATTGAATTGATCTCATGATTGATCTCATGATATGGCCACGACAGCTCTAAAATGGTTCTATAATGTAAACCTGCCTTCAGTGAGTGATCTAAAGTTTGAACAACTTATGGAACAGGGTGGGGAGTCAGTTGGCACAGATAATTGAAGTCGTGGCTCCAGACCACTTGCCGATTGATTCATGAGAAATTTATTTTACATTTCTAAGCATCAGTTTCATATGTAGAGAGGAGATAGCATTATATACAAGGTTGTCGTGAATACAATATAAAATGATATAGTGCATTGTTAGCATGGTAAGTGACACATAAGAGCAGCTGAATACGTTATTATTCAACAGAGACTGAATATTTCAACGAATCACAATATTCATTAATCACTACATTTCATTAACTGCAACACTCAGAGGAGAGGAGCGCAGGATATATGACTGGCAGATAAGACAACTGATGCTTAAAGGGATAGAACATCAATACTTTCACTGCTCTGGGCACAGGGGAGGCTTGCACTTCACTTTCCCATTGAAATTAGATATGGCCATGTGACTTGCTTAGGCTAATGAAACATGAAGAGAGAAGCAGGTGTTGGTTTTGGGTGGAAGCCCCTAAAAGCCATCTTCCCTTCCCTGCACCACCATGTAGAGTGATGTTTCAGGAGGTGGACCGTCCAGCGTCTTGTGTCCTGAAGTGATGACAGTGCAGAGCAGAGCCCCCAGCTAATACTGATGGAATGCAGCGTGAGCAAGAAATAAATGCCCGTTGTTTTTGCCACTGAGATTTTCGGAGTTGTCTGTTATTGCAGCAAAACCTGGCTTATCCTACTTTGCCCAAGATTAAAACTATTTGGATCCAGGATTCAAACTCGGGTCTTATGAAACTAAAGCCAATGCTTCTTGTACCACCTTACAGACATCCTTATCACTTATTAGTAATAAAAAGCCCAGTGGATGTGACTTCGTCAAGAGAAATTTGACTTTCCTGTTCCTCTTATCCTTGACTTGGAACAAAATTAATTTTTTTGCCACAGATGTAGGGAGAAAATTCTCAGATCCAAGGTCAATGGAAGGTAACAAAAAAGTTGGAGAGAGGTGGGAAGGTAATAAAGCTGGTTGAAAAGATTCATTCGTTTTGCAGAACTCTCTTTTGCCTGCAGGTTCATGACCTGAAGATTACACAGGATGAAGGGAGGTCCTTATCAAAAGCCTGCAACTCTGTAGCAACTAAATCAATTTTTAAATGATTTATGTGATGTTCTTCGGGACCAAAGGCAGTAATTCATTCCCCATGTGGCACTCAGGCTGCTGCTTAGTTGTTGCAAAATGATTAATTTTTATTTACAGCGTGCCTCCCCTCCTACATTACTGGCACCAAGATTCGAGAGCATGACATTTCTATAGCATGGAATTATTTACTGGGGGAATTCCTAGGCAAAAAGAAAAACAAAAATTTACTAAAAGCCAAAGATCTCAACATACGCTAAAACAACCACTGTAAAAACTTTTCAAGGCCAATTCTTCCAGTCTGTTCAGTTCAGTCCATTTAAGGTAAACAGGCCAAATTAATTTCCCAAGGGGAGCCATTGTTACATCAATTCAAACTTAACACTAACTTCAACAAGGAGAGGATAAAGACCCTCGAATTCCTATGGTTCTTATTTCCCTAGAAGACTGAGTTCAAAAAGTTTCTAGAATTTAGAGTACATAGCATATTTCAACTTAATTTGAAATAAATGTGGCATTTACAAAATGCTATAAGGATTTCTCTTCTGGGCCACCATATGTAGGTATATCTTTTTTTTTTTTTTTTCCAAAACTGCAGAAGAACTATATTCCCAGGCTTCCTACTCTTTAGCTTGCCAGTCTGAACCCAATATGTCTATCACTAGCTGAGAACCAACCCCCTCGAAGTAAGGTTCAGATTTTTCTCATCAGCCATATCCTAACTTGAAACTCCTAACCAAGGGTCCACAATAAGTTGATAATGAGGAGTTCTTTTGTATTTCCTTTCCACATGAGATTTTTAGGTTTGGGGTAAGGACCTTATACAGCCAGGAGGGAAAAATAGAAACTACCCTGAAACCATTAGAAAGAAGTCTGCCCATCGCTCCCAGACACAAGAAAATTAGAAGGCCTGGAGAATGGTGCCTGCCATTTTCCATTCTCCCATCTTCTAGGACAAAATTTCCCAAGGGAACAGTTAGGAGAAGTCAGCGTGGCCACTTACCAGTTCCATACCAGAGACTATTCACAGATTCCTGTACATTTCATACCACATCCTTCTCCTTGGATCATCGCATACTTTCACCTCATCAGGCTAATGATACTGGTTACGCTGCAAGCTGATGCCTGTGGATCATATTTCCTGAATCATGATGCATGCTGTATCCCACAAGTAGATTATGGATCAAATTAGTACTCTGCATCTACTCTAAGTTGGATTGTTTAAAAGACATGGCTAGCTCATCGGCAAATGGCTTGAACTGGTACGATGAAGGATGAAATATCTCGTCAATTTAGGTTATTTGTTAAGCCTTCTAGAAGTAAAAGCTGTGAAACCAAAGGGCCAAGGCTGAGGTTTTTTCTGGCTTGTAGTTTGTTTTGTGCATCAGCAAACTTTGGGAATCCCAGTTCATCAGGTTTGCAGGTGGGCAAACCTGTTGTCGGGCAAAAGGTGTGCAAAGTTGTTGAAAATAGAGTTAAAAAAAAAAAAAAAGAAAGGAAAAGAGGGCTCTTCTATCACCACTCTACCACCACTAATGTTGAAGCACTTTCATTAACTGGAATATAAAACAGGAAAACAAAAGAGCAAAGGCTTTGCTGACACATTAACAAGACCCTAGATCCTTCCCCTGTAGGACCTAGGGGTCCCCTAGATATATCTTATGTCTCCAGATAACTTCAGCTGTAACCCTTATTTGAAAGTAACAGAAGTAAAGGGATGTAGACTGGGAGAATACATGGACTGATATCCCAGGAAGTTAAGAATATTTGCTTAGTAAGCGAGCTCATAACACATACGATGACCAATTTTTTCATTAACATTTTCCTGTCATGTCACTTTTCTGCATGCTATGTTTTTCTTCTCCTCACGTCCTGGACTTGCTTCCACAATTACCAGTCCAGAGAAAGACACTAAGTACTCAACCCCCAGTACTTGCCTACTTCCCCCCATTCAGTTGTAATCTCTGTGAAATTTACATTGACTGTCTATCCCAGCAGCCATGGGAGTACCTGATGTGCAGAAGGTTTTCAGCAACTATTTGTGAAATGAATGAATGGATGAAAAAAAAATGATAAAAGCTGCCATTTACTAAGCACCTATTACGTGGTGGGGAATGCTAGGCATATCACTAACCATGTTTTGAATTCTCATAACAACTCTACAAACTAGATGTTTTTTTGTCTTGTGTTATAGAAGAACAGCTTCAGTGACTTTCAGGTGTGTGTCCGGCATATAGGGAGCCATTTGTACAGTGATGCCCTCCTCTGTGACAATCGGGGCCCTTCCCACATATTTTCCTGAGTATATTGTGTCCAGTCAGCAGGACGGCATGAAGAAGATGGTTAATGACAGCTTGCCTTTACTGTTGAGCACGTGTCTCTTGGTCAGCGGGATGGGAGGGAGAAGGAAAACACAGTCATTGAATTGTGCTGGGTGTTTTACACATTTGATCACATTCAATCCTGAAAACAAACTTACCATGCTGACATTAGCGGTCTTGGAAGCAAATGAGCGATCAAAAGTGAGGAGACATGAAGTGACTTTTCCCAGACTCTAACCCATGGTGCACAATCTATGGGTGCTGAAGATGAAGGATCCTGGGCCCTGCCTGATTCACTAAAGTGGAATTCCTCAAAACAGGGCCCCAGAACCTCCTTTTCTAGCAACTCACTAAATGGTTCTAATGGCAACTAAAGTTTGAGAAGTGCTGGCCTATGTCCAGCTGCCTCGAAATGCATATTCTTCGGGCAAGAAATTTTTCATGGACTTGCACACCACCAGGAGCCAGATGTTCTATAAACGGAAGAAATGTCCCTTTAGCAAGCATCAGGGCTGCACTTGCAGCTCAGAATATGAAGAATGCCTTAGTACTCCCCATTAATGTTAATGGGAATCATGTGGCTCATTCTCTATATTCCACGCTGAAAAGTGTTCCCTCTAGAACCAGGAGAGGCTATATTTAATCAAACCATCTGGATTCCTAGGCACATGTATAAGGGCAGGAAATAGGTCACAGTTGGTAAGCTACTTTCTGGAAACAATTGCATTGTATCAGCAAACTCCAAAGTCCTGAAAGGGTCCCTGCTCCCCTGGCTCCCTCAGTGAGTGACAGCCCCACAGCTAAGAGGGGTCAGAGAAATTCCAAAAGTTAAAGAGATGAAGTTTGAATAGCAAGACAATGCATAAAGCAAATCATCCCCAAAAGATAAAGTGTGGAATAAACTTGTTAAAAGCTATCAACCTCCCCCAAATAACACGTTTCTACTCCAAAGAACCTCACTTGCAGCTTAGAGAACAGCATGAAATTAAGAAACATAATTGGGACAGCATAAGAACTCCAGATATGAACTATGGTGGCCATAGTTTACATGGTTTATATGGTTTACAGTCACTCAAGTGCCTATGAAAACTATAAACCCTGAGAGAGTCAGAGAACCTGGTGGAAAAGAGTAGGAAGCATTCACAAGGCTTTAAGGACTCAACTCTATTATTGGATATTTCTATTAAAAGAGAGAAGTTATAGAACTGGGTGAGGAATCTGAAGACAAGAAGAGGACTTACCAAGCTCAGTCTAGATGTGAACCTCAGTCAGGTCTTGGAGAAGGAAGCTACTGATTACAATGGAGTGTGAGGACTGCTGAGTACTGGGTTCAGCAGAATTTACAGGTCGTTACTCCCCGTCACCACGTTGCCCTTAGGTTACTTCTTTAAGTTTATTTATTTTGAGAGAGAAAGGGAGAGAGAGCGGGGGAGGGGCAGAGAGAGAGGGAGAGAGAGAGAGAATCCTAAGCAGGCTCCACACTGTCAGCACAGAGCCCGATGCGGGGCTTGAACTCACTAACCATGAAATCATGATCTGAGCCAAAATCAAGAATCAGACGCTTAACCGACTGAGCCACCCAGGTGCCCCATGTCTTTCAGTTACTTCTTATGGGTAATTTTGACTGTCACTCTTTGGAAAGCACCAAATAAGCAGAGGCAGGAGAAGGTGGAACACTGAAGTCTCCCAAGGCCTGTGGCATGGGGGATGAATGGCAAATCTTACACCATTTGCCTTTTGGTGTGCCTGAGAGCCTGAAGCTCCCTAAGAGTCCCAAGACTAAAGCCCCTAGGCTACAGTGAGCAATTGAACAAAAACCCACATGATAAATGATCAGTAGGCTTTCAAGCCAGCACTCGTGGAAGCCATGCCATCCTTGAGGTATTGGGAAGAGACCAGAGCCCCATAATTACCACTACTGTGTCTATGGGGAAATTCAAGAGCCCAAGTTATGCAAGAATCTCTTCACTTTCTCCATCCTAGGATCAGGAACCTTCCAACTCCAGCTTCAGATCCAAGGTGGTGCCAGGAGCTCTGACAAAGGGGATGGCATAGGAGGGTGTCTTCATTTTCTATTCCTGATGTAACAAATTCCCAAAATTTAGGGGCTTAAAACAACACAAATCTATTATCTTGCGGTTGTGTAGGTTGGAAGTCCTAACAGATATCACCAGCTTGAAATCAGAGTGTCAGCAAGGCTGTGCTCCTTTCTGGAGGGTGTAGGGGAGAATCAGTTCCATTGCCTCTTCTACCTTCTAGAAGCCACACATATTCCTTGGCTCGTGGCCCCTTCCTTAAAGCCAGAAACACTGTGTCTCTCTGACCTTTCTTCCATAGTCGCCACTGACTCCAGACAAAAACGGTTCTCCGCTTCTAAGGACACATGCAATTAGACTGGACCCACTGAGAAATCCAGGATCATTTTCCCATCTCAAGTTCCTTAACGTAATCACATCTGCCAAGTCCCCTTTGCCAAGTCTGCTAACACATTCATAGGTGCCAGGAATTGGGACATGGACATCTTTGTATGTGTGTGTTTTGGGGGGGGGCATTATTCTGCCCATCACAGGGGTAAAAAGTGGTGAAGGAGAGAGATTCACAGAGATTCAAAGGATCCTAGATAAGAAGCTCTCTGGAGGAGGCTCCCTTTGTGGGACTTCAGATTGGTGCTATTTTTCCAGGACCCTTTAAATAGTTCAGGCTGGTTTTCCAAAGTCCCCACTTTTTAAAAAATTACCTTCAGGGCTACCGTTATCATTCTGGTCCTTCCCTTCTCACCTGGATTATATGCTAATCCTTCCTCACTGGTCCCCTATGGCCCTACATACAAATTTGCCCCGCCCCAGGCTCACTTTCCACACAGCAGCCAGTTATCCTTCAAAACTGTGTCTTGTTATGTCACTCCCATGTTTAAAACTTTTTAATACCTTTCTCTCCTACTTACACCAAGACCCCCAGGCCCCTCACCATGGCCAACAGAGCCCTACCCGGCATGACCTAGGACTCCTCTCCCATCTGCCCTCACCCTACTTCCCCCCGGGGTCACCGGGCTCCACCAGCACTGCTTCTTTGTTGTCCCTCCAGCTCCCCAAGCCAGCTCTCACCTTGGCCCCTACGGCACCCTTTGCCTAGAAGGGTTGACTCCATATCTTTGTGTGGTTTCTTCCCTCCCTTGTTTCCAGACCTAGTTGAAATGTCACCTCCTCAGAGAACTCAGACCACTCTCACTCCCTCTGCCCAACCCCTTCCTTCGCTCTCTATCCCCCTAACTGAACGTATTTATTTAGGTTTCGTGTTCCTTACACTACCTGACATTACATTTTTGTGTGTGCCTTTTCTCCTTGTGGATTATCTGTCTCTGCTACCAGAACGCAGAAGGTACCTGAGGACAAGGAAATGCCATGAGCTAAGAATAGTGCCTCACACGTCAGAGGCACCCAAATACTTGCCGAAAGAATGAATTCAACACATATCTGTTGAGGAGCAATTTTAGGGAAGGACACTGTAATGTAACGATGAAAATGACGGACATGGTCTACCCTTTTCCCCGAGCGTCCCCCTGATTGACCGGTTTTTCTGCGCAGAGTCAACTGTTACTGATGACCTACGGTTATTTTTAATTCTCATGTCCATCTCATGGCTCTCCCTGTCCTCATTCATTCTTTTATTCATTCATCTAATCAACACGTATTTATTTTGAACACCTAAACTAGATCCGTAATAGGTCCCTGTCCCTGAAATAAGATTATCAGTTAGAGAGGTTACTTTTGCTGGTGGCCATGATGGGAAGCAGATAAGGGATAGAAAGGTTCTATGCACACTCCTCTAATCCCTCCCCTTTCTCATATGAATTCATTTGCAGACAAAGATGAAAGCATCTTAAAGTGGTAATAGAGACTCCTTAGATAATCAAAGGATTCCAAGGATGTAGGCGTCAGGAGACATGATCCCAGCACCGACAATGTGCAGATTGTGCCATGTGGATGGAGTCAGGTGACTGAGTCTCTGAGGATCCTGCTGCATGGGTCTAGAAGGTCACCCTAGAAGGTCTAACTGGCCAAGTTAGAATAGGTGTGTAATCCTAATCCCCAGCCCAGCCTCGGTGGCAGTGCACCAGGAATTGCCCTTTTAACATTTCCCATTCCTTATTCACCATTAGGTTTGTAATTTCTGTGTTTTACTTACAGAACACATGCTAAGTGAGTGGTTCTAAACTAGCCTGAGCTAATTTCAACCTCGAGCTCACTCTGCTGCCTATGGCAAATCAGATAGGGGATATTGACGCATGCCCTATGTGTCCTACAAGATGCGTTATGCAGAGTTAGTTTGGGCTCTGTGTGGGAAGATGCACATGTTTCAAATACTCTTAATAATCAAGACACATAAGGAGATGCTTCCTATGAACAGATGAGCCAAGAAGAAGCTACACAAGGTACACAAATCCCAGTCCTGCTCACTAGTTTGTGGAGGAGAACAAAGAGCTGGATGTCAGAAACTGTATTTTGAAATACTCTGCAAGCATAGTTCTTTCCGGAAGCATGCTTGTAATCCAAAGCACTCATATATCAAAGCAGCTATCAAGAACCATTGGCTCAGTTGTGATCATGTGACATTCGGCCTCACATACTACTTGCATTGCAAGACATTGCTCGTTTATCAAGTTAATCTTGGTCAGAAATATTTGCTCGTCTTGTGGAACACTCGCAGCACAAGTTGCTTGCCATCTAAGGTGTTACTGAACAAGCAACGTGGAAGGCCACAAAGTACTTTACAGGGTGTCCAAAATTTGATGCTATTTACTATGTCTAATAAGGACTGATAAGGGCTAAGTATAAGCTTTTACTTTGAAAGCGAGGCTCAGTAATTAGAAATTAATTAAATAAGTTTGTTAAATAACACCTTAGCATTTCAAGCTCAGTCTGAACTTTTCTTCTCTCTGATTTAATGCTTCAGGATGGGGTGAAGTTCCTAAGTCATTCAGCCAGGTACGCTCACACAGCAAAGAGGAGGCAGAAGAAATAATGTGTCATGTTCCTCTCTTCCTTTCAGCTCGGCTGGAAGACAGTCTTCTGTCTTGGCCAGAGCACAGAGAGGTGGTCCTGCTTCTCTGCCAGGCTCTGTGTCTCCCAGGGCAGCTGGGTGTCGCTACTCAGGCTAGGGTCTGCGTACCTCTCTTACGATCCTGCCCTTCAGACTCTTATAAAGAAAGCACCACACTGCTGCTTCTAGATTTAGTTACTTTTGTGCATTTCCTTCACTGAGTAGTCTCGGATGAGAAGACCTTGGAGGATGCAGGCCAGTCCTTCTGGATGGAAGAGACTAGGGGCCCCTGCCTTCCCAGCTGTTTGCCTCCTGTGATGACATTCACATACCGTCTTCCACCAAAGAAACCCAGGGCACAGCCGCTTATGTGCATAGCCCCATCTACATGGACTAATTTATCCAAATTTGCCCGTTATGTACACAAACATCATTTCTAGGATTAAAAATAAACTAGTAACACCAAAGCTAGGCTGTCTAGCTTCCGTGCTAAAAGGCTATGGAAACTGCGCCCCAACACTTTCCAACCACAGCCACATGAAAAGCCACAGAGTGGAACTGTCCGGAAGATGAGAATATCAGAGAGGCTTAGGAACTCTGTGTGGGGGAGGATGTGATCAAGAGATGGGAAACTGTCCTGACCATTTGACTTTATAAATGCTCATTAACAGTTTTGCAAAAGACTTGGTAAAGACGCAGGCATATCAGCAGGCTTCTCTTCGTGCTGTAGGGAATCCGGATATAGGGATTCTTGTTCTTTTTGTCAGAAAACTAATTTCACTACTGACAGTAAATCAAAATGCTACATGGCCACCTCAATAAATGTAAATGACTCTAAGTTGCATATCTCCATAGAAAAAGAGAATAGCAAACACTTATAAAAACGGAAAATACTCCTACATGTAATCGGACTGTTCTGAGTGGGGACTGACTTATCAAAAGGTCTCTCTAGAAATGGACCAGAGTCGAATCTGTGTTGTGCGTCCACCATTTGGTTTTTCCTTTATGTTAAATTGAGGCTATATATAGATATGAAATTATAATGGCACAAAGTGCCTGTTTTCCATAAGCAGTCGGTAGACTCTAAAAATAAGAATTCATTCCTCTCTTTGCTGCAAAAGGGCACCAAAGCCGAGGCATTTTTATTTAACATACCAAAGTTAATCAATTCGGTATCAAAGTATGTGGCAAATGGCTAAATCCCCCCCAATTACCTTATTTTAAATGAATGGACAAGGAAATACATACTTCGGTTTGGTAATCAGAGCTTATGATGATCAGGCCGAAACTACTGTATTACAGTTTTTATTACCTTGGAACAAATGAATAGACTGAAGAATCCGTCCACACCACTGGAGTTAGGTCACTAATTCTGACCTCGAGGTACCTACATGCCATGCGACTCAAATTGTTATCTGAACAAAGGAGAGAACTGTTTTATGTTAAGGGTCCACAGAGTTGGCCGTCGACGACAAATGTCACTCCAACCCGAAATGCAGTATACAGGTCGTTGCAAATAAGCCAGTCTACTAACTGTGGAGAAAAACCCTTAAAGTTAATTTCCAAAAGCAACAAACTCTATGCTGGTTGGGGGAGACCCTGCTTTTATCCACAGTAGCAGATTGTCTGGAAGTCTGGAAGGAGAACAGGACCTTAAGTCAGAGGCCTGGGTTTGAGGCCTTTCTTGTCAGTTGGCCTTTATGTAAGCTCGGGTAAACCACGGTCCTCAGTAACCTGGTTTTCCCTGGATTAAAAAAATGACCTAGCGTTGGGGCACCTGGGTGGCTCAGTCAGGTAAGCGTCTGATTCTTGATTTTGGCTCAGGTTATGATCTCACAGTTTGCGAGATCTAGGCTCTGAGCTGACAGTGCAAAGCCTGTTTGGGATTTTCTCTCTCTCCTTCTCTCTCTGCCCCTCCCCTGCTCTCTCTCTCTCTCTCTCAAAATAAATAAATAAACTTAAGAAAAAAAAAAAAAAACCTAGCACGGTCTACCTCGAAAGCCTGTTGTCAGGATCACAGGGGATAATTATGTGAAAGGTGCTTTGTAAAGTGAGAAACACTCTCCTAAGGCAGGGCACTGGGCCTTCCACATTTGAGTGAGGATGTTCTGCAGGGAGGTCAGCCTGGATAGACGTGGGGCGAGGGTAACTTCTGTGCCTGATAGTTACCTCCTTCGAGCCGTGGAGGCTGAATCCCCCCCGGGCTAGACCTGTACACGGCACCTTCGGTTATCACGAGCGCTGACTGAGCACCGAGGATGTCTCACTTCTAACTTCTGAACGAGTCTATACAGCTGGTCGTAAAACTCAAACAGGTGAAAATCTGGCCTAAATTGTGCCAACTCGATGGCTTCACGTTGGCAAATTTGGCAAATATTTGGGAAGGTGACCTTTGGGAGCTGATTACGAGCTGCTTTCCCTTCGCTTACATATTCTTGCACCTGTGCTAAAGCCAGAGCGAGGAGAAGGGAGGAGCACTGAGCAGTGGGATTTGCCGCCTGATGATCTTCGGGGCCTCGCTTTGTGACAGTCTGTTCCTCAAGTGGAGGTCTTTGTAACAGAAGTCGGTTAAGCTGCTTCAGCACGTGGGGAAGACCCAGGATACAACACTGAGACTATGTTCCCCTTCAAATCTCCAAGGCTTCCCGACACGATGGGTGAAAACCAAAGGGCCTGAAACAGATTTGATGCATGTTCCTCATTTCAGACAATGTCTGTTCCTTACGCGTTATCCTCTAGCCGACGGCAAAAACATGCCAGCTCATCCTTACTTCGTGGACACTGTGGCTTTAAAGGGCAGAAACCTGCAGCTCCCAAAACGGTCTAGTGAAGTCAACTCATATCAAGGTCAGCAGAGTGGATGATATAAAATATTCAGGGACGGGTGTGGTGAAGAACAGGGCTTTCTTTCTTTGTCTTACTCAGTATGTTGATAATTCTACTTCATTAACCTTTCTTTTTTTTAATTTTTTAACATTTATTTGTTATTGAGACACAGAGAGAGACAGCATGAGCAGGGGAGGGGCAGAGAGAGGGGGAGACACAGACTCCGAAGGGGGCTCCAGGCTCTGAGCTGTCAGCACAGAGTCCGACGCGGGGCTCGAACTCACGAACCGTGAGATCGTGACCTGAGCCGAAGTCAGACGCTTCACCGACTGAGCCACCCAGGCACCCCACTTCGTTAACATTTCAAAATGCATTTTAAAGAAGCCATTGTTTTCATTGGACATCTTTATTCCAAAGTGCACCCATTTTTTGTTTCTCTGCTTTGTTATTATCTATAGTAGGCATTTCCCATGGTTGAAGCGATGCACATGAGAGGATTTATTCTGGACACTGTCAATGCACAACTTGCCTTGAGAATTTTATGGGGGAAACTTAACCTTTTGTGGTGGTTCAGCTTAGGATGGTTATTTTGAGTGCACTGGTCTAGGCTATAAAGTCTAGACAGTGAGATTCTACCCAGTGGCCCAAAGTGATTCACCTAAAAATAATGTGACGCACAAATTAAAAATCAACGATGGAATCCTGCTGCATGAACTTCATTGCACAGGGTGCAAGGATAGAGGAAGAGGAAGCTAATATAACAAACGTAGAAACGGCTTATGCTGTTAATAACAATGACACATATGGGCGTATTCTGATTCTGCTATTACCACTCACTAGCTTTGTTACTCCGACAAGTTGCTCTCCCTCTCTGTGCCTCATTTGTAGCTTTTTTTCTTTTTTTTATCTTTAAAAGAGGGATAGTGATAGTAGCTACCTCATGAAGTTGTCATGAAAATTAAATGAAATAATCACTACAAAGTATTTAGCAGAGTGTCTGAAATATTGTCAATACTCAACAAACACCAGCTGTAATGAGATCAGTAATGCTTATTCATTTGACTACATGGATAGATTAAAAACTAAGAAGAACCAGGACAACAATAAGCATGCACACAGTTTGTTTACTATATTCTGGGCACTGTCCTAAATACATACAAGCATTATATCTATTAATGTACTTAATTCTAACACCAACTTCATGAGGTAGCTGTGTTATTATCCCCATTGTACAGACAGGGAAACCAAGGAACGAAAGGCAAAGTGACTTACCCAAGTCTCCATGATGGAGCTAGGATTTGGCCGGCCAGTCCGCAGGTATCTCAATGTTTCCCGAAGTTAATTAGCACATTTTTGTTTTTATAATCTTGTTTATTACATCACGAGTTTCTGTCTTTTAAAATGCGCAATGGTTGGGGCACCTGGGTGGCTCAGTCCATTAAGCGTCTGACTTTGGCTCAGGTCACGATCTCACGGTTTGTGAGTTTGAGCCCCGTGTCGGGCTGTGTGCTGACAGCTCAGAGCCTGGAGCCTGCTTGGATTCTGTGTCTCCCCCTCTCTCTGCCCCTCCCCTACTTGCACTCTGCCTCTCAAAAATAAATAAACATTAAAAAACTTTAAAAAATAGATTCAATGGTTATTTGATAGCAGCCATCAGCTCTCATTTTATTTACTTGTATCTCTCAAAATAAAGGCATCACAAAATGATGATATGGGGAAATTGGAGTTCCTTTGTGTATTATTCATTCACACGTGGCTAACAAAAGGTATCTCATGCCAAATGTGGGCAAAGCAATATACTTTTGGGCTTGGAGAATGAGATCTGGAGCTTAAGGGTTTTTTGATCTCTCTTCTAATTTTTCTTACAAGGCATAAGCTGATAGGATGCCCGGATTTATGACAAGATGGCCCTTTGTCCCCTCTTTTCTTTCTGTATATTGAGCTCCTATTCTGTAACCAATGCCTGTATAAGAAAACAGAACCCCCTGCCACTGCTCGCCATCAGAGCTCTTAAAAATCTTGTCCAATTTCATCAATATTCCTTTTTTACAGTTTTTCCCCCTTCTTATTTTATAACGATTTCCCCCTACATGTTATTCAACTTGTCTTCTAAGCCCAGATGCTTAAATATTGGTTGCTCTGGGTCTTAATGGTTACTCCAGAGCCATGGAATTTTAAATTTGATCTCAGACTTTTAAGACGTGACAGCTTGATTATTTTACAAGGCCAAAACCCTGAATCAAGTCTGTAATTTTAAGAATCAAAACTGTTTTCCCACTGATGTAGACATTTTGAAATGTGTGGTCCACAGCTATTTATGAGTGGTTTACAGCTGTTGTCTCTTTGTGCCCGAGATCACGGAGAGTCCAGAGTGGATCCTCTGGGACTGCTATCAATTTAGCTCTCATTTGAGACAGCTTTTCCTTCAACTATCGGTTTTTGGCTCTCTTATGCTTACTGTAGTCTCATGCCATTCAGGCATTCACAGGGCACTTGGACAATTCAGCGATGATCTATAATACAGGCTTTTAAAACAAGTGACTTATTCAAATGCCAGTGAAACACAAAATGACTCTTGGATTAAAAAAAAAAAAGCAAGTGCCAGCAACTGAGAAAAAAATTACAGAAACTAGTGTGAGGGGTAGGTCACTTCTTTAGCATAAGGAGATGTGATTAATACAATACCAGTTTGGGGCATCATGATATCTGAGACCCAATGCAACGATTCCTAATGTTGTCACCGAGGAACTCAGTGGACTGAGGAACTCAAAGGAAGGCTCTTCAAGGCAAACTTACTGATTTTTTATTGCACTTGGACCTGATTTTGCAAGTGCTCTATCAGAGGCCATGTTTGATAGGGCCCGGCACCCCATTTCCCAAGCGTGTTCTGGAAATCCTATTCCAGTCCTTCTTCTAAGGGAAAAAGTCATTATATCAGCCTTGAGAATGGGATAAACCTAAAGTTCACAAGGTAAAATCTGTTGCCAGGGTGAAAAATGGACACATTCTGGTTTGGGGCTTAAACATGCCTCCAGTGGGCAGACTTCACTAAAAAGCTCTAGATCTTGACCCTGCTACGGCTCACGTTTGCTTTTGGTCCCTGATCACTTATGCCTCAAGCCCCCTACATTAACATTTTATCCCTTAGTTTCCTTATCTATAAAACGTCAGTAATAATAATACCATGGGATTGTTACAAGCGTGAAATTCACTTATATTTGTAAAATGTTAGAATTATGTCAGGCATAGAGAAAGCACTATATAAATGTTTGATTATAAGAATTGTTCCCTGCTTCTTTTCTATTGTGATAAAAAGTAATCTGATTAATACACAATTATATCTGAGTATGGTAGACTGTGCAGACCATATGATACTTGAAATCATGGAATCCATTTTTTTTTTTTTTTTTTAAAGAATGAAACGTTTCTGAATTGCAAACTCTGGAGAGCACCGAATGCCATATTGAGAAGTTGGATGAGGAAAATAAAGAATTGGAAATACTAGACTTTTGGATATTGGTTGCAGCTTTTTAGGATTATCTCTGGCCCATGTAAATTGCAAAAGCAGACGTGAACATTGACAGTGTAAACTCGACTAAAATACGACTCTAAATATGAATGTCTGCTATTATAAAAGAATCTACTGATAATAAAACCTGAGGAAATAAACAATTAGAAAATAGCAGGTTATTTTCTCTTCCTTAAAAGTCCTGAAATTTTAATTTCACCATGCATGGTCACAGGATAAAACATCTGTTCTAATGGAAAAATAACAAAAATCCCTTTCTGAAAAGCCCCACAGAGAATTTTTCACATGAGTAGATGGAAATGTGTATTCCATTTTTAGATAACTACTCTTTCTTGATGCAAAAAATTTGGTGGTTAAAAAACACAAATATCACATTTGCCTTCAATCACGAAAGCCTAATAAAGCACCAGAGTTGCAAAACCGCCATGCTTAATGAACTCATTCATTTATTCATTCTTTCCTTTCGAGAAGTGAACGACATCCAGGCACTGGGAAGGCTGAAATAAAACAATTAATCCCTGCTCTTAGGAGTTCACACTTTAGCCGGGAAAGTCAAACCCCAACCCCAATTAAAAGATGATGTCATTAGCCCTGAGATAGAGATACACACAGGAGTGACTTGAGAAGGGACAAGGAATCCAGATCAGCAGTATCCGGAAAAGCTCCTAAGAAGAGGTGACATCTGAATGGTGCCTTTGAAAGCGCTATGAGGACAGCCAGGCAATGATTCTCTAGACAAGGAGGAATGATTTATGCAAAATCATTGATGGGTAAAAATGCACCAATCAATCTCATACACAGCACCTGAGCGTGTTGCCTATATTTCTGTCAGCATGAATCTTACGCCTATTTTTATGGGCTTTTATGTCGCCCTTGGCAAGCAGTACACTCTTAGAAATGGGCCGATCCATTCCCGCGCTTCCTATTTTGTCTTGCACTTACAACTCGTCAGCATAGGTTCGATGCAATGAAAAAGTGAATTACTGTGAGGTTTAATAAGATCATTTGTGAAACATACACTTCACCAAAACGTCCACAGAACCACTCATTAACAAGGGCAACTCTTGGGGTTTTGCAAACATGGCCCCCTTCCCAGGGCAGGGGCAAGGGAAAGTCTCTAGTCTTTTCAAAGAATCTCATCCCCAAGGCATTTTTGTGGTCATGTGGAAAAAGGGTCTGGGAAATGTGCTCTCAGATGGCATGGCTGGAATGAGGAATGGGAACAGTTTTGCCTTCTACACAGTTTCTGGAAAAGGCAATAAGAACAAAAAAAAGCATCAGTGTGGGTCAGCATTCTCGGTGCCTGAGTTGAAAGGTGCTATAAACAGGGGCGAGTCTGATAGACCATCTCCACCCCGGCCCCATGCCAAGAATAGCTACAGGGTGGCAACTCAAATCAGCCAGGGCTGGTGAGCTCTGTCTCACGACTTTGGAGTCCCAACCGGCTTCTGGGAAAGTCGCTCTGAAGAGACAGCCACCTTCCCAGGCACAACGAGCGTCGTGCCCAGGTCCCACACAGAAAGACGTTCATCTCAGAGCCGAAACAGGGCTCCGCTCCCTTCAGGCAACTTACAAAATAAAGCTTTAAGTATGGGGAGCTGGGAATTTCTGGAAAGAGGGAGGCCTATCATCTAAACCTGAGTTCTTTTTTTAAAGCAAGTAAAGCAGAGAAAAGCAATTATTTCCATGCCAGTTCTCAGGGGAATTTCTGTAGCCAGAATCAGCTAATGATGGTTATTAAAGGTAAATGTTCCCTGATCCTCAGGAAGTGATTTTTCATCCTGGTGCTTTTGAGGCTTTGTCTGCACTTGAATCCTGGGTAGAAGAAAGCCCTCCTGGATTCATCCTAATCTAATACTCAAAGTGGGTGATTCGCAGGAGTCTGTTTCTTCTTCTAAATATTGTGGTAACGGGAGATTCACTCTTGGCTTCGACTCTTCACCCCAGCAATAGAAGAGTACAGCTTTAAGACTAGAACTGGTACATCTGCTTTTTCCCTTTTATTTACTTTTTTTTTTAAATTTTTTTTAACGTTTATTTATTTTTGCGACAGAGAGAGACAGAGCATGAACGAGGGAGGGTCAGAGAGAGAGGGAGACACAGAATCGGAAACAGGCTCCAGGCTCTGAGCCGTCAGCCCAGAGCCCGACGCGGGGCTCGAACTCACGGACCGCGAGATCGTGACCTGGCTGAAGTCGGACGCTTAACCGACTGCGCCACCCAGGCGCCCCTGCTTTTTCCCTTTTAACAACAAAATAATAAAATGCAACAAAATGCCACTGTTTCTGTTTTTTTCTTTTTTCCTTCTTCATCTTCTAGGGTATTTATCTTTCTTACCTAATTCAGAAGCATGCTGGGAAGTCTAACTACATCTGAAAGGGGATGTTCTGTAAATCCTTCAGATCGGAGTAGTAACAGGGAGTCATTTCTAATCCGGGATAAACTCCACTAATCGGCTTTCTTACCCCAGGTACAAAACACAGTACAGCCAACCAACATTTGGAAGAGGAAGGAAGAGCTGTTATAGTTGCCCAGTGAAGTCCTTTTCACACTCAGCAGAGGGCAAATACTATTTCCTCCGTATCTCTATGCTAGCCAGAACATCGCGTATCATGTCGTCAGAAAGCATGCTGCTTCCTGAAATGCAAAGGCTGTCTACTTTTGAAGTTCGTGTGTGTACGTTTGTTCGTGCACTCAGGCACATGCAGGCTGCTAAACTTATTACTACCCAAGATTAAGAAGCATAAATGGAAACTGAATGACTCTGCTCTTAAGAGACCTTCCTTCCACCAACTGCAGTGCTAGGTGAGAGGTATCTGTTTCATTTTCGCACCCTGCTTTGTCTGATTGGGCCTCGTACCAAAAGAAAGACATGTTATAGCTTTGGGGGGGAAGGGTGAGGTCCAGTTTCTCGCTGGAATCAGTTACCAGAAATTTTATTTATTTATTTATTTATTTATTTAAAAAAATTTTTTTTTTATTTATTTGTTTTGAGAGAAGAGAGAGAGCACAAGCAGGGAAGGGGCAGAAGAGAGGGAGAGAGAATTCCAAGCAGGCTCCAAACTGCCAGAAGAGAGCTGGATGCGGGGCTTGAACTCACAAACTGCGAGATCGTACCTGGGCTGAAACTGAGAGGAGGATGCTTAACGGACTGAGCCACCCAGGCGCCCTCACCAGCAATTTTAAAAGGGATCATCCCTTTTAAACCCCATGTTCAGTCCTGCCCAATAATAAAGAATCGCTGTTAAAACTATCCAAACACTGGCTGCAAAGGGAGTCAGTATAAACCCAACAGATGCAAACATCCTTCCCACATCCCTGACCGTGCCCCTCCCCTGCCAGAATATTGAAAACCCTGGAGTTAGCTTTATTTTTTTGTCGCCGCAGACGTGGCCTGAGCATATCCCTGAGGAGCCCTGCCTCATGAAGGCTTCTTCTTGGAAGAATCTTCTTTTCATCAGCGTCCTCTCTCATTCACTCATTCTCAAGACAGCCTGGATCCTTTATCAAGTCACTAGTTTTGCTTTATTAAGTTAAATAGTCTACCAGATCAAGACAATTTAGGAGCTATTGAGGTGTGAACATGATGGCAGACAAAACTGGTCCATTCAATGAAAACAAAGGAAACTCCAAAACCTTTCAACACTTTTCCTTTTCTTCCCCCAGAAGAAGGAGAAGGATGTCTCATCCAGTTGTACTGGGGTCATAGGAAGAGCTGGGTGCTCATATTATCTTTGGGTTTTTTGATAAACCTGAAGAGCAAGCAAGACAAATGGTAAACCATGTGGATCTCTGACAGGCAACGGCATAAAAGGGAATCGCGAACAGCTATTTGGAGAGTGGTACGTTATCTGGAGAGTGTTATATGGTTCATCGGGGACCCCTTTAAAGGTGTTTGTTCAGAGTCTACCTCTCGAAGACGCCTACACAAGAGCCATCAGCTGCCGATTACACGGAGGAAGATTTATACATCATCCCAAGAGTCTTTACGACTGCCCTTTCCAAAATCACGAAAGAAAACAAAGACACAGAACAAAGAACCACAGTGGGCGCTGCTTCATTTTCTCTTGCACCCAGCCCTTGAAAGTATCAAAGCAGAGCTCCTTATCAGGGCTACGCTTCAGCTCTCCTTTTATTTTTTAATTTTAATTTTTTAACGTTTATTTACTTTTGAGAGAGACAGAGACAGAGCGTGAGCAGGGGAGGGGCAGAGAGAGAGAAGGAGACACAGAACCCAAAGCAGGCTCCAGGCTCTGAGCTGTCAGCACAGAGCCCTACACGGGGCTAGATCCCATGACCCGTGAGATTACGACCTGAGCCGAAGTTGGACGCTTAACTGACTGAGCCCCCCAGGCGCCCCTCTCCTTTTTGCCACAGGCAAAACAACTCCATCTCTGGAAGAATCTGAATGCCACACTCTATCCTTAAATAGCCTTCCCAGCAACAGACACAAGATGGGGTAGAGTTAGACTTTCACTGACAAGGAGGGCTTTGCAAATAGAGAGCTACAATCAGGCAGAAGGAAAATAACTGGAAGAGTCAGTGGTTTGGCCTATTCACCCATCCCCTCCCCCACATTTTTCTATTTTCCTGAAAAGCAAAGCTGTATGACCATTTACCCCAGGGATGCTGGCCAAGTCCAGGAAAAGTAGGCTTGTAATTGTTCATGTAATTCTAGTGGTTTAAGAGAAGCAGTGGTCTCGTCCATATTATAGACGACTTCTGCAAACATGTATATAGCCCAGATGCTCAGGAGGTTAATCTTCAAAACACATTTTTTATCTGTATAAAGCCCTGCACACGATTCTTATTTCCATTTCTTCTGAAGCTTTCAAGATTTCAATTAAATACTTCTTTATTATAAATATATAAATATGTGTGTGTGTGTGTATGTGTATGTGTGTGTATATTTTTTTTTTCCCATTGAAAGACTTGACCGCACATTAATGATGGGTTTGTAAGATGGGAAGTCTGACTTCTAAGGCAGCTGGGCTGAAGTAGCATTCTAATAAACTTTGTATCACACAACTTATACTGGTGTCTCTGTCCATTGATGACCTTCTGTCTAGTTCTGAGCTACAACGGCCAACTATGTTCACGCACAGTCCATTGAGAACCAACCTTAGAGTGACTTTCAGTTGAAAACGAATAACCGTGGACCTACCGTGTGCAACTTAGAGCAGCAGATGATTCTAGGGCTGCATGGATCACGCTTCTAAGTCACATGGGTTTAATTGGTCAGACCAAAGTTATGACTGCACCAGCTCTGCACGTGTGTTCTTCCGTGGACTTTCCACTTAGACATCCCTTGACAATAGGCAGGATGGAGTCATGCCCTCAGACCAGTATGAGTGCGATTGGGAATCAGACTTTAAAAAGTGACCCCCTAGGTTCCTTAAGTAATGTCTAGCCCTCTTCCAGAGGAGTAATTAGCCATCAAGTTCCCTTCCACCCCCACTTTCTAAAAGATATTTCAAACAATTTAGAACTGAATGAGTGATTATTATACTCAACTTCCAAGTCTTGTTTGTCTGGCAGAGAATATTTAAAAGGATGTAACATTCACCTTGTTCCCCGTCTGTCAGTAGATATTTATTGAACAATACCACCTCGAGACAAGAGCAAAGTATAACATGCAGTCCTGTCGTGTCTAGTTGAATAGAAAAGACCAACACAAATGCAAAAATCATAGAACAATACAAGGTAGCCTAGGTGTAGGATTGGTGGTTGTTGGAGATGTCAGTGGGTCAAGAGCTTATAAAATGGTTATGTTTCAAAACATGCTTGTGAGTTGGCAGCAGTCTCTATATGTCCTCAGAAAACTAACGGGAGTCAGGCTCTTACAAAAGCTTACATTATATATAACGCCCCTGAACCAGAGACTTAGGAATACGAACTCATGACTTGTTATTGTTCCAAGAGGAAAAATACCTGGAATATACCTGGTGCAGGAGCTCGCTGTAGAGGATAAGAGGATACTTCTTCTCTTGGGGGGAAGGGCAGAGAGTGAGGGAGACACAGAATCCGAAGCAGGTGCCAGGCTCCGAGCCGTCGGCCCAGAGCCCAACACGGGGCTCCAACTCAAGAACCGTGAGATCATGACCTGAGCCCAAATCAGACGCTTCACCGACTGAGCCACCCAGGCGCCCCTGTAGAGGATAATTCTATTCCTGATTCTCTCAGCCGGCCAGGCAGGGGAGAGGTCGGGTGTCGGTGAGCACGTGTGTATACGGACAAGGACAAAGGGCCTCGCAGCTCCAGCTCACGACACCGGGAGGACAGGGGCATGGGGCTGGAGTGAAGGTCAGGGAGGGGGAGCAGGGATGGAGGCTGCAGGATGGGAAACTAAAATGGGGGCTCTGCAGGGTGCGATGATGAAGAGCCATCCTGGCAAGTGGGAGGATACAAGTTTGTCTCCTCTCCTCCCACCTGCTCTACATTTGCTCACTGTATGACTCCGAGCCAGGCACTTTCTCCCTCTGCGTAAAGACAGAACAGTGCAGCGGTTAACTAGTACCCTGCTGTTGACTTCCTTAACTCCTGGCTGGTGCCAGAGGGCAGAGAGGAAAGACGGAAACAGAAGGCACTTTCCCTTTGCTTCCCTGCTCATCACGGATCCCAACTCTGCCTCGCCAAGCCCCGCACCCGATTATCGCTCCTGCAGGGATGCTGGAAAGGGAAGAAACACACACCAGGTTATCAAACCTTAGTAAGTCGCGGCCTGAAGCAATGAGGAAGAGAAGAAGAAGTGGATTGTAGTCTGAAAACACTGCCTGATCCTCTGGTTTAGAAACCACTTCTGCTTTCCCCTCCGCTGTCCCCAGCCGCACTACCCCCTGTAGACTCCGCAAACCATAGGTGGTGCTTAAGGCAAGGTGGTCTGTTCTGTTAATAAAACGGCCTCGGAGACGGGATTCATGACAGCATTTCCACGAATTTTCATTTCAAGAGCAAATAAAGACACTCCCGGAGAACGACTCCTAGGGCCTCGCACACGAAATGAACTTCTCATCTGCTTTGTTTTCATTTAACAGAATCACATTGTAGGAAAGCTAAGTCATTCGTCATTAAAAAATCTGATGCAGAGAAAGGGTTTTAGGAATAGCCCTCCCAGGAAATGTCCCTTCAGATGAAGAAGAAGAGAAATGGCAGGAGTGCACCGGGGAAGTGTTGGCTTCAGCGTGGCTCCTGAGGAGGAGGAAGTTCTCCCTAACTTGGGCCAAGTTCTCCCCCACCTCCCAGCCCCTGACCTCTACTCCTAACCTCAGCTCAAACGCCGACGCTGAGGAGGCCTTCACAGTGAGTATAACTCCTGTGCTGGGCAGGAGAGACTCAATTGTGCATACACCCCTTCCAACTCTATGGTCAGCAAATTCACGTTGGTAGTTTGAAATCATCCATCGCGGAAGAGTTTACATCATGGGAATAGACCAATTCCACAAATCGGGACTTTTCTTTGGAGGGGACAGTCTACCAGCACGCCAGTAGGTAAAAGCAAACAAATACATTTCTTCCCCCAGAGAACCTCAAAAAGTACTTCACTTCTAAAATATCTCTGCCAGATGACCCTATATTTCGACTTAGAATATTATCACATGTTCTATAAAGCCATGGTTTACGAGCTACATTTAATGCTCAAGTACAGTGATTATTATTTTTTTACTCAAATGTGTTACAAAATCCTAAGCAATATCATTTTTCCTGTCTGGGTAAAGTATGGGGATGTAAGCTATAAAAGAATAAAGAAGCAAGGAGACTGACCAAACTGTATGTTTTCAAAGAATAATTTGACAGAGTCTGATAAAAATGTTACATTATTTGGAATACTGTTTCCGGTTATACAATTTATGAGTATGGCTTGTGTTACAACATGAAGGGCAAAATTTTTCTTCTTTAAGTTACAAATGTAATTTCACATGCGGGGTAGATGGGGAATCCCAAAGGGTTCCTAATGAATATTTTGCCTGTGTGCTTTAAAGCCCCAAGTGTCTTTCTTACAGTCTATCTGCAGCATTGAGCTACTCTGTCCAGACAATCTCATTAAAATACACATTGGTACCCCGGATAGGTAACATGGCAACAGAAGATTATCAAAAATTGTATATTTTTTGTATCAGATTAGTGGACAGACATAGGGTTTGAGGAGTGGGGTGAAAGACAACCATATTTTGGTAGGTAGCTAGCTGGACCTATGAGGAGTCTTGAGTAAGCATTCTCTTGGAGGAGTAAGAGATTCAGAATAGTGAATTTGGGACAACATAAGGGCACTTGGAGGACCTGAGGGAGGGAGAATTTCTGCCCATGATTCAGTCTCAGTGTATAGGCTAGACAGCCGGCTCCAATATATCAAGGACTCTCTGATGGCACCTGGATCATATTAAAGTTCAAATATCCATTGATATTTGATGTTGAATGAGAAATGTGGTATGGGAGTTAAAAAATCACCGGTTTTCGGGGCGCCTGGGTGGCGCAGTCGGTTAAGCGTCCGACTTCAGCCAGGTCACGATCTCGTGGTCCGGGAGTTCGAGCCCCGCGTCGGGCTCTGGGCTGATGGCTCGGAGCCTGGAGCCTGTTTCCGGTTCTGTGTCTCCCTCTCTCTCTGCCCCTCGCCTGTTCATGCTCTGTCTCTCTCTGTCCCAAAAATAAATAAAACGTTGAAAAAAAAAATTAAAAAAAAAATCACCGGTTTTCAAAATTTTTGTGTTTTTATCTTAGTTTAGAATATAGGTGAGATAACACAGTTTTAGGCAGATCCTACGTCTTCTCTTTGACCCATACGTGGCATCGATTCTCACCAGGTGTGGCGAGAACATCGGCTCTTAAACTTTCGTTCTTTCCACACTGATTACCTCTTTCCTTCCAATAGATGAGGAAGCCAAGCTAATGAACTGTCAAAGAGAAAGACCATGGCAGAATCAGGGCTACATTTGCAATAATGTATTTCCTGGGATAGTCTGCTACTTTCTCATTATCCAGGTTTACTGCCCTATGAGGTTTTGTTAGGTGCTCAGAAATAAGAGAATTACAGCAAAGGGACACTGCATCCCTAAAAAAACAACAACACATTTTTTAAAAACCAGGAAACAAAGCAGATTTTGGTTGCTGTGGGTAATTTTATGTTTTAGTCATCAGGATTTGAAGGACCCCAAAGATCCCATTACTATGTTTTATGATAAGCAATGACTTTCCCTCCATTTCCGCAGACATTTTAAAGTGGTTCGTATCAGTACCTCCCTCTCTTCAACTTTGACACCCAGCAGTTAAATAACAAAAATAAAAATACAAATATCTCAGGCAACCTGGTTAAACTCTAATTGACTCCCCTGACAACTTTGATATTGTCCCCCTGGTTTGCGCCCATGACCAAAATGTATAACCACTGGGCATATTTTCTAGACATAAAAATTCAATGTAATATACGGGCACGCAAAGTTTATGCCAACTCAACGTCTGTGTTTTTTTATTATAAGAAGTGCTTTCTCAAACAAACTTGCCAGACTACAATGTAAAGCCATAGATTAAACAAACAGAAGGAAAGTCCAGAGTGTTAAAATGAATGGCTTCGGGAGCTTATGATTCCACGGCTTTATATCCAAGTGCCTTACTGTGCTTAACAAAATTTTGAAAATGAAAACAAAGTCTGTCCATTAGCAATAGGGAGGTTAGTTTCCCGGCTGAAGTTCTGGAAGTTACCAGGATCCCAAACTAAGAGGCCCTTGATGAAACCCAGGGTTCTACTGTCACAATATGACCCACCTCTGTTTGCAGATGAGTCACTGGGGCATTTCTTCAAAGAGGCAGGAAAGTGGGGGCACCCTTCTAAAAATGGCACCATGGGGATTTGCATTTTGGAATGGCCTCCAGGTGATTCTGCCCCCCTGTCACTCCAGAGCAGTGTTACTTCAGGCACCTTTGAAAGAACTATATGACCTCACATATTTAAAGAGCAACTTTCCATCTCCCTCAAAAAGCCCTTTGTTAGTTTACATTAAGGTAATGATCCGCTGGATCTTTCAGTTAATGTAAACTTCTTGTCTTCATAAAATAAGCTAAAATGGATACACTCTTAATTTTTACTGTGAGATTGAGGTCTTACTGAGTCACAAGAATGCCCCGACTATTGGGAAAGGTCCCTTTATCTCTATCACCACCTACCAACTCGCTTTTAAAATCTTACACGTTGTAGGGGCGCCTGGGTGGCGCAGTCGGTTAAGCGTCCGACTTCAGCCAGGTCACGATCTCGCGGTCCCCGAGTTCGAGCCCCGCGTCAGGCTCTGGGCTGATGGCTCGGAGCCTGGAGCCTGTTTCCGATTCTGTGTCTCCCTCTCTCTCTGCCCCTCCCCCGTTCATGCTCTGTCTCTCTCTGTCCCAAAAATAAATAAAAAACGTTGAAAAAAATTAAAAAATAAAATAAAATAAAATCTTACACGTTGCAAATCACTAAAAACACCTGTACAACCAATATATGTCAACGCTCTAATATCACACTAACCCCCGGCAACACACGGTTAGCGGTTTCATTATTTTATTTTGAGTCGTCACATGTACTTATGAGTTAAATACGAACTACATAAAGAGTTTTACATGTGAAACAGTGGCAAACAATCAAGAAGAGAGGGAGGAAAAACTAAGCATGAAACCAACATACAGAGTTTTCTCTTTCTATGACATGTGTGCTCCCATCAAGGCAATGACAAAAGAAAATACATTTTTTCAGGACTTTTCTACCACGACACTAACGCACACCGGAGGAGACTTCAAATGCCACCTACTGACAAGTCAGACTATCGACCCATCGTCTCTCTCATTTTTATTTCCCCCGTACCGTAACGTGATGGCCTTTGGAGAGTGAGGCAACAAAACCACCAAAGAACCAGGGACTCTCATGTGGGGCTTTGGGCTTTGTCTTCAGTGTCTGAGTTGGATTTGGAGTCATGCTCCTGTGGAACAGCTGTTTCCGGAGACACCCCTCTAGAGACATACCTGGTCACTTGCCATGGTTTACGTGATTATCCGTTATGGGGGTAAATGCATCCAACGAAAGCTCATTTCAGAATATAATATGGTATGTATTGAAGACCTAATAGAGAGAAGTGTACCCAGAGGGGTGATTGTGATCCTTTAAGTCAATAAAACCTTGGAAGCCTTCTGTAAATTGACTTAAAAAAAATGGCTCCCTTCTCAACACCCCACTGTAGTTTTTGATTTGTCTTTGGTTAAGTCATTCTGAGCAAAAGGCCAGGCCAGGGTATTTTAAACCTTGAACAGTGTCACCAAGGGATACAAAGAATGTTCTATTATCTTGTTTATTGTCTTACCAAACTTAGTAATACAAGCTTCTCTTCCTTCATCTAGTGGATTTTCCACGGATATGAAAGCCTCAAAAAAGCAGAGAACATGTCTGCTATCATATAACAGGAGCTAAGTAAATATTTGCCATAAAAAAGAATTTTTTTAATAATTGAATGAATAGAGTTTCTGAAAAAAATTGGCAGCAATAATTGTGGACTTAAAAAAATTTTTTTTAATGTTCATTTATTTTTGAGAGAGACAGAGATAGAATGCAAGTGGGTTAGGGGCAGAAAGAGAGGGAGACACAGAATCCAAAGCAGGCTCCAGGCTCTGAGCTGTCAGCACAGAGCCCGACATAGGGCTCGGACTCATGAGCTGTGAGATCATGACCTGAGCTAAAGTTGGATGCTCAACCGACTGAGCCACCCAGGCGCCCCAATAATTGTGGATTTTAAGTAAAGCTGTAGTTGTGTCATTGTGTTCAATTAAGTAAACTTTAAACTAGGAATGTAGAGCTTGTACACAAATCAGTGGAACTTTCAATAACACATATTTAAAATTTCCATTTTTCTGAATACAAAAATGTCCTCTAGGTGAAATTTATATACTTCTCTCTTCCCTCAATATCAAAGATTTTTTAATATCTAGCTTTACAGGGCTTTAGAAGTACAAGAAAAATCACTGTATTGATGCTAAGTGAAGGGTAGAGAAAGCAATTCTATTAAGCTGTTGACCTAGTTTCTTTCTCTCTGGTTTCTTTAAGGCAATTGAAAAGTCCTCAACTGGGTACAATTCAAGGGTGGCTATTCCACTGCTGTCCAGTCAGAAGCATATAGATAGAATGGCTTTTATAGACTTATCTGTTATATTCACTTACATAATTTTCTGTCATCAAGAAGAAAAAAAGGTCAAACTATTGAGATTACTGGATCCACTGTAAAACAAGGTATCCAGATGTTACATTAGAAACAGTACTGATTGGTACAGAGTTCAAGGCATTTTCAATTATTATATGAATATATATATTATATAAATGTCACACATATATATTATATATATGTCACATATACATATTATATGTGACAGGTTTAGTAAATCTTGTGTATAGAAAGTATTGGGATTAATAGAATCCATGACAACCTGTTTAATGTTTTAAACAAAGCACTGAGTGGTGTGACGGAAACCAACCAGAATCTGCTACCGTTCACCTAAAACTGCAATGAGATATCTTTATGGTTGAAATTAGCAAAGAGATTACTTATGCATGCCCTTTATCCAGCAATTCCAGTTCAAAGAGTTTATTTGACAGATTGTTTCACAGGTATATAAAAATTCTCATGTACCATTACTGTTTATAAAATAAAAACCCTAGGAAGCCCCTGGGTGGCTCAGTCGGTGAAGTGTCTGATTCGATTTCGACTAAGGTCATGATCCCAGGGTTGTGATTTCAAGCCTCATGTTGGGTCTATGCTCAAAGTGTGGAGCCTGCTTGGGACTCTCTCTCTCCCTCTCTCTGCTCCCCCCCCCCTTTCTCCCAAAGTAAATAAATAAACCTAAAAAATACCCTAGAAACTCTTAAATGTTGATCGATTTAGGATTTTTTTTTCTCTCCAACATACACTGTTTGCTGTCTGCCAGAAATTGTTCCAAGTATTTTTCACACACTCAGTTAATCCTCAGAACAATGATCTTCTGTCTCCACTTTACAAACGAGATAAAGTAGCTTGTGGGAGGCCACAGGGATATTAAGTGGCTAACCTAGGGTTTGAACATAAGCAAGTATTGTAAAAAATAAGATAGACCTAAATTTAGTGAACCAATATCAAAGACATATTTTTAGGTTACAAGAAAGAAGCAAGTTGCATATTAAATATAGTTCTAAATAAAGAGCACATTCTCTCTAGATACATCTACGTATGCATACAAGTGCCTAGAAAAGGTCTAGAAGTATCTATCCAAACCAATGACCTGTTAACTCTTATTTCTAAACAGAATTCTAAGGTGGGCTTTAACCTTTTACATTTTTTACACTTTTGAATAGTTTTAATTTTATATATTTAAATGGCAAAGAAATGATGTGTTTATTGGGTTATTAAAATAAAGTTAAATGCCACCCACATTCCCATCCTTGCCCTAAAGACAGTGATTAAAAAGGAAGAACACTAAAAATAAACAAACAAATAAAGTATAACATTTACTGGTTGTATTTTTGTTTGTAATGATGAAAAGTTGTTATTAAAGAATCCAACTTTATACAGTCTATAGTCACAAGTACATGTATTCTGCATGTGGCAAATGTGTAGTCCGGAATAGAGGACTTTCATGGAAGAAAAAAAATACACAAGGAAAATTAGATTATTAATGTTAAGTTCAGAACTATTCCCAAATTTCTTTAGACACACAGCACATATATGAGAAAAACAATGACAACAATGAATCCATAAAGATAACAGTATTACTTAATGATAGATTTACAAGAAACAAAGAAATATATTGAATGTGAAATCATAATGGGAGTTGTAATGATTTGGTATATACTATACTCATGCTTAGAAGATTCATGTTCAAATTTTCAAATATTTAGTTTTTTAATTTATTAAAAAAGTCTGACTATAAACATGACTAAAGAAATGGGAACATTATTTATCCTGATATTTGTTATATTTATTTAGTGTTATGCTTTGAAATCCATCTATAAGATGAATGCTGGAAGGCAGGATTACAGCCCATTATAAGATTTTAATCACAACAAGGAAATGTGGTACATGTAACACCCAGAACAAACTGAGGGTTGAAGGGGGAGGGGAAAATGGGTGATGGGCATTAAGGAGGGCACTTGTTGGGATAAGCACTGGGTGTTATATGTAAGTGCTAAATCATTGAATTCTACTCCTGAAGCCAAGATTACAATGTATGTTAACTAACTTGTGAATAAGAAAGAAAAGAAAGAAAGAAAGAAAGAAAGAAAGAAAGAAAGAAAGAAGAAAGAAAGAAAGAAAGAAAGAAAGAAAGAAAGAAAGAAAGAAAAAAGGAAGGAAGGAAGGAAGGAAGGAAGGAAGGAAGGAAGGAAGGAAGACCTGTGAATCGTGACACATTGGCATGGAATTTTGATTCGTCTTACATAGCAATAATGTGATCAAAAGATTATTAGCCCTGTAAATTAAACTCAATAAGCTCCTGTGAACCCAAGCAATTTACTATCAGTCCACCCACAAACAATACACATTTAGAATATATTACGTCTAGAGACACAGCTACACTAGGACTTAGTGGCAGATCCTCGCTCTTGTGAAGAGATGGAGGAAAGACAGAGGGTGTGCCTGATGGTGGTGAAGAGAAAACGGAAGTGTCCAAGTGCCATATTGAGAATTCGTGAAGTGCCCTTACTACCTGTAGACTAGTCACTGCTCTTGGATTTTGGCTAGAAAAACCTAATCTTTTTTTTTTTTTCATATGAAATTTATTGTCAAATTGGTTTCCATACAACACCCAGTACTCATCCCAACAGGTGCCCTCCTCAATGCCCATCACCCACTTTCCCCTCCCTCCCACCCCCCATCAACCCTCAGTTTATTCTCAGTTTTTAAGAGTCTCTTATGGTTTTGTAGAAAAATCTAATATACTCAGTTTTACAAAGAAATGAGGAACAGCCCTCAATCCACTCTCCTTAATCCATTTAGTCAGATCCGATTTGCATTGTACATTAGTACTCATTCCATGGCAACTGAAGAATATTAAAAGTGATTCCAGAAAAAAAATATGCAAGAAAGTGCTTCAGGTATTTTCCCCTTACCTGAGAGAGCCCAAGGGCAGAATGAGTAGGTCCCCAAATTTCTAGGAATGACATCTCCTTGTTGAGAGCAACCTGAAATATGCAGTTGCTGTAGCCTAACTCCTAAGAGACACCTCCAGTTATTTAAAGAGAGTAACGATAACACCAGCCAAGCAAAAGCAGTAAACTGATTTCTTTTTTATGAATAGGTATGCCTCATTTAGGAGATCTATTAAACTTCCAGTTAAAATGAGATTTTTCTACCTTCTGTAGCTGTAAGAAACACTAATCTATTTTCTCCTATTAACCACATGGGTGGGGAAAACTAGTTGGTGGCTTCTTCAAACTCTCCACCTATGAAATGACCTTTTGTAAGAGGACATTGGAAATTGGACCTGAATGGTAACCTGAATAATTTCTATACATGAATGCATGCTAATAAATGAAACTCTAGGAGTATAGCTACTATGTACTTAAAATGCCCACCATTTCTTCTACAAATGTGTTGAGACAAAATACTGAGTATAAAAGATTCACTTTCTAAGGCACAAATTCCTAATTGTTGCTTTAAGGCACTAAGAAACCCACCCCTTGATATATACTCATAGTAGAGTTTCCTAAATCTTCCTGATTCTTTTTTATTTTTCTTTTTACCAAATAAAATAAAGACAGAACTCTGCTAAAAATATTCACTGGAAATAAAGTAGCTAAGTCATTTTAATTAAATATATTTATCATCAAGCTAGATGGTTCCATCTAGTATTTTGTATTTATTCCTGTTACTTTTCCTTATTTTATTGTTAACTCATTTTCCATCCTGTGGGGATTGTTAATGCTGAGACTGTCACGTAGAGTTTTTGCTCTCTTTCTTTTATGTCATCATCAAGTTCATTAATCACCCAGTGATTACTCAAGTAATTGACAAAGCAGTGGATGGACCTCTCTGAGGACTCTTCTATGTGTCTCCACGTGAGACTCCCTTTAGGCCACATTGAGACCAAGCATCACACTTTGGTATGGTTGTTCCTTAATAGTTCCATAATCCAGCCCTCTTTGATCTCAAGAGTTCTTTGTGTTGGTCACATGACTATAATGAAAGCTTTTCTTACATGTTTCGCTGAACTAAAAGCACATAATACACACGGTATTCTCCTGGTCTTATCAGTAGGAACTAGGTCAAAGACATAGAAATAGCAAGCGGCTTCCTTGATGTTGCAAATGGCAGACATTATATCCTATCCATCTCTGAATTCCTAGTTTCAGACCCAGTGACTACATGACATTAAGTATATAGGTTAAATAATTTTTTATTGGGAGAATCTCAGATTTTAAAAAAAAATTTTTTTTTTCAAGGTTTATTTATTTTTGGGACAGAGAGAGACAGAGCATGAACGGGGGAGGGGCAGAGAGAGAGGGAGACACAGAATCGGAAACAGGCTCCAGGCTCTGAGCCATCAGCCCAGAGCCTGACGCGGGGCTCGAACTCACAGACGACCGCGAGATCGTGACCTGGCTGAAGTCGGACGCCCAACCGACTGCGCCACCCAGGCGCCCCGGGAGAATCTCAGATTTTTAAAGAAGTGTTTTTGTGGTCCTAACTATGCCATCTTCACAACTCTTAGTCTCTATGGATCTGGTTCTAACTCTGCTAAGAAATTCTAAGATCTCTTTCAGATATGAGACTCTTACCTAGATCGAACATTCTTTAGCTTATAACTTATACCCTATTTCCCTAACTCTATGCATTCTTCTGAAAGAAATTTAAAAAATATATTTTCAGCTTGTCAATACATACCAAGGTAACAGCAACTATGTTTAATCTCCACATGTCTAAAGCAAATATTTAATCACATGTCTAAAGACTCAACATGGTGCCAATCATTTGTAAGCTTGCAAAAATAATGCAGTCCGATTTTTCTTCCAGCTATTTAACATATGTAAATATGAACTTAGAAACCCTAAAACACTTTACTGGAAGTGTGATCATCTTAGCATTAGATTGGTATAGATTGATCATTTCAGGGAATTAGTGAACCCTTAATGACTCACCTTCAATCAATCTTCTAAAGAGGAGGGGGCTACTATTTAATTTGTTAAAATGAAGAATTCTGGGCACAACTAGGAGAAACATGTATGATTTAAGTATGAACTTCATACAGAATGGGTGAATTGTAAAATCCATATTCTAAAAATCCCCAGTGTCTGTTTACTATGGCTAATGAGTGGGTGGGTGAGAGAAATGGAGAGCACACGCCAAATATAAATTGGCTACTCTGTCCAGTAAATTGCTTCCACCTGCCTCCTACTGGGAGCCACACTGACTTCTTGGCTATTTTCTTCCTGTAAGTGATTGGGTTATAGGTTTGGAAAACTCGATATACTTTATTTTCAGCAGCTTTAGTTAAAGTGGGTTTATGAATGAAATCTACTGTTTTTATTAAAAAGAGAGTTTTCTAAGGGATGGGGGTGAGGCATATGGGAAATGGATGGAGGTGTTACTTTCAGGGAAAAAAACTATACACAGATAATATTTACCAACATTTTGCTGTCCTTCAAGCTGATAAACTAGTTTAATATTTTTAGAATAGTTCCAGAGAAGTCCTGACATTTACTCTATGTTGAAAGAAGTTAAAAAGCTATGGTTTCAACATTGTGGTCAACATTTAACTTGTAAAATGGTAATAACTTACACAATCTGGGGCACTATGGTAAGGATCATGCGGAGATGGCACAGGGAAGCTGACTGAAAACTATAGAAGGTTCTATGAATATTAATTATAATTGCAGAGTACTGTTATTGATGGTGAGATATCATAGATGATCATTCACCTAGAATTTAAAAATGTTTATGTAGACCACTCAGACTAAATGGTTTAGATATTTACAGCAACTATTCAGTTGGTCCATACCCTGCCCTGGGCTCATCCTTTCCTCCCCCACTCTTCCCTGGCCACATACGGGGAGTAAGAAGAGTGGCCAATGAACCTGGATCCACTGGGGGGGGGGGGGGTATAGGCTATTCAAAGAGTAATGAAAAACAAAGTTCCAGACTCAGTTCTCCAGCAAGGCAGCTACTCGGACACCTCACCTCCAGTGACCTGGATTTGGAGCCGGTGGGCATTACCCAGCCCAGCTCTCCGGACAGCAGAACCACGTGAGGAGGCTGTACAGCACCTAGCAACTAACGTTTCCATGGCTCTGTGTCACAAACAATTTGTTTCTACATCTTGTGCCATCAGGATCCCGGGAAAGATGTCCATACTCATTATCCATGAAAGGAGTTGATTGCCTAAGTGATTTGCCTGCTTTCCACAGAGTGGGGAAAAACTATTAAAGGCACTTTTAGCCATAAGATTGCACCGTCAGCAGCCAGGCTCTCCCTCTTTCTTCCTCTTTCTCACCCTCATTCTCTAATAGAAATTGTAGATGAACTCATTCCCTGCCCGGATTGTTCATCTCGGGGTCAAAAGCCCTGGGACATCTGTGAATCCTGTCCTGAAACCGGATGTGACACGAAGAAGGGGAGGGACACGTAAGAAAGTTAGGAGGTGCTGCCTCACTTCCCAGGAAGGGGTGCTGAGAGGTGGTTAGGAAACGTTTGGACTTGTGAGAGTGATGATCCAGGGAACTGGAGGACTGGCTTCTCACCTACATCCTCCCTCACCTTCCATTCCCTTGCTCTATATTTTCGCCTACAAGAGTTGCCCATCTGTCTCTGCCGAAACATCCTCTGAGGTGAAAACGCATTTGGGTGGAAGGGGGTTTTAGCACACTAAGCCCTAAGCCATAGTCTATGCTCACGAGAAAAATAACTCGAATGACTTTCCAAGGAGCAGATCTTTCTTCACACTGGTCAGTTTGGGGCAGTGGGAACGAGGCAGTGGCAAAATCTCCAGAACAGTCTCCCTGTGAGCATCCCTGAGACTCCTGAACTCCTGAGCCCCAGGCACGCATACATTACTCCCATCACAATCCTGACCCTTGGGAAAGAAATGAGCACATAGCACTAGTACTTCTAAAGGGAAAAGACATAACACCAACTACTGGCCTTGGTGACAAACATCAAACACAAGCATAGTTTTACATTCCCCGTGCACCAACGGCTCTCTGAGTAAAATCTAGGACACTTAAGTTCCTCTAGCAAATGCCAGACGTGTGCCCAATACGACCTCATTTTGTCCTCACAGCAATCCTACGAAGCCATTATTATTATTATATCCATTTTACACATGAGAAAACAGGTTTTGCGAGGTCACATAACTAAAAGAAAATCATGCACTTAGTACATCGTGGAGCCAAGATCTCCATCCAGCCCTGGATGATTCCAAAGCCTTCATGTTTCACCGCATTAGAGAGTTGGCTGCTTGAAATCTAGGATGTTCTATTCTATAGAGAAGACAGTGTACATTTCCTATTTGTTTCCTAGACTGGCTCATGATAAAGTATTGTTTCAGCGCCTCGGAAGAAAGCTGTGGCAAGAGATGCACGGGAGCACAGGAGACTAGAATTCTTCTCAGTCCTATTGTACCCCAGGGACGAAGGCATTTTCTGCAGTTCAAACCTAAGACATAAGCTGTGAGGTGCAGCCCCCTGAGCTTTGGATTTTGCCACAGCCTAGAAACTGAGCTCCAACTTGGGACTAGAAACCCACCCATCCTGATCTCGGAGAGGGACTGGGATATTACCACACGTGACAGCTATCCAGAAGCAAAGTGGGCTGAGCAGCCTACTCAGGGAAAGGCTGAGGACAGCAGCCTTCTAAGAACTTACACCAGCTCCAGCAGGGCTCATTCTTTTCTTTTCTTTTTCTTTTTTTGTCTTATAGAGAATCTTTGTGCTTTGATGTTCTTAAAAAGCCATATGGAGAAGTATTTAACCAAATCTGTAGGCCAAAGAACTGAAAAGGGGTTACCAACATATGCCTCACGCTGGTGGGTTAAGGCAACTCAACTCACATTCAGGAAAAATCAATATTTAATCATCCTTTTTGGGGAACGGTTTTGCAAGGCAAAGAGAAATAGGAAAATGTGATTAAGCAGTGAGGTTTTGTAGGCACAGAGGGAGGAAGGCGGGCGGGTGGTCAAGTAAGTTCGCACCCCTGGGAGTCAGTGGGCCGGGTCTGTGTCCTGTCTCTTGCACTACCTAGCTCCATGACCATGCACGATAACAACAATACAAATAGTTGTTTGTTCCCTGAATTCTACATGTTGAAATTTTGCTGAGTGCTTTATATGTATTGTTTCATTTAGGATTTAGAACAACCCTATAAACTAGGTGTTGTAAGTCCTCTCTGAGGGATTAAGAACCTAAGTCAGGAGGAGTTGATATAACTGGCCCAAGGTCACAAAGCTAGTTCACGGCGAAGCTAGTAGTAGAACATAATGAATCCAACATTCAAAGTCATGCCCTCTAGGCTACTCCGTCCTTCAAAGCCTCCATTTCCTTTTCCACAAAATTGTGAACTTGGGCCAAAGGATCTGAAAGCTTGCCAGCCTAGCTCTGGGACTCCATGGAGTTCTAAACATCTGAAAGAGGCAAAGCCAATAAGGCATTTTCAAATTCTTCCCTCCTTGCAGACTGTAAGCACTAGCAAAAAGAAGTGAATCTGTGCACCACGACTATATCAGAATCTGAATCATTTTGGACAAGCGGCTGTCTCCAGAGGTACAATTCTCAGCTAATGATATGATGCCATGTTCATTCAGTTTAAAAACTGCACCATTCCAGGTTTTATACCTCCAAACCCCACACCCATTTGCAGGAAACAATCCTCCCAAAGAGGAGGACATTCTACTTCGGTGACCATTACCTGCTCAGCTGAAAACATGCTCCACACTTTCAGAGTCTAATCAGTGGCCAGAGTTCTCATGGGACCAACACTGGGTGGGGTGAGTGGAAGGAGGAGGTATTGTTTGGGCACTGAGCACTTTTGTGGGCAGAGAGCACTGACTTCTGTCAAGTATGACCCATGCCAAAGTCACACTAACTTGACTTTGCTTTTCTTGAACCATCGCCAAGTTTAGGGGATCCCTAGGTGTCTGGTCACCTCCTAAGTTCCTGTGTGCTCCCAAAGGTATTAGCAGAAGAGAAAAGCATATACGGCAATAGTTACAATCTGAAATGAAGTTATGGACACAACTCAGAAGTATAATTTGCTACTAAAACATACTCAGAGGGATCACTGGTGAATTTCCAGAAGATTAAGCAACTTGTCCTCTTGGCAACAAGAAGGGATTCTGGGTTTCCCAGACTTCGTGTTCAAGTCTGAGATAAGTCTGACACATAGACAACTGCCATAGCTAATCTGGGGCAGGAAAAGGAAGACCCTTAGTCTGCTAAAGTCCTAAAGCAGTCCCTTACTCTACGAAGGGACATGGGTCTTCAGGCCACAGCCTGGGCAGCTGGCAACTTTCTTTCATCTTCCAGAGCAAGTAAAATGTCCAGGCGATGGTTAGGCTGTGACAGAAGCTCTGAACAGCAAGACGTCATTTACCAAGAGAGCTTGGTTAAGTCAACATCTCCTTAAAAAAGGGCTCCAGTGGTTTGTGAACAGACAATATCAAAGTCTTTTAACATCTGTCATACGCTTTAATAATGTCACAATGTTCCAAAACAATGGTTGTATTTTGATCACAGGCAAAAACAAAAAGGCTGCTGGGAAACCTGACAAATGCTACCAGAATGAGATTTCCTTCGTCTAGTTCATTTTTGCCCTTTCGCTCAGATTTTTCGTCCACTTGATTCTTCGTGAAGGAAATAAGGAGGATGTTGGAATAGCAATTTCCAATATCCAGATTCCAGACATATCAGCCTGCTACAGACAGAACTCAAATCCAAGGCATTCCTGGAATCCCCATGTTAATTACCACATTATCAGGTGCTGGAAGGACTGTGAGCTATTGTATAAGGATTCTGAGTAACTCGATTCCCCTAATGAACTCAAGCCACCCAGACAATGGAATGAACAGCCTGTAGCCAGTCTGGGCCGCTGCCTCTCACCCCCGCAGTCTCAGAGCCTTGGCCTCTCCCGGGTTTGGCACATGGCCGGTCCTTTCCCACTGTCAGCCTCCTTGGTGCTGCCTGGCGGTCTTTCTCTTCTACACGGACCGCCCAGAGTCTTGTCCCACCCCTTTCCTTGACCCAGCCACTGCCACTCGTGTTGCAGTGTCTTCTCATTCATCACCACCACTGCCTTCTAGTCTACTGGTATTGCACCGTTTCTCCTGGGTTACCAGTTATCGCTCTGTCCCCAATTCCAACTGTATTCTGGGCTCACCTAAACCCTGTGCTACACAGATAAATCCACAGATCAATCCGTGGGCTCACTGCTGCCAGGTGAACTTGGACCATTGCTTCTGAAGCATCTTCAGCCTATCCACCTCACCCAGGTAACTGTAAAACTCTTTTGGTCAGGGTTTCTCCACTTTGATGTGCAGGTGAATCACCAGATGGTTTTGTTAACATGCAGATTAGACCATAGTAGGTCTGGAGTAGGGTTTGAGATTCTGCATTTCTAAAAACTTCCCAGGTGACAGCAACTTGACTGGTCCAGGATCAAACTTGAGTAGCAAGTCTCTAGAAAAGGGGCTTTGTTCTACTCCTCTCTGCATTCCTGGAATTTCAACCTTAGTCTCACAGCCACCACTTGAAAAAGTCCTTCTACATATGTGGTAGCAGAGATACAAAATGCTTATGACACACATTGATAGATGAATGGATAAAGAAGATGGGGTGTGTAATACAATGAAATACTACTCAGCCATAAAAAAGGATGAAATTCTTTGCAACAACATGGATGGATCTAGAGAGCATAATGCTAAGTTAAATAAGTCAGAGAAAGACAAACTTCATATAATTTCACTCATATATGTGGAATTTAAGAAGTGAAACAAGGGGTGCGTGGGTGGCTCAGTCGGTTGAGCGTCTGACTTCGGTTCAGGTCATGATCTCGCGGTCCATGAGTTTGAGCCCCACATTGGGCTCTGTGCTGACAGCTCAGAGCCTGGAGCCTGCTTCGGATTCTGTGTCTCCCTCTCTCTCTGCTCCCCCCTGACTCGTACTCTGTCTCTCTGTCTCTCAAAAATGAATAACGTTAAAAAAAAAAAAAGAAGGGGCGCCTGGGTGGCTCAGTCGGTCGAGCATCCGACTTCGGCTCAGGTCATGATCTCACGGTTTGTGAGTTCGAGCCCCGCATTGGGCTCTGTGCTGACAGCTCAGAGCCTGGAGCCTGCTTTTGCTTCTGTGTCTCCCTCTCTCTCTGCCCCTAACCCAGTCACATTCTGTCTCTGTCTCTATCAAAAATAAATAAACATTAAAAAAAATTAAAAAAGAAATGAAACAAACAAAGAAAAATAAAAAGAAACCAAAAAACAGACCCTTAACTGTAGAGAACGAATGGATGGTTACCAGAGGAGAGATGGGTGGGGGGGATGGGGGAAATAGATGAAGGGATGAAGAGTACATTTATCGTGATGAGCCCTGAGTGATGTACAGAACTGCTGAATCACTATATGGTACACCTGAAACGAACAGAGCACTGTATGTTAACTATACCAGAATTAAAATTTTAAAAATTGATCATGACACAGTCCCTGCCCCCAAGACCACACAGTCGGGGGCGAGGTTCTCAACCTCAGTATTATTCACATTTTGGGCTGATCATTCTTTGTTGTGGGGGCTGTCCTATGAATGGTAAGATGCTTAGCAGCACCACCGGCCTCGAGCCACAATGTATCAGCAGCACCTCTACCCACCAGATATTGAAGCACCTACCTAATTGTGACAATTAAAAAAATGTCTTTAGGTATTGCCAAATGGCCCCCACGGGGCAAAATTGCCCTGGCTGAGAATCCCTGGTCTAGGTGGGAGACAGACTTGTAAAGAACAACTGAAATGAAGGATCAAGTTACAGAGCACAGTTTAGGAAAAGGGATTGCTAACATTTCAGAGTGTGTGATGAGCGTTAGGCACATAGTAAGTGCTCAAGAAAAGTTTGTCAGGTAACCACGTGAACTGCCGATGTCCTCACATCCCCTGGTAACTGTAACAATTTACCTTTCTGGCCTCAGTTAGTGGAAAGGACATTTGCACATTCCAAAGATAAACATCTAATTACTTCCCCGACATCATGAATTTCCATGGATACATTTACCAGGTGCATCACAAGGGAAGAAAGCAAGCTTATCTTTCAGAATAATTCAAATGGAGCGTGGCTATTCGGAAAAACATGAGACTCTTACAATAATAAATCACATTTTTTTTAACGGAAGTTGGTACTGTTTTCTTTGACATTATAAGCACACTCATACTAGAAAATGACAAAAAGGAGTGTGGGTACATGTAACTCTGTAAATGAATTCAAGCCGAATGGTGGATTTTGTAGCTTGGCTCACCTTAATGCATTCTCTTAAGCAGCTGCGTCTTTTTCCCCTCCAGGTTTTGTGAGGATGAATGCATTTCCAAGACTATTCTGAGATGCTCATATTCGTACGCAGATGCATCTGACATCTGACCATGCATAAATAGGAGGGCGAGTCAGCAAGCAGATAAGCTTAGGGAACCCGAGTCAGAGGGAAGCCAGGAAGAGTCCACATTTCGGGAATGGAGACCTCAGTTAGCATCAAGTGGCAGAGCAAAGATTATGTCAGCATGTGGATTCATTAACAGGGCCGCACAGTCAAGATGTTTAGGTGATTTATCTTAATAAGGTGATTTATCTCAATAAGGAAGCAGGAATAGAGAAGAGTCTGATTTGGAAGCAGAACAATGAGTCTGTGACTGGAGAATACGGAGGTGCAAGGGCATTTGAGGACAAATAAGAGGAAGGGACAAGGGGGGTGCATAGCATGGAACATTTCAGTGCGAACTTTCAGACACGTCCTTGGTAGATGTTATTATCCCTTAACATTTTGTAAATGGAAGCCAAAAATAGGCCCACGAGGAAAGTTCTTGGAAATATATACCGATTGGACTGGAATACCCATCGTTGCCAAAGGAAAGTGTGACACTTGGTCCCATTGCCAAAGTCAGTAAGCCTTGGCCCAGATAATGGCAAACCTTTCCTTTTAGAATACAGTTTCTTAATTTAAACCCCAACTTCAGTCCCTGCACAGAAGTGGAAATCAGCAAGTCTGATGCTGAGGCCAGGGCTCCGTGGCTGGTTGGCTATGTGAACCAACCTTTTGGCTCCAATTTTCCTATCTGGAAAATGGGGAAGCTAATACTTTCCACCAATCTATGCTAAAGGAATATTGTGATAAGTCAGAGGACAAATCTCTGATTTATTTTTTGTTGTTATTTCATGAAGGGCATTCCTGCACTTAGTATGATAACGGCTTCTGTTTCAATCCATAAATTTGGAAAAAAAAGCAATAAAATAAATAATTCAACCTAAGAAAACCAAAAACTCTTGAATAATACCCTTTGGTTTTTCAGACATTAAATGGAAGGATACAATCTCTGGCTAGATTTCTCAGCAAGGGCAGTTAAGGCCCCTGTTTACCAGAAGCATCTGGTTAGTAACACCATTCATAGAAAGGAAACACATTCACAAATGTCAGTTTAGGACTATTATCCCATGTTCTGTCTAGTTTGTGTCTTTCTGTGGCATGGGGTAACAGCAAAGCCTCTGGAACCATCTAGAAGGGAAAGTGGACAGTCAGTACCAAGTCTGGGTTGGCGGCCATTGACAGCACAGAGTCACAATTACGTAACATCCAGAGCGACCAACTCTGAAGACAATTGCCAGTTCTGCATCATTAGGAGCAAGCAAGAAAAAAAAAAAAAAACCACTAAGAAATAATAAAATGAAAAAAGGAATAATGAAATGAAATGAAATGTCACAAACCAAAACAAACACTATTCAAGAGTGGTCTGTTTCTCAAGCCTAAGAAACCCATTCTGGCTCAATACACCAGAGGATTTCTGGTCCCTACCAAAGCACAGAGTGGCTCTTTTTTGGTGGCAGCTGCCTTTTGCTAGTTTCAGAGCAGACAATGCCTACAATTTGCTGCCGCGATACTATCTTAATAATTCTTACTGTTGTGAAAGGAGCATGAATCTAACTGGGATGATGGGGACCTAACAGAATGGCAGCGTGGCATGCTGGGAATAGGAAACCACTCAGCTAGCGCCTCAAGGTCTGGACTCTCAGTCACCACCTTACTGGATTGTCTCGGGCAAGTCTGTACCTCATCTTAGTTTCTTCTGCAAACGGACAAGACTGAGCTCGCTACCTCGCTAATCTGCCAGGAAAAAACGGGGGGTAAAGTGGAAGGAGTCAGAGGATACACTGAGGCAACATGTGATGGAAAGTAACCAGCGACTGCTCAATTTGGGTGAACCTGGGTCATTTGTGTGGGACGGGGAACGAGAGGCAGCAGCTTGGGAAATGATGCTGTAACGCTCCGAGCCACCGGGGTTTCTGGGGATCATCACCAATATCTTAGTGCTGTACTTTACTCTGGAAGCGGAAGGAATGTCTCTGTTGGAAAAATACTCAAAACAAAAATAACAACAAACCCCTAACGGTGTGTTGGGCTCACAGTTATTTCCGATAGTGGTTCGGTCCCGTGGGGGAGGAAGGAGCCAGGTAGAAGCCATGGAGATCAGACACCTGGCCAATTAGCTCCACAGGGAATGCTGCATAGGGCAAGACTCTGTCATCCCATCTCTTTGAAGAAGCATCTTCTCTGGAGGCCTTTAAAAATAGGACACACTCTCAGCGGGTAAGATGACAAGGTATAAAGCTACCTGGGGGAAGTGAATAGGGAAGACGGCCTTCCACAATATTTGGGGCATTGGGTCCTATAGGCAGACTCCAAAGCTAACTGAAAATACTGACATGATGTTTATTCAACAGAAAGCTTCCAGACCCAGTGAAATACCCAGCTGAATCAATTTTTTTGAAGAAAAAAAAAAAAAAAACTCTGCCAGTGAAATCCAACTTGTTTTTCTTACTGTTGATGTTTCCATATCTATCTATGTATCTATTTATCTATGTATCTGTGTATCTATCTATCTATCTATCTATCTATCATCTATCATCTATTTATCTAATTTGCTGAATTTAGCTTTTGAAGGGACAGATCCCAAGGAGACAGTGCTTCAGGCAAAATCTCATTTCTTCCCTATTTACCTTCTTAGTCAAGACGAATTTTTAATGTTTTGAACAGGAACTACATTAACAACCCAGAAACAAAGTTTACAGATGTTTGCTGTGCTCTCTCAACAGTAACCAAGAGAATCACCTCCCTGGGGAAGGAGGGTGTTAGGCCTTGGAAGGCACCCAGGTAAAAAGCACCTGTGTTTTGGCTATATCTACATGGTCTTGACCACCTCACTAAAATTGGTTACTGAAATATTTCCAAATGCTTAAGCAATTCATGTCATATAAATAATGATTACCTGAATATATTAATCAAATATTTTTGAGATATAATTCATATACCATAAAATCTACCTTACTAAAGTGTATAATTCAGTAGTTTTTAGTGGAGTTCACTAAACCATCATCGCTCTCTAATTCAAGGACATTTTAATCACCCAAAAAAGAAAAATACCTTGTACCAATTACCAGTCACTCCTGTTTCCCCCTCATCCAGCCCCTAGAAATTAATAACCTATTTTCTGTCTCTATGTATTCGCCTATTCCGAATGTTTCATATGAATGGAATCATACAATATCTGGTCTTTTGTGATTGGCTTCTTTCACTTAGCACAATGTTCTCAAGTTCATGTTGTAGTATGTGTCAGTACTAATATCTTGTATGCAATTACTATGTACAAGACAGCTAGGTATTGAAGTTTTCCTTCCAGATGTATGGAATTGAAGCAAACCCAACTCACCCTCACCAACCTTGGATGCCACGGGTCATAGACCACATGTTTGTGGTGCAGGCCAATGGTTACCAGGGCCAAAAACAAGTGGGGTCACCCAACGAGACACAGCAGGATTTCTCAGTACACAAGCAAGAGACAGAGCATAACTGGAGAGTGAGGAAAGAAAGCATAAGATAAAAAGGAGGTATCCGAGGGGCACAGTTACGCTCTAGGTACCAGATGAGAAACCAACTAAGAAAGAAAGAACAGTGGGTGAGATGAACTCAGTGGCCAGAGATATAAGCCAATTAACCAGGGATGAAGTATATGGGTCTGTAGCCACAGCCCTGACTAAAAGCATGGGCTCCAGAGTTCTCAGATGCAGAACCACAGAATATCTGCACTGGAGGAACTTAGACCTACCTTCTCCAACTCCATCATTTTAAAGATGAACAATCTGAGCCCCAGAGAGGCTAGAACACCTCCCCAAATTCACAAACCTTACCCTCTTAGTCTCCATCCTCTCAGTAGAATACATTTTCCACAGGGGCGCCTGGGTGGCTCAGTAGGTTAAGTGTCCGACTTTGGCTCAGGTCATGATCTTAGGGTGCATGGGTTTGGGCGTCGCAACCGGCCCTATGCTGACAGTTCAGAGCCTGAAGCCTGCTTCAGATTCTGTCTCTCTCTCTCTCTCTCTCTCTCTCTCTCTCTCCTCTTTCTCTCTCTGCCCCTCACATTTTCCATAATAGCTCATTGCCACAGGCCAACAATACAATTTGGTCACATGTTAGTGTCAAAATGCAGCTTAGCAGGCCTGTGCTCCTATACCTTCACGGTATGCAAGAACTCGCTAAATGTCTTAACATATTTTCACATTAGCTTAAAAGAAAAACTTGGGATCCTTTGACCTAATGCTTTTTGGCTAACTGTCTAAGCATACAAGGTTCCCTAATATGTTAAATAAATTTCATAAATTAGTATCAATCTATAGAGTTAGAAACGGAGGAAAACAAATGAGGTTCCCTGAGAGGTCAGCCAAAGGAAAAAACCTAATTCTGTACCATTGTTAGACCAGTGATGCCCAGAATATGCACATAAATATCATGTAATGACCACTAAAAAGTCCTTAGTGTTCAACAGCATTGTAAAATTAACAGTTCAACAGGCAGGACTCCAAAGCACTTGGCCATTTAAAATTCAGAGCTGTAGCTTTTTAATCTATTTTTGCTAGAATTATGTTATACAGCAAATCTTTGTTCCTTCAGGAAAATGAAAAATTAAAAATAAACAGACCTTAACACCTTGAAACGGTTTAAAATTTTTTGGTATATTCATATTATGAAACAACTGAAGGCATTAAAATGGTGGTATAGAGGTATATTTCTGGGCATGGAGACTTTGATAATTTGTTAAAGAATACAGGCTACAGAGGACTATTTAAAGTTTGATGTCTATTTACATATATATTTTGTATTTAGGCATAAATACAAGGGAAACATCTGGAAGGACATCCATAAATTATTACAGAATTGTGTCCCCACGTGGAATTGTAAGAGGAATTAACTTTGGTTTTGTTTTGCTTTTTTTTCTTCTTTGCTCTCAAATTCTAATTTTTCTACAATGAAAACAGATCACTTGTCTCGTTTAAAATGTTAAAAAGAAAATTCACTTTGAATATCGTGATTGTTAAGACTGCTTCATTATTATTCGTTCCTACAAAAATATCTTTTAGAATCCACAACAAAATAAACCTTAGTTACCATCTTTGGAAACCCAGAACAAAACAATCCTTCTACATCAAATATGAATCAATACAAAAGGAAGCTTGTGAAAGGAAAGAAATACGTGGGGTCTTGGTTTACTTCCCTCCCCTCCCCCTTGGCACCCACGCCCTTGTAGCTCAAAGAGGTACAGTTTCTTTTCATTTATTCTGATGTGTTAAATCAGTGTCTTCTTTCTAGATCACACATAAAACTCATGGTTTAGAATTTATTCTCACGCTTTAGGCTGCCTAGTCACCTCTGCCCTGTTGCCAAGTGTTCAGGGTCGGTCACTTCCACAGACTTATTTTCATCAATGAGCTTGTTTATTGAGGTTGTTTTCACCGATATTTACCTCAGAGAAAAGTCCGATCAATAATAAGGCACTTTGGGGCGCTGGGTGGCTTAGTCGTTTCAGTGTCCCACTTTGGCTCAGGTCATGATCTCAAGGCTCGTGAGTTTGAGCCCCGCATTGGGCTCACTGCTATCAGTGCGTAAGCCCACTTTGGATCCTCAGTCTGCTCCCCACCCCCGCCTCTCTCTCTCTCTTTCCCTCTCTCTCAAAAATAAATAAATGTCTGAAAAAATAATAAAGCACTTTGAATCACCCCATTCCCTAATTCATGGAGTTGAAAGCCATAGATCATGTTTATGTTCCAAGAGATCAAACTACCAAGGCCATCATGAGGAACAATCGTGAGAGGCACCATTTTCACCATCTGTTACAGTGATGGTTTTCTCTAGAGTTGTGTAGTGCAAATTTTCTAACAGTGCTCCAGGAAACCGCATTCTGTAATCTAATTTAATTTCATATAATTCCATTTTTATTCATTATTTGACTATATAGAGAGGCACATTCTCCTCATGTGTCCTATAAATTTCAAGGATATTTTTAAGAATAGACTTCTAATTCTAAAACCAATGGATCACATTCACTGAAAAATACAAGATACGATTGGATAGCAAGTTGATCATATAAATAGAAGCAAAAGCTCCTACCTCTAGATTTAGAATCATGGCTTGTCAAACTTGGTGTTAGGTTTTATTAATAGTAGCAAATGTGGGATAGTTTTATGTCTCATAATTTTTTATAATTATTCTCATGTTCTCAATATCTATAGCTCCATTTTTTAAAGAAACAGTTTTATTGATTTATTGAACATACAATGAGCTGGATATATTTAAAGTATTCAATTTCACAAATCTGCAAAGTTTTGAAATATGTATCTATGAAAGTATTGCTTCAACCAAGATAATGAACATATCCAGTCACTCCCAAATTTTCCTTGGACACCTATTTGTCCCTTTCTCAGGCAACACTGACCTTTCTGTCACTATAGATTACTGTGAATCTCCAAAAGTAGAATGACCCATCATTATATATTTTCTGGAGGAGGATGAGTCTGGCTTTTGCATTGGGCATCACTATTTTGAGAGTCATCCACATCGTTGAATGTATATCTTTTTTATTCCTAAACAGTATTGTGGTTTAGGAATACCACAATTTGTTTACTCATTCACTTGTTAATAGATATCTGGGGTTGTTTTTAAAAGTACAAGTCTTTGTATTGATAAATGCTTTTTTTTTTCTCTTGGGTAAACACCAAGAGATAGAACGGCTGGATCATACAGTAGAGATATGTTTAACTTTTTTTTTAATGTTTTATTTTATTTTTGAGAGAGAGACAGAGAGCAAGTGGGTTAGGGGCAAAGAGAGAGGGAGACACAGAATCCGAATCAGGCTCCAGGCTCTGAGCTGTAGCACGGAGCCTGATGTGGGGTTTGAACCCACAAACCATGAGATCATAAACTGAGCTGAAGTTGGATGCTCAACCGACTGAGCCACCCCAGCACCTTGAGATATATTTAACTTTTCAAGAAACTGTCTCCTCATGCTCACAAATATTTGATATGGCCTTTTAACCTGCAGCCATTCTATTTGGTGTGCACTGAGTTTTTTCATTGTGGTTAAATTTTTTTTTTTCAACGTTTATTTATTTTTGGGACAGAGAGAGACAGAGCATGAACGGGGGAGGGGCAGAGAGAGAGGGAGACACAGAATCGGAAACAGGCTCCAGGCTCTGAGCCATCAGCCCAGAGCCCGACGCGGGGCTTGAACTCACGGACCGCGAGATCGTGACCTGAGCTAAAGTCGGACGCTTAACCGACTGCGCCACCCAGGGGCCCCTCATTGTGGTTATAATTTGCATTTCTTTAGTGATAAATGCTGCCAAGCATCTTTTCGTGTGTTTGTTACCTGTATGTTTTCTTTTTTAACATATATTTATTTTTGAGACAGAGAGAGACAGAGCATGAACGGGGGGAGGGCCAGAGAGAGAGGGAGACACAGAATCTGAAGCAGGCTCCAGGCTCCGAGCTGTCAGCACAGAGCCTGATGCGGGGCTCGAACTCACGGACCGTGAGATCGTGACCTGAGCGAAGTCGGACGCTCAACCTACTGAGCCACCCAGGCGCCCCTGTATGTTTTCTTAGTGAAATGTCTCCTCAAATCTTTTGGCAAGTTTTATATTTTCTTAACTGTTGAATTCTGAGCATTCTTTATATAGTTGGGTAGAAGTCTTGTGTTAGATAAATTATGTGCTGATATTTTCTTTCAGTCTTGCTTATTTTTTTTTATTCATGGAAGGGTATCTTCAAAGAATAGAAGGTTTAAATTTTATCAATTTTCATCATGTTTTTGGCGAGGCCCCTAAGAAGCCTATAGTATGAGGTATCTTTTTCTGCATATAGGTAGCCAGTGTTTTCAGCAACATTTGTCCTTCACTGAATCGCCTTTGTGTTTTTGTTTAAAAAAAGTGGTTCATTTTAAAAAAGTTGTTTATATATGCGGGTCTATTTCTTTCTCTTTTTTTTAAAGTTATATTTAGGTAATCTCTACATTCAACATGGGGCTCGAACTCATGACCCTAAGATCAAGAGTCTCATGCTCTACCAGCTGAGCCAGCCAGGCTCCCCAGTGTGTATCTACTTCTATACTTTCCATTTTGTTTGATTGATCTTTTATTTTTATGCTACTACCACACTATCTTGATTATTGCAGCTATAAAAGAAGTCTTGGAATCAGGTAGTGTTACCCTCAAATTCTGTTCTTCGTTTTCAAGCTGCTTAGCTATTCTGGATCTAGAATAGATCCTCTGCCTTTCCATATGAATTTTTAAAGAACTTACTTGACAATTTCTACCAAAACAAAAAAAAAAAAAGGTTGATGCAATTATCGCTGTAATTATGTTGAATCTCTGGTCAATTCGGAAAGAACTGATTACTTAAAAATACTGAATATTCATGAAAGATACGTCTCTCCATTTACTTACGTTGTCTGTCTCAGCTAGGTTTTGAACTTCTCAGCGTACAGGTCTTGCCCATCTTTTGTCAGATTTATCTTTAGGTATTTCATGATTTTGTAACAAATTGTACAAAATCTTGACCTTTTTCTCAGGTCTATTTGCATATATTACTAGTATATAGAAATACAATTAATTTCTATCTATTGATCTTGAATCCTGCAAACTTGTGAAATTCCCTTAGTAGTTTCACTTTTACAAAAGATTACACTAAATTTTCAATACAGGCAATCGTGTTTTGTAGATTCCACTAAATTTTCAATACAATCATGTTTTGTAGATTCCACTAAATTTTCAATACAGGCAATCATGTTTTGTAGATTCCACTAAACTTTCAATGCAGACAATCATGTTTTCTACGAATACCAGGTTTTATTTCTGCCTTTCCCATCTGGATGCTTTTTTTGTACTGGCTAAAATCTCTAGTCTAATATTGAATAAAACTGGTGAGATGAGATAGCCCTGTCTTCTTCCTGATCTTAGGGAAAAAGCATTCACTCTTTTACTATTACATGTGACACTAGTTTTAAGTTTCTGATGGATATCCTTTATTAGAACAAAGAGCTTCCCTTCCATTCCTAGTTTTTCTGAGAGTTTTTACTAGGAATGGATATCGAATTTATTCTTTTTATGCTTCTACTGAGATGGTATTATGTTTTTCCATTTTCAGTTTGTTAACAGCACTCATTCAGCATAATAATATGTTTAATTTATTTTTTTTCTGCTGTTAAATTCTCAAACAAAGCAATTTCTGAATAAGCAAAAGGCTAGTCAAGGTTGCTGCCTCCATGACATTAGATTGGCCTGAGCGAAGTAAACAACTACTTTCTATTCTAGGAACAGTTTTGAATTTCAATTGTTTAAATCTGTTATAACTGCCTTTCTGTCTGTATTTGGTAGATCCAATTGAATTAGTTCTGAACTAGTATTAGCAAAGAGAAAATGTACAGTGAATTTTAAAGTTGATATGTAACTTAAAATGTGTCCCCAAATTGGAGTCTGTGTCTCCCTCTCACTTTGCCCCTCCCCTACTCATGCTTTGTCTCTCTCCTCTCTCCTTCAAAAATAAATAAACATTAAAAGATTTTTTTTTTTTTAAACGGGTGCCTGGTGGCTCAGTCGGTTATGAGTCTGATTTCAGCTCAGGTCATGATCTCACAGTTTGTGGGTTCAAGCCCCGCATCGGGCTCTGTGCTGACAGCTTGGAGCCTAGAGCCTGCTTTGGATTCTGTGTCTCCCTCTCTCTTTGCGCCTCCCCTGCTCACGCTTTCTCTCTCTCTCTCTCTCTCTCTCTCTCTCTCACTTTCTCTCTCTCTCCTTCAAAAGTAAATAAACATTAAAAAAATTTTAATGTGTCCCCAAATCATGATTTCTGCCTGAAGAATTGGTCAAAATAGATAATTTCAAACAAAAATGGGTCACATATCTTGAATGGCACTCTCTTATCCAAAATAAACCTTCTGGAATATTTACCTAGAGTCTTTTCATGAAGCCTGAGTAGAATCATCTTAGAAAATGATTTCCAGTAATGGGGTCCTAAAGAGATAAATTTATCTAAATTTTACATGACTCTATGTAAACTTTGGCACATGGTGATAATACATTAAGCAACAAAAGGGGGGGATATTCAAAAGCTCCTTGCAATGAGAACATTTATCACAGTGCTGTATCGAGAAATGAACCTGGGCACACAACCAAGATAAGTAATTGTACTGGTCCCAGGCCAATTTAAATTGTGTACTATAGACCTTCTATGTAGAAAAAACAGCTCATAGGCTTTGTATTCAAACATTATGTGGAAAAAACATGATATGAAAGTCTTTTGTTCTCCAATCAAGACCTGAGCTTCTGTTGGCAAGACAATCTCTGTGGATGTGTAGAACTCCTTGACATAGTATGTGTGGTCCAAGGGGAAACACTGGTTTGGGCTGATCATGTACAATGAAAACATATTTGGTCTATAAGCCGAGATCCATTCACACTGGTATGATTCTGGACTAAACTAGACTTTCTTTTGTAGTTCAAGGGCATAAGGAGACTGACAAGGAGACTTACTAGAAAAAAAGTAATTATTAAAAGGAACATCACTTGAACAAGTTTAGATACCTCTGCAAAAAAATGTGTTCACTTTGCTGCAAAAGACCTAGAGACAGTCAAAGGGCTTAAGGGATTAGAAGAAGGGATTTGGGGGGGGGCGGGCATTAATTTGGGCTTTGTATATGAACATGGAATTTGGCTAAGTACTAATAAATACATTTTGTGTAAAAAGTCTGCTTAGCTCATTATAAATATTAAAATTAAGAGCATATTTTCTTCGTTTAAGCATGATAACAATTTAGCTAAGATCACAAATTTCCACAAAACAATTTTCCATTCTCAAAGTTCTTTTCTCTTTTAAAATAGCTATAAGCATGAATTCAAGGACATCAACTTGTAAAGAAAATCTCCCCACCATTTTTAACAACTAGCCAGTGTTTCTAAATCAATTTATGATAAAAAGTCTGAATTGTTACAATAGGTCATATGGGAATTACAAGTAATAACAATACTAGTAATGCCCACAATACTAAACATAAACCAAGTTCCAGAACAACATACATCCATACCAATGTTCATTGATATTTAACTGTTTAATAAAAAGGAAACGCTTGTTGATCTCAAAGTGTACTTTTACAGAATTAAAGAGATGAACATTTTACCCAAGTGATTATTAATTCAGAAAAAAAAATCTTTAATAATATTACTGATATTCCTATAAACCAATTAGTTATTGGTGATGTATAGGCCAAGGCTGCCTGGGAGGTGACATGATGTTAAGGAGAAATGCTGCAATCAAGACTGTTCATAATGAAATGATTCTAAGGGACAAAAAAAAAAAAAAAATGGTTCTGAAATCAATATACAACTACAGATTAACAGCAAGAAGATACATAATTGTCAAGTTATTCCACTCAGTTCTTGGGAAGAAAGTATGCTTTCTCTTTAAATTTACCAAAGAATCTGTAGACCCTGAATACCTCCATATAGCGTTCCTACATGACTTGTGAACTTCAATGAGTTTAGTCAATCTGAAAAAAAACTCAGTCAAGGAAGAAGGTGGATGTTCCATAAATACTTCTGGATAAACGAAGTGAATTCAAAAATATAATGAAATCTAGAAAAGAAAAGACTAGACTACCTTACGAGGAATATGATAGAGGATAACCCCAGTCAATTTGGCCAGTATGGTCTTCTAGGTACTGAAGTATATTTTCCTCAGACCCTGCTTGCAGTGTCTCTCAGTTATATTTGTGAATGGAAACACAATGGATTGAGCAAGTTCACTTGTAATTCCAAGGCTATGGATTCTTGAGCGCCTGGGGCCTTCCCTTTAACAGATGAGGTTTAAAAATTTACCAAGGTTGATACTACTCACTTCAGATTCCCCCTCTACCCCCTTCACCAGGCACTATCTGGGTTTTGAATGTATGTACCCTTGGGAAGCAGTATACTATACGGGTTTGTTTTTCAAGCTTTCACATCCTCATTCAGTGAAAAACCTGTATAACTGCTTAAAGGTATCTCAGTGAAAAACTTAACACAAAGATAACCAGTGTGCTGAAAGCTGAGATAACTGGAGCGTGATAGGCGATGCTGTCAGCTCAGTGACATTCTGGATTCTCAGAATACCGGCTACCACCATTTTGGAAAGTTTCACCAAGCACCATCGAAAGCCTCCGATAAATGGTCCTACCTGCTGCACACACAGGCTTGCGTGTCAATTCACATCATGATGTATTGCTTGCACCTTAAAACATAGCCCTCAGTCATGCTAACCAGTGCAAGGATGTGGCAACAGAAAAGGAAGGAATGCATGCCAGTGCTAGAAATAGACAAGTAAACCAAACAACCCCTATGCTTCATTTTACTGGTATGAGGGAGACATAATCAGTGTGAGCATGTGAAGGAGGAACTTTCAGAGGAGAGTGAGGAGAGAAGGCTTCACAGAGAGGATGGCATTGAAGTTGTACCTGGAAAAATGAAAAGGTGTGGGCTGGCAGATAATGCAGAAGTCACTGATGTTTGACTTTGAGGCATGTTTCCAAAGTACCTTTGAATAATGGTGAATTTGCGATTAGAACTGGAGCAAAGTTCCACTAATGTGTAATAGTAGCTAAGCCAGACTGCTGGGTTGTGTATACCAGTTCTTCCACGAAGCTAATAGTACAGTATCGGCATGTTATTTACTTTTCCTGGGCTCAGTTTCCTCATCTTCAAAACAGGGATAATAATATATCGTACCTAACTTACGGTGCTATTGGGAGGATTACCTGGCATATACATTTAACATGCTTAGGACGGTACCTGATACCTAGTAAGCACTCAACGAATGTCATCTATTATCATCAGGATTAACATTATCCTCATCTTAAAGATGATGAAACAGAGCCCTGGTGCCCCCATTCCTAACCTGTAAAATATGTTTGGTAAAAAATTTTAACTGTCAAGTGCTGGCTGTGGAATAAAGGTTTGAGCATAGGGAGTTTGAAGTTGGAGCCTGTGGATAGGACAGCCACATTCGAGGATGTTCGCAGCATATCTGGCTGCTGCAGCATTGTGGACACAGCTGCTCTGATATAATGTGCCTAACAGCTTAACAAACCCTGTGAACTTCAACCTACCTTTGCCCCCCCCCAATAGGCGATTTCCATATTGCCCCATTTGTGAGCCATTTTTAAATCCTTGTTTCTTCTAATTCTAGGCCTCTCTTAATGGAATCATGTAATTTTATTAATACTAAACATCAGGTTTTGTTATGCTGTGGGGTGGAAAACAAGAAATGGTGTACCCAAGTCCCCTGCTCTTCAGAGACTTTTCTCCACCATCAGAGCCTCGGAGATCGGACAGACAACTTCAAAGAGCTTCCTTGCCTTAACGAGGGGGGTCCTTGGGGCTGGTCAACAGCCCTATTTATTGAAATTGTTCCCGGAGAAGGAATGGAAGACAGAATAAAATTCCTTCCCAGGCGAGGCGCTTCTTCAGAAATAAGTCTCCAGGATGACCTGATGGTCCTATCAGACGCAGACCACAGAGCTCCTGATTCAGTAGGTCTGGGCTGGGGTCTGGAATTTGCCTTTCTAAGAAGTTCCCTCAACAGGAAGACAGTTCAGAAGGAAAAGAAAGCCACCACAAAATGAATATAATAATACATGAGGCCAATGGCGATTCCCCTCCTGCAGGTTTTGCCTGAGAGTATTCTTATGCAATCCTCCCCACTTTGCTTCTCAGATCCACTCTGAGCATATTTCCAAATAGGAGTCTATCTTTACATGCAGAGCCCTGGATGGCTGCCATCCAAACACCTCCCTGGTGATAGTCCCGCCTCTTAGAGTGGTCAAAATCTAATTTCAGTCTTATCAGGACAAGAGAAAACAACCAGGTTTAAGGGCCTTTGCCATCCCTAAAACTCTCTATAGCCCCCTTATGCTGCCTTACGTTACCACCGCCTGACCCATTTATTTATTTCTGCCTCCTTCCACTCAAATATAAGCTCCATGCGGACACAGAATTGTGTTCACTGGCTGGTAGTAGGTGTTAAAAATCTTTGTTAAACTGATAACATTCATCTTAGTAGTATTAGTAACACTGAAAATAAGTTCTCCCCGAAATAAGTTGGTCAGCTTTTTAAAAGTTCAGCTTCTCTGAAGATACCTTCGGCGGGGACAAGGTTAATTCTCCCTGACTCAAGTACAGATACCATTTTCAAACTTCTCTTGTTCAACTTCTCTCTGATTTTTATTCCAGGCTGGAGACAGACAGTATCCATCTCGTCTCAGACTGATGCAAGGCAGTAGTAATAAAATAAGCTACCCACATCATGTATTCATATTGGTTTTATGATTCATATTTTTCTGAGTTAGGAATAATGGCTGTTTTGGTTTAGGCTGGAGTAGAATTCTGACTCATGTCAACAAATCACTGACAAACCGGGCACCGACAGAAATTAAAAACTGAAAGCAGCTTTTATTAGGGCGAAGCTATAACAACGCTACACAACTATTGGCTAATTACAGGTTGGCTCCATATCCTTTACAACAAAAACACACACGGGCAATGTGCCAATAATTTAAAAATAGAATATGCAATTAGAAAGATGGGGATGTTTATTTAAAAGGTTATTCGGTATGGTGCTTCTTTTTAAAGATAAGAACTGCTGAAAAATGAAACAAGTTCAACTTGTAATTTGGATCCAAAATTCTGCAATTCCTTTAAGTCTGTCACTTTAAGTGGTCCTTGTTCAAGAGAACTATTTTTAATCTGAAAATCATGGCAGCATGTAAAGACAATAAGCTGTGCTATTTCCTCAGTTTTTAGAAATTGCATTTTATTCTCCTCACACTAGAAAACTGATGCTGGCATTTGCTTCCCGCCTGGAAGTGGGGTCTGAGGTCTTTGATGTCACTGCTGTGGATATTCAGTGTGCAAGGACAGCACAGATTTCTGCAGGAGGCAGGGGGCGGGGGTGGGTGTGGGATCGGGGCTGAGAAAAGTATGAGAGCAACAAGAGGCCAAACATGATCTGGTTGGAAAAGAGTGGCTAAATATGGATCCATGGTAACAAGTGCTAAGTTTCAAAGGGCGAAAAGTCAAAATCATCAGGTGATTTTCGAACTCTGGTGTGCCTCAGACTTTCCCGGACAAATGCACTCAGACTATGAGCGTCTGAGCTTCGTCTCAGAACTGCCCGATCAGAGACTCTCATGAAGGAGGCTGGACATCTGTGGGTTTAAAAACCCATTTCAGGTGATTCTGAGACTCGGCACATTTGCACAGGTGCTGGCTTAGACTTCACACTTGCTGTGGACCACAAACTACTAAATCATTTCCGTGTATACCCTCCGCTACAACTCTTATGAGGCAAGTATTATTATTATCCCCATCTTGCAGAGAAGGAAACCAAGACGTGGTAACTTTCCCCGGGTCACATGACTAAGTAAGTGGAAAGAATAGAATCATCTGTTCCCAAACTCACACACTTAACCACTGTACAAAGCTGCCTCCATCCATATGGAGTATAATGTCCCATATACATGGAGACCATTGCTGTCTAAGTAAAACATAGAGCTATTTATGGGAACTGGTCCAAAAATAATGCTACTATTTTTATCTACTGAGTGTAACCAGTAAAGAAAAATACATACATTGAAATTCAGTCGTCAGGACTCTTGAAGTTATATTAGGATCGATCTGGCAGGAGCCTAACTGTTGTATTAAGTGCCTTCTGTGTGCAACGCTTGGGAAGGTTATTCTTGGGAATTTTTTTTTTCCTTCTCACCCTTTTAATGAGATGTTTGGATGTGAGATCGGTGCCTGGAATAAAAAAATTCCTGCGGATATTAGAGTGACTAGGATTTGAACAACGGCTGCATGGATTTGTCAGTACTATAAAAATGCCCACTGGAAGGCTTTCAGCGTCCAGGAAACTGGACTTGGAAAGGAAGACGTGAACAGGCAGCCACGTAGGTAATCTAGGTAGACACAGTGAGAGGCCTTAATTTCCCGGCACAGTCCTGTTTACAGGGGGTTGGGGCAATGGCTTCACTTCACATCAGAGAGAAATCAAAGTGACAAATCATTTTACAAGATGCACGCCATTGCAATGAGGATTTCCAGTTTCCTAAGTGGAACAATTAGCAGGTGTTCATGAAGCCTCTAGCAGGTAATACCGTTTGGAATAAGACACAGATTGCTCAACATTGACTCTATTTAATTTTGCCTTTCTTACCCGGCTCAGGGGCAACTGGACTGAGGGACCAACTGTGCCTCACCTGACGTCACCGGGCTTTTATTCCTCTCTTTGGTTTCCTGCAGCATGGACTTTTACAGTTGCTATTCAATTACTTGTTAGAGCTTCCTTTGTTACCTGGCTGCTCCAGCTTTGTCAGTATCGATCCCTCCCTAGGCCATATGTTCTTTATAGGAGATGTTCGATACATGGTTTCCTGAACAAACAATTAAATTAATGAAAGAACGCATGCCTCACTAAGCAGCCCATGCCATAATCCTGTGCATGAGCAGTTCTGCCTGTCATAAAGCTGCTCATGTCACACAGTACTCTCCTTCATTCAGCCCTCTATTAGCCACGGTGCCGCCTCTCTGGGCCTACAAACAATCCCCCCTGCAAGCAGCTCCTTTAATATCTGAAAGAAGTTACAACGAACTCCTACATCCTAATTCTTCTTCCACATTCTTGTCAACTGTTTCTTTATAATATGACTTCCAGATGGTTCACAATTTTGATCGCCTTCCTCTGGAAAGAGTTTGCCCTTGTCCCCATGAAAAAGTGGCACAAAGAATTGAGCACAGTATTCCTGGTGGGAGCTGAACGCTGTAGTTTCCTTTGAATCTTTACATTTCTTCTCCTCAACACCCTTGCTACTTCCAAAATTAGTATGTTTTATCAACACAGATGAACATAGAGTTTATGAGTTATTTTAGGTGAACGGTGGCTTACGATGAACGAAAATGTCATCATTTTTCCTAAAGGCTGCACTGTAAAAACATGGAAAGTAAATACTAGTTTTTGAACACCCACCACGTGGAATGTACTAGGAGGTGCACTTAACATATTCACCTCTCATACATTGATCTCTGTGTCAATCGAACAAAGAGGAAGTATTCAATCCACGTTTTCCTGAATACACGATGGTTGCTCTGTCTTTTTGTGGGGTTTATGGTACCTCCCTTGTAAAGTTGTGGCGGGGATATGGGATGTAGATAAACTGCCAAGTGCAGAACGATGATGCATTGAGTTGGGATTCGATTAATATTAGTATTTGTTGTCATCATCAGCATCAGCATCGCCATTACCAACATCTAAGTCACAGCCTATATAGTTGCAGGTGCTTGTTGTTGTTGTTGTTGTTTTTAACTTCAGTGCCATATAATACATTTGTATACATGTACACATATATATTCAGTTTGTTCCAGAAAAAAAAGATGAGTGATTATCGTTATTCAGTGCAAACTTAATAGACATCCAACGGTCTTCATCAAAATACTGATTAAAATATTGGCCGGGCTGAAGGGGGCGGGGGGAACCTTATCCTCCATTATTCCATAATTCCCCAAACCACTATATCCCATAGCGCACCTATGCTTTGTTGGCTGGTCCACTTTGCCTGAGATTAGCTGATGCCTTTTTGAACATAGAGTCTGCTTTTGTGTTTGTTTCAAGCTATAGATAACCCTAAACAAACCCCCAGCAAACTACAACTTGATGTCAACATTGAAAAAGGATGGGATCTTCCCAAGCTCAGAAATGTATTAAATAGAGTAGTCCTCCCTTATCCAGAAGGATACATTTCAAGACCCCCAGTAGATGCCTGAAACCATGGCTAGTACCCAGACCAACTTACATATATTATGTTTTTTTTTTCCTCCTGTGTATACATATGTATGTTGAAGTTTAATTTGTAAATTAGGCACTGTAAGAGATTAACAACAATAACTCATAATAAAATTGATTATAATATACATACTGTAATAAACACTATGTGAATAACATCTCTCCGTCTCTCAAAATATCTTACTGTATTTTACTCACCCTTCTCTTCTTGTGATGATGTGAGATGATAAAATATGTAGGTGATAACATGAAGTGAGGTGAATGATGTAACGCTAGGCTACTACGGACCTTCTGACAATAAGTCAGAAGGAGGCTTCTCTGCTTCCAGAACCCGGCTGGCCGAGGGTAACTGGAACCACAGAGATTGAAACCAAGGATAAGGGCGGGGGGGTGGGTAGTATAATAAGGAAATCGCTTTCAGATGAGCAGTGTTAGGTCTCTTTAAACTCTTCAGCACTTCCTTTTTGAATCACTTTGATGTGTATCTCATTGTTAAGAAGAGGGAAGAATGGCTTGATCTTAAATGGATCACGTAAGATGTATCATACTTAAAAGGGACATTTTCCTCCATTTTCAATATTTTTTAAACTTGATCTTTTAAGACTCTCCTCCAAAAAGAATTTGGCGAGCTAATGAAAATGCATTAAAATCAAACGTGGCTGACTTCTTTCCTCCCTGTGCCCTCAGAACATTCTATCAGAACAAAATTAGCCAATTTGGCCATTAGTCATCAATAGCTTTTACTCCCTGATTCTAATAGCCTGTCCCCCTGGCCTTCCCATTTGAATCATCCCATTTGAATGGAGGTGGAGAGACTGTGAATGAGACAACGCCATGTAAATCAAAGGCAAAATACCGTAAAATCCTCAGTTTGAGAGTTGGTAATCCTGTGTTAGATTTGGCTCCGTATGTTTTTCAAGGTCATACATCTACTTATGGTTTCACTGTCTCAATTTCCTCATCGACAAATTAAGCAGTATATGAAACTTCACCTTTCCTAAGTCCCAGGGTATCTCTCTTTTTGTCACATAAATCCAACAGCTGGATTTTTCCTTTTGAAATAATTATTTTAACATTGCATAGAAAATAGCTGTTAAGAAATGTATTTGATTTTTCTGATATGCTGGTGTATGCTTTGCACACATCAATTATCTAAGGCATTCGTGGCAACCATGACCATTTGTATCAGTTGTAACTGGGATGCTGTCCATCAGAAAAGAAACTGAGCCTCAAGATTGATATGCTTAGGGGCGCCTGGGTGGCTCAGTTGGTTGGGCGTCCGAGTTTGGCTCAGGGCATGATCTCGCAGCTCACAAGTTCGAACCCCGCGTCGGGCTCTGTGTTGAGAGCTCGAAGCCTGGAGCCTGCTTAGGATTCTGTGTCTCCCTCTTTCTCTGGCCCTCCCCCATTCATACTCTGTCTCTCTCTCTCTCTCAAAAATAAATAAAAACATTAAAAAAAAAAGATTGATATGCTTCGACAGGCAGTGAATCCGGAAACAGACTAGAAGACGTGCACTAAGGCATGGGGTCTATGTGTTAACTTCCATGTCAGGAGTCACCTGAGATACAGGTACGTAAAGTATTTCCTACTCATTACAACAATTCACAAGCATTTGGTAAGCTTCTGCTGTCTGTTTCAACTAAGGAATCCTGTTACTCATTAGTCACCTTAAAATTTGCTGCCGAATCTCTAAGAAAATGGCAAAGACCATAATGTCTGCCACTAGAGCAAATATAACATTTGTTCATAAAATTCACACATTCTTAAGTAGTAAATCAATTTCTTTGATTTTCCTTACTCCTGTTACACTTCACTGAATGAGGCAAAAAAAGATTGCATCAGTAATGATTTCAGGAAGGCTGCTCTGTGGCTTTGCATAATATAAGAACAAAGGTTTCCAGGTATCCCTTGGTTCATCGGTTAAGGTTCTCGAATCAGAAAATGATTTTATTCATTTCTTTTTAATTCCCAGGAACTATCCCACAGTAAGTATGATTAGTCCATAAATGGTTGTTGAAGGAAAAGTAAGCCATCATTTTCTCACTTTAATACCTTCCCAAGTTGTTATTAAGTCAAGTTTGAACAATATCAGTTTAATCAAGTTAGTATGAAATAACAAAGTTGACCATATAAATGCCACTTGTATTATGCCCGTCATGTATCACGTATGGGGTAATGTGTATGAGTGTGCACATATATATCCATATACACGTATTACTATGTACACACATATATCTACCATATAATCTTGTAAATAATTATATAATACTCTATAAATATAAATATATTCGGGGCGCCTGGGTGGCGCAGTCGGTTAAGCGTCCGACTTCAGCCAGGTCACGATCTCGCGGTCCGTGAGTTCGAGCCCCGCGTCGGGCTCTGGGCTGATGGCTCGGAGCCTGGAGCCTGTTTCCGATTCTGTGTCTCCCTCTCTCTCTGCCCCTCCCCCGTTCATGCTCTGTCTCTCTCTGTCCCAAAAATAAATAAACATTGAAAAAAAAAATTAAAAAAAAAATTAAAAAAATATAAATATATTCATATTCCCATTTAATCCTTAGAACAATCCTTTATGGTAGGTTTATAATCCATATTACAGATAAACAGAGATGTATTTAGCATTATTCAAGAAGGAAGAGTCACATTCCATTGCATTCCTACTAAAATTTTAGTCCCAAGGCTTTTATAATTTAAATCTTATTTGATTAAATAACAGTTGAAATTAACTAATGATAGGTAGATTCTCAGGTTACTGACAGAGGGGGAAATATCTACAGAAGTATTCTTAATTCTTTGTAAAGCTATACTGCACAGACACGATAATGCTTTCCTTCCCAAGAGCCTCTACTGTCTCTATCATAGACAAATTACAAAGTTGATAATCATTTTTCTTGAAAAGCTATAAAGGTTGACATTCATAGCATAGTAGGTACTTGATAAATAGTCATCCTGATTTTTATCAATATTTCCTTTTCAGGATTTGAAATACAAATAGTAGGAACTTATTACTCCCATAAGAAACTGCTGGCCATGAAACGTTCAAAGGTCTTGCAAATAGAATTGTCATTTTTGTGTCTCAAATTATCTCACCTTTTTTTTTTTTTTTAAAGGTCAATAACCCTGACTGAATAATCTATTTGACATGAAACAAGTCTGGATTTCTGGCTCCCTTGCTTGGGATACTCTTCTTTTTAAAATCCCTGATTTAAGGGACACCTGGGTGGCCCAACTTCAGCTCAGGTTACGATCTCGCCATTCGTGAGTTCGAGCCCCGCATCAGGCTCTGTGCTGACAGCTCAGAGCCTGGAGCCTGCCTCAGATTCTGTGTCTCCCTCTCTCTGCCCCTCCCCGCCCCCACACTCTCTGTCTCTGTCTCTGAAAAATGAATAAACGTTAAAAAAAATTAGAAAAAATAAATAAAATAAAATCCCCAATTTAAGAATCTATTAACACCCATTCCACAAATATTTGTATGGCAAAATTCAAGTACCAGGAAATAGCATGATGCAAAATTAACAGAGCGGCATTATCAAGGAGCATATGACCAAAACAGCTGCAACTTGATGATTATTTGTCCCACTGCCCAGTTTCTGGAAGGGGAAATACAACAAAAACAAACTCTCTTACCCAAGCAGCTTCTGGGAGTGTTTAACCAGACTCTAAATGCATTGTAGGGATTTAGAAATATTCCAAATTATTTAAATGATTTGAAATGATGTCAGATAGCTCTCTTAGCAAGGTGTTTATTCCATCTTTGAATAACAAAATTATGAGAGAGGTGCTTCCAGTTTTGTGAATGTAATTTTTTTAGAAGAATTATTAGAATAAGAAGTAGGCTGTAAAAATCTTTTTCTCATTTCCATGCATGCTTAACTTATAAACAGAATTACCATATGACTTCTATTCTAAACTAGGACATGGGGTGAGTAAAAGGAGCACTATTAAAAATGATAATGTGTAGGGGCACCTGGGTGGCTCAGTCGGTTAAGCGTCCAGCTCCGGCACAGGTCATGATCTTGTAGTTTGTGGGTTCCAGCCCCGCGTCAAGCTCTATGCTGACAGCTCAGAGCCTGGGGCCTGCTTGGGATTCTGTCTCCTTCTCTCTCTCCCCCTCCCCAGCTTGCGTGCTCTCTCTGTCTCTCTCTCCCTCTGTCTCTCTGTCTCTCTCTCTCTCAGAAATAGTAAATTAATAAACTATTTTAAAAAATAAAAATAAAAATGATAACATGTGGAAACTAAGATTGTCTCATGAAAACCGGGACATGCAGTCACCTTATTCATAAATATACTTATATAATAAAGAGACAGAGATATCTAAACCGAAATCCACGAGACTGAAATATGATGAGCTTAAAAATTAATAAAGAGCTTTTAACATTTAAACAGACACAGGATTAGAAGTACAGATGTGGCTTTAATCGATACTGTAAATGCAAAGGTAAGAAAGACCTACATTTTTAAGCAGAGAAAACGTCCAGAAAAATCAAGGAATAGGAAGGGACGTTGCATCTGGTTTTGGAGAGGCAACTGTAAAATGGTGTTCAAGGTTAAAATGAGGCTATCTCAGAGGCACTTCCTAAATCTACAAGGCAGGATCATTTAAACTTCCTGTCGTACGCCTAAATAGGACGAAACATTCCATTTTCTTTTCTCCCAACTCTGTAGCAGTGTCCTTTCCCTTTCTTGTCACTATAAGAGGAAATGTCAAAAATTCCTGTTCTAAATATGAATCAAAGTGAAGTGGCTCGTGCATTTATTAAGAATGTAAGGCTTTCGTCTCCACAATATGGCCACTTTGTGTTTTCTCTTTTTCTCTCTCTCCCTCTCTTCCTCTCTCGGTCCCCCTGCCTGCCACCCTCCCTCCCTTTCTCTCCTTCTTTTGATTCGAAGCATGCCCGTCTGAAACCTGAGGTTCATCAGAAGCTTACTACTTCTGATTACTCGCAAAGGCTGTATCTTGCCGACCCCTTGGTTTAACCGGAAACGTCACGGCCCTGGGACTTGTTATAAAAGCACTTCTACCCACCCCATCTTCTTTCAGGTGAGTGTTGCCATAGCTCACCTCCTGCTATGGGAGGACAGAATGGCTGCCAGAGGATGTGGGAAACATGTGGCCCACGGTGTGTGCCACAAGTTTTAGCCCCTGCTTACTTCCTCCCTGTAATTCCCTCCAGAGCCTGACGGCGTGCTCAGCATACTCCTCCTGCTGCACTCCAACCCCCTCTCTTTATTCCCTGGAAATTCCCAGCACATCCCTTCCCACTCTTTCCTTAAATAATGACCCAATTTATTTATTTAAAGGCCTGCTTTCTCCCTACAAACTCTGTAGAGAAGATCTGCAATTAATTCCTGTACGGAGAAAACATAGTTTCTGTCTCATGACCAGAAAGACAGTTGACTTGTGAGGCTCTTGCTTGATGTGTGGTGATTTAAGGGAGAACACAACTCTGCCCCTTCTAGGAAATGCAATGAAAAAACTTGACCTCTTGAGCTAAGTCAGAAGGAGAATGTTTTTGGAGAAGACCTTCAGGCCCCTGGAACCAGGGAGGAGGAGTCTTAGTCTAGCCCAGGGGTGCCATTCTCCCCTTTCAAACCAAGAGTGCCAGTTGATAATTTGGCTAATGGTGTGCCTGAGAAAGGCTAGGCGGATTGGCTCCTTTCTCTAGAAAGTCATTAACCAATTATGAACAATGTGAGCATGAAAGAAGGTCACAACTATTTAATATTTTGTTATTATGCATTATAATATACATTTTATATATTATACATATTATATTATATTAATATAAAATATTTATTTATTATGATATATTATATATATTTACATATTTATTATTATTTATATATTTATATATTATATTATACATTTTTATATATTATACATTTTATATACTATATGTTTTTATATATTATAAGAATGCTATTTCAAAAAAACAAACAAACCTTGGTTCAGTTCCCTTCAGATCCTGTCCTGAAACCTGAATCAAGTGGTGTCTGATTTACCGTCATGAAAAATAAACACCTCTTTGCTTTGACATCTTCTTTAAGTTTCACTTGCCTTTATAGATTACCCGGAATGAGGAGAAAGTTAAATGGACACTAATGTCTGTGCTGGGGCACCCTACTGGGCCTGTGTTATGTGGGCAAGCATCGGTTGTCTTCTTCAATAGCCCAACAGACAAAGCCTGCAGCTCTGAACCGTCCAGAGCCTATTCGATTCACAAGCCTGTGTTAGGCACCCGTGTAAGCTGTTGTGCAGTTTGTGTGGCGTTAGAATCAGGGATCATTTGTTCCGGATTTTTCAGGCAAGTCCAGGCAGCAACAGCTCAATCAGCACCAGACTTTTCAAATTCAGAGCTAGGAACCTTAACGTGGTAAAGGCTAAATGGTGCCCGGGGAGGGCATCCTATAGTTTCCCTATGAGCCCACGTTCTTACTTTCCCTTCCTACTAAGGTATTCTATTTACCCCATGATTTTGTCCGTGTCTTGGCTGCAAGGCTGAGGCTCCCACTTCTGGTATAGTACGCTCTGTGATTCAAGAGAGTAGGTCTCTTTCTTGCCAAGACCACCTCAGAATATTGATTAGAGGAAAGATAAAAAATAGTCCTGGCTTTTGAAAATACAGTGCTTCTGTTTGAAAGGTTCCATTGAGCAGCAGGGAAGAGATTTTTTTTTTTTCAACGTTTATTTATTTTTGGGACAGAGAGAGACAGAGCATGAACGGGGGAGGGGCAGAGAGAGAGGGAGACACAGAATCGGAAACAGGCTCCAGGCTCCGAGCCGTCAGCCCAGAGCCCGACGCGGGGCTCGAACCCCCGGACCGCGAGATCGTGACCTGGCTGAAGTCGGACGCTTAACCGACTGCGCTACCCAGGCGGCCCGGGAAGAGATTTTTTTAAAAGCAAAGAAAAAAGCATCAGAAGGAGGCAGACACACTTATCTTTGAGTGAAAAACCTTTCTTCTCTGCCCCTGGTCTTTTCTTGTCTCTTCCTGTTTCTTTTACAGCCCACTCAGGTCCTCGCTCCCCTTCTCTTGGACCTCCACCCTCTTGACTCTCCTCTCACGGTTTCTTTCTCTTTTACCCTTACAATTGCCAACCATTAAAAGACAAGACGGGGGGCGCCTGGGTGGCGCAGTCGGTTAAGCGTCCGACTTCAGCCAGGTCACCATCTCGCGGTCCGTGAGTTCGAGCCCCGCGTCGGGCTCTGGGCTGATGGCTCGGAGCCTGGAGCCTGTTTCCGATTCTGTGTCTCCCTCTCTCTCTGCCCCTCGCCCGTTCATGCTCTGTCTCTCTCTGTCCCAAAAATAAATAAACGTTGAAAAAAAATTTAAAAAAAAAAAAAAAAAAAGACAAGACAGTCCACTTGTCCAAGGTTGTAAGCTGAAACAAATTGGTGGTGCCGATCAATGGTAATGATCACTACCATGGGCTAGTAATGGATCCTGCCAGCCTGGGAAGAACTTGCATATTCAAAGAGGGCACTTTTTGGATGAGGGGATGGGAGAAACAGATAAAGCAGATTAAGAGTATACTTATCACGATGAGCACTGAGAAACGTATAGAATTGTTGAATCATTATATTGTACACCTGACACTAATTTAACACTGCATGTTAATTAAACTTGAATAAAAAATGAATAACAGAAGCAATGAATGAACGAATGAATGAATGAGACACGTTTAGCCCTTCCAGAAGGGCCTATACCTTAAGTACGTTGCCTTAGTCAAACCTATCTGATCTATCTGGATCAACAATGTAAGGTTAAAGATGATTGGGTGGAAATAAGAGAAGGGTCCTAACCAGAGTGCAGACGTATTGATCCCATGATCTTGGCTCATTAATAGAAACCTCTAATGGCCCAAGTAACCTTCTAAGTTCACTGCACATACTAGGTTCTCCATAGGAAAACAAAACATCACTTTGATGTATGATGACTTATTACGATAATATATTACAGCAAATTCTAAACAGGAAAGAAACCACTTGCAATGTTGCCTCTCTGAAAACTTACTTTCGTCTATTCTTTTCCAATATTTTCCATATACACATTTTATACATTTGAAGCCACAGGGCACAAATTATTTTGTGCCCTGCTTTTTAAAAAAATATTAACCACGCTTCTAAGTTGGTAAGTAGTCTTCATACTTTTTAACAGTTGTATAATTCCATTGAATGAAACATTTATATAATTCACATAAACATTCCATTATTACAATACTGGACCTTTGAACTGTTTGGAATAGAACCCCGGCAAGTACGTTTGTGTGTATGATGTTTTCACATTGCAGATTATTCTTATAAAATATAGCCCCAGAAGAGGTATTAATATATCAAACGTGTCAACCATTTTACAACACATAATACATATTACCAAATTTCAAATCATAGCTTTTTTCCAAAAAAAAAAAATTTTTTTTTTGCATACTTTCTTCATGCAAAGCATTTTGGTGGACTTTGAAGCATAAATGAATGGATTTAAAATACAGTCTTTGCCCTGAAAATCAGACAGTCCAGTTGGGGAAGTAAGGCATACACATGTGAAACGAGAACTAACTGTATCAACTACAGAGATTCAGAGAAGAAAGAACAAGATCGTTTTCAGCAGGAGTAGCTGCAGAGTTAGGCTTTTGAGTCTTAGGACATTTGTAGGTTTGAATGATTTGAGATGGAAGAATATTAAGGCTGGTAAATAATATGATAAGAAAGAAAATTAAGCAGTCTAAGGAATTCCCTGTGACTCAAAGCACCATATGCATAATTTAACTCATTAGCCTGATACACATAGATTGCAAACTCTCCAAGGATAGTTTCACTACTAGTAATGGTTATTCACACTTGTCCTTGAAACTTTCTCTCCTCTTGTTACATTTGATATGGTACCTCTGAGGTTCATCTCCTCTGCCTCTAACCAGTCCTTCTTTCTCTCAAGTTCTTCCTCTAATAGCCGCTGCAAATAAAGCATTTCTCAAAGTTTTCTTCCAGCCCTTTTGTGCCTTTATATTCTTTCTGTAGGTCATATCACTTGATCTGTTGGCTCTAACTATAACTTCTTGCTTCCAACTCCCCAATCTCTCCAGCTCTCAATTGTCTTTTTTTGGTCTGATACATACCTTTCCACCTGCCACTGACAGCATTTGAAATCCACCATGTCCAAAAGTGGCCCCTTCCTGTGTTCTCCAGATCATTTGAAAGCACTGCAGTTCAGAAGAACGTTATCTTCTATGGTTCTTTCATCCTCATGGTTCACATTCAGTCAGGTTTCCAAATTTGTTCCAAGCTACACAGCGAATTCCAATTTCTTCCTATTGTAGGCCATCAAAGTCCCTCACTTAGACTATTGCAAGGATTCCTATCTGATCTGTTTGCCTCTAGCCTCATCCCCTTCAGTCTGCACTCCACACCATTACCAGGTGCCTTCTGAAAGCATTATGTCACCTGTCTACTCAAGGACTTCCAACAGATCTAATCAGTGGGCACAGTTGAATCCAAACACATTAATGTGTCTCCCCGATCCTTTATTCTTTGGATCCACTCTATTTCTCTAATTTCATCTCCCCATCCTACAACTGTCTACACACACACACACACACACACACACACACACAGCTTAGACTATTTAAAATTCAATGAAAACAGACATGGCTTTTCAATAAGCTGAATCTCCTGCAACTTCCTTAGAATTGAAGACTCTCACACACTCTTGTCTACTGAAATCTTATACAATCTTTTGGTCCAACCAACTATTATTATCACTTCGAAACACCTTCCTCGACTTCCATCTCCTCAATTTGATCTCCTGTACTCTAACTAACTAGCACAAAGTAATTTACATTTCTGTCTGTACAACTACAGTGTTCTCTTTCTGAAGGCCAAGTTAAGAAATTCAATAAATGCGGGTGTGTTTTCATTTTTATTCTCTCTGGTCAAAGGCTGAGCTTCCTCCTGCTACTTGATAAATGGCCAGTAGAAGATCACCGGCTACACCCAAAAGCCTTCAAGAAGATGTTCAATAGAATCTTCATCTAAAAGGTGTGGAGAGGAGGAGGGGCAGAAGGGAGAAAGAGCTGTGAGAAGTTACCCATGACTTTCCTCTCTAATCGGCCCTAGGCCGTATCTTCAAAATGAAAGCCAAGACCTCTAATCACTTGTCATGGTGGGTTCTTTAGCAATAATGTAGCATTGTAAATTCAAGTTCTTGTATTAGGCTCTTTTGTCCCCATTTAAGACCCTTGCTGAGTTTTAAAAGTGAGAGCTTTAAGTTCAGAAGACTCTCAGGCTCCAAGTGCTTCCCAATTGCTTCATGTGATGCTGACTGGTGTCCCAGCACACTGTGGGATGCCCGGGTCTCCAAATAAATCTGAGGTAGGATAGAGGGGAGAAAAAGGAAGGGAATTTGCAACTAACACTCCAACTTTATTTATCACTTACCCTGGGAAAGTCCTGAGCTAATAAAAAGAGCCAAGTTATTTAAAGAGCAGGAGCTAAACCATCAGAAACATAAACTAATGTTTCTAAATAAAAAAAGGGTGTGGAGCATGAGTCTTTTTTTTTTTTTTTAAAGTAGATGCCATATATTAAGAAAGCTGAGTTTTAAAATATATTTTTGAATGGACTCTACAGTTTGTTTATTAGGATTCGGGGTTATTCCCAAGACCCATTTCTGACTTCTGGGGTTCATGACATTAGGTGGCAGTTGTGTTTTTTCCATTTGCGTCGTAGAGCCAGGATAATGATAGTATCTGCTTTTGCCTGAAGTGAGATTGGTAAAAGAAACACATTAAAAATGAGGACAAATGGTCATGTCTCATTAAGCCCAGTTCTTCCTGCAATTCTTCAGGTTAAAATTCCCCGTTATTCAGTTTTATTTGTTCAAACACAACACATGTTGTTGGATTAAAGGGACGAGAATAAAATAACCAGTGAATAATAAAGGCGGTCTCTAAGGCTGACTACATTTAATAAACTAAAGGGAAAGAGAATGCTAAGAGACATAAAAGCAGCACCTGATGCTTTTCTTAAATCACCATATCAGCCAGTTATTCCAACCCGGTGCATGTATACCAACAGACCACAATCCCAAAGACAGAAGACTATACCCAGAGTGCCTCCTATTTTGAGTCTGTTGGTTGTATTTGCAAAGTTGAGTACAGAATCCACCATTTGCTAGCTCAGAAAAAGGAAAAAAATGAAAACATAGTCCCTTTTTCTTTTTGCACTGACAGCTTGGGAACTGACTGTTTATGATTCAGTAAATTAAGGCCTTGTGGACAAATGACAGAATTCGCTAATTCGGAATCTGATGAACGCACCTGCTAAATCCAGGCCTATATCTGTAGATAAATATCTGCTCTAATGCTATCCAGTTACCTGTAAATAAGAGCCACAACATGGAGTAGATCAAATCATCTCAAAATAATCATAAATCTTTTCTTTTCCTCAAGTATACTAAAGTATTATTATGCAGTTTGGAGCAGTACATGTATAGGCTGAGAGCCCTGGCCTTATAGGTCCACAGGCAAGGGTTCAAATCCTGGCTCGGCCAAGCCCTCACCGGCTCATGATTTCAAGAAGTTGACCTAATCACTTTGTACCTCAGCTTTCTCTCTTGGAAAATGAGGATGATAATATCTATGTTATGAGATTGTTATAAAAATTGAGAGAATGCCATAAATCATGCTAATCTTAGTGCCCGACACGCAATACATTCTCAATAAATGTGGGCTTTTTATAAAAATTATTATTAGTGAAGCTGAAAAATTGAACAGTCTAGACAGTGCTTTTAACATCATATACTACAGGAAATTCATAGAATAATCTAGTTCAAACACACACACACACACACACACACACACACACACAATGAAAATATTTTTCCCGGTGCTCAACTGTGTTTGGTATTTCTCTGATTCACTTCCATGGCCCATTCTGATGCCTACACAACCCTATAGCAAAGAACTCCCAGGAGAATCAGAAAATATCCTATATATTAGTGGGATTTTGTGTGAATGAACTCCATTAAATAGAATGGGCTTTGTGTAGAACCTTGTCAATTATTTTCCTTTATGATGGCTTTTCTAAATGGAGATTTACTAAAGGATTTGTGTAGTGACTTGACAAACTATAAACATTTTATTTCTAAATCTTTTTATGTCTTTGTAAAGGTCATGGGCTGGGGCTATGTAATTCTCTTTGCAGCACCACATCTAATTGGCTGCTTAGGAAATGCTTTTTGAGATGGTGAAGAGCTCTGTTTTTCATTAAGTGGCTTTGAACTTTGGCACTGCAAGTCCCGACTCTGGATTTACCCTTCACTTTACCACATAATTCAATTCAAACAGTAAAATGATTATCCTCTCTCTCTAGTACATGTGGGGGGAGAGGAAGGGGTTCCTCCTGTGCCTTCTGATGTATCTTTATCAAGCTAGTGCATTTTAATAAAAGGATTCCACTCTTCTCTAAACTTCCTTATTCCGACCCTTCTTTTAACGTTATGCTTCAGCACTATGTGGTGAAGCTAGGGGGGAAAAGGACCAGTGAGTCAAAAATGGGTTAGGAACATAATTCTCTACCATGCTGCAGAAAAGAAGAAAGTTGGCTAAAATCCAAAGGTCAAGTATATACAGACTTTCTTATGGGAAAGGAATTTCAAACCTGTTTAAAAATCTTCTGAAGTGAGTTTATAATCCCAGACTATCAAAATTAACCATCCAGTTGAATCATTCTGATATCTCTGTGAGTTATGTTACATTGATTAACCTTTCCAGGGTTATCTGTTATCAGATAAACACAGCAATATATTTTACATAAATACTTCTGAGCAAACTGGCAATGTGGAGCACAAGAAGTTTCACAGATGCCCTCTAAGACTGCCCAAGTTTTTTCAGACAGAAAAAGCAAATTAGCCACACGAATGCAGTTTTCAACACAATACTGTACAAGCTGAAACAAACATACCGTCTTCTTTCCTCACTTTTTATTTTTAACGCTTCTAAATTATGTTAGAACTTGAGGGCTTCCAGTTGAAGGTTGGCTGAGTAGGATGATAAATTCTGGGGGGGAAAAAAACTCTTAACAAAAATGCTTGTTGCGCTCCATAAAAAGTCACTTTCATTCCAGGATTTCATTCGTCAGAATGGTGAGGTACCCAATGTTATGGGGATTCTCAAGTCTATTTTATTTAAGACCCAGGAGCTTATTCTGCTCTGTAATGGAAAACATACAACTTTCTGTCACCCTTATTTTCTCGATAGTGTAAGGAAGAACAAAAGAATTGATCTCTAGGGCTCCTGTAACTTAGTATTATGTCAGCATATAATCAATTGTCCTCTATTAGCGTGGAGCCAATAATCATCGCATTGTAAATATATCTATATGTATACTACTTGGATGTCCCATCTTGTTGTACCATCAGCAATATACACACAGAGACACAGAATGTTAGAGTTTGTTAAAAGGAGCTTCAGAGATTATCTGGCCACCTTATTTCGGAAGTAAATAAAATGGAGTTCAGGGAGGTTAGTCATTTTCCCCCAGAAAAGCTTGTATCTGATTTCCCAACCCCCACCCTGAGTTCCAGTCCAGTGTGATGTTGTGGATGGAAGAGAGTAAAATGCCCATGTGCTGAATATTGTACGAGGCTTTCCTGCCTTTTAGCCCATTCAAATATCCTCAACAATTTACTATCATATAGATTATCATTTCAGTTTTATATATAGATGTCTTAGCGTAGCTTAAGGTCACATACCTGGACAATGACCACATTTTTAGTCAGTGCGCACAGTTCTGAAATAATATTAAAAATGAAATTTATGAATATAATTTAGTTTATAGTAAATAATATATATACGTTAGCATGCGTAAAAGCTGCATGGTACCAGCAACAAAAGCATTACCTGTGAGTCTACCATGGAGAAAGAAGGGTAACTTCAGTAATGCACTCAAAGGCAAAATCATTCTAAGAAGAATGCCCTTAAAATGTCCCCCAAAACGTTTTTATTCAGCCATAAATATGAATAGCTGAAGTGGAGGGTTATAATGACAACATTCTCAAACCATTGATGAAATGGCATGCCCTATTTTCAGACAGATAGCTCCATAACAACAAAGAGAAAAGATATCGAATTTGTGTCTGAGACGTTTAAATTAAATCCAATGACAAAGAACTACTGAAGTGTCCCTTCCTGTGGTCATCCTCCCTCATCTTGAACCGAAAACTCATCCCTCAGACTGCTGGGGTGGAGGAGGGGGTGGGGAGGCACTTAATGCCATCCCGCCATTATCTTTTTCTCCCCCTGACCTCTTCAAAGGCCTTCAGTAAAAACTGCTCATCCCTCTGATAGCCAAAAACCCCCAAAGCCTCATTCATACACCTCATGGGAAATAAACCATTAACCAATAAAATAAATAAAATATATTCTATCAAAATATATATATATCATAATATATATATTTTTTTAAGTTCTTTTTTTTTTAAAGTTTTATTTTTCAACGTTTTTTTATTTATTTTCGGGACAGAGAGAGACAGAGCATGAACGGGGGAGGGGCAGAGAGAGAGAGGGAGACACAGAATCGGAAACAGGCTCCAGGCTCTGAGCCATCAGCCCAGAGCCCGACACGGGGCTCGAACTCACGGACCGCGAGATCGTGACCTGGCTGAATTCGGACGCTTAACCGACTGCGCTACCCAGGCGCCCCTTAAGTTCTTTTTAAAGTAACCTCTACCCCCAACATGGGGCTCAAACTCATGATCTTGAGATCAAGAGTCACATGCTCTACCAACTGAACCAACCAGGTGCCCTGATTTTATATTCATTATGTATATATGTTCATCCTCCCACAGGTGGCTTTCATTCTTATTATCTTAGAAATTTAAGTTGTTTAAACAAAATACACAGATATATACCCAGAAAGTTAGCAACATGTTCATATATTTTTCTAATTTCCTAAAATATCAAAGCATAAATAACCATTCAAAGAAGTGACATCTACCATTTATTTGCTTTCTTTCAGATTCAGATATGGCTTCATCTGGAAAACACACTCCCTCTAACTAAACAAAAATGGTTGCTCTGTAACTGTGATTAAATTTACATTGTTTTGCCAAATTAAATATATGAAGAATGCTGTTCATGAACAGAAAAATAAGATAGAAATGATAGTAAATTAACTTCTTTTAGTAAATATGATGAGCACAGCTTTCTTTCCCTTACTTGTATTTTTTTTTAAATCATGTGAATAATACAAAAGTACCTTCTCTTCAAACTTAAAACTATAACAGCCCTAAACAAAGAGTAGAAGTGATTCTTTTCCATGGACCCCAGGGCCAGCCCAGGCATAGTCCTTTACTGAAAACTGCCTGGCTCAATTTAAATAAGCTGATTTTTTTTTTTTCTCACCAGAAGATGAATGTGTTTTGAGGCTCTGTCTTTTTCATGATCAGCTGGCTGTGTGTGAATATAGGCTCTTTGGAATCTGACCTTATTGTATAAGTGGAATGGCCTTATTCCATAAGTCAAGAAAGAGATAGATGAATGAGTTTGGAAGGCGCTGCTAGTTGGTATATGAACCAAGTGCTTGGGAATGAGTGGGATGAAGGAAAGATTCCTCAGAGGAAGTAATGTTGGAGCTACATCTTGAAAAAATTGGGATTTAAAGTCAGAAAAGATAGCACTGTATATTTCCCTATGATGTCATGCCATGGTGACAAACTAAAATCTCTGCCTATGTTGAAGGGCAAATGGCTGGTCTCTAAGATTCTCCACTCTCCTTCAATCTCAAGGACAACTGTGGCTTCCCTTGGACCAGTTTGGGTGAAACCCTGAAGATGTGAGCATCTTTAGTACAGCAGCGATTACATTGAATTACAATGATCTGTTTGCATGTTTCCTGTGCTTAAAGGCAGAGGATGTATTTATATCACGCTGCAACAATGCCTGACATATTCTACACCCGCAAATGACTAAACACATCAACGCACGAATGAAGAGTTAACCAAGACAGCAAAGGCCTTGCAGGGGCCACTCTGCCCACAGTTTATAATGATGTTCACTAAAAAAGCTCAGAATGCTTCATACTATAGACAGTTCTGAGCACCCCTGGTAGGTCTAAATTAGTTCAGAGGGCTCCCCACACTTCCAGATAAATCTTGCTTAACAAAACTCTCTTCTCTGAAAAATAACTTCACATCCCTTAGGGAGGTTATTTAAACTGGCCCTTTCTACTGGGACTCCTCCAACTCCTGGTCTAGGCTCCATTTCTGGAGATGCTATCATAGATATGGGTTGCTAGGTTCACTTTGGTTCACCACCAAAACAGGCATAAACTTCTGTGTCCTGCCAGCATGTTCCATTTTAGGACACCTTAATATTTTTATTCCTGGTTCCTTTTAAAATAAAAAATGAAAAAAATATAATATTAAGTTCATGGAAAGTTCGTGGGCTTTGGTGTCAGAGATCAGAGTTTGGATTTTGACTCTGCCACTTTCTGTTTGACCCTGGGTGAGTTAACTCCCTGAGCCTCAGTTTCCTTAACTGGAAGATGGGGATAATAGTACTTACTTCAGAGGGGGTAGTGAGCATTAAGTATGATATACCAACACAGTGTACCAAATAGGTATTCTTTTTTTTTTCAATATATGAAATTTATTGTCAAATTGGTTTCCATACAACACCCAGTGCTCATCCCAAAAGGTGCCCTCAATACCCATCACCCACCCTCCCCTCCCTCCCACCTCCCATCAGCCCTCAGTTTGTTCTCAGTTTTTAAGAGTCTCTTATGCTTTGGCTCTCTTCCACTCTAACCTCTTTTTTTTTTTCCTTCCCCTCCCCCATGGGTTTCTGTTAGTTTCTCAGGATCCACATAAGAGTGAAACCACATGATGTCTGTCTTTCTCTGTATGGCTTATTTCACTTAGCATCACACTCTCCAGTTCCATCCACGTTGCTACAAAGGGCCACATTTCGTTCTTTCTCATTGCCCTGTAGTACCCCATTGTGTATATAAACCACAATTTCTTTATCCATTCATCACTTGATGGACATTTAGGCTCTTTCCATAATTTGGCTATTGTTGAGAGTGCTGCTATAAACATTGGGGTACAAGTGCCCCTATGCATCAGTACTCCTGTATCCCTTGGGCAAATTCCTAGCAGTGCTATTGCTGGGTCATAGGGTAGGTCTATTTTTAATTTTTTGAGGAACCTCCACACTGTTTTCCAGAGTGGCTGTACCAGTTTGCATTCCCAACAACAGTGCAACAGTTCCCGTTTCTCTACATCCTCTCCAGCATCTATAGTCTCCTGATTTGTTCATTTTGGCCACTCTGACTGGCGTGAGGTGATATCTGAGTGTGGTTTTGATTCCAAATAGGTATTCAATAAATAGTGGCCTTATGCCTAAGAAAATAGGAACACTTTTGTAATATGCAAAAGCCAATCGATTTTTCTCAAGATGATGAAACAAGGCAAAGGTCTGTTTGAATATAAACACGGATTGTGTTAACTATTTAATTAATATATGGGGCATATTTTTCAGCTGCTGTTTATCTTTAAAAATGTAAAATACATTTTCTTTTCATTTTAAGAATGGGGGGGGGGAAGGAAATAAATCCACTGTCTCAGAACGGTATTTTGAGATTTATACTTGAATTGCAACATTTTGTTAGGAATGACTTTCCAAGAAAGGATGCATCGTCATAAAGAATGATACTGTTTTGTAAATACTGGAATGCTGCTCTGAGCAGTTGATTCATGCAGAATAATTTTTCTTTCTTGCCTTATGACCCTGAATTCTCTAAGCTTTAAGAAAGTACCTAACTAGGGTCGCCTGGGTGGCTCAGTCAGTTAAGCGTCTGACTTCAGCTCAGGTCGTGATCTTGCAGTTCATGGGTTTGAGCCGCCGCGGGGGCTGCTGACAGCTCAGAGCCTGGAGCCTGCTTGGGATTCTGTGTCTCCCTCTCTCTCTGCCCCTTCCCCGCTCATGCTCTGTCTCTCTCTGTCTCTCAAAAATAAATAAATGTTAAAAAAAAAAGGACCTGACTCAATAGAAAGCTTATCAAGGGGGTAAGGTAAAAAAGCAAGAAAAACACAAACTACTCATTTCCATCCACCCCAACCTCAGTAATGCAATAGTAGTTAGTAGATCCAAATAGCAGGCATACAGGGATTATATTCAATATGGATTAATCTCTTACTTTTCTCTTTCTCTATATACTTTTCCCATCGTCTCTTAGACTTCTTCCCCTTGGTTTCAGTTCAATTTATTCTTTATTAGTTATATTCCTGTATTCCTATTTATGACTCTAGAAATATATGAAATCATCCTTCCTATTTGTGGAGAAATATAGTATCCTGATGACTCCAGGAAATCTGTCTGTTTCAATTATTGTACTACATCAACATGAAATTCCTTGATTGTTTTCACCTATCAGTCCTATCTCTATTTAATAATCCTAAATCATCAAAATTAGATCTGTTTTACTGGTATTTAGCTCACAAAATCACATTTTATGATGCGATGTAACTGTATAGGAAAGGTCTGAGGCACAGAGAAGTAAAATAACATAAACAGTATCACCCAGCTCATATAAACGTAGAAAATATGGAAGTTCATAAGCTGTGCTCTGTCTTAACCTTCTTCCCAATCCCTTCTCTCTCTCTGTCTCTCCCTCTCTCTCCCTCTCTCTCTCTCTCTCTCTCTCTCTCTCTCTCTCTCACACACACACACACACACACACACACACACACTCTTCAGTGAGGTTATAATTCAGCCAATGGATAATCCTTGTGGGTCAGCATCTGGTAACTTTTTCAGAAGGCAGAAACATTTACGGATTTACAATAGAAGCACGGTCATCCTGCCATGCTGTAAGACAAATCTTAACACACATAAAAATAACTTTGGTACCTACTAATCTATGAAACAAACAATAGCGTGTGTGTGTATGTGAGGGACAGAGACAGAGACAGAGACAGAGAGAGACAGAGAAGGCCAGTTTTCTATAAACTGGATAATATGAATGAATACCAGCTATTCTGAGAACACTGAGCCTGCTGACTGAAGATTAGTCTAGAATGTAACATAACCCAAGTTAAAGCTTCTGGCCCACAAATCATGGCTTTGATTCCATTGCTGCTCTGTAAGCTTCCTCACATGGCATCAGATTCTACTGAAAGCACTCAATAAATGTATATGAATTATTATTTAAAAGCAAATTAGGGGCGCCTGGGTGGCTCAGTCTGTTGAGCGTCCGACTTCGGCTCAGGTCATGATCTTGCGGTCTGAGTTCAGGCCCCGCGTCGGGCTCTGTGCTGGCAGCTCAGAGCCTGGAGCCTGCTTAAGATTCTGTGTCTCCCTCTGTCTCTGTTCTTCCCCTGCTCATGCTCTGTCTCTCCCTCTCTCTCAAAAATAAACAAGCATTAAAAAAAAAAAAAAATGTCTGGCATCTACATGGTGATGATGTTGTGAGCTGTAACCAATTTCGGAAGAGTAAAGAATCAGGATTCACCTTGGGTGCCTTTTATCATCTGACACTACTAACCTCAGTTATCCCTGCAAAAAAAAAAAAAAAAAAAAAAAAAAAAAAAAAAAATCCCAGGGCGCCTGGGTGGCTCAGTAGGCTGAGTATCCAACTTCAGCTCAGGTCATGATCTTACGGTCTCTGAGTTTGAGCCCCGCGTCAGGCTCTGTGCTGACAGCTCAGAGCCTGGAGCCTGCTTCAGATTCTGTCTCCCTCTCTCTCTGCCCCTCCCCCACTCATGCTCTGTCTCTCTCTCTCTGTCAAAAATAAACATTAAAAAATTTTTTTTAAGTTTTAGAAGCAAAATTAATGACATAGGCATGTTTCTATCAATAAGTCACTATAAAACAAGCTTCCATCACAAAAACTAGTGATGATTCTTCCTCTGAAATTAGATGGTGAATGTGTTCACTAACTGGATTTTCTGCTTTTTCAAATTTCCTAATTGGTGCCAAAAGGCATACACTATACCCTACAGGAATACAATAAAATACTAGCTGAACTTGAAGTCATAGCTGTGTTTCAAAAGATTTGAAAACAAGATGCTATATGTCATAAATATAAGTAAGCATGAATATTAAAATAACTGAAATGAAAAGCAGTGATTAAAATTTGAATGATAAGTTAACACATGATTCTCTGATGGAACTATCGCTAAGCCAGAGACAATGAACTTTCCCGGAAAGCAAAACGTTGGCCTTGGATAATGTGCTGTTCTCATATTCCTAAGGCAAAGAAAATTAGTTACCCTACAACACGGATCACATAAACAAAGAATCTGTCCAAATTTCAAGAACCAAGACGATTTATATTAGTAAACAAACGCTATTTCCTTCCAGCACCTTCTTCCATGTTTGTTTAGTTCTTAGTGAGCATGGAAATAAGAGATCACTCATTCCCAAGATGCCACTATCGGCAGGAACCGCTGTCTTTCAGGCTGTCATGTTTCATGTCAGACCACAGTATCTTGTTTAAAGATGGCCAGAGATTAGATAAAGGTGCCGTGCATTCTCTGGTTACACTTTATTTTGGTAGAAGCAGCAATGCTTTGAGCCTCTCTCAGGAGCTGCAGCAATCCAGTTACAGGGAAGTTGAGAGTTTTCTCAAGTTAGGCAGATCCAAAATTCACTTCACTATTTTTATACACACTCGGTTTTGGAATTTGTTTTAGAAACATGTATGCTATCCTTTCACAATACCGGTTGTGAAAAGAGAATCAACGAAACAAGTTATGTACATGTATGAAAAACTGTCCAGTACATGGACATGTCCAGCACACGTCCCTGTGAAGTGAATAATGGGGGTTATAGAACAAAATGCAATCTAGGATCCTGTTTTGCCATTTTATAGGTAACCAATGAGTATGCATAGGGAAATTTTGAAAGTACCTGATTATTAGCAATGAACCGGGGTAAAGAAGTGTGAGTTGGGTATTTTGGGATACTTTCAATTTCTAAGACATACCTAGATAGACAGATGTATAGATAGATGTTACTATGTAATTAGAAAATCTTGAACAAATATCATGATGTAGAAAGTGATCAATATACAATGCATCCTATTGTATACCTATTGTGTATGCCTTCACAAATTCAGTTGAAAATGCTAGGTAGATAAAGAGACATATATTTCATCACTTCATGGCTTTTCAGAGTTTTTAACCTGCACTCTGGATGTCTATTGGGAATAGAACCTCTCATTGCTCATCGTAGCCTGTACCCCTGGGAACTTTTGGCCAATTTTCTTTTAGTTAAGATATATTAGGTACTCTCTGGATATTAAAAATGGAGGTCTAGGATATTGATCAACGTATACCTCTAAGAGCCATGAGGAACATGTCCATTTCAAATGCCCTGTCCTATTTCTGTGGCTCACTGGGGCAAATGGGTCAAAAAAGGAGTTGGGAGGCTGGGTGTGTCAAACACAGCTCCCCATCCCTTCCTTGTGAACCCCAGGTTTAGGATTTTTGCTCTGTAATCCTCTGCCTAGCAGAAGGGCCCCACAGGGCTCAAGGTTTTTGAGTTTAATTCCTAAGTCTGGCCTGGGCTCATCCATTTCTTGCTAAATTGCCAGCTCAGTGTGGGAGTAGGGAAAATGCAAATTCATCAGGCTAATCAGCCTTATGGGTCTTGAGGGTGGGAAGAAGTCTAAGGCAGTTATTTCAGAGGCAGCTTGTCCTCTCTCCGCCTAAAACACGCTGGATCGTTATGTGTGAGTTTCTGTTCTTTTTGCTTAAGGCTTCAATCCCTGCACAGTCACAAATTACCTTGAGAAAGCTCACCCTTTGAGCTATTACCAGCCATTTTAAAACCTACTATGAATTGTTTTATGTGATCCATATGGGAGAGAGAGCTTGAAGGGGGCTGATGCCCTGGAGTAGAAAGCGGTGCAGTGGAGTGCAGGTGAGGAAGCGACTTGGCCTGTTCCCTTGTTTGCTGTGGTACCAGCTTTGCTTCACATGCTCCCTGGTCCTTTGTGCCTATTTTTTTTTGCATATAGAAAAGCGAGATCAGCAATTCATTGGCTCCCTGAAACAGGTTAATTTATCTTCAGGGAGGAGCTCTAACAGCACCAGCTCTAACAGTACCAGCAAGTACCCCTCCCTGGGGTTAGCTTGATTTTCAAATGCACGTCCCCAATTTGGATGGATATGTAAGAAAAGCAAATGGCAGGGGTAGCAGTTGCCTTCTTACCTGGCCTTGACTACCCTGCTAATTAGAACCACAACACCATGACTCATTTAGATTACTCTGGAGTCCAAATCAAGTAACTGAGATGGGAACACTGGGCATTTACGCAGGTTACTTTATAAAATGAAGGAGAGTCCCTTCTAGGACTTCGATGGTTTTGCAAGGTCCTTCCTTAATTTACCCTCTATGAATTAAGGATGTTCTCTTTGTTAGAAGTGACAAAAGTGTTTCAATGTTTGCAAAATAGAAAACAAATCAGACTATTGTGTCCTTGAGGTCTTAGGAGATTCCAGAAAATATCAACACACAGTTAAAATATCACACTTCTGGATCTAAACTTCTGGTCCTAGGCTTTGCCACATATTAACATTACGTTCTGGGGAAAGTTTCTTAACTTCTCTGAGTCTGTCTTTTTTATGTATAAAACACAATTAATATCGCCTACCTCTTAAAATTGTTTTTAAGATTACATAAGTGTGTGTGAATGTACTCTTCTAAACTACAAGGTTATTTTTAGAACATTATTAATGTCGGTTTTATGCATGACTTCCATTTCTGACATCCACAGGGCAATAGTGATCATAGGTCAAATCCCACTGCGTGGACCACCAAGAAAGAGCACAATTCTTATCCTTGAAGTAGATTTACCTGTAAATGAATTCTTCTAAAATTATGTACCCTATCTGCCTAGAGCATGGCCACTGTTTGTGATAGTAAGGAAAAATATTTACAACCTTAGAAAAAGGCAAATGTGAGTTGCACGTCCTTTCAGTGCCATATGAAGGCAGAGACATAATCAAGGGGTATTTAATTATTTAGGGAAAGTGCATTTTGTTGACTCTCTTTATTATTGATGAAAGTCCAAGACTTAGTGAAGTGTCATATTAACCTGTGTTTGGTAGAGATACCAATAATTTTTGTCTAGTGAAGATAACCTCCAAACTTGCAATTTATTGCCCTGTAAGATACATTTTAACCACTTCTGTATCTAATGCAGCAATCTTATTGTAATATTTATTAAATGGACTGTGCAGGCTCAGGTCTTTCAAATGATCTTATCATCTTACTAGATCCTAAGTAATAAATGAGTTGAATGAATTTTTTGACACATAGTCGTTTTATGTATGTAGGCCATGTTTTTAACTTTTGAAAATTGTACTTTCACTGTGATAAAGATATTTTGCTGTTGTGGAGGTAGTTATAGTGGGATTTGGTGGACGGTAGAATATATTCTGATGTTGGGAAAAAGAGAATTAGAATGTGAATGGGAAGAAAGATGGATGGATGGCAAGTTAGGAGTGAAGTTTCTGGAAAACGTAAGTGAAAATGTTAAAATTTGCTTCCTCTCTGTATTTCTCTTGAGGGAGTCAACATGCTGTTATATGGTTTATGGTCAAAAGGTGGGGATCTTGCTTAAATAGCAGTGCTTTCTAATAACAGGAATATATACGATTACAATTGTACTCGGTGATTCTAAATCCTCACAGAATAAACTTCAATGAACATTATCATCCATTTACACTTTATGTCTGAGGTAGTGGAGACCCAGAGAGTTTTGGGGTTACCAAAAAGACGAGTCCCTGAAAATACAAACAGTACTCAGTGTCCTTGACCCTGTGCTAAGGGTACTAACCACTTCTAAGATTTATCCGTGGGTGAAATGCATCCGCACAGAGGTCCTCATCGCATACACCAAGGGATGGTATGCACGTTTCCAGGCATATCCTGAAATTTCTGCCTAAGCTTGAGCTTTTAAGACTTAAGTTTTTAGGACCTCATTTCAATTTTGAGTAACATGAGGATATTGGGCTAATGCAAATTTCTCACTCCTCTGTGAAATGTTCTATACAAAAAAAAAACAGGGAAGGCAAAAGACATCTGACGGATTGTAAAACTTGGGAAACACCTCCTTAAAAAGCAAGTCAGGGGGCGCCTGGGTGGCGCAGTCGGTTAAGCGTCCGACTTCAGCCAGGTCACGATCTCGCGGTCCCTGAGTTCGAGCCCCGCGTCAGGCTCTGGGCTGATGGCTCAGAGCCTGGAGCCTGTTTCCGATTCTGTGTCTCCCTCTCTCTCTGCCCCTCCTGTCTCTGTCTGTCCCAAAAATAAATAAACGTTGAAAAAAAAAAAAAAAAGCAAGTCAGAGCAACATATAATTGACCCTCAAAAGAGTTCAGCTGCAAATAAACCTTTTCAAACCTGTTTAACCATGCACTTCCTCAAACTGGCCATGGGCTGACCCTCCTCTGCCTCACCTTTTCTTGTCCATCACCTGTGAATGTGCCTATGAATGTCACCTATTAACTGAAAACACAAATTTCATGCAGTACTTTAGGAAATTCTGTATTAATCACCTCTCAGGTCACTTGAGCACAAATACTTATTCAACATGCATATAGCACTTAGTACCTGCCAGGCAGGTATCTATTCACTTCAGATATCAACCCACTCTGATCAGGTAAAAATGCACAAGATGTTTAGAATTTTTTGCTATATTCTTTAAAAACATTTTTTTTTAGCATTTACTTATTTTTGAGAGACAGAGAGAAAAGAACAGGAGTGGGAGAGGGGCAGAGAGAGAGGGAGACACAGAATCCGAAGCAGGCTCCAGGCTTTGAGCTGTCAGCACAGAGCCCAATGCGGGGCTTGAACCCACGACCGCAAAATCATGACCTGAGCCAAAGTCGGACGCTTAACCGACTGAGCCACCCAGGCGCCCCTTGCTATAATGTTTTACGGTGTCAAGGACTGAGTCTATGCCAACATAGGCGAGGTAAGATGCATTGAAGGGAAGGATTCAGTGCAATTTGGTAACAGTTTCTATCCAACCCTCCCTTGCTCCCCAGTGACAAAAAAGTAAAGGGACAAGAAACCAGATCACTCCAGGTGTGTCCTACAAACATTTCATAGTGGTTCTGGCTCTGAGAAAGTTCATCTTTGAATAAGATGCCCAGATTCGCTATTTGTTTTAACGTAAACTATTAGGAAAACGTCTGGGAGGAATGCCCTCAAAAAAAGCATTTGTTGAGAGTAAGCCATCTAGTGAAGCAGTATTTAAATTCGATGAGCAGAAAGAAACCCCAAAACCTCAGGTCTCCTAGTAGCCTTAGTCTTGGCCCATCTAGCCCAATGCACACAAATCTGAAATCTTGTGGCGGGGACCTGCCAGGAAACTCTTGCTCAGAACTGGGCGAAGGTCGTGTACCTAGCGGGACCTAGATTCCCAGACCGATGCCAAGAAATCTTGAGCCTGACGCTCAAAAGTAAGTATTGAAGACAATAATGAGTGTGTGAGATCCCAGGGCACATATATAGGCTTCCCCCCCCGTCTCTCTCTTGCCCTGACACCCACGTTAAGAACCAATCATCACGGGCCAGGAGGAGCACACAGTCGAGAGCTCTGGGAGTCACCTTCAGTGTTTTGTCCGTCTGGTTTCAGAATGGGCAAGCCGTGGATTTTCGCCTCTTACAATTGGTTCAACTGGAGTAGTCCAGGCTTGGAAGGCAAAGCTTTTCTAATATTTGCTCCTCCAGAGTCAAGGCTCTGTCTTCATTTTGCAGTGGGTGCTCATGTGTCGTGGTGATGAGACTGAACATTAGACATTTAATATTTCCTCTCCTTGCAATGCAAGCAGATACACGCACAGGAAAAAGCATGCACTCTGGGTCCTGCTACCCTTCCCAGATCCCTATTTCCTGTCACATGCTTGAAAAGGAATCAACACCCCTGCCTCGTCAATAACCACATAGGTTTTTAAAAATAAACACACTTGTGGGGCACCTGGGTGACTCAGTTAGTTAAGCCTTCAACTCCTGATGTCAGATCAGGTCATGATCTCGAAGTCTGTGGAATTGAGCCCCGCGTCACACTCTGCCTGACAACAAGGAGGCTGCTTGGAAATCTCTCTCACTCTCTCTCTGCCCCTCCCCTGCTCTTTCTCTCTCTTTCTAAATAAATAAATAAACATAAAAGAATTAAAAACAATAAACAAGCTTTTTAAAACATTTGATTTCTTTCTTTACTTATTTATTTATTTATTGTAGAAAGAAAGAGAGTGTGAGCAGGGGAGAGGGGCAGAATCTTAAGCAGTCCACATGCTCAGCCCAGAGCCCGACGTGGGGCTCAATCCCACAACCTTAGGATCATGGCCTGAGCCAAAATCAAGAGTCGAACACTCAACTGACCGAGCCACCCAAGCGCACCCCCCCCCAAATAAAGATGTTTAAAAAATATTGGGGGTGCTTCATAAATTATATTTCCATTTACCTGCAAAGGAAATTGGAGTGATGGGGAAGAAAACATGTTTGTATCTTAATTATGTAGGAAAGTAGTCAAAAGATTACTGTGAGCCCAAAGCGAATGTCCGAGGAAAAAATACACTTAAGAACAAGAAAGATGGTTCCCTTCAACTCTGGCAGGGGCAGGGCCACTGATTTATTCCCAGAGTCATTGGTCTATGAATAGAAGAAAGAAACAAGGCAAATTTGTGTCTGGGTATCCCCAACTCTGAACCAACATGCTTTACAATGACCAGCAAATCTGCATTTTGAGAATGACAAATTTTCTCGTGGTTTCTCAACTGTAATCTTCAATACTAACAAAAGCTGGCATGAGACTCTGAATCTGTTCATTTCTTGGGAAACTTGGCTATATATCTCTATTTGTGGGGTTGCCGTAATTCCGCTCAAACAGTGAGTGATAGATGGAGTGACGAGACAGCTAAGCCTTCCCTTTCTCATGCTGTTCTTTCACTGGATTTGGGATGGGCAGTTTCTTGCCCCATCGTGAAACTCACTGCACCCCAGGCTCGAGTGGCTCGACATCGCAGGGGACTTGTTAGAAATACAAATCAAGGGCTCTACCTTCCATGAACCAGAATCTCTGAAAGTGGGGACCAGCACTCCGTGTTGCAACAAGTCTGCTTTGCGGTCAAAGGGCCACAGCCTGCCATGAGTTAGTGTGACCCTTTCTGGGAAAGGGGGCAAGTTTGAGTCAGTGTTTTATTCTCTTCCCCGGGAACTCTTGCTGTGATGGAATTTCGAAGTCTGGCCTTTCAAGTGCAGTCCCCAAAATGGAATGCGGCACACAGGAAGGCAGAGAGGGGAACGAGTCTGAGAGCCAAACAGAGAAGAATGACCTGTATGGCTAAGTTGTTTTGTCTGCATCCTGTCTAAAGGCACCAAGATTTACAGAGAATAAACTAAGGGAAGGGGGAAAAGAAATTGGAGCTCAATGATCTTTCCAGTTTGGAGTCATTTTATTTATTTATGTATTTTTACACTTATTTATTTATTTTTGAGGCACAGAGAGAGACACAGCACAAGTGGGGGATGGGCAGAGAGAGAGGGAGACACAGAATCCGAAGCAGGCTCCAGGCTCCGAGCTGTCAGCACAGAGCCCGACGTGGGGCTCCGAACTCACAAACCGCAAGATCGTGACCTGAGCTGAAGTCGGACGCTCAACTGACTGAGCCACCCAGGCACCCCTTTTTTTGGAGTCATTTTAAATTGAGCAGTAATCTGAGCAGATCTTCAGCCATTATGTGTGTTCCACTGAATTTCAGGCTGGCTTTTCCTCCCCTGAGTAATCAGCCCACACACAGGCAGGTGAAAAGGTAGAAAAAAACGCTTATTTCATTTTCCATTTCCCACATCTCCTTCTGTATACACATCGACATATAGCACTTGTCAAGAACACCTTCCACAACATCAAGGTAATGGAATTTTAGATAGACTTTGGGTAGTTTTCTGTGCCTGGATTCAAATTCTGTCTCTGCCGTTTACTGGCTATTTGAAATGTGGCAACTAACCTACTCTCTGTAGGACTCATTCATTTATTGATTTATTCACTCAACAATGATGCTTTGAGTGGCTATTATGTACCCAAAGTTGTTACATACATACAGAATGCATACACAGAGAATAAGAACGATGCTCTAATCTCATAAAACAAACATTCCAAAAGAAGACATAAAAAAAAAAAAACAACCCAATCAAATAACATACATGAAATAATACCAATGCTACAAATAAAAATAAAACAGCATAGTGGAGATAGAAAATGAGTGTTAGTGAAGGTGCCATTTTAAACATAATAGGTAGTAGGGGTTGCTGGGTGGCTCAGTCAGTTAGGCATCAGCTTCTTGCTTTCAGCTCAGGTCACGGTCTCACGGTTAGTGAGTTCGAGCCCCACGTTGGGCTTTGCGCTGGCAATGTGGAGCCTGCTTGGGATTCTCTCTCCTTGTCTCTCTCTGCCCCTCCTCACCTCTCTCTCTCTCTGCCTTTCCTCTGCCCTCTCTCTCTCACTAATAAATAAATAAACTTAAAAAAAAATAAACATAATGGGTAGCAAAAGCCTCTTTGATATTTGAGCAGAGAGCTGAATAAAATGAGAGACAGGACACTGTATGGAGAAAACTTTTTTTTAATTTTTTTTAATGTTTTTATTTTTGAAGGAGAGAGAGAGACAGAGCATGAGCGGGGGAGGAGCAGAGAGAGAGGGAGACACAGAATTCAAAGCAGGCTCCAGTCTCTAAGCTGTACGCACAGAGCCTGATGTGGGGCTCGAACTCACAAACTATGAGATCATGACCTGAACTGAAGTCAGATGCTTAACCGACTGAGCCACCCAGGAGCCCCTGGAGAAAGAACTTTCTGAAGAGAATAGTAAGTGCAAAGGTCCTGAGGCAGAAATGAGTTTGGAGTTGTTGGGAAATCAAGAAGGTATGGTGGCCACGAGGCATAAGGAAGGACAAGAGTAGAGCTAGATCACATGCAGCCTGTAGCTAATGGTGTGGACTCTCATGCATGTGTGATAAGGACACTTAAAACTTAAGATCCACCCTCTTAGCAAATCTTTAAGTACACGATCCACTATTGTTAACTAAAGGCATCATACTACACAGTAGATACGCAGGATTTATTCATCTTGCAAAATTGAAACTCTGTACCCTTTTACTAATCCCTCTCCTATTTCCCTTCCCTCCATTCTCTGGCAACCAGCATTTTCTCTCTGCTTCTATGAGTCTGACTACTTTGGAGTCCTCATATATGTGGTATCAGGTAGTATCTATCCGAGGTCTGGCTTACTATTTTTTTTAAGTGTGCTAGAAACACATTGGAGGTATTTAAGCAAGAGAATGCTAGGGTCTGGCTTAGACTTCAATGGATCATTCCAGGGGTGCCTGGGTGGCTCAGTTGGTGAAGCGTCTGACTCTTGACTTCAGCTCAGGTCACGATCTCACAGGTGTGAGTTCAAGTCCAGCATCGGGCTGTGGAGCCTGCTTGGGATTCCATCTCTCCCTCCCTTAGCCCCTCCCCCCCTCAAAAAAATCATTTCTAAAGGATCATTCCAGCTGCTGTGTAAGAATTCTCTGTGCTGCTAACAGGAGTGGATCACACGCGAGAAAAGAATCAGGGAGACTGGAGAGAGACAGTGTTGTCTTGGACAAGCTGTAGACATGATGAGAGATGAATAGGTAGGAAGTTTTTCTGTAGGAGGAGCTAACCAATCCACCGATAAAACGAACCGGGAACAGCTGCCAGGTTTCTGCGCTGAAGAACTAGGTAAATGGTCATCGTGTTTGGTGAAATCAGGCAGCAGAGGAGCAGGTTTGAGCAAGGAGAAGAATGTAAATCAAGAGTTGCTTTGGATGGGTTAAATTTGAGATACCTATTTCCTAATCTTTAGCTGTATAGTAGACACGTCCTGGAGTGTGCAGAGCGTGAAATGGACATAACACACATCCACGAGAAACCCTTAAGGTGGGGTAAGGCATGTAAGAAACATGCAATAAATCAATAGTAAGGAGACACATAGTATCTCAGTCATTGGAGGGAAACTGGAGTGTTATCTTCTCAGGCTGGAAGATCATTTAAGAATCATGTGACTGTGGGGTTGGCACCTGGGTGGCTCAGTGGGTTAAGTGTCCGACTTTGGCTCAGGTCACGATCTCACGGTTCATGGGTTCGGGCCCCGCATCGGGCTCTATGCTGAGAGCTCAGAGCTTGGAACCTGCTTCGGGTTCTGTGTCTGCCTCTCTCTCTGCCCCTCCTCCACTCATCTCTGTCTGTCTGTCTCTCTCTCAGAAGTAAATAAACATTCAAAAAATGATAACAAAAAGAATCATGTGACTGGGTGGTGAGCTTGCAATAAATGGTAAACCAGTGTTATTTCAACACTTCTTAGAGTACAGAGAGCCACACCTCATGCTTCTAACCTGTAAATTTAAGCACATGAAAGGCAGAATCTTTTTGAGAATCTCCTCTCCAAGCTTTCTCCTACCCCAGACACCCTTTTAAACATACTATCAAAGAAGTCAGCACGGAACAATGGGGACCAGCCATGGTTCTGAGCCAGACAGCTTGGGCTCAGTGTCTCACTTCACCTTTCGCTATATATGTGACATCAAAGAAGTTACTTATTTAACCTCCTGACCCTTAGTTTCCTTCTCTGTAAACAGAACACCCACAGCACAGACCTCTTGGAAACATTCAGTGAGAAAACATGCCATTTTCCCTGAGTGATACCAACATTTTCTTTCAGCTGTATAGATCATCTACTAGTTTAATTACTAGGTAATTAAACTCTGTACTAACAATTTTTAAATAAAGGAAACCAAATACTTTCAAAATATTCTACATTGCATTCACTTATGACTCCTGAAAAAGAGGTCAAACTTTATTGGCCAGAAGAGAGATATTTATTTAGTCCCCACTTACTTATCTCTTTGGCTGTTCCTTTCTTTATTTTAGAAGACATCACTAAATAAATGCATCCATTCATTGCCTATGGTGTCTTTTGATGTGCAGTCAAGCACAGCAGCCTTGTTTTAAAAGGGAGAAACAGCAGTGAAATCTGAGATAAGAATACACACTTTATGTTAGATACAAAAGAGGATGCTTCAAGAGTTAGTAGTACAGGATACTGAAAGGAAATAATACACAATTAAGGAAGTTTGTCTTTTTATATGGCATTCTATCCCATGTAGAGATTTGGTAGTAAGGAGATTTTAGCACCTCCCTCCCCTATCATATATGCTTAGTGAAATAAAAGTTATTAAGTTTCTTCTATAAAGCAGGCTATAGGGGCTTTCATAGATCACCTTCTTTATTCTTTTTTTTTTTTTTAACGTTTTATTTATTTTTGGGACAGAGAGAGACAGAACATGAACAGGGGAGGGGCAGAGAGAGAGGGAGACACAGAATCGGAAACAGGCTCCAGGCTCTGAGCCATCAGCCCAGAGCCTGACACGGGGCTCGAACTCACGGACCGCGAGATCGTGACCTGGCTGAAGTTGGGCGCTTAACCGACTGAGCCACCCAGGCGCCCCAATCACCTTCTTTATTCTTAATGACACAACAATTTATTATTCTTATCCCCATTGTACATATTTGCAAACAGGCTAAGAATCAGTAAATGAGAAAATCAACACAGATATAAGTGTTTAAACCAAGATTTCTCTATGTCCAAGATTTCCTGAGTTTAAACCAAGATTTCTCTATGTCTAAAGGCCATGTATTTTCACCTCTGCATCAACCACGTCCTGAATAATAAAGATAAAAAAATGAAATCAAACAATGGGTTACTGTCCATGTGTTCTGTGTGTTCTAAAAAAGCACATTCAAATTTATAAGTAATCTGAATTAGAATTTTTAAAATGTAATCTAAGGTTGTAAAAAATAAGCTATATTTTTTCCAATGCTTGCATATCTACTGAAAGAAGAAGGTCAGTAATTTGGCATACATTTTATGTATGAATTCTTATCTTAAGCTTAATATATCTCTTGTACAAAACTGGAAGATGTTATAAATTATAAGGGCATAAGAACTAATCTTTGGATGATAAGTATAAACTACCATTTTTTGAATACCCGTAATGAGCCAGACTCTCTGGTAGATACTTTATATAAATATAATAACCTCTCATCCTCAAAATACACCTGTAAAGAAGATAATTATTACTGCTGCCATTTTATAGTTGATGAAATTGGGACTCCTAGAGATATGTGACCTGTCACAGCACCCAAGTAAAGCATTATTACTGGATTTTGCTGAGAATGAAACTCCCCACTGGACTTTGTATTGCATTTTATAATATTTGTATGTTAGTTAATTATGTCAGGGGTCATGGCGTACACACTTTAGAAGGCAGAGACTGTGTCTGAATTATATTTCTGTACATGCGGGCATCCAAACTCTGAGGATACGTGTTTCATCCAAACTATATGAAGACAGTGTTTGCAGTGGGAAGTCCTAAAGGAGGGAAGGATATACCAGTCACAGAGGCTCTAACACAGCACTTCCCCCTCCAAGGTGGCTTCCTGGCTGCCCAGGACATATCTTCTGAGATGCTTCAGTGCCCTAATCTCCATTCGAGAGTCTGTTCCTAGCAATACATTAGATCTGAGACCAGCCTACTGAGTATTGCATTCAACAAAGAGCCAGAAAACCTGTATTTTAGTCCAGTTTCCACCCAAGACAGACTAAACACTCACAAACAACTCTCTGCATATGCTAAAATCTGCCCCTTTGTCATTAAATTTGAGAAAGACAAGGCTGGGGTGCAAACGGGACTAAAATACAGGTTTTCTGGCTCTTTGTTGAATGCAATACTCAG
>NW_024412419.1:33492538-33510915 GCF_014898765.1 Herpailurus yagouaroundi
GGGGGGGGGGGAGATGGTGTTTGATGGAGACAGTGAGGAGCTCTATGTATTACAGTTAATGGATTAGCTTGCCTGAGTATTTGAGATTGTGCAGATTATCCAAAAGAAAGATTCAAACCAACAAATCCAAGGGACTCCCCTGTGATCCAAAGGCAATGTACAACAAATACAAGTTAACGGGTTTTCAGAAGACTCTCTCATACTGTGCAAAATACGTACGTATATTTATAAAAAATTCAACTCTTATCCAAAAGAAGCAAAAAGCCAATATAAGGAAAATGGAGAGGTTTTTTTAAAAGGCCATTGCTTATGTCAATCTAACGAATAATTAACCTAGCAACTGTGACAAGGTAATCCTTCAGGAATGAATTAGATAAGTGGTTTTATGTGCTTGGTTTGCTTTTTGTTGTTGTTGTCGTTTTTGTTGTTATTGTTGTTGTTTTTAAATTTAATCAGAGGAATTTAGAAAAGAAACTTGCAGTTGTATTAAAGTTTGGAGCCAATGTATCCTGTGAACAATTCAATTTAAGAACATACTCAATTAGGGAATTAAAGTAGCAGGAGCTAAACTTAGGCCAGAAAATTAAGATTATTATCTCTGAAATAATATTTTCCAAAGCTAAGAATAATCCATGATGTTTATCGTGGAGCATTAGATTTCAATGAATATCTCAAATGGCTACCATATGTGTTCCCGTGCTGTTCCTTCCATTGTGGAATGGACATTTCTATTTGGTATCCAAAAGCTGGTAAGTTCTCTTTCTACAATCTCTGGGAATTCAAAGAAGCCTGTGAGTCATCAGAATTCATCATCACAAATAGGCATGGCATCTAATTTCCTACACAGATTATAACACACAACTTTGGTCTCTATGAATCCGGATGCAGTGTTGGCTATGGGCAAAGAATGACTTAAGTGACCTTCCTGATAACGGTCACATTTTAGTCAGAAAACAATTAATTTTTTCATATAACTTGATTAAGTTAAAAAGTAGAGTACTGCTTTAAATTAATACCAGGGTGCTAAGTTACTAAAAATAGGCACTGATGTTTGTCCCTTGGACCCAGGTGGGCTAGTCCCTACTCTCCAGTCACGTCTATACAAGTAAGAGTCTTCCAAGTCTTTGTAGCTTATCTGGTGTATCTATGAAAAATCAGGGAGGGTGTTAAAAGCTGGAAGGGTGTAAAACTCATTTACGGAAAGTCCACACCCCACCTTATTTTTAATGTCCTTATCTTTGATTCTCAAAAGGGGTGGAGATTTCATAGCCATGCTTTTGTGTTCAGCTTCTGACTCCTCATTCATCTACAACCTCCTGTCATCACTTACAAAGTTACATGGGAGGAGGGGGGGTAAATCTTTTCCAGAACCAGATAAAAAAAATATTTTTTTATGAGAATTTTTTTAGGAAACCTTCTGCCTGCTCAAATCCACCCTTCCTCAAATACGCATTGGCCATCATATGGCTAGAGCTTGAAGTCTCCTTGGAGGCCACCTCTTGACAGCTAAAAATAAAGAGGAAGTCCTCCTGGAGCCCTTCCTTCTGACCCTGTCCTTCTCCTGGTCATTCAACTATGAAAACTTGCCTTTATCTGTGATCCCCCCTCCCCCCTCCCCCCGCCACCCATTCTTCCCAGGCTCTCAAAGGACTGTTGGTTTTTCATTAAGGAAAATGGCCCTAAACCATTATTAAACAATTTCCACCCCAACCCCCTCCTCTCATGGCCCCATTACAACATCACTAACACATGGAGCCCAACACTCTAATACTATGAGTACGACATATTCTCTGGAGCTGTGAACTGTGAGAAGAATCCTCAACTGTAGTAAACTTTGGGCATGGCAGAATCCACCTTTCTCCCTTAATATTGCCCACATACTTTTCTACTTCTTCCCCCAGATCCCACTCCTATTTATCCCTTTGGAATCTTCTGTCCCATTTTCATTTCCCGAGTTGGTCCCCAATGGTGGTAAATGACACTACCATAATCACAGTTACCACTCAGCTACCTGTACACCCTTCAGTACAGGTAAAAGCCTTTGAAGGGAGGAAGGGATCAGAATAGGAGTCAGTTCCTCATGGCCCCAGATCCTCTGACTCAGAGAAGGGAAGGGGAATTAGCCATTGAATAAGCACATCATTTTAACTGACACGATCACAGTAAGTGGTCAAACAATTAAAAACAACATCAAATTGAAAACCATTATACATAAGTCATTTCATTCTTGTGCAGAGGTTTTTATAGGACAGAGTCCCAGAAACGGGGTTGCTAGGTCAAAGGACAAATGCATCTCCAATTCTGTTAATTATTTCCAGATCTTCCTCCAGAAGGGTTATACCACTTTGCATTCTAGAGATGTACAAAAGTGCTTGTTTTCTCCCAGCTTTGAAACAGAACGTGGCATCAAACTGCTGAATTTCTGTTAGTCTTACGAATGAGAAATAGTTTCTTGCTGTGGTTTGAACGTACATTATTGTGAGTGAGGTGATCATATGTTTACGGGCCATTTGTATTCTCCCTCAGATTTCTGTATTTGACAGAAGGCATTTTTCAATCCAAAGCACTGTTTCCTTAACTTCAAGTCACATCCCATAGGCAGCCTACCCACGTGCTAGATGTAAGGCCAATGCTGCTTATACATGTTCTGCCAATTCAGTGAAGATGGATGGGACGCGCGTGTCAAAGGAGCAAAAGGACTTCAAAGCCTTCATGCTCCTCAAGATCAGCCATCAGTTACTGGCTTGGCAAAAGCTGAACGAAGTATGAAAAGGTGACTGGAGACCACAGCAAGGAGGGATCACCTGTTCTGTGCATTCACATTCTGTGTTATTTGGGGAATCTTGCCTGGATGATTTGTTTCCTCCTTTTTCTAAAAGGTAGTAACTGTATTTCTGTAACTTGTGCAGATTAGAGAGAGAGAGAGAGAGAGAGAGAAGAGAAAGCAAGAAAGAAAGGAAGGAGGGAGGGAAGGAGGGAGGGAGGAAGGAGGGACAGAAGGAAGAAAAATAAGAGAGGGAGGGAAGGAGGAAATATCAAGAAAAACTTCTCACATCTGACCATCAATGTGGTTTATAGCATTCCATTTCCAGACATATCTCATTGAATAAGTTTTATTTACTTATTTATTTTTTATTTCTTTTTTACTTCTGGTTTTTTTAATTGAGATATACTTGACATATAACATTATATTAGTTTCACATATTATAGCTCATACCATATCATATTCATGGGGAATATGGAGGGCCCTGATGGTACCCTCTCCCCACCAGATGGCCTTCAGAAATATCCCTGGACTTCAGGAGTAAGGTAGCATAGCACAGAGAAACACCTCTTCTAGAGTGTCAGTTCATAATAAATTTTGTATTAACTATTTGTAAGTACTCCTTAAAAAAAAATGCTCTGTTGGCAAATATATATGGGAAGTGTGGGATCGAATAAGGATAAGCAAGCTCTTCTCTTGCAAGATCTCTCAAAGCCTTAATATGAAGATGCCTTAAAGTAATCAGTGTCTCCCAGCAGAATCTGGCTGCAGAGTCCTCATCCCAGAAAGCAATAACAACAAAATAACAAGCAAACGAAAGAGGACCTAGCATTGGGGGTAATGCTGGGAAATGGCGGAAGAGGGAGAGAAGCCTCTAGCGAGGCGATCCCGATGAGTCTGAAACCTGAGGACGGGTTGTGTGTCCCAGCCTCTCAGGGCTCAGGTCACCCAGCTCTAAAGTGGATGCTTCTACAAGGTCACTTTCGGTGACCACAAGTGACTCCCTTGGTCCATCTCAAGGGTACCGTGTGAAGGGAGTGAGATCGACGCTTCTATAATGGCATGAGAAACAGCCTAAGAAACACTGAGGGTTTTCTCTCGCACGATATCATGGAGAACATGAGACTCATTGCCATTCTTCTTATATGTAGAGCCTGCCTTCTTCTCATTGATTTTCACGGACTTACCAATGTAGGTGGCGGTATACCCTGAGATCAGGTCACCAAGTCAGTCAGGAAACAGCTTTACTTAACTTGTGGTGACTGCATGTAACATACACCTGTCCTCCGCTCCTATTCGGCATTTCAATACCAAAATAAACCCACATGCGGTTCTAATCACTCTGTTTCTTTGGCATTCGCTCTTCCTGGTATTTTCTGTCAGTTTATTACAACAGAGATTCTAACCTGTCAATGTTACTAACCTATTAAGATGTAATCGGTTTCTGTGAACCCCTGAAGTGGGATTTGTTGGAAAAGCCCAATGCTTTGCTTGGCCCCTTCCCTCCCTCTGTCATGAGATGTATTGAGCCTACAGGTGCCAGGCACTCTGCTGAGAGCTACCGGTGCAAAGGCATTCATGGTTGTGCACACAGTTTTTGTTTGTTTGTTTGTTTTTCTGAATGCTCTGACACACTCCCTACAGATGCAGTCAGACGCCTCCTCCTCCAGGAAGCCTTACTGAAGCATCACGTCACGTCAGTCTGGATTATGTGCTACCCACTCCTGGGACACACACGCTTCCAGAGAGCTCCTTCTACAGATATACAACATTTACACTTACACTACTGTATGCCTGCCTCCCTCTTAATCTCTTATCACCTCAGTATCTACGGCAGTGACAGCCACATAGGAAGAATCCAGACTTATGGCTGATCGACTCAATCAGAGTAAAAGAAAACAATTCTTTGTCCTCACAGATGACATAAAAAATCCAGTTCAGCTTTTCCAAGTTCACATTTGTGTGTGGTTTTTTTTTTAATGTTTATTTATTTTTGAGACAGAGAGAGACAGAGCATGAACAGGGGAGGGTCAGAGAGAGGGAGACACAGAATCTGAAACAGGCTCCAGGCTCTGAACTGTCAGCACAGAGCCTGATGCGGGGCTCGAACTCACGGACCGTGAGATCATGACCTGAGCTGAAGTCGGCCGCTTAACCGACTGAGCCACCCAGGCGCCCCTCCAAGTTCACATGTGAACTCGCAGTTCACATGTGCAATGTCTTAAATGCAAATTGCATGAAAATGTCTTACATTCACAAATATGTTTGGATTACGAAATGTTCCTATTTCCCTTTCAGAGGTAAATCTGCATGGTGTTAAAATTATTTGATGTTGGTCTCAAGCTCAGTCACGGTCCTGCACACAGAGAAGGACCTGAAGTGGAAGCCAGACTAGAACACAGCTGCGAGAGACCTATCGCATTTCCCTCTGTTTAAACCTGCCTGCTTTGGGGGACCGTCCTCTCTTCCTACTTCTGCTTTTGCACGCCTGTTAATGTGAGGAGAAACCAGTGTGAGACGTTAGCAGTAACATTTCTAGTTTAATTACAGAAACACAAGCCTTACATCTCTGTAAGCCTCAATTATAAAAAAAAAAAAATGACAAAAGTACATGTCATGTCTTCTCTGCTTCTCATCACCAAGCATCTTGTCCTATTATAAACAAAGACGCTCCACGAGTATTCAGAGCATAATTACAATACAGCAGTCAGTCTGCCAGTTACATCTGCAAAACACTGCAATGAGAACTTGCCTAAATGTATGTTGGGGTAGGAGGCAGATAGGAGAGAGGGCCTGCTTCATCTGAGCAAATCACCTGGAAGAGTGTATTTTTTATGATAATCCCATACCCTTGAAATGACATTCTAAAAGACATTTAAATGTAGTTATTTATTTAGAGAGAGGGAGAATGTGAGCAGGGTAAAGAGGCAGAGGGAGAGAGAGAGAGAGAGAGAGAGAGGATCCTAAGCAAGGCTCCACACTCAGCATGGAACCTGACGTGGGGCTCGATCCCATGACCCTGGGATCATGACCTGAGCAAAAATCAAGAGTCAGATACTCAACTGTCTGAACCACTCAGGTGCCCAATATTTAAACGTATTCAAAGAAAGACTGTAAACAGCAATATTTCTGTGTTCAGTATAGAAGTTACTGCCTCCCATTACTACCAATATATAAAATGCCAGCTGAATAATGCCACTGAATAATGATCAGATAGATTCAAACCTCTTGGCTTATGTGGCATTCCTTTGGTGCACATGATTCTTCTTAAGGAAAGTCCACCTGATGGCTTCTTGCTCCCCTTTTCCCTCTCTCTTCTATCCCCTGACTTTAGGGAGACTTGAGCTTTTGGGAAGACAAATCTTTGTTTTTGAGTTGCCTGGTTTCTCTCTGCTTCCAGATATTTTATCCTGATGTGTTTGTATAGAAAGGAATAAAAGGGAATCCATCACAAAATTATTTTTGCTCAGTGAATGCCAAAAATTATGTGCAACCGAAGCAAAAAAATAAAATAAAATAAAGAGGGGGATGCTGGTAGTGACCTAGCCCTCATCCCTGTTATGACGGGCAAACAGGAAGAAGACTGAGGAATGCATTCATCCATCCACTCCCCGCCCCATTCCCCATCCATTCATTATTCAAGCTAAATTCAGTAACTAGCTGCAGGTTTTATATCATTCCTCAAATGCATACACTTTTTTAAAATCCAGGCAGAGGATTAAAAAAAAAAAAAAAAAGCCTACCACATGGTGCCTATGTTTAAATATGTCCTAAAAAGTGTGGTTGCAGAAATACCCACAGTCCACATAAAGCATATTTTCACAGATACCCTGATAGCTAAAGAACTGAGTACTTGGGAACATCAAATACAATGCCTGCGTCAGAAAGTTCCCAAGTTTGGATTTTCTTCCTTATTGTTGCATCAAGGAGAGAACAGAGGTTTGGAGCAAGAAAATCCTGTTTGAGACCTAGCTGTGTCCCCTCCTACTTACTCTATTACTTTGGGGAGCTGGATTGAGGATCAAATAAATTAATCCATGCAATAACCATTTGATTGATTGATTGATTCATTCATTCATTCATTCATTTAACAACCTTTGCAATGACCAGGGTACTGTTCTAGGTGCAGTAGGAATACAAGGGAGAGAGAAAAGGGACAAGGACTTTACTCTCATGGGGTTCTTCATCTATGAGGCAGCCAGACGCTGATAAAATAACCACGCTGATGAATTTATAATGACATATTAGAGTGTGTGCTCCTATGGAGTGTGTGCACTTCTCCGAGCTTGATAAAGGAACCAACAAAGACAGGGACACTATGGCAAACTTCACTAAGGGAGACACTTTATAGCAGAGAGATAAAGGAAAGAGTACCGGGTGAAAGGGTGGAGGTCGGCGTGGGTAGAACAGCATGTCTGAACAAGACAGAGAACCGTGGTAAGGGGGTGCTGCGAGAAGGTCAGTGTGGCTATAAGGTTGGGAATGGGCAGGAAAGAAGGGAAAGTGAAGAGCAAGGTGGGGGGTGGGGTGTTCAGCACATATGTAACTGTTGGAAATGAAAGGGGATGTGAATATAAAATTCACACTGAGTTTGGAAGACATAGCATGAAAAAATGTAAAATATATCAATAACTGTGTATATTGGTTACATGTTGAAAGGATATTTCAAATATAATGGGTTGAACAAAGCATATCATTAAAATTAGTTTCATCTGTTTTGTTTTTTTTTTTTTTTAATTTTCTGAAGGTAATTACTAGAAAAGTTAAAGTTACATACATGGCTTACATTCTATTTCTATTGGACAGTGCTAGCCATGCGTGCAGAGCCTTTGAATTCTGGACAAGAGTTTCTATCCCGAGCACAACTGGAAGGAGGCGTTGGAAAGCTTTAGACAGAGGGATGATGGGATTGTTCCAGCGTCTGGATGGAGAACAGATCAAAACACAGCGAGAGGGTATATGGAAAAGGAGCCCTGGATGGCACTCGACAGGCCAGAAGCCTCAGAACAGTGTGATTTAAGGTCAAGGAGGACAGAGGTGACACATGGAGGGGAAGAAAAGATGTTTAGGGGGGAAACTTCAACAGGCCCCAGCAGCAAATGGGATATGGTATCGAGAACCTTCACAGGGCAGAAGGCCAGCTGGGAATACAAACATACATATGGAAATGTAAAATGTAACACTGTGAGTCCTATCCTAGAGATCTGAATTCAGGGCAGTTGGGAGCACAACGTGGGAAGAAGTGCTTTACACAGCACACAGCATGGCTGTGGCTGCTTTTGTTTTAAGGTGGGCTTGACTGAAAATCAGCTTCTAACATCACGTCGAGAAACTACATTCTGCTTGGAACATTAAATCTCTTTTAACCAGAGATGATCTGAAATCAACAGATGCATAATGAGTGTTGACTATGTGCAAGGGACCACGGAAGGGCTTGAGGAGAAAAGGTAAAGGAATTAACATTTATTTAGTGTCCACTCTCGTGTGCCAGGAGCTTTTATGTTTAACTCATTCCGCTCTCCTAAGGACTTCAGGAAGTCATCTCATTATCCCATTTTAGAGATGGGTAAAATGAGACTCAATGAGGTTAAAAAGCTGACTGAAGGGGCGCCTGGGTGGCGCAGTCAGTTAAGCGTCCGACTTCAGCCAGGTCACGATCTCGCGGTCCGTGAGTTCGAGCCCCGCGTCGGGCTCTGGGCTGATGGCTCAGAGCCTGGAGCCTGTTTCCGATTCTGTGTCTCCCTCTCTCTCTGCCCCTCCCCCGTTCATGCTCTGTCTCTCTCTGTCCCAAAAATAAATAAACGTTGAAAAAAAAAATTAAAAAAAAAAAAAAAAAAGCTGACTGAAGCTCCATACAGACAGAGGGCATTTTGATTTTGCTCCCCACCGTATCTCTAATGCCCAGCATCCTGCCTAGCTTATAGTAAATACCCAGTAAATAAAGGCAGCATGAGTGACTAAAGGTTATACAGCTCACAAGGGGTAGAGCCAAGTTTCAACTCTGTTGTATTTGACTCAGGCACAGCGTAACAAACTTGAAATTAAAAAAAAAAAAAAATAGAAGCAGAGACAGCTTATACATTTGTATGTGGTTAGCAGGTATTTATGTAAGAGCCCTTTATCTATGACAGATGGTTATCCCACACTTCATTGAATAATAAAACTTGTCAACATTTCCTGAAAACTTACTGTGTGCCAGACACTGTTCAAATCATTTCACTTGATTTATATTATTTATGCTTCATTCTTAACAACTCTGTGGGGTAGGAACCATTATTTTCCCCATGTTACAAATTGGGGGAAACTAAGGTACAAGAGGTTCGGTCATTAGCTTCAAGTCACATGACCGCCAAGACATTAAACCCAAAGAAACTAACTCGAGAGCCTATCCCACACTCTTAGCTACTGTGAGACTGAACCCTCTACTCCATGGGACTCTAGTTCTTACGAAGATCTCCCCGGGATTAGGGCAAAGTCTGCCTTCGCGGCATTGGTCCCACACCCTTTCCTGGGGCCACACAGTATGATGCCTTATTAGGGCACACCTTTTGTGAATCTAGGAAATCATTCAAGGATAAATAGTGAGTCAGACATTTGGAGAGTCGGAGAAAAGCGAGCACAAAAGAAGCCCATGTATCTGTGTGCATCTCATTCAGTGCAAAGAGCACATTTATCCTGGGTCTTGAAGTGTCCACTGGCAGAAAGCTATCAATTGTCTCCGATGGCATCAGATAGAACAGGGAAAAGATGTGAAGCAAGAGCGTTAGTAAGCTGAAAATTTCCCAACAGCCCAGACCATCTCAGTAGGGTGTTAACAAGTGAATTCAAGAGACCCTCGTTCACTAATGGAGCTTAATAGTTAAGATACTCTCTAAGCACACTGGGTGTTAAGTGCTTGCTAGCAGTTCAGGTAATGAACTGGATACTTATGACCAGCCATCCAGGCATTTTCTATGTGCCATTTACTTCAAGTGTCAAATTACAGATTGATTCTGTGATGGGTAAGAGGGCTTAGTGCTCTGATTTGGAAAATCTGTTGGCCAAATATGGACCTAATGCGAACATTTCACTTCTTTCAAGACTGTAACATTGCCATGCACATTAGTAGAGCTCCTAAAGGAATCATATTTTATTTTGTTTTTGTCTTTCTAAAAAAAAATAGTTGCCAATACTGTACAAATTTTAGAATAATATTCAGTACCTGGCAGTTTGATATAAAGGGATCCCACTGGTGCCCCATCAAGATGATCTGAAGGGCAATCAAGATCTCATTATAAAGTGGTCTAATCTAGGGGCGCCTGAGTGGCTCAGTCGGACAAGCGTCTGACTTCGGCTCAGGTCATGATCTCTCAGTCCATGAGTTCGAGCCCCATGTGCTGACAGCTTGGAACCTGGAACCTGTTTCAGATTCTGTGTCTCCCTCTCTCTTTGACCCTCCCCCGTTCATGCTCTGTCTCTCTCTGTCTCAAATAAACGTAAAAAAAATAAAAATAAAGTGGTCTAATTTAAGTGCCTCACTGCCTATAGACTGACATCAGCTTGATGTTTCCCTACTCTTGAGGTCAACTGTAGCTTCCGCGAATCATGGAAGCAGACCAATGCCCTACGTGCTAAGTGGACATACATAGCAGATGGGGAGGACTGGACTGTCCCTGCCCCCTGGCAACCATGAGAAGTAATTCTGCCAAGATTCCCAACACTCACTCTGTCAGAGAACATCTTATACCGTATTAGAATTGCTTGTCTAATTTTCTCTTCTTCTAAACTAATAACCCCAGGAGGGCAAATCCTGTATCTCTCTTTCTCATTACTACACTCCTAGTATCTCATGCAACATCTAGCATATAGTAGGCACTCAACACACAATTAATGAATACAACTACTTTTGCATGTCGCATTATGTTGTTGGTAAATTATCAGTTTTAGAAGACATTACGAAAACAGTGTTCTAGAAATGTATTCTCCACAATGTTCTCTGATGGCCTTTACAAACGTGCTAACATTCAGATAAAATTCTAAGACCAGAAAATGAAGGCTTGGGATTGGGGTGAGGAGAGAGGAGTTTGTAGAAAAAGGGGTAACTGAAAGTATTTGAGAAGGTAATGAATGAAATAAAAAAGAAGTCAACAATATTTAGTCAGATATATGGAGAGAAAAGATGAGGAATTAATACAAGGGGGGCCAGGGTGGGAGGCTTTGGGTTTTGTATTTTGTAACACAAAACAAAGAGGACCAGCACATTGTTTTTACCTTTAAATTCATCTAGGAAAAGGTTCTTTGAAATACATGTACCTTCTTCTTGGAATATTGCTTCTCAGATGCCTGGGTGGCTCAGTCGGTTAAGTGTCCAAGTCTGGGTTTCGGCTCAGGTCATGATCTCAAAGTTCCTGAGATCAAGCCCTGCATCAGGCTGTGCTGATGGCACAGAGCCTGCTTAGGATTCTCTCTCTCCCTCTCTCTCTCTCTCCCCCTACCCTGCTTGTGCTGTCTCTATCTCTATCAAAACAAATAAACATTTAAAAAAAAAGAATATTGATTCTTTCTTTTAAATACCATACCAGCTGTTTTTAATTTGATTTCAGCCAAATTTAATGCAGCAGTGATTTCCATTAGTTCCTGAAGTGTAACTGAGGTGGAACATTCTGGACCTGGTTCTGAATGATGGAGGGAGGAGAAGATGAAGACTGATGGGACCCTGGCTCTTCACATCATTCCCAGGTAAAATGATAGTTGTAGACAAAAACCAATGACTGTGGCAAACTTTGTTCAAGTGGGAAAGTTTAAAGAAAGTTAAGTCAAAATTTGGTGTTTGTGCTTCTTCTGTTTGTTTTCTCTTAGAAGAGCAAATAATTTGGAAACCTGGATTAACTTCACAAGATGGGTCATGTGCTTCATGTTACTTTTAAGCTTGCTAAGACATCGCCTCTATCTCTCTTCCACTTCTCAACTAATATAGAAGTAGTCCACACCTCTACCTGGATGTCCCACAGATACCTGAAGTTAAATGGCTCACACTCCCAAACTAACCTAGTAGGTCCCCATAGACCTCCTTACTGCCCAGAGTTTTCTACCTTGATGAATGGACATTTACTCAAGGTGCAAACTTTGGGATCATGTTTACTTCCAGGTCATTCTCCTGCTTCCTTCTTTCATCTGCCCATTTCCGGTCAGACACCAAGTTTTCTCAATTTTCTTTTTCAAATACCTCTTAAATCCCTGTCCACATTTCCCCTCCATTACCACTCTGGTGGTTCCAAATTTAAATAACTTGCGAAACTGGCTTCTTTTTTCCCAGTTGGCCCCCATCTCCCAGATGCTTTCCCCATTATGTCGTAATTATCGTTGTAAAATAAAAGCCTCCTCATGTCACTTCCCTGCTTAAAAAGCTGTGTAGCTCTGTGTTGCTTAGGGTGAAGTCACAACTCCACAGAACAGCATCATCCAAGTTCTTTCCAGCCTGGTCTCACCTGCCTTTCCAGGCTTATCTCTTCTCCATCTGGCAGTTTACCTTGACCAGGTATGTCTCCCAAACTACGTGAACCTATAAGTTAAAACAGATCCAGGGGCACCTGGGTGGCTCACTTGGTTAAGTATCCGACTCTTGGTTTTGGCCCAAATCATTGGTTTGTGAGTTCAAGCCCTGTGTCAGGCTCTGTGCCGTCAACACGGAGCCTGCTTAGGATTCTCTCTCTCTCTCTCTCTCTCTCTCTCTCTCTCCCTCCCTCTCTGCCCCTCCCCTGCTCGTGCTTTTTCTCTCTCTCAAAATAAATAAATAAACAAAACAGGCCCACACCAGCAGGAACCAAGAGTATGTCCGTGGCTCCATTTCTATGCAGTGTGAAAGAATAGTAACCCCTTAAAATTCCTCACAGCCAGTTCTTGGGAGATCCTGAAAGGAAATGATTTTTGTCCTCACATGAACTATAATCCAATGTGATAATCTTTTTATCACATTCAACACCAGTTACATATTATTACTTCATGAAAATCATTCCCTAGGAAAAAAATAATGATGAATGAATGTCTAGGGGATTGGTTCTAAATTAGCAGGATTTCCAGAGTTTAGCTTAGCATGGTGTCTATCAACCTCATCAGATCGAGTTCCCCTTCATAACAAATATTTTATAACACTCTTCTTCATTACCCTGAAATGAAATTCATAGGTAATTAAACCCACCCATCCATAATCAAAGACAAACATATAGGTATAATGCCTAGATTGTAATATAAGTGAAAAATGAAGTAAGTTTATAATAAAATATTCTATAAAAATTTCTAATAAAATATGTAATTGTTCAATAATTACATTAGATAGCCAGATGGTTATACCTTCCAATCATGAATAGCAAGAATGTAAAGGAAAAGATGAGAAGCCATTCCTGTCTAAAGGATACTGAAAAATTAAAAACAGATACCATATAGATGGTTCCAGAAAAAGAAAAGGAAAAACAAAACCAAAAGCCAGTGTTAGGTTAAGTAATGAAAGACAGATTTCTGTCTATAGGAAAGTAGGAAAATGTAAATAATCTTAATTTAAGTAAGAATGAATACATCCAGGACAAATTACCAACTCAAATTGAAGAAAGGAAGAAAGGATTTATCGTTGTGTCCACAAGATTTTTTAGTACATACGGTGGCAAGAAATAAAATATTTCTACATGCTTTGTAACTTCGTGTTTAGTAATAATATATTATGTTAGTAAAACCACATATTTTCACGCGACAGTTGTAACTGCAGGTTGGTATGATGTATTGTATTGGTGACTCAAATACCCCAACTGCTGCTGCCTAGGCGATGTGATTTTCCAAACTTGTGACTAATTCTGGGCAAAATACTAAACCCAGTCAAGTACAATCTTCCCCTGATTTACATGATAATTGCATTACTCAAACATTCAGTACATACTAAAACACTGCTAAGACTACTTTGTGTTTTGTAGTTAGGTTCCATGGATCAGACACCTATATACTTATAGTATACATAAGTAACTGAAGTTTTACTTCTGGGGATTTCTGGGAGACACTCAGAGTGACCTAGAACTCAAGGAGATTTTTTGTTACTTGAGACCATGCCATGCAAGGTAGTTTATGTGCTCCTGGGTCCCCCCTCAGTATAATTCTCACTCTACTCCCTCCTAGTCACTAGAATAACAATAACAGGCCCCCATAAACATCCCAAATCACCCCCCCTCTCAACCTGTAAGCCCAGGAGGTACCACTTTCATTCAGGACTACTGGCTTAGGACTCTTCTGTATCAATTTGTACACCGGATCTGGAGGAAGGAGATCGTTTTTACTGATGAAGGTTGGTATTAGATGAGTGCTATAATCATTCCTCTCCATGTAAATAAAACCCAGACCCACAAAACCCTACTTTCAGTCAATGAGATAAGCCATACATTCAACATACTTTCTTTTTTAAACTTAAATCTTATTGCCCAAAAGATAAAAAACAACTGATAGTAAAAATTGCCCTCTTCTCTTTTCCTGCCCAACTTCTAGACCCCCTGAGATGATAATGACGATTTACGTGAGGATAGCTAACATTTATTTACTTAAACACTTACTTGGTGCCACCGCTAAACTAAGTGCTTTAAATAGCACTTAAGCTACACAACAGCCCTGAGCTTGTTAGTGAGGTCCTTGTGAAGACTTAGAGGTGATCCACGAGAAATAACCTGGCATACCATCTGCCACATGGTAAAGGGTTAAAAACCAAAAGCTATTGCCATTAAATCCCAAAGCACCCCGAAGCAATAACCCAATATAGCATGTCTTACCATCATGCCAGTTGTCCAGTAATTATTTATTTATACCATGGACAATACAATTCTTAAAATATGCATGGAAACAAGCCCATCAAAGCCAGAGACTTCCTTTAGATCTGCACCTCTTGGGCAGACAATAACACGTGGGCTTGGCTTAGATTATGTATAACTGGTTGTCATTAGGACCGTGCCTATTGCAGCAAAAGGTAGCTTTGTGTTTGGGCCCTGAGTTGTAACATTCATTTCTTCAAGGTTGATCGATTCTGGACAGTCACATTATTTGCCTGTTCAGTGGGGCAAGAAATTTTCCGAGGGAGAATTTTTTGGGTAGCGTTTACATGTGTACCTGTGAGTCTGGGGAGAAAAAAAAAATGTGAGTATAATATGAGGAGTTTTAAAAATGACTAATGAGAATTACCCTGGATTTTTTTCACCTTGTTACCTCTGCACCCACAGCTGAGGTTTTATAAAAGCAGCTTATATTTCTCTCTCAATCAGATAGTAAAAAAGTACACCTGCCTGACAGTACTTTGCTCTTACAATCACGTATGCTTCAGACTTTTAAGAAAAAATAACAGCTAATAAAAGCAATTAAAACATATCAGTTGATACTATTTTTCTCAATGATCAATAGATGAATTAAGTGATGGGAACATAAAGAAACAAAATAATTAAGCTAAAATAGTTCTAAAACCACGAGGTCTTAACATTATCAGATTTCAAACTCACTGAAATCGTCCAGTTACTAAGAGGTGTGTGTGCGTGTGTATGTGTGTTTTAGGGTAATAGGCTTTAATGATTCATTTAAAATGTAAATAAAATAAGCTAGAAGGTATGGTAAGTGAAGCTAAAAAAATTAGAGCCTCTCCATCTAAAAAGTTCACAATCTAAAACAATTGAGTAACTTTATTTTTGGTTCCTTCTCTAAACAATTATTTTGTCCCATTCATGTGCATGTCCGCCAAATATTTTCAATGTAATTTTCCATCATCAGGTACTTAGATTACCTTTGTCTGGGAGATGACAAATTGTGCCAGCTGTTCTTACTACTACCCACCCCATTCATTTATACATGCACCATGGGGAGAAATTGTTTTTTGTTGTTGTTGTTGTTGTTTTGTTTTTTAAATTTTTTTTTCAACGTTTTTATTTATTTTTGGGACAGAGAGAGACAGAACATGAACGGGGGAGGGGCAGAGAGAGAGGGAGACACAGAATCGGAAACAGGCTCCAGGCTCTGAGCCGTCAGCCCAGAGCCCGACGCGGGGCTCGAACTCACGGACCGCGAGATCGTGACCTGGCTGAAGTCGGACGCTTAACCGACTGCGCCACCCAGGCGCCCCGAGAAATTGTTTTTTAATAAAAAAAAAAAAATCCATAGCCAGCCTCTTTTCCTCTATTTAAGAAGATCTTGCTCTCCAAGAAGGTCCCCGCTTGCCAGTCTGTTTCTTGGCATTTTTATGGGGAAAACTGGGAGGAAAGAATGAGGAGATGAGAAAAAGGACAGGCAATGGGCGCAATTTTTTATCCTTTTTAACTGTTTTTACTGAGAGAAGAAAGGGAGCAGCTTGCGGGTATGTCAAATACCAGATGGGAGGAGAAGAGGGGATTTTAAGTTTATTGCTGGAGCACAGGTCTCTTTAATCAAGTAAGGGACATGAGTTATTTTACGATAATAGTAGATTTCATGGCGCGCATTCTTTCAAGCCTGACGTTACTCTGGGACTGATCCATACTGGCCATGTTCTCAATGAGTTATTTATGGCGCTTGACCATTTTTAGAGTGTATTTAAATGCTTTCCCTTATTTGAACCTCAGAAAACCATTAGGGTAAGCAGGGAACAAATTATACTCATATTTTACATATGACTGAATCAAAATGATGAAAATGGGGCAAGACTTTCTAGCGCCCACGTTGGTGGGCATTTTATCAGCAATATATTAGTATATCATGTTGGGATACTTAGTTTAATGTGGATTTGCTTCAGAGACACATCATTACAAATTCAAAAATATCTCAATAACCTGCAGAAAACAAAATCAATGATTCATGTGTTTATAATTACCCAAATATTTGGCATTCATATATAACTGAGAAATGATTAACTGCTCACTTCACTTTTCACCTAGGTATATGTGGCCAAATAGTATTTTTCTACTTTTGGACTTAATCACACCATTTAAGAATTCCTACAGTACGGAGATTCTGAGTCCCCTTTGGAAGATCTCTTCAGGAACAGTCCTTCTTGTGGAGATGACAAAGGTCAGGTTTCCTGTTCAGCTAATGTCCTGACCACACCTACATTTACACACACCAATATGTCACTCATTTGCATCGTACTTGAGAGTCTAAAAACTGCTTTGCTATACTTTTAAAACACAGATTTTGGAGCCGGAGAACCAAGGCTTCATTCTTCCCCAGGACATTAAAACTCCCTAAAAACAGGTAATGAGTATATCTCTTTTATCTCTATATTCCCTGTTTGTAAAACGAGGATAATGAGCACCTGACTCCATAAGATCTCTATCGAATGTGCTAATAACATACGTACGTACTTAGAGCAACTTAACAGTAAGCACTCAGTTAACGACAGCTTTTAGTTTTATTCATACTACATTTGTCAATGCTTCTTAAGTTAGCTGTAGCACACAGTAGTCACAAAATAAATGTTTATGGGGTGCACATGATATGCGTGCACCAGTTCTGACAATGTGTGATCTGTGGGGAAGTTACTTCACCGGGAAAATCAGAATAGAACACCAACAATAATGAAAACAGCTTCACAAGGCTGTTCTGAAGAGCAAATGGAATAATATATGTCAGAGATGCTTTATAAATTATCAAGTGTGCAATGTATGTTAATTATCATGTTGATTCTCTATTTTCATTCTCACAAATACACTCTTCTGCAGACGTGATTATCTTCATTTTATAGATGAGGCAACAGGCTTAAAGAGGATTATGTAACTGCTCAAGGTCATCTCGATGCTTGGAGGAATACTCAGACCAAAAATAGGTCTTTTTTTTGTGCCTCCAATTCCAGTATTATTTCTATGTATTTCTATGCTTGTTTTTTTGTATATAAATGGACTTCGAGAATGTTGATACAAATATAGGTTTTATTTTAGGGATACTGTGTTATTGTCAAAGAATTTAAAAAAAAGTGGGTGGCAACAATCCAATGACAGCAATTAACAAATTTAATCACTCTAAAGCCCTCTTAAAAGGACTTCATGTATCAGTTTTAGATTACATATATTAAAACTAGCCATCTCAAAATTTCCCCTGACATTAACCTTGGGCATCTGATTTTGAAGGGTTTGAAGGTGGGGTCATCAAAAAAGACAGCTGAATTGCTGTGGTTCTGGGTCATTTCATAGGGATTTTTCACAAAATCAAACTGATAGAATTTAAGGCCCCCTTAGAGAGCCCAGTCCCCTGACAGTGTGCTTGTCCCCAAAGGCAAGTTTTCACATGGCGAAAGCTCACACCAACTCTTGATTCATCAAGTGGATGGCACCAGGTAGGATCTGTAGTCTCAGCTCTCTCCCTATCTGTGCTGGACTCTGAGGCACCACTTCTGGCCTCCTCGTTCCCCCTCCTAGTCTCTGCTTCCATTTACCTCCCAAGATCAAATGGTGACCCTATAGCTCAGAATCTGCTTCTGCCCACGTCTTGCAGCCAGTTGGAATTTCCTGACATTGGCCCCAGCTCACCTTCTCTGCCACCGCACGACAACTTCTAACATCCAACTCTGATCTTTTCTTTGCCCTCCGCATTCATGGTACCTACGTGTCCCCTTTTCCCTTACTGATCTCCCACCAAGTTGTGGCTTCTTGAGATA
>NW_024412419.1:33510925-33581216 GCF_014898765.1 Herpailurus yagouaroundi
CCCTTTTCCCTTACTGATCTCCCACCAAGTTGTGGCTTCTTGAGATACTAGCCCAGCCCCGTTTCTACCTCTACTCTCTCGATTTCTGATTTCTGGTAAACAGTTTCTTCTAATTGGAACACAATTTACTAAACTGTGGTACGTCTTTTCCTTATCCTGTTGAAAACCACTGTCAAGTGAGACAAATGTGCATGTATTATCAGTCTGTGCCACTCTGCTGTAGATGTTAACCATCTCATCAAGATAGCTCTAGACCGTCAATGACATCTGAAGCTGCAGGTCTAAAATGGAATTGAATAAGGGAGCTGTGGTCTACCCAATACAAAGTGTAGGTAGGGAGACAATGACACTGAAGGGTTCTGGATACACTGTTTCTGTTAAAATGCCATCTAGGGTTACATTAGCTTTGTTAACAGACACTTTATACCAGTAACTCACATGAAGCTTGAAGGCAACAAAAACCTTCATATCTCGTCCACAGGAACTCGTGCCAAGGGTCTCCCACATCCTCACTATTCACTTGGTGTTTTGTTAAATCAAAATTCAGTTCTTTATGTTATCCCAAATTATTTCTACAGTCTATTTAATATTAATGAGATTGTATTTACTTATTAGAATATTATTCATATAATCAATATAACATTAACTTAATCATTCACATAAGAGTCATTCTTTCACTATAATCTAGCATTAATATTCTGACTTCAAATTTTATTGGGAAGAGGTAGGATTTGCCGGTTCCAGGATAATTCCCCTCCACCTTCATGAAAATTGGGGAACATTTTGTATTATTCCTGTTTTTGCCACTCTCGTATTGTTAACATTTAAGATGGGTTGATTCTTCTGTCTGCAAACCTCCATGATGCTCAGGGAGAGAACTAGATGACAGCCATTAGCTAAGGACATAGAGCATTAAGTTGGGAACAGAAGCCATCAGCACATAATCTCTTAATTGTTAATGTGCACGGGCTTGAACAGCTCCACTCTGAGGAAAACTGGATAGTGTTAGCAATGCTAATTTTAGGACTTTGTCTGGTTTTTCAGCCTGGGATGTTTCACTGGACTCCAGCCAAATCTCAGTTGTCTCTGTCATGCTTAGTGGGTCATGGACTAGCCAGCCCCAAGGCCCCTTTCTTTCCATCTGTGGCCGTCAGCCATCTCAGTATCATGGAGCACACAGGCAACAAAATTCTGGCAAGTCCCTTTTGATTCTCTTTAGCAGCTCTTATATATGTCTTTCCAGTTAAATTGTTGAACTGTTAGCTGGAGCCAATTTGAGGGACCATCTAGAGGTTAAGCCCGGCAGCCCAATTTCGAGAGCTGAGCATCATGAGAAGGAAGGGTATTACTCCACTGCTACTGGGAGGGGACAGAAAGGGGGTAAAACACTGGTCAGAAACACTGGAGAAAGAATGCAAACCTTCCCCTTTGGGTTGACATCTTCTCGATATTTCCTGAAGGATAAAGATGTATGAAATAAAGAGCACAAAGATGTAAAGTGGAGCTAACCATAAAACTTTATGTGATGCTTATGTTGGTCTTTGAAAACATGGCATGGAGACATGCAGCATTCGAACAGCTGCACGTCCATAATTTCTGGCTACGAATTCTGGGCAAACAGATTCAACAGAGATATAACGCAAATTAAAATGAAGGAAAAGGATCTCTTTTCTCTGTTTGTCACTGAGTCACTGTACGGACAGAGGTGATAACCCTTTCAGAACCTCTCCCAGAACCATACCATAGGTTGGCGAGTTCTTAGGGCTCAGGAATTTTTCTAGAAGTTAAACAGAGGACAGGACACCAGACCGCTAGGAAATCAATTTACACTTCCAAATTCCCTCCCATGTACACTCCCCCCAACTTCTTGTCTCAAATGTCTTCTTTTCTCACTTCCTCTTCATTTCACCTCAACCTTGTGTGTTGGCCTTACTGGCCTAGTGCTGTTTTTTAAAGCAACTTTGTTTTTTCCTGTGTAATTGACAGCCTATCCTATTCTTGGGTCTAACACAATCTCCTGGGAGAAATTTTATGTTTTACGTGTCTTATTTTTATCAGACTGGAGCTTCTTGCTAAAAAGTGTGTTTACCTCTAATAATGAATTACAAAATAAATTAAATTTACAAAGTACATTAAGGTAATATATATATTTCAGTGAGAGCAAAGGAAGCCTCTATTATATTTTTGAATCAGTATCTCAAGAAATTAATACCAACCCTAGAGCTTTACAATTTACAAAGCCCTTTCACATTTGCATTTTTATTTAATTATGACAACCATAGTATTAACTATGTAAAAACTAAGTATTTAAAAAAATCTTTTTTTAACGTTTATTCATTTTTGAGACAGAGAGAGACAGAGCACGAATGGGGGAGGGTCAGAGAGAGAGGGAGACAACAGAATCTGAAACAGGCTCCAGGCTCCGAGCCGTCAGCACAGAGCCCGACGCAGGGCTCGAACTCACGGACCGCGAGATCATGACCTGAGCCAAAGTCGGACGCCCAACCGACTGAGCCACCCAGGAGCCCCAATACTAAGTATTTTTAAAATTTTTAATATTTATTTTTGAGAGAGAGACAGAGTATGAGCAGGGTAGGGGCAGAGAGAGAGGAAACCACAGAATCTGAAGCAGGCTCCAGGCTCTGAACTGTCAGCACAGAGCCTGAAGTGGGTCTCGAACCCACAAACTCCAAGATCAGGACCTGAGCCGAAGTCAGACACTTAATGGACTGAGCCACCCAGGTGCCCGGTATTAACAGTATTTTGAATACCACATTACTATGGTCATCTCCATTTTACAAATAAAGATATCAAAGGTCAGAGGAATTAAGTAACTTGAGATATTGAGGAATTTAACCCCAAAGTTCATGATTCTAAATTCAGTGCATTTTTGGTTTTTTACCCAGCTTCCTAGTAGTTCTCTGGAAACACACCCCCTCCATAGCTATAAGGACCACCTACATCTCATTTTCAGTCTTAGGAGGCTTAAGGCTCTCTGCTCCCTCCAAGTTTCAGAAAGGTTTGTTTTAAAACCAGAGGAGTCTCTTTTTCCAAAACTGTGCCCAGGGCTCAAGGATTTTTAAGTATGATACTGGTTAGTGGTCCCAACCCCAAACCTGGTATGATTCTAGTTTACTTAACTTCGGGGTCTTTACACAAGAATCTGAATTTCAAGTGTAGGGGTCCGCTTTGAATTAATCTGAGAAAATTTCTCAGATTAAATATTCTACATTGGTGTGGGGTGCCTGGCTGGTTCAGTCGATAGAGCGTGGGACTCTTGATCGTGGAGTCATAGTTCAGGCCCCACATTGGGTACAGAGTTTACTTATAGATAAATAACAAACAAACAAACAAAATTTTAAAGAAATGTCTGCATTGTTATCTTTCATGTCAACATCACAGCTCCAGAAATAAGGAAGCTTTTGTGGGCGGGATAAGGGAAAAAGGGGCCAGAGGACCAGGGCAGCCCCTGTCCACTATCACGGATCTGACTGGGAAAATCAAGTATAGTTTCTGGTGCTTCTGAACATGGGTTTTTGTGTCAGACAAAGCTTGACTCCCAATTTTCCCAAGGCTCAGTTTCCCAATTCCTAAAGGACAGAAGAAAGTAATATCTTCCACCTCAGGGATTTGGTGAGAATTGAATGAGTTAATGAATGTAAAGCACAATGCGTATTGACTTGCACATAGTAAATGCCCAATCAACCCTAGCTCTTTTTGTTAGTATGAGATACCATCAGATTCTGGAGACAGAACAGAGACGCACATATTTAAAGAGATAGGTGAAAAAATGAAAGGCTGAGCTATAATTCTTTGGAATGGGGTATGCAAAATTGTCTCCGTGTAGGGTTGACCCTGTTCTGTGGAAACACTGTCTCTGGCAGGCAGATTCTGGGCATGTGACATCACTGGCTGGTTCCTCTGTTGCCTTAGCAGCAGCCCAGCAGCCAGACAACACACTTTTACAACAGAACAAGGTCCGGAGTCAGTCTCGGGGGCAGGCAGGGAGACCCAAAAGCAGAGATATTTTCGTACATGAAATTGAGATGTAATGCCCTAACCATCTTTTAATTTATAAGCATTGCTTATTCCCTACAGAGCAAATTCAATGCCTTTCCAAGGCATGGTTGCAAAAGCCAACTAATTTAAAAAGAAGCAAATTATGATAAGCCCCTCTTAATGCAGGAAGGGTTAGACAGCTTGCTACTAGAAATCAAGAAATATTTACAATAATCACATTCAACTCCAGACTTTCATCTATAAATCTAAACAGAAAACTTTAATCCTACAGACTGTGAGCTGATGCCATGGATGGCTATATATGGTCACAGAACTCCTAAGGGGAAGCAAAAGGAAAAGAAGGAGGAAAAAACCTCAGATGCCATGTCTCATAATTTGTGTATATGCTCCACCATGGGGACCTGTTAACTCTGGCAAAATTTACAAGTAAGATTCATTAATCAGCTTTACTCAAGCACACGTAGCACTCTCCACTTTAAGGAGCCACAAACTCCTCTCCCTTTGGGAAATCTCACTGTTTACCATGCTGAAGTATTTTCTTCACAGATAAAACTGTTATGACAAACATCAAAGACAGCTGGATTACATATTCTGGGGGCTCGACAGCCCCAGAGGGGCAAAAGAAATTAATTTTTCTTGCGGCCGACTTCATGAACGTTCTCTCAACTCTTTTTTCTCCCCCTCCTTTCTCTTTACCTCTTTTGGCCTATAGGTTAGAAAGAATATATCTTGAAAGTGTTCAAATATTCTTGGAAATGGCCACATTTTCCTGTATTCTTTCTAGGCTGAAGACACTTCCAGGATAAATTTGGCTTCTAGGGAATCTTGCTGAAGACACTTCCTCCCCTGCAGTTAACAATCCATTGTTTATAGGATGATATTTTGTTGTTTCATTCATTTCCCCAGTGTAACAATGGAAAGTCATTATCTCTGGCTTTGGTCTTAACATAGGAAGGGATAGCAAATTGCCTCACCTACTAGTGAATGGAAGGGAAATCCCAGGTGTTTATGGGGAGAGGTGTTGAGGGAATACAAAGGAGGAAGAATGCTAAAGGGAAAAAATAAATTCTTACAAAATATCAACATCAGCCTTATTAGACCGCATTTAAACTTAACAAACCAACTTGGAAAAAAAAAATTAGACTACGTCATCAACTGTAAACTGAAGAACAGAGTCCAGAAATCTCAAAATGCTTATACTATCAACATTTTTATTACTTTTTTGCTCTAAAGGATGTCTCTTTTAAAACCTATTATTAGCAGATTTTGTGTTGTCACAATATTAAGAGTGAGTTTATAAAGCTGGAAATGCCATGCTTCCTGATTTCAAACTATACTACAAAGCTATAGTAATCAAAACAGTATGACACTGGCACAAAGACGTATAGATCAATAAAATAAAATGGAGAGCTCAAGGAGAAAAAAACATGCATCAATGGTCAAAAAATCTGTGACAAAGGAGGCAAGACAGGCTCTTTAATAAATGGCATTGGGAAAATGGGACAGCTGCATGCAAAAAAAAAAAGAAAAAGAAAAAAAAAAAAGAAATTGGATCACCGTCTTACACCACACACAAAAATTAAATTCCAAATGGATTAAAGAGTTGAATGTAAAACGCCCAGAAGAAAACATAAGCAGTAATCTCCTTAACATCGGTCTTAGCAATATTTTTTCTGGACCAGTCTCCTCTGGCAAGGGCAACAAAAGCTGAATAAATAAATGGTACTACATCAAACTAAGAAGTTTCTGCACAGTGAAGGAAACTATCAACAAAATGAAAAGGCAGCCTACTGAATGGGAGAAGATATTTGAAAATTATACATCTGATAAGGGGTTAATATCCAAAATATATAAAGGACTTACACATCTTAATATCAAAAAAACAAACAACCCAATTAGAAAATGGCCAGAGGACATGAACAGACATTTTTTTTGCAAAGAAGACATACAGATGGCCAACAGGAACATGAAAAGATGCTCAACATCACTAATCATCAGGGAAACGCAAATTAAAGCCACTATGAGACATCACCTCATAACTGTCAGGTTGGCTATTATCAAAAAGACAAAAAATAACAAGTGTTGGTGAGGATGTGGAGAACAGTGAAATCTCACGCACTATGGTGGGAATGCACATTATTACAGTCACTATGAAAAACAGTATGGATGTTCCTCAAAGAATTAAAAATAGAACTACCATGCAATTCAACAATTCTACTACTATTTACCCAAAGAAAATGAAAACAACAATTCAAAGAGATAATATGCACCCCCTATGTTCATTGTAGTATTATTACTCACCATAGCTAAGATACAGAAGCAATGTAAGTGTTCATCAATAGATGAATAGACATTTGAATATATAGTGGTATATATTGAGTATATAGTGGTATATGCATACAATGCAATATTACTCAGCCATAAAAAAGATAATGAAATCTTACCATTTGCAACATGGATGGACCTAGAAGGCATTATGCTAAGTGACACAGACATAGAAAGACAAATAATACCATATGATTTTGCTTATATGTGGAGTCTACAAAACAAAATGAACAAACAAAATAGAGAAACAGAGTTACAGATACAAAGAACAAACTGGCAGTTACGGGGGGGGGGGTGGAGACAGATGGGGGTGAAATAGGTGAAGGGGATTAAGGGGTACAAACTTCTAGTTATAAGATAAATAAGTCCTGGGGATGTAATGTACAGCACAGGGAATTTTTAAAAAGAGTGAATTTATAAAAAGGTGAATCAGTTGCAAAAGTAAATTTCTCTCAGCATATATGACTGTCATTTTACGAAATATACAAAACTGTCTTACACTCACTTTTCTCCCCATAGGTCTCTGCTGGGGTCAATCTCAGTAAAACAGGGATCTTCACAAATAGATAATCACAGTCATTATCAAATCCTCCTTGCTCAAAATTTACAGCTTATAATTCAATGTCAATATGAATAATATCCTAATTCGCCAGTAATAAAGTTATAGTCACCCTCTTTCCTTCCAGCTAAAATGACCCAAAGACTCATTTGGGGTTTGAGGGAAAACTGAGATCTCTTGAGTATCTACTTTAAGGTACGCATTTTACAAGGTGTTTTACATGTACTATCCTATTTAACTTGCCTCAAAACTCACTGGAATAGGTATTAATATATTTAATTTATAGATCAGGAAGCGAATGCTCAAAGAACCTGGGTAACAAGTAAGATCTGCAGCCCAGAACTCTTGCCAACAAACAAACAAACCAGTTGTTGTCTCTTGCCAACAAACAAACAAACAAACCAGTAGATATACAAAACAGGGTAAAGATCAGTGGCAAGTGGTCTGGAGGTAATGGATTTCATCATAAATATATCTCCACCCTCCTTTCTCCCATTCTTTCCTATTTGTGCTCTACATCTCTTAACGCTGCCCCTAAAGTACTAGGTTTAGGTATTCTTCATAAATCTTCAGAATATGAGTATGGATCAGATGGTTTGGGGGGGGGCAACTTGACAGAATAAATGAGTTCATGTCACCTTCCCAAGAGATCTCAGTGATATTGGTCTGGGCACAGATATACTCCTTGCTGACACAGTGTGAAAAATGAAGTGAGAGTCTGGACTTTTTTACCCTCGGGGCACCCACAGGTTCACTAAAGATTCACAACAACATCCAGAAATAACGTTAAGTTACAGAAAGAGCTCTTTAAATGCCAAAACTCATACAGACAATGAGAGGGAAGTCGCTTTTTCAAGTGATTAGGAAAACTTTAAAGGAAGAATGGGATGAATGAATAGAATTTAATAGAATTTAGATACAGAACAGGCTTAAGGCTATTCTGGGGTGTGTGTGTGTGTGTGTGTGTGTGTGTGTGTGTGTGTGTGAAGAATTTTGAATTCTAGACTAAATTTTGCACAAGGGAGACTAGATCATAGCAAGGAAGATGAATTTGGCTATGAATGAACTAGGCTTGTAAAGGGGGAGAACTGGAAAAAAAACCCATTTAGAAGCTATTACCCAAGTCCAGTCTTGCTGAAGATAAGGTATACAAAGGTAGTGGTAGAAAGAGAAAGGTCCGTCCGTTTCCCAGGCTGACGCCCGCACAGGATCTACAAGAACCCCATCACTCCATATTGTGATTATAAGGCCTTTTCAACTGCTTTGTGAATAACCAAAGATGACATATGTTTAAGAAGATACCGTGTTTTTTGGTGCTGAGGCACTGAAATATAGACTAGGCATTTTAAAAATAAACTATCCTTCTCTTTTAGAAAAGAAGCCCCTTGCAATGTCATCTTTCTTGTTTACTAGATCTAGCTACATCAGGATGAGGGAGAAAGGTAATTCCAAAGCAATAAATCTTCCATGGAAAGCACTCTACCTCTGGCTGCTTGATAATGAATTTAATCAGTCGGGAGAACAGCCCTGTCATTACGGATTAATCACCAAAGACTCTGTTTTGGTAAGTTAATTGATACTGTGTTTGCAGCTGATGGTGGTCACAAGACACACTTGATATTTTAAAGAAATTTAGAGATCGAAGGAATGCTCAATCAGTTCATTAGCAACTGCAAAACACAGCAAACAAACACAAAAATGGAGTTGTCTAACTGCAAATACTCAGATAGCTGTTCCTACGGGCTTGATGAATTCAAGCCAGGAGTGACTCAAATTATTGGTAATATTTCTCTTCCTGTTGGTTTGTTTTGTTTCTTTTCAACTCAAATAGGGAATTATAAGACAATGGAGTCTGGAGCAGGGGTTTTTCCAACTAAAAAACTTACAATATACCATTTTGCAAAGTGCAGCTTGTTTTTCAAAGATATATCTTAATTGGACAGTTTTGAAAGATTTTTTTATGTGTTCTATTTTCAACATGATGTCAAATACTGTTCATCCTTATTAAACTTCCATGTATAACGTATGACTCTAGATCATTAGCACAGAATTCAATGAAATTGATTTAGAGTTTTCTAGCCAATTATTCTCTCAAAACATATTATGGATTTTAAATAGGGTGTGAGCCATCCCTCAAGAAACTAAACTAACTGAAAAATTCAGCAACTGTATGGACCCAGATTTAGGGTCTCTAGGTTGACTTCTGTAGGTCAACTTCTTTAGCAAGGTATTTAGAACTCTGAATAAAGACGCAGACTTTCCAACTTAAAAGTTTCCCCAGAGTACATTTTTTCCAACATCATTATCATGCTATTTTTAAGTTTCACTAATTGCTACACAAATTTGTGATTTACTGTTACCCTAGCCTTCTAGTATTTCTTGGCAACCTCAAGTGTGTGAAAATGCACAGTGTAAGCGCCCTAATGAATTCTTTCTCGTGTAAGCTGACCTAAGCCAATTTGCTTCTCAATATTTTGGAAAAGCTTCACCTGAAATTAGAGGTAGATGGTAGCTATGGTCTCTCCTCCTACAATTTCACTATCAAGTGGGCTTTTCCATGAAAGTAAATCTCAAACTAAATTCTTTTAAACTTTAAACACTTATTCATAAGTGGGCACAAAAATGGACAGGTATTGTAAACCCAGGGAGGTCCCACTCTGTTGAGAGTCTGACATGTGCCTCATGAGAAATGCTCACGCTGAGGCAGATATAACCGTGTGGCACAGTAGGACCACGTAATCATATGGTCAAGTTGGGCAGCAGATCCCCCCGTGAAATGGGAGAAAATGGGACCAATGGCTCTCTTACCAAAAGAATTGTTTCAAAAGTGCTAGGCAGCTGGGCTAGTAGCTTCTACACATGCTTAATACTGGCACAGAGGGACCCATAAAATCTCTCTGGCCAACGAAATATTCTGAACAATTCTTATTTCCAAAATGGAAAGTTATCTCTCTGTGAGTTTTCATATCATGAGATATGAGTTCTACCTCATGATAATTAGCAAACTGTCTAGGATGGTGTGATAGGCACAATTCTAAGATGGCCTCCAGTGGCTCATGGCCATGTCTATTCTCTGTCTCTTCAGAGTGGGAAGTACTTGCTTCCAACCAATGGAATATGGCAAAGGTGATGGGATGCCACTCCTAAAACTAAATTACATAATATAGCAAGATGAAGATAGTAGGCAAATGTATTAGGTCCCTAATCATTTGACTTAAGTTCATCAAAGAGAGTTCTTCCTGGCTGGGTTTGATCTAAGGAAGGTCTAGGCCTTCATTGAAAGAAGATACTCCAAGAAATTCTCCTGCTGGCCTTGAATAAGTGAGCCACCATGAAGCCTGTGGATGCAAGGAAAAGAATTCTGCCAACGACCACATGAGCTTTGGAGAATACCCCAAGCATCAAATAGACCCCAGCCTTGGCCAAAGCTTGACTGCAGGCTTGTGAGACCCTGAACTGAGGGCCCAGTTAAACTGTGCAAGCCCTTCTAACCCATGGAAGTGGTAAGGTAATAAATGCATGTTGTTTCAAGCCACCATGTTGCTGGTAATTTGTTACGCGGCGACAGAAAACAGATACATACGGATTATGATAAAGAGACTTGAAGGGATTTCTTTAAGTGCCACTTCTGGGATGGGTGCTTCATATGCTAAGTAACAGCCCTGGAGCAGAGCTCAAAAGGAATCAATATACACATGTGCCATGCCGTTTCCTCATATGTATATTTCAGTAAATGTCTACATAGATGATAATATATTCTGTCCCACATATCTGGTCTTTGAGCTCTAGGTATTACACTACAGAGTAAAAGCTGGAAGTATCCACAATGTTAGTCCTCTCCCTGCCTCTCTGCTTCTACCACGCTCTCCCTATTAGAGACAGCCAAGTAGAGTCATGGGAAGTTTTGGCGACTTCCTCAAGGCCATTCAGTTGAAGACTAAGACAGAAGCCTCACATCTTGAAAGTCTCACAGCCATTTGAATTTTTTTTTACTCTACCCAGCTATATAACCCTTCTCGCCCAGCTATAATGCCTACTTAAACTCACCTTCAACCCACAGGTTTTGGAGAAAATTATCCTGTACCCCATGGCATCCATTCATCCACTCATTGAATATTTATTACACATCTACTATGTGTTGTTCTAGGTCTTGCTCCAGGCATTGTTCTAGGAGCTGGTGTTAAATAAGGAATAAAAGAGACAAAAGTCCCTGTCCTCACGGAGCTTAAATTCTGATGAACGGGAAACAGATAATGAATGAAAAAAAAATCAAAATATGTAGTAAATTTGATGTGGGTTAAGTGCTAAAGGGAAAAGGAGAATAGGGAAAGACAAGGGAGCCAGGATTTCCTAGAGTCTCAGGGTAGACCTCTTGGAGAAAGTGACATTTGAATCATGGCCTAAAGGAGAAAAGGAAGCAAGCCAAGAAAATGTTTAGAACAAAAGTGCTTCAGGCAGAAGAAAGAACAAAAGGCTGTGTTTATATAGAGACCTTGAAGTATAAGACCTAGAAAAAGTGAAGGTGGCCAAGGGGGCTGCAGCAGGGTAAGCAATGGGGGTGAGATGGGGGGTGAGAACAGTCTGAGGGGCAACAGAAGACCAAGTCTGGGGACTGTCATGCTGAATGAGGCAGGAATCCAGGAGAGGGTTTTGAAAAGAGGAGTGTCTGGGAAAATCAGCATCCTTTCTCAGGAGTTTTAAATCAGAATCAAGTCAGAGTAGAAGTGGCCTCCTCCTGTGGCATAAGAAGCGAAGTCCCATTTGCAGAGAAAGAGGGATGAGTCATATCCATGGAGAGAAGCTGAGGTCGGAGCCTGGGAGAGAGCTCAGCCTGGTGTTCCATTCCTGCTCCTGGAACTCTTAAATTTGTCTTCGGGCCCAGTCCACTCTCTGCCTTCTTTAAAGTGGCTTCGCCTTGGGACACCTGGGTAGCTCAGTTGGTTAAGCTTCCAACTTCAGCTCAGGTTTTGTCATGACCTCACAGTTCATGAGATCAAGGCCCTCACTGAGCTCTGGGCTGACAGCACAGAGCCTGCTTGGGATTCTCTCCCGCGCTTGCTCTCTCTCTCCCTTTCTCTCTGCCCCTCCCCAGCTCGCTCACTCTCTCTCTCTCTCTTAAACTAAATAAACATTTTTTTAAAAATAACAATAAAATGGCTTTGCCTCTCAAATGTCACCTCCTCAGACAGGTTTTCTCTGACCACATCTCCTAAAATAACAGTCTCTCAAGCTCCCTCCCGCGATCTTGCTTTGTCTTCATAACAATCTCCCGCCACTTTCCATCATTTGTCTATTGATTTGTTTACCCTTTGTCTCCCAGACCAGAACGCACACTCCATGCAGGCAGACCCTCTGCCCACCTTTTTCACCTACCTCTAGTTTCTAGAAGAGTGTCTGGCTCAGGATCGATGCTATTTTAATACTTCTTGGAGTGAGTAAATGAGTAAGTACAAATGCTTAAATTCCCCGTTGGTATTTACTCCAGTATCCGCGGTTCCTCTGTTTGGAGGACTTGCTGAAACACGGATGGCTGGACCCTCTTGCCACAATTCCTGCTTCAGGTTTGAGGTCCCAGGTGACGCTAATGCTGGTCCTCTACGGGACCAAGGACTTTGCCCGTAGACTTTGCCAAGGACTTTTCTCTCTCCAGTTAGCTTCTGTGACTATCAAGAAGTTTTGGCGAACAGAGAGGACTTGGATTTTTTTTTTTTTTTAATCTAGTAAAGTTCTCAAGCTAAAGTTAATGTAAAACACATACCCGTTGTAAAAGCTTCACAGCTCACTCAAATATTTTGCCAACATGGAACTATTAAGAAAGAGCTCCGGGAGATCTCACACTGTTTGAGGTGTGAACATTAATAAAGCACTTCACATCTGGTTTATGTAACTCGATACCACACCCCAGCAATGTGTGGCACTATACTTGTGTCATAATGTCCACAATGAGTATCATGAAACATCGCAAATTAATACCTTTAACTTACTTAGTGCTTTGCAATTTGCACAGCAAAACACCCTTGAAAAAGAATAAATCGGTCATTAGAACTGCTATGAAACACCACAAATGTAGGCATTAATGTGTGACCGATGTGTGACTTACTCAATCTCTTCATGAGACTCTACAGTCTCCATAAAAAAGTTTCACCAGGAAAAAAAAAAACTTATCTGTGTCATCCCCACCCCCGCCCCCCAGTTTTTTAAACCAAGGGCTCTAAGACAGATGTTTAGATAATTCTTTGATTTGTTGGTCGAAGTGTGACCGAAATCATCACTAATTATTCCACACAAGTGGGTTCTGCCAGCTCCACTTGCATGCTTCCTTGTCCTAATAAAGCAAAATAAAGTCACTTGGCAAGTGACGAGCACCTTAATTATTTTACTGCTACACTTACTAAGATTTCAACGATCGTACTTAACAGAATTTCCTGAGTCATGAGGGTCCACACGGATCCGAGTGGGCTTTTCACAACTTCAGGAAGGCAGAAATTACTTATCTGGCTACAGCCAAATTTGGCCTTTCTACTAAAATAAGGGTTACCAGGTGTCCTACTTCTTTAGGGAATGTGCTACTTTTCAACAAATCACCCTGCATATCTGACCCAAAGTAGGGCAATAAAAATGTCTCTTTTTCCATGACATGCCAGATTCTCCTCCTCCCTCCGCTTTGACTCACTGAGTTTCCACACCTTTTGGTGTTTGAGTTTGAAGTTTTTCCCAGAATGAAAAAAACCAGAATCTCTGGGCCCCATGAACCTCTATGCTTCCTACAAGAGAATGTGATCCCAGGGAGAAAATTTTCCACCAAGCAGGCTAGCCAACTTTACCAGTTTGTATATCCACATGGACCACTTCTGAGGTTGTTCCAGACATCAGAATCAGGGATTGGTTATGCTCTGCAATAACACTCACCTTACCTGAAATCGTCTACGGCATGACTGTCATTTCCTCCAGGAAGACTTCCCAGCCATCACATCCTCTACTCCCCCCAACCCCTCGCACCACACCCCCAGCTGGAACTAACCTTTCCATTCCCCTGTCCTTCCATAACTTTCTTTTTATACTTGTCTTCAAGTGATTATAACACTGCCTAGAATCATAGGGGCTCCAGCACGATAAACGTCATTGCTGCTACTTCTTATGTATCTCGGTGAATTTGTAAACCCTCAGCCTTTATTTCAAGAACAGTCTTCTCCCACTTCAGTTTGGCAAAATTGTATTCATTTTGCAAAATTCAGGTCAAATGTCCTCTACTGTGCGCCCCTCTCCCCGCCATTCCTCCTGTCTCCATACAGCGAGTCTAACCTTCCCTCACAATTTCAGACACTGACACATCCCTCTGTTGAAGCACTTAATACTATATTGTAATTACTTCTTTTGTAGATTTATGTATCTTTGATGCGCTGAACTGTAATCATTTCTTTACATCTCTGTCTACACTAGACCGTGAATTTATCAAGATAGGCTAAACCCAGTGGCCTTCCACAGAGCCTAGCACATTGTAGGTGCTCAGTAGGACTTGCCAGTCGAAGCTCTCGTAACGGAGCTCTACTTAAAATGATTTTTTTTTAACGTTTATTTATTTTTGAGACAGAGAGAGACAGAGCATGAACGGGGGAAGGTCAGAGAGAGAGGGAGACACAGAATCCAAAACAGGCTCCAGGCTCTGAGCTCTCAGCACAGAGCCCGATGCGGGGCTCGAACTCACGGATCGTGAGATCATGACCTGAGCCGAAGTCGGCCGGCCACTTAACCGACTGAGCCACCCAGGCGCCCCATCGGAGCTCTACTTAATGATGAACTGATGATGACCTTGATGACAAGCTTAATGCTCTGCATGGCACATTAATCACCTGCACCTAGTAGATTATTCTCAGGTGTGCTTGGATGGCGTCACTGCACGGTCACCATGAGTCAGTTTGTTTATTCCCAGCGTGTTACGCCACTTCTGTTGCTGTCATTACATAATTTGATCAAACGCTATTTGAACTAATGGGATAGGACTATTAAAAAAAAGTTATTCCTATGACAATCAAGTGGAATGCTTTTATAAACACTCAACTAATACTAGTTTTTAAAAAACTAATTTAATATAAGGAAGACCATTGTAAAAGGTTGGGGAAAACATGGATGAACTCTGCAATGAAACTGCGTCGCAACTCTCTTCAAAGAAACTGAAACTGAAATCATACATTATGGGTGTGGTTTAAGTAAATAAGAAAACAAAGAATTACAATTGCTGGATCCTTACTTAAAGAAAAATTCTACTTATTCTATGAAAATATTACCGAATGAAAGTACATATATGTTTTAGTTAAACTGTTATTTATTTTAAATTTATTTAAAATTCCTGCTGAGTAAAAAAAAATAAAATAAAAATAAAATTCATGCTAATTTGATTAGCTGCCAGGCATAAAATTAGAAGAATTCTACTGCAATTATTGTATGTCCTTCTTGATTGATTCATTTGGATATTTGATAAATACTATACTTCTCTTGCTTTTATATTATCTAATGCACAATCTATTGTCTAATGATTATAAGCCTGTTGACCTACGAGTATAGGATACAGTGGCTGGCAAATTAGAGGTACCCAAGGGTTGAATAATTAATGAGTTAATGAGCCTGTTAATCCTTATTTTGATTCTGTTTTTTAAAACGTGTCCTTTTTGACATATCCTCTTAATAGGAAAAATGTAAAAGTGGGGTAAAAGTGGGAAGAAACAAGTTTTTCATGAACTGGCTAAAGTATTCAAACTTCAAGTATGTTTTTCCACATTTTTGCAAAGCTAACTGAAACCAGATACATAACTCTGTAGCCAATCTACCTAAGAGGGGTTGACTGTTACTTCTTGGTTGTTTCTGACTTTTCCTGCTACATATCTGTATGAAGGGGCACCATGTAACTTATGGTATATAAAATTTACATGTATTTTCGTAATACAACTAGCTATGCTGATTACGTTGAACTAGACTTTGCCGGCAAGATATTAACTTAGAGTTAAAGAATTACGACTCTCTCACACCAAGTAATCAATTTGGCCAAATTGATATATAGATGCAATTATAGTGCAGATAGAAGCACAATCCTGGTAAGCATCTCAGATTGACCGTTGGAAATTGTGACTGAAAACTACAGGATCCTTTTTCAAAGAGAGTCACTGAAAAATGTTTCCTCTTAGGCCTGAAAAATAAATGTTTGTGTTACTGATGAATGGAGCCATTTGGAAAAATCATCATAACTTGCTTTAGAGATCGCTATTATAGACATTGATTAGGACACTACATTTGAGGGTGTAATTAAATGCATGAAAGTGATTAAACTCGAATTGCTACAAAATATGGCAGCCCTTTGGAAATGTTTATGGATCATGTTAATGCAAAATATCCCGAGTAAACAGAAAGCATGTCCATACATTTCATAGGAGATACATTTATCTCAGGACGATCATAACTCCCCACAGAATGCAGAAAAAAAGACTGATCATAGAAAAAATCCTGAAAAACATCTCTTTTTAGTACTGACTTCAAGTTTCCAGACCACAAGAAGGGTCTATTTAAGACAAGCTCATTTACTGATGAGAGTGGGCAAAACAAAACCACCCTGTACATCTAAACTACCCTGTGTAATATTGTGAGTGGTTCATGCCACCTTGGTAAATGCTTTTGTTAAACCCACTGCTTTCTGGCAACTTTTGTTAAATGTTTTCCTTCTCTAAATATCTTGTTTTGCTCAGAAGTTTGGTCAAATCAAGTGATAACTCAAAGAGAATTATGTGAATATATATATTCATATTCATATTGACTTATATAAAATAAACAAATATATACATACACACACACACACACACACACACACACACACACACACACATCCCACCGTTAACCCTTGGATATTTTAGCTGCCCCAGAGCGTCATCTGAATCTCTTATCCCCAGTCACCTGGCGAAGGCCCTGTGTACTAAGAGGGTGATCTGAACACCTAATTCCTAAACTTTTGTGTGCCCAATGGCAATCTTAAACCATGAATTCACACTTCCTGTTTATAATCTAAGTTAAGCTTCTAGAGTTTTCTCACCCTGATAGATACAACGGACATTTTTAAATATTTACCATGAAGCCTAAGTTTTAGGAAACAAAATTGTTATACTATGGTTGTGACTGACTGTGGTTACAAAATTCTCTAGGTCAGTTACCCAAAATCACAAGTCCACTGCTCAGACTACTTTTATGTCTCACCTGAAAGCACACAGTGCCCCATGATCTCCAACTGAAGAAGCGGCCCCAATCCCCCCACTGTTATCCTTTTTCTAATCCCATGTCAGTTTGGGGGTCTTATAACCAGCTGCAGGGGAGCAAAGAAGAGTTTAAATTATGAGAAATTGTTTTCATGTACATTTTTATGATTAAACTGTAAAAACTTGGGAACAATGGAAAAGCACAATGAAGAAAATTACTGTTCTAATAATTCAGTCTCCCAAAAAGGACCACAGCTGATAACTTGGTTGTTTGATTCCAATTCATAAACACACACACACAGACATACACAAATTTGGTATTCTACTGATCAACAATATGTCATGAACATTTTCTACTCGTCATTCAGAATTCTTCAAAATTACGCTTTTTCAGTGGCTCCACGATATCCCATTATATCGTGGATATATCATAAATTACAACATAATTTATGGTTGGACAATAGTAACCGAAGCATTTTTCTGGAAGATCTGGGTTACACCACCTCATCACTATAGTAATATAAGGGTATTCATAGAAAGTTTGATATTTTCAGATGCTGTGTAAGTAACAGATTCGGCTGCCTTTTCCTGTTCTCTTCATTGGTGTTTCTTAAATGGAAGGATCTGTTTATCTTGCAGCTATCTCTTGGCTTAGAATCATTCACCACTTTTTTTCCCCTAAGTTTTCGATTGCGAACAAGGTGTTATCTTAAGTGGGGCTGATTTACCTCAACTACAAAACCTATAGCGACTTCTCACATACTTCCCGCTAATTATTCTAAATAGTTACAGGAGTATAATTATGATCCCAGTGGTCCTCAGATTATGCTCTCTGGACCAGAAATATCAGAGTTACCAGAGAGTTTGCTAGAATAGCAATTCTTGGCACCATTCCAGACCCACTAAATCATAAACTCTGGCGATCAGATTTAGCAACCTGTGTGTTAACAAACCTCCAGGTGATCTTGACGCTTGCTCCAGCATTATCTTACAGACTGACCACGCTGTGGAGGTAAGCCACTTTCACACTAGCGTAAGCCACCAACACATCCACCAATCCTTTTAACAGTCCTATGCATAGCATTCATCCCAACAATACTTTAATATCACTAGTCTGCATTGATCTTAATCGGAACACTTTCCTGTGATCATTCCAAAGGCGCTGCTTAAGAAAACGAGAAGAACATTTCTTCAAAGATCTCTAACCAATTTGACGGAGGTTTTACCTCATCCTAGCATTTCTCACCCCACGTAGGAAACCGCCTGAAGGGGCAACAGTAAATACGGAAACTACCAAATGACTCTAGGTAGGTTGATCTTGAGGCGGGTCTAGAGTGCTGTGGAGCTGTATCTAGCTAGACTATTGGCAAGATAGATCATTTCACAGAAGCTGTTTTTATCTCCTTTGACTTTTTTTCTAACTTGAAAAATGTGCCTCTTAAAGAGTGCTCCTCCACTGTTCTCTCCTGCCAAGTGTTCTTTTCTCCTTTATGTATTAGGGTATATTTTTAAACATATTACATGTAAATAACTCCATTTTAGGGGAAAGGCTGCTTTGAAGAAAAGCAGTTTATTATTCAGAATGGGAAGGCGATGCTGGTGTGACATTTTTAAGGGATTTGTATAAATAGAAATATGCATCCTTTTGAAAAAGCAGACTATAGAAGTAGAAATACTTCCTGGAAACTCTTATCTCCTATTTTAAGAATCAGTTGTTCGGGCTAATGGTAAACCAAGAGCTTACAGCCTAATTTCTCTCTCCCCACTCAATGTGGGGTAGTCATACAGCCATACGGGATTTGACACTAACCATAAAAGCTTCTCTTGTAAATCTCCCAAGATTTATGACAGCATTATGTCTTTCATGCTCTTTCTTTCCCAGATTTTTGACTTCAAAGTCTTCTGGGACTAGAAGAGCCGCTCAGCAGTCATCCAGCCTCCACACTGTAAAACTCTGAGTCACAGACTCTAGAATTACTGAACCTAAGAGGAAATTTAGGGGGCACTGAAACCATTTGTCAGCTGGTAAAATGCAGTCAGGTAGACAAAGAGTGACAAAAAGCCAGGGCTCCCCGTTTTCATGCAGAGCCCTTAGTCTAAAGTCACTATCCTCCGTCACTACCAACGTCATGCTAGTGACTAAATGCCCTTACTGCTGGAATTTTTTTACACAGAGCTAAACTAAGTTATCCCTGACCAAGTTCAACATCATTTCTTCTCATTCAATCCTCAAGTGGAGACAGCAAAATGCTGGTAAATCCATTTACCTAGAGATCTTTTATCTTAACTTTTATCGTAGAATTTCAGATCAGAGGAAATCTCAAGAGGCCATCTTATCTATGCCTTGCACCCGGACATTACTGAACAGAGAACAAAACAGTTAGAAACTTCTCTATTACTAAAGATTTTTAGAAAAGAGAAGAAATGCCTTGATAAATTCAGGTCACATAAGGGTGTAGGCCTTTTTACTGATGAAAGCGAGCAAAACGAAATCACTCTATGTATCTATGTAACACTACCTTGATATATATATATACACACACACACACACACACACACACACACATATATATTGTATCTTGATATATAACGAGCTGACATTAATTGTTGTAGGCAAATGCTACTTCCTGAAGAGCTACCAAATTTGCTTTGTGCTTTTGCTGCAACATCTCTGAAACTCCCAAGACTTTTCAAGATTTTGCTTACTCTGTCTATCCTGTCTAGCTCCTTCACATTCGCCCATTTGTTGGCAACGAAATGCTGACAATCAAAATATTCAAGGGAAAGATGAGAAAACAAAGAAGAGGACGAGGAAGACATCACGGTTGTGATTTACGGAGCAGAGGAGGGCTTCTGGCATCAACGTTCATAAACATTGAGGCAGATTATACTATTCATCTCTGGGTTCACTTATTCTTCCCCTACGTGAAACTAAATACTTATTTAGGTCTTGTGAGAACCCTAACGATCATAGTGTACCAGCATATGCACATACTTCCGGTAACGTGTCAGCAGACAAAACAGGGGCAGAGAGAGAAATTGCCAGAGCAGTGTTGATACTGACTGAATTTTATCTTTCATTTTTAACCCAGATAGATAAACGCATTCAGTCTTTAAAAACTATGTGAACTGGGGGCGCCTGGGTGGCTCAGTCGGTTAAGCGTCCAACTTCGGCTCAGGTCATGATCTCACGGCTCGTGGGTTCGAGCCCCACATCGGGCTCTGTGCTGACAGCTCGGAGCCTGGAGCCTGTTTCCGATTCTGTGTCTCCCTCTCTCTCTGCCCCTCCCCCACTTGCACTCTGTCTCTCTCTGTCTCAAAAATAAATAAACATTAAAAAAAATATGTAAACTGTCTACTCTTGTAGAGTGGCTGAGTCTTCTTACAGAATTATAAAAGGTCAAGAACAAAGTGATAGTATCCAAAGCACACAAGTTAGCATCCCCTCTATTCTTTCTCAAAATTCAAAAAGTGTGGTGATTAGAACATGTTTCCAATCTCACAGCTCTGTATTATTTTATTAGGTAAAAATCCCACCAACCATCCAAGACTATTCTATTGTACTTTGGGATCATTTCTCAGAGTGTGTACGTTAAGAAAGCCAGCAATCTTTGTTTGTGGTCACTTTCTCTGGCATTATATAATACAACAAAATCTCACAAGTAAAATGTATAAGGCACATATAAGATCAGAGGAAGGACCTCTATTCTCCAAATGCTTATCTGTGCTCTTTTAATTCAGTGGTTTTTCAGTCCATGAGAACAATCTGTACTCCCATTTGCAGTAAAATATTACTACACCCTTTCCTTATTTCCATTGTGAAGTCTTAATTCCAGATACGTACTCCAATTTATGTAAATCCTTCCCGATTCCTTATAAAACCATATGAAGATGCTCCCAGCAAAAACAGTTAAGGAAATAACTTTTTAATGTAGAGAGGTAAAGGAGTAAAGATTTGGAATATTATCCCCATGTTCTTTGATTTGTCAAAAATCACCTTGTAACACAATTAAATACCGCAGCTGGAAAAATCAGTCACTTTATTTATATAATAGGCTCTGTCATTAGACAAAGAAGAATGTAATCCAAGTGGGTTAAATCACTGAGTCATCCAATCAACCAAAAAGTTGAAAAGTTCAGCATTCATACGTTGGCATATTGCCCTTGGCGAGGCAGTGGGCTCCTTCAGATATTACAAGCCCTGGGAACACAACTAGGTTACTCTAAACCAGTGATCATTTGCCCTCTAGGTGACAAGTGGCAGTGTCTAAAGACATTTTTAGTTGTCACAATTTGGGGGATGCGACTGGCATGGAGTGAGAAGGGCCCAGGAATGGTGCTAAACATCTTAAATGCACAAGACAGCCCCCAGAACAAAGGATTATCTGGAATAAAATGTCAAGAGTGCTCAGGCTGAGGAACCTTGTCCTAAACATTACGAAGAATCTGGACACCCAATGCCATTGCAACATGTTATACAAATCTCTACGTTCTAGGGGGGCCGGGGTGGGGGAGGATAGCCATTCCAGGGAGAATCATTTGTTCCACCTGGGGTGTTTGTGACCTCTGAACCAGCAAGATGTTCATGCCTCTGAAATGGATTTATCAGGACAACGAAATATAACTATTATATTTAAAATACGATGTGTGCTCTTTGTGGGTTTGTGTGTGTGATTCTCTGAAATAGAGATAATTGTAACAAAGCAAATGACATTTAATTTTATCATCAGATTTCTGCTACACTCTTTGAGGAAACCGTTCAGAGCACGGAGTAGAGATCTAGCACATATTTATTGACTTGTGGGTGGGGTGGGGGGGTAGTTCACAAACTGATGTCTGCTCTCTTCCTTTCTAGAGAACTGCAGTTTCATTTTCCCTCTTTTTCTAATATGTCTAGAGTACCCGCTGCCATAGCAACCACTGATCTAGCACAACAACATGTTTTTTTCCTCCGTCTTTAAAAAAAAAAATGAGTTTCCATTCTTGCCAAGAAGGAACATATTAATCTACCCATTATGCTAGCTTTGGGAAGTTGAAAGCCATAGAAGTTGTCACTTACGCAAAAATTCCAAAAAGTTAATTGTTAGTATCCTTTGTGCCAAGAACTCTACCCTAGTCCCAGAGAGGAAATGGGACACTGAAATAAGATTCTGGAGCTAAGGAGGTGAGATCTCTCTTCTTTCCCACAAAGTTTCCCAGGAGGGTGTAAACCCTCCAATTCCCTGGTAGAATATCATGTCTGGCTAAACAAGCTAATCTCCTACTGGATAATGCTTTAAAAGATCACTGATGTCCAGAAAACAGTGACTAACTACATAATGCTTCTTAAGACAAAAATTAACCTTAAAAATTAATCTACTTACCTTTGAGGTAGTAGGACAACAACAACGATAATAAAAACAAACAAAAAATCCTTGTGGTGACTAATACACGACGTAGGCAAACCTTGTTGAAGAAACCAAAAATCAACTGTTCAGTTCTTGATAAAACAAGAAATCCTGCTTAGGTCTCCTGACTGACTAAATTCCTTCTAGTATTAGGTAATCATATCTCAAATCTGATTTAGCCTTGCTCTTCCAACCATGGAATGCCTATAAACATACCTACCCGGAACTGTGTCCAGGCCTGTCCTATGACAATGGTCGGTGATATCCTGGATTTTTATAACTGACACTCCAATCTGTGAGAGCCAGATTCTTCCCAGTTTTTCAAGACAAATCCACTGGGTGTTCTGTCTATGGTGTTCCACACGTGTGCCCAACGCCTGATGGGAAATGCCACCAACGGGGGCCAGAGCATTTGAACCAGAGGAAGAAGGAAACAAAGGTTGACTTCAGACTCCTTAAAATCCCAGACCTATTTACTGTCCTAAGAGGAGAAGAACTGAAGGATTTTCAATATTCAGAAACGTCTGCTTATTATCAGAGCCATGAGAACTCAAAATTTAGTCACTGGGAAAGAAAAGGTTCAAGAGGGGGAACTAAAGCTGTCACTTACTCAAAGGCTTTACAGAATTGGATCCTGGCGTACGTTGGAGCCTCAACACAAGAAAGACCTGCTGTAAATGAGAACAGATGAAGGGGAGGACCATTCACTTTTACTAATAGTACACATGGAGAATGAACACACAACACCTTTTAAGTAGACCCTTAGAACTACCCAGATTGTTGTGTAAATTCAGCATGTTTCTTATTGTTTTCCACAACAAACAAAGACCTGGCTATGCGTTTCCTTTTAACTTCATGGAAATGGGCAAGGGTTTAAAGGGAAGAAAGATATTACTTCCTGAAACCTTGGATGTTTTGCTGAAAACATGCTTAAAGGAATGAATCTCTGTTACAATAACAAAAACATTTGACAAAATGCTTTTAAACAATTCATCTCTAAGGGAAAACGTGGGAAGTATATAACTGGGAGTAAATATGATCCAATTGCACTGTTCTGCTTTAGATCCTCAGTTCAGAGAAAAGTATTTGTTTAGTAGGCAGCAACTTAAAAGGTTATCACCTTCCCTCCAGATGTCAGCTGTTAATTCACACATCTCCAAGGTTACCTGAATCTATGAATGGTCTGCAAACCATTTAAAAGTCCAACTTCAATTCTATTGTCAGTAATCTTAATAATAATACCCCCATTCTATTCCAGTAGTCTAATACAAATTTGAGATCATTAGAAAATGATAGAAATTTGAAACAAACAAACAAAACAAGACTGCCTGAAAAGATAACCGGCAATGTAACACCTTTCAATTGCCTACACAGCTTGGGAAGAAAAAAATAAAAAAAAAAAACCAAAAACCTGATAATGACAAGTGTAATAAGAAGCACCTGATTAACACATTAAATTTTTCTGGAACCTGATATTTCATGAAAAAGAGAAGTTATTGGTGCAAATGAGCTTTTATCTCTGTCAGGCAGAATCCTTTGTCTCTAAAAAGTAAGTAAAACACAGAAGAGTTCCGTGAAAGAAATAAGCCAGAGAAACTATAGGTTGCTGTGTCGACAGCAAGTAATCCAGTGATGAGGACTTGACTTTCTAGGTCAGTCCTCCAGCCTATAGGGACCTACCTCTCAGGGTGGTGCAGGGAAAGTGTGCTTTCTCAGTCTCCATAAAATTTGACAGGTTCTAGGCAGAAAGAACGGGATTCAAGTCTGCAATTCCTATGGCCTTGCAAAAGTAAGGTCTTGATGTTACTTCCTTAACTGAAGAGGGTGGTGAGCATCTTTCAGCACCCCACATAGGTAATGGATCAGCAAGTTTTATGAAACTGAAAAAATGAACTGTTGTTTTATGGATTAAATAAAAATAAACGCATAGCACCTAAAGCAATTCCTGATACATAGCAAGTATCCAATAATGTGTCTTACTCTACCTTTTCCCTTTCTCTCTTTCTGAGCCATACTCTGGTGTTTGATATAAACACCTCATTATATATACCATATATTATTATGGTATAAACATCTCATTAGCCAATATGTTCCTTTGACGGTCTAGCTTATGGCCATCAGTCCAGTTTTCTCAGCTGATAAAATGAGTATAACGGACAACAAAGTTCAGGATCAGTTCCAACAAGGATTAGTTGGCTCTTATTCCATAGTCAAAGGCCATCTCCACCAAGTTTTCCATTGCTTACAAAGAAGATGAGGGAAGAGACCAGCCACAAATCTGCTTTCACTGGTGGAAAACCAATGCAAGGAGCATCACCCACCCATCATGGGCATGAGCACCATCTATGCACTCAAAATTTTCACTGTGCCTTTATTATACATCTGGCTACATTTGCTGGGCTTGACTATTCTAGATGAATCTTCTCAATACTGGCTACACATGAGAATCATTTATGTAGCTTCATAAATATGTCAGTGCTCAGGCTCCACCCTGAGAAAAGTGGAGCAAAGCTTCCTGAAATGGAAAGGATTCTCACCAAGATGACCATCCTGAGAATCAATAGAAATAGAGATCATGGGTCAAAGGCAAATATTCTTTCTCCTCTGGGAATCACCAGCATTTGCACGGATCTCTATGGCTGGCTACATGACCCAGAGCACTTTCTTAAAGTGGGACACAGTGTGCTCTGAATCCGGACCTGATACTGAATTTATTATGGTTGGGTAGCTGCTGTTATGGCCCATGAGACACTGAACTTACACGTTAGACAGCTGAGCCAATGGATGCTTCAATAGCCAAGAAAATAACAGAGTGGGGAGACCCTCTGTTCATCTGACATGGGTGCCAGCTTGGCAAAAGAGCATTTTTTTCCCTCCAGAAGTCACTGAAAGAAAATAATGTAACAACACCCACAGCCTTTTAGCTCTTAAAATACGGAGTCACGGTTTCTTTTTCCAGTTTATTTTCAATGCAAACCAGATTCCAGGTCCAACAGGAACAAAAAGCATGCCTTGGTGCCTCTTGCAGTCCTGATTTGCTTTTTCAATTCCTCTGACTGAACTGGACTCCAATCTGGTTGGCTTTCCAGACAAGTCTATCAGCACTGGCATTTTGAGCTCTGTTGCTAACAAATACCCCATATCTATCTGAGTCCTATTCTGTACCTGGTTACTGGTGGTATATTGATTTTTCTACCATATGTTGTTAAATTTCAAATAACTGAGAAAATGATAATATCAGCACAAGTTCATTATAAAATATATAAATAAACAGAAAGAAAATGTCCACTATACTACCACCAAAGGTCAACACCTGTTAACACAATCTCCAAACACGTTTCCTATGTACATATTCTTTTTTGTTTTTACAAAAATATGCAACCACAAAATTCTCAATATTATATCATTTTCCTTTTTCATGAAATAAAATGTATGAATATCTTTTTGTCAATAATCAGTCATTTAGAATATTATATTTACTGGTGGTACAGTCTCTCCTTGTAATTGACATAGCCATCTCAACATTGATATTTAGTTGTTTTGAATATTCTGCTGTTAAAACCTACGCTCCCATGATACTTGTAAACTCTTCAACTGCTACCATGCCATCATGACCGGCTGGTGGCCTAGGAAGAAGGAACAGATTCTGATGTTTACAAAGTCTGTTGCCGTGGCTTATCAAGAAACAAGCCAATATGTATTATCGTCACATCCAGTGCTTCAAAAGAAGGAAGCACTGCCATTAACTGAAAGGAGAGTTTATGTGCGTATATTACATATGTTATATAATTACATATACTAGATCTATAAAATCTCCTATTTGTCACTATTTTGTCACTATTAGTTGGGGAAAGAAAATGGGTTACGAGAGCCAGTCTTAAGTTCCTACCCTGTTATCATTTAAAATTTATGTTTAATTCCTCGGGGCATCTGAGTGGCTCGTTGGTTAAGCGTCCTACTTCGGCTCAAGTAATGATCTCACAGCTGGTGGGTTTGAGTCCCACAACAGGCTCTGTGCGGACAGCTAGGAGCCTGCAGCCTGCTTCGGATTCTGTGTCTCCCTCTCTCTGCCCCTCCCCAGCTCACACTCTGTCTCTGTCTCTCAAAAATGAATAAATGTTAAAAAAAATTTTTTTAAATAAAATAAAATTTACATTTAAGTTTTCAAATCACTGTCAGCGCTAAATCACTGAAGTTAGTAAATTAAAAAAAATTTTTTTAATGTTTATTTATTATTGAGAGACACAGAGAGACAAAGCATGAGCATGAGAGGGGCAGAGAGAATAGGAGATACAGAATCCAAAGCAGGCTCCAGGCTCTGAGCTGTCAGCACAGTGCTCGATGTGGGGCTTGATTGAACTCACAAACTGCGAGATCATGATCTGAGCTGAAGTCGGAGGCTCAACTGACTGAGCCACCCAGGCGCCCCTTTCTTTCTTTCTTTCTTTCTTTTTTTAATTGTAACACATACCTATCCTGTGAGTAGGTCTGGGTAGGGGGGGAATGTTCGCTGTAGCCACACTTGGTACAGGCCTAGAGCTTACAAATCCCTTGTTACTGGGGTGTCAGAGTGGGCGAACAATAAAGGCTATCATAATGCAAATATATACCCATTTGGCAAAAGAGTTTAAAAACTGACTTTTAAAAATGAAATGAGGAATGTGGAGGTACAAATGGGAGAACATCTCTCAGAGAATCATCAGTTGGGATTAGCTACTATTTACAAAGTCTACTATTCACTCACTAACCTTTCCTTTTCCACTAACCTTCTTCCAAAAGAAGAAAGGATAAGTCAGGTAGCCGAGGTATGACTTCATGCCTTTTGACTGGGTTAGACCAGAACTGCAGAAGTGCTGGAAGATTCTCCATCAGTTTGAGCTTCTCTACAGGAAACCTGGAAGGCAAGCTGTGACTAACAAGGCACCCTGGGGAAAGCAAAAGTGGGATTGGCTGACATGACCTTGTGAGGCCCTTCCTCAGCCCCCCTTCCTCACCCCACCCGAGGATCAGGTCCATTTGGGGAACACCGTCAGCAGGACCACATGCCAGACTGGTTGTGGTCACTGGCACTTTGCTCCAGGTCAGGACCACTCTAGCATGATTTCTGCAGAACCCTTAGAGAAGAAGTCAGTTGAAGGAATTTTACTCAGGTCCGGAATGGCCCAGTCTCTAGAGGTCTGGATCCAAAATATAAAGAGACTGCAGTTTTTTTTAATCTGACTCTCACCAGAATGAAAAACGATTTAAATGCTCCCTAGGGGCCTTAAATCGTTATGTTTCCAAAAATGCTATACTGTGGGAAACACTAATATTCAATAAATAGCCCCTCTCTCTTTTACTCAGACTACTTGAAAAAATAAAATCACTGATGAAGAACTGGATGCTATTTTAAGTTATCAAACCTGACAAAATGAAAACCACCATTTTTCTAAATTCCACAGCCAACGAACAACCTACATCACTAGTCACAACATTAAATTCCACTGAACAAAGAGGTATGTTAAGTTGAAGGAGAACAGAGCTAGAGGCTGAAGGCAGATCCTCGAGTGGAAGCATGAAGGTAGATCGTTGAGGGGAAGGCTCATCCAGCAGAGGAAAAGAAAAGGCATCGGTCTGGCCGTCTGAGAATTCACCAAGGAAACTACAAGCTGTGTTGGTCACGATGTCCCTAGCAACACAGCAAATTCATTTAAAATCAAGCCATACATTCACTGGATTCTTCTCTCCCAATCTCTTGTTTTTCTTGGCCTCTGGGTAAAGGTCATTTCTTAAACTTTCATGGGTCAGATGGGGAGGAAAGGGGAGAAGGAGCAGCAGACAGGCAGAGAGGGAGGAATGAGAGGGTGTTCCCACTGGCGAACTCAGCAATGAATGACTTGCCTACCGCAGAATGAAGTGGGAGGCATAGCGTGCCACGGGGGTACAAGAAGCCCATTCCCTGGCAAGTAAGGGGGGCAGGGGAGGGCTCCTCTCTGAAAACTGGGAGAGATTTTGGTGGCGATGTCAGAAATGGAGCAGCTGCCTTGTAAGGACTTTGCCAACTGGCATAGGGGGCACGGTCCAGAGTGCCAGTTCTCTTTGTAATAAGGAAAGGCAGGAAATGGGCAGGGAGCATCAAACACGGGGGGGGGGGGGGGGAAGCCAGATTTGAAGGACAGGAGAGGGGAAAGAAAGGGCCCCACGTGGAATCATGGTATTCTTGGTGAGGGAGACATCCGTATTTTATATTTGTGTGGTGTTTTACAGTTTACAAAACACAGACACTCTTGGACCAAAACCTTGCAGTGATCTGTGAGATGGGCGCAATTATCACTATTTTCCAGATGAAGAAATAAGTGACATAATCTAAGAAATAAGTGATACACTTGATTGCAAGTCTTCTTATACAGGTCAAATGTTCTAGTGTTCTTTCTACAAGTATCTGAGCAGTTTTACTGGGGCAGGTCTGCACTGAATGAGTCGGGTGAGAAGGGCTTTGTATACAGCCATGTATTCTTAAATTACTAGTTATTACTATTTGCAATGTTATTAGACCAGTTCACACTTAATAGGAACAGTCAATATTTCCATGGGTAGAAGGAAAGAAGACACAAATTCTGAGATTAGAGGTTAGATGTTCAAGATTTTTTCCCAATGCTTACCCAGTTCAAAACACCATGATATCAAGGGTCTAATTCATCCATTTCCCAACAGGAGAGCTTCCTCTGACCTCCAAATGAGTGTCCCACAAAGGGGATACATCTTGCCCTCTCCTACCTTCTAAATCAGCTTACTTTGCAACCTCCCCAGCTGCAGCTTCTATGTATTGTCAGCCCTCGTTACGAATGCTACAGATCAGTGACAATTCTATAACAGCAGGAAATAAATGGGGATACACTATCAAATCGGAGGGTTCTGGTGAATCCAAATACAGTTCTGATTTTGTTATGTGTTCGAATATCTCTTTCAAAAAAGGCACATTTCCTTGGTTTTGGAATCCTCATTTAACTTGATAGTACTCCAGAGCATACTGAATTTACTATCGAATCAGGCCCTGGTTGAACATCTGGGTTCAGGCAGCTTTTGCCATGAATGGGAACAATATGGCGTCACTAATAGGCTGCTGGAAAAGAAGTATAGAGACCCAAATCTCAAGTCTGATTCAGTCTCCACCTCCTAGTGACATGCTAGGAAATGCTAATAGTGGCTATCTTTGAGTGCTTATTATGTGCCATGGGCTTTACACCTAGTATCTTTAACCCTCATGGTAACATGCAAGGCATATCTAAACCCCCTTGCGCGGATGAGAGACTGAAGCTCAACCAAGGTCACTCAATCAGCACACAGGGAAGCCATCTTTCCCAGCATCTAGAACCATAAAACTTCCAACTTTCTCTACCGTACACGAAAGTTGTTTTTCCCTCATCTACTTTATAAACGTCAAAATGATGGACAGCATCTTTTGGAGGTTGCCTTTTTCTATTATCTTTTAAATAAGTCCGACATTCCATACATCGATCAACGATGGTTAACGCATTGATTCCACAAATGGTGACTGAGAACCTACTGTGTGCCAGCCTTGGAGGCCCAGCCAAGAATAAAAGCAACAACTGAACGTTGCCTTTAAAAGAAGTCTGTGTTCACAGAGCTCTACACACCTATCTATCTGTTCTTTGGCTTTCTTCCCCTACCTGGTGGACCTGTTGCTTAGTCCTAGGGCTGAATTGCACCCACAGGTCAGTAGCCTGGGAGGGGAGTCCACACTCCCATCCACTGAAGAGTCACACTGTGGTAACAACAGCTTCCCCATCACTCCAAAAGCTATAAATGGCACACAGCTGATGCCCAATAACTACATTTATCCGTCATATACATTTCTTAATGAAATTTAGCGACAAAAAATTACAAATCCCGTTCTTCACTGTATGCAATGCAGTGTAACTGCAGTTAACGTGGTACTTCAGGTTGAATTTCTTGTAAATTTGAATGTAATCACCAAAATAAGATGCCCAATTTCGGTATTTTTCTGTTTTTAAATGTAAATTTCAAACCGTAGCGCCAAGAACCTCGAGTTCTCTGGCTTTGAAGTGGCTTCCCTCCATCCCAGTGCCTTTCTCTTTATTCCACTGCATACACAACCATCCTTCAGGAACTGCTTAAAATCCAACATCTGAAACTCTAAAATCCCCCTTTCAACCCTCAGTCTCCTTTCTGGCCACTCCTTATCTGTCTTTTTTACTGACTTCAATCAGTTGCAACACTCTATAGATTCTTGGTTCGCAGTATCTGGAAATGCCATTGGATCTCACAAAGGCACATCCCTTCTTTCCATTTTGCCTTCCTTTGATGTTCAAAGTTTTTTCCAATGCTTATCCAATTCAATTAACAAACCTATACTAACGTGCCATCAGATTAACTGTCATAGAACGTGAACCTAACTTTTTTTTAATGTTTATTTATTTTTAAGAGAGAGAAAGTTGGGGCGGAGGGGCAGAGAGAGAAGGAGACACAAAATCTGAAGCAGTCTCCAGGCTCCAGGCTCTGAGCTGTCAGCACAGAGTCTGACGCAGGGCTTGAACTCATGAACTGCAAGATTATGACTTGAGCTGAAGTCTGCTGCTTAACTGACTGAGCTACCCAGGCGCCCCAAACATGAACCTAACTTTAAACTTCTGCTCAAAATCGTTCAGCCATTTGCCCCCTGAATATCAAAAAATCAGCTTGGCATTCAAAGCCAAGTTGAGCCCGACTAACCTCATCAGTGTTATCTTCCAAACACCATTTATTTTCAGGATACCACACTTTAGGCAAACTGTATTCGTACTATTCTTTAGACAGGCTGCAAGGTTTCCCTAGCTTTATGCCTTTGCTCATGCTATTTTCTGCCTGGTAAACTCCTTTGCCCAGTTTGGATTGTTAGAATATTACCCGTATCTTTAAACATCTAAATCTCCATGTTAACTGTTTTTCTTCTATGATATTTTTATCATGATTCTTTGTATTAAAGACATGTATATACATTTCTTCTCCCATACTAAATTTAACTTTGAATTCATTATGCCTAATAAAATTCTTTGCATACTCTAAGAACTTAGATTCAGATGAATGGCTAGCAAAAGCAAAAAAAAAAAAAAAAAAAAAAAAACCTTTTTGAGTTTTTAATATATATTTCTTTGTACATTAAATGAAAAATATTCCCTAATGCCAAAGCAAATTCTATTTACAACTAGTGCAAAGTTTTACTAACTGAATTCTATATCCCATATTTATGGAGAACTATCTGTATCTATTTCTATATAATGACATAATATTTTGTGTGTATGGTTATAGAGCTATTTAATTATTAAAATGAGTGAAAATTCTTGGGGGTGCCTGTTTGGTTCAGTCAGTTAAGTGTCCAACTTCGGCTCAGGTCATGATCTCATGGTTCATGAGTTCAAGCCCTGCATTGGGCTCTACGCTGACACCTCAGAGACTGGAGCCTGCTTTGGATTCTGTGTCTCCCTCTTTCTCTGCTCCTCCCCCAGTGGCTCTCCTTTCTCTCTCTCTCTCTCTCTCTCTCTCTCTCTCTCTCTCTCTCAAAAATAAATAAACATTAAAAAAGATAAAATGAGTGAAAAATTTTAATCTTAGTTTAGTTTATGAGTCATGTCTAAATACAGAAGTCAGTGCTCATTGAAAAATCATACATAGATACTAAAAATACAAGTGCTAATTGTCCCATATCTGGATTTCTAGCTTATTTAAATGTACAATTAATTCTAGGGTTGCCTGGGTGGCTCAGTTGGTTAAGCGTCCAACTCTTGACTTCAGCTCAGGTCATGATCTCAAGGTTCATGAGTTTAAGCGCCACATCAGGCTCTGAACAGACAGCACGGAACCTGCCTGGTATTCTCTCTCTCTCTCTCTCTCTCTCTCTCTCAAAACAAATAAACTTTTAAGTGTACAATTCTAAGTTTTTATTGATTAAAACATATGTGCTAACCAGAACCTCAAATTTTACATTGACTTTTGTCATGACCCAGGTTAGTATTCATTTTTCCCTTAGTTATGGCCACCATGTTTCCAGTGTTGAAGAAAAACCATCTTGAGGCAGCTTGGTGGCTCGGTCTGTAAAGTGTCTGACTTTGTCTCAGGTCAAGATCTCACAGTTCATGAGTTCACGCCCCGTGTCGGGCTCTGTGCTGACAGCTCAGAGTCTGGAGCCTGTTTTGGATTCTGTGTCTCCCTCTCCCTGCCCCTCCCTGGCGCGTGCTCTCTCTCGCTCTCTCTCGTGCTCTCTCTCTCTCTCTCTCTCTCAAAAAGAAACAAACATAAGAAAAATTTTTAGAAAAACTATCTTCACCACATCATACTGCAGTGCTTCCCTCCTACTTTTCCCATCACAGGAAAGTGAAAAGAAAGCTTACAGGTGTTGTTCTGGAATCATCCTTCAGCTAACCCACCTTGACTATACCTCCTTGCTCAGTAAGTGCCCCTCTCGGATTAAAGCCTTTGCTATTAGCTACTGACACAACTGCACCATTTGATTTTTATTTGTGACTTATTGCTCCACATCACTGTTGACAAAATTAAAGCCATGAATTTCTCCCCCGATAAGGCATTTGTGCCTTTGATAAACAGCACTCAAATGTATAACATATAGGTTCTGTGCACAATACACATCAATAGCACCACATGAAACCATTTTGGAACTTAAATTTAGATTCAAATTGGTATTTAAAGTTAATCCTCACTGAATAGGAAACATTAAAAATGAGGCAAGTTTGAAAAATACCAAGCAATTTGGCATTATGCAGTGTTGCATGCCAATTCCCTTTTTCGAAAGCAAACATTTTTCCAAAGCAAAAAATTCTCCCATTAAACTCAAGCATTAAGAAGAAAAGTAGAGTCTTAATTACTCAAGGAGGAAATTCATTTGCTCCATGGTTAGCTGTGTAAACAGCCCGGGGAGCTTTCTCAGTGGCTGGCCTTCTAAAGAGCCCCAGTCAGACTCCATTCCTTCATTCCCCCCAAACCACAGGGGCCAACACCTTTGTCCAATAGCAGCAGTTTCCATATTGGGGAAGACGTTATTGTGTACCTGACAGCAGGGAGTGCTCACTCAGGTCTTTGCCCTCACTTTCCCTGCTTCCTATTTTGTCCTCACTGTCCCCACTTCCCTGGAGGAAATTCAGTAGAACCTTTAATTGGTCTGAAGCAGTCAAGTAAGTCACTGACCATCTGACTCCTAGGTGTTTCAGGCCATCTCTCAGTAATCTGGACAACCCTTTGGTTATAACTTCCTCTCTTCGTTATTCCTGTGCTTATACGCAGTTAGCTTGAAATTCAACATTAGCTTCAAACTAGTAAGAGAACATTTATTGTATGAGATTGAAGAAGTACAGAACCTATTCATAGAAAGCACTCTGGCATCCAAAACAAATGTGTAACTAATAATGAATAATAATAGCATTGTCTCAGAAAGCAAGAACACGAATATATAGCTATGAAGTAAAAATAAACTCCTGACAGGGCCATATGTGCCCTCAAGGAAATAAGTAGAAAGCTTTCCTTGCTTTTGAATATTGTGTCACTATTTCACTTGATTATTTTAAAATGTAACTTTTCATAAATTTAAGATAATATGTATTTGCAGATCCACTGGAATCTAACACAGCACGTTAACCTGAGACTGACAAGATAAAGTAGACCCATGAATTTTAATATATTTCTCTACAGCCTTCTCACCTGCCAGTCATTAGTGGGAGAAATGCTTCCCTCTGAGCATATCTGACAACAAATCTTTTTTCTGTTTTTTTTTGTTTTTGTTTTTGTCCTTCTGTGTGTATGCCTATGATCACCAAACCTAGCCTTAGTTTTAGTCATTAGCAAACGCCACGATCACGTCTACAGTCCATCTGTAATACATGGATTTATCTGATGCCTTCAGGAATATATTTTCTGAAAAAAATTCATAAATTGAAAAGGCCGTATTAAAACATCTCATTTTATGCAAGAGCTATCAAATTGGCAAAATTCAATAGCCAAAAGAGTTCGTGCATTTTGGGGAAACGAATCCAAGAAATAGTTAACCCAATTAATTTCTTCACTGGTCATCAATACCCGAGATTCACTAAAAATTAGAATAGGGGCACTAGGCCCACTGGTCTGACTTACAGTGACATTTCCTGCATTTTCATGATTGGAAAGGAGAACTGAAGCATTTTAGCATTTTCAGGCTGACACAGAGTACTTTGCTTCCTGGGTTGAAATGCATAATTAACCAGAAAAGTAGTTGCTGAACAGCTAAACAGACTGTGTAAAAATGACCCCATTACTGTTCAAATGAATGCTGAAAAGTAGGGTGCCATGGTGAGTTTTGTTTTGGAGAGAAGCTAAATTCAAGCAATTGACAAAGACTGATTTTTCCTTTTTTCAGAAGCTGATGAAGGCTTATGGGTAAAAGCAATTACCTCTGTTTGTGGATTTATAATCCCATGAAAATTCTGTAATTTACGGAACCACTGAGCAAGACCAAGCTATCTCCCCTCCCAGCCCCATAGGACGTAGCTCATTTCAGCAGAGAAATAGAGTCAGTGTTGTAAAGGAGGTAGTACTCATAGGTAGAAGGCAAACAATGTTAGGAAAACATGCTGCCCAATTTCCATAAGAAACACCCAAATTATTGGACAGAATAGCCAATCCGTTTCAGAGCACAAGTGAATCCCATTTTTGTTGCTAAGTGAAGACGTCAGGGCAGAATTAGTGGCTTACATTACGGTGGGCTGTGTACCTATATTTGATAAAGCAATTACTACAAGAAAAGATAAATATGGGAAATATTGTGGATCAAAGCCAAGGGGTATCTTAAATATAGACTGCTGAAGAAAAGCACATGGATGTTCCCATATCTTGTCAACGGTAGCTTTTAGGAGGTTATCTTTAAAAGAAAATGGATGAGTCATGATATAACAGCTGGCCCCTTTTTCAGCACATTCTACAAATTAGAATTCTTGGGAGACCTCGTGCCCCAATTCATCTTCCAATTTCCAACAGACAAGGTACTTCACCTTTTTGCACCGCACTGGCATTTGCATTGCGGTGCCTGGATTATGGTTAATGGCTGGTCTGGGCATGTTTCCTTTTTAGGAATGGGAAGGATGAGATCATTCTTCAACTGTCTTAATCTTTAACTATTTTAACAAAATACAGTGTTCATGCTTGAGCCATCAGGTGTTTTATTTTTTCCCTGTCCACTCTGCTTTTTTTTTCTACTCTAGTCAATCCATGCAGCACTCTAGCTGCACATTCTTCTGATTATATTAATAAGCTGTGGCATGAAATCTAACTTAAAGTTTCATAAATTTGCCTTGTTCCTTGAAAATAATTAGCATGAGTTGGAAACATCTGTTGGCTGAATTCTCAAAGACTATCACAATCCTGGCAAAATCATTTACACAATATGTCTTACGTCATTATATGCTACATCTATAGCATCTTTTTTCCATTGGGTGGAGCTTCTAAATGTTTTCCACTCATGAGAAAATGCAATTAATAGTGGATTCATGTGTCATCAGTCATCTTGATAATATATGCATGTATAGAAACAGAGAAGCTCCAGTTTTTAAATAACGCATTTCCTCAAAAATTCATACAAATAAGCCAAAGATTATGCTAAGTGGGTCTCGAGAAACATTTAGAGCATGCTCCCTGTTATATGCAATTTTAAAATAATAGAAGATATCATTGCTCTTGGAGCTTTGGGCATTCCTGGACCTGCTAATTCTTTGTGAACGCATTGTTACTTTGGCAAGATGCCAGAGTGTTGCCCAAGCGATGTTAATGTAACATTAGGTATATAAATGCCAAACAGGACATTTCAAAACTTCTGAATGGGTTATGGATCCATCAGTGTCTACAGCTTTTTACTACCAGACAGGTAAGAGTAGAACGGGTGTTAACACCTGCCCCGTGGTAAGGGCTGAGTGTCGAGCGTATGGCAGGAAGTTACAGGAGTGGAGAGTCTTCCCAGACCAACTGATGACATCAGTGTGGTGGAGCTGTGGGAACGCCAAGGGTCCCTGCCCCCCAACACCGTGGCATGTTTGGTACTGAGGGCCTGGCCATGAAGACAGAGCTGGTGTGGTCGGACATTTCCAACAATCCCGCCATCTAACCATTGTCAGCTCATCCTCTGTTAGTTCCAGGCAAAACCCTTTTGTGAGTCACTTCTCCGAAGCTCAAAGACATCCACAGAAGAACCTAACGTCCCACAGTTCCCCCTTAGGATTTAAACTCAGGAAAGTTAGCATCTGATGCATATTCCCCGTATCTAAGTCATGTGCTGACTGCATGCACATAAAACAGGAACAAGTCAGTCTCTCTCTATGTTGTGTTCTCCCCTTTTTCCCCACGATTTTCTTCCTTCATCATGCAAATGCAAAAAGTGGCCAGGAGGGTTAGGCTAAGTGGGTTCTAGGTAGTTCCTACTGTGTGATCTTAGTAAGTCACTTACTAAGGCTTCTCTTAAATGATTTCCTTATCTGTGAAAGGAGATGTTTAAAACTCAATGCTATCTTGGGTTCCTTCACTTCTAAACGTCAACGGTTTCTCCTTTCTTGGTACTATGCCGTCTCCCTGGCTGTTGCCTGTGTCCATTTCTTCATTTCTATTTTAGGAAGTAGTAATCCCTCACGCCCATGGAGCCTCTCCCACCCCACCCCCCGCCCCCCCACCCCCCACCCTGGAAAAACACCACCAGTCTGTAATGGCAGGTCCTCTAGCTCTGGGTATATTGTGTTTACACTGCTCTGCCTCTGTAAACTGTCAGTTTCTTCAACAAACACATTCTCCACGTTCCCAACTTTGGGAAACTTGGTATGCACTCAGTAAGTATCTTGTGAATAAATGACCTTTCTAACCTTCTCCCGGAGGGTCCCTTCAAGCAAAGGGAAGGGTCAAGAGGAGTCATCCTTTGCTTTTCTGGACAATTCTCTTCACAAAGAGCCAGTCTTGCCTCCTGTCTCTTCTGTCTGAGGTGACTTTTTGAAGCTGTGGGTCTTCCCTGGTGATTGGGATTACTGATCACCTCGCATTTACTCACAAGTGTAGGCAAATAACTGTATTGGGTATCAAGGAATATATCCCATAAGTAATAAAGTCACAATTATGTTACCTCTATAACAATTTGATAATCTCCTATCATACTAGACTATGAGTTTGGCTATAGGAAGGGCCATATTTTCTTCATCCCTGACATAGTCTGGGGCATCAGATATTGGGTTTCATACATTTTCACTGAAAGTTTGTTTGGGGTTGAACCAGATCCCATTCAGTCTGAATTCATGCCCTCAAAAGCATTTTATATTGCTTCCTGTAAGATGCGCAGGCACTCTGGCTTTAATTTATCAACGTTTTCTTTGATCTATTTTCTGGGAGGCAGGATTATCAACAATTTTTTAAATTAAGATATGATTGACATGCAACACTGCATTCGTTATAGGAGTACAACACAACAATTCACCATATGGATAGATGGTGAAACGGTTACCACAGTAAGTTTGGTTAGCACCCGTCCCCACACAGAGTTACACTTTTTTTTTCTTGTCCTGAGGACTTTTAAGGTTATACTCCTGGCAACTTTCAAATATGCAGTAGAGGATCATTAACTACAGTCACCAGGCTGTATGTTATATTGTTTTATTTTCCACATTTCCCTTTGGAAACCACGTGGGGTTTTGGTACTTTACACATTCCCCTTTACACAATAAAACATAATTCAACTGCCTGCATCTGGGCGAAGGGAGACAGCAATTAGGACAGCTTTGGGAAATAAGAGAGTGACAAGTAGGTGGCCTAACTGGGGAAACTGAATTCACAACGACAGAACTGCTAATTAACAAACCATTGCACACTGAAGCATGCCTTCATGCTCACAAAAGTGGTAAAGCAGCACCAAAGGCCCATATTTTGGAGAGGCTCTAGTGAGATACTTAAAATTCATGAGCTTGATCAAGGTTTAGCAATATAAATGACTTGTCTCTTGGGCTTGACCAATTCTGCTACGCTGAAAGATACAGCATTGGAGCACATTTTATTTTAACTGCAGTATTGAATTAAAAGACATAAATATAGGGAATAATTTATAGCCTCAAGATGCCTTAAAAATGAATTCTCCTTGGTAACTTAACTGCAAATGCACAGGAATGAAAAATGTTATAATTATATAACATGCTGAAGTCAGAGTAAATTTTTACCTTTAAACATTACTTTTTGATATGATCGCAAAACACCCATTCAAAAAAGGTCTATAAAATTCTTCTCAGTGTTGAGACCCTGAAAAAAGAATGCAAGATGCTTTCCTCAGAGAGAGCCAATCTCCCTGAAGCAGGCACACTGGTTCATTTGAAATTGCCTATTAGTTGAATAAAATAACACCTCTAAGTAGCCAGTAGTATTTTTTTACAAGGCTCTATTCTGAACTTTTTTTTTTCCTATTGGGAAAACAAATCTGCAGATTCAGGCTTAGAAATACACTCGGAGTCGGTAGAAAAAGCAGGGTTTCTGCCTTGCTTCCTAGCCAAGAGATAATGGATCCTTAGGCAGTTTGTCAAGAACTCTTGCTTCAGAATTGTCCAAAGCAAGCAGCTGGCCAGAAATAAAATTTGAACCCCCCAAAGATTTTTTTAATTCACAAACCTCCAGAAACATGCCCACAAAATACCACCATCAGAGCTTCAGTGTTTCGAGTGTGGGTATGTAGTCAACAATCTGGAATACTCTAATTCTCACGGCGTAACCTCCATCTGTCATCTAGCTTGCTGAGGAGAAAACAAGTTGGAGGTGATAGCAACTAATACAGCTGGAGAATGGAAAGGAATAACAAAAAGTAAGATCCTCAGGGTGTTAGAAGTAATTACAACAGAAATCATCTCGCTCAGAGTACAGTGGAAATTACGCCTCCTGGTGCCATATTGTCCAACGGTTGCCCCTGTCAATCTACAGGGCAGAGGTGGTGACAAGAATGTCCTCATCCATGTACGGGCCCCTTGTTCCTGCTTTGCCTTCAGTCTCAAAACTGCCTATCAATGAACCGATTAGGCCGCAAATTTGCTAGCAGTGCTATTCCATATCTCCCCTACCTCCACAACCAAAAATGTGCTGTGAGCTGTGCAACAGGGGCCACCATGGGCGAAGAGTGTGAAGAGTAAAAAGGGGGAGAAAGAGAAAAAAGAAAGAGGACAAAATGAAGAGGTAACCTGTGGAAGCAGGAAACTAGAGGAAATAAAAACTTTCTAGTTTAACTTCTCAATGAGTCATGGGGGCAAGGGAAAGAGCGCATGCCTCTTTTCACTAACGCTTTTGGCAGTAAATCTTAGAGATGGTGTTTGTTAGATTATTACAGTACCCCTCTGAGAGCAATAACATGATGCAATTAAAAAAAAAATCAGGACAGGGGCGCCTGGGTGGCGCAGTCGGTTAAGCGTCCGACTTCAGCCAGGTCACGATCTCGCGGCCCGTGAGTTCGAGCCCCGCATCGGGCTCTGGGCTGATGGCTCGGAGCCTGGAGCCTGTTTCCGATTCTGTGTCTCCCTCTCTCTCTGCCCTTCCCCCGTTCATGCTCTGTCTCTCTCTGTCCCCAAAATAAATAAAAAACGTTGAAAAAAAAAATTAAAAAAATAAAAAATAAAAAAAATCAGGACATCCGAACACTAAATTATCCCAATTTACAGAAAGCACAGCAAAATCTTTCAGTTGTCACTGGCTGAATCAGAATGAAATCCACATCCCGTACAAGAGATCACACTGAAAGTGGTTTTATTTGGTTTTCATTAAAAGCTTTCTAGATTGTGGCTAGTAAAAGAGGCCTGTATATTCTACCAACAGTTTAGTGTTTATGAGCATTACAGGAAAGAATAAAACTTTGCAGATACCTATTTGCAGAAATGGCAGTGGAAAGTAGGGTTGTGAGATTTTTCTACTGTACAAATATAATCATCATCATCTCATCATTCTCAGGCCATTTTAACTCATCTTCCCACTTTTTGAATTCACCTACAAATTACCTCCAATATTTGCTGATAATAATATTACCAAATACCATTTTCTCATTTAAAAAGCATTTTCACATACCTCATCTCATGACATTCATCCCAGCACTTTGGTTAAGAATTCATTTCATGATTTTTCAGAAAAGAAATGGCACCTTAAGAACACATAACTAAATTAACTATGCCCCTAAAGCCAGCGAATTTGGTTCAAAATGAGATTTTTTTCAACACCATAATATGCCCATTCTATAATACTGAAATACAGCTGCAAGCTTGATACATAATTTTGAGAAATAGTAATTTTCTTAGATTGGATTGATTTGGGGACAATCAAGTTTTTGGCACTGACTTTTGAATAAAATGAATGATCAGGCAAGACGGTGCCATATGAAATTTTTAAAAAAGAAATTACCTATGGTTCTGAAGATAATTTCAAGAGAGGAATTTAAGATTTTTCAACAATAATGGTATATTGGAATCCAGGCGCACTTTAAGGGTAACAAATTTAAAGTATGATAATGGCTGCTACAATATTTTGCACACAGTAGGCATTCAATAAATACTCACAGAAAAATTTTAAAGGAAACATTCCCTATACAAGTACTGATAGGATTTCCTAATAATCAGTTTCATCAGAAAATTATGCATAGATATTAGAAATGCAAATTGGTACAGATGCTCTTAAAATAACTTTGTGAAAGCTATGAAGAGCCTTAACATGTCTACATATTTTGGTCTATGTATTCCAATTTAAGGATTTAACCTAAAGAATTAACTTAAGATGTCGGCCAAGATTTTTTCTTTTAAATGTTCACTATGACATTCATTATTTATGTGTACACATTTGTAAAAAGAAAAGAAAAAACAATAGCAAAACAAAAACCATTAATAGGGGATTCATTAAGTAAAACTGTATGCATATAATAGAATATCATTCAGCTGGGAACATATTATTTTAAAGAATTTTATTTGTGTAAGGAACACTTGAAACACAGACCTTCAAAAAGCAAGAGCACAACAAAGACTCCATATACCGCAGAGTAAAAAGTAATCATCTCTGATTTGTGTGACTGTTTACAATTTTCTCCTTATCTTTTGAAAATACTTTATTTTGGGTACATTATTTTTATAAAGACACCTAAGTTAAAGTCAGTAACTAAACATGGGTGGAGTGTTTAGCATGTGTCAGGCAGGGTTCTAACCTTTTTACATATATTATCTCATTTAATTCTTATAAAAATTATTGATACACAGCTAGTTATCCTATTTAAGAAGTGAGGAAACTGGGGCAGAGAGATGCTGAGCAACTAACCCCACATCACCTTCCAAGTAAATATCTGAGCTGGGTTTCGAACCAAATCATCTGATTCCAGACCTCCTACTCTTTCCTGCCACAGTATATTCTCCTTATCACACGGGCTGCTTAGTGATGTGCCTGAATACATTAAGGTCATGGAGCAAGCCATCTCTGACAACTGTGATCCTTGTCTACGAAGTTTTATAACCCTATTGGTGAGCTGGCTTATGATTCTGATGGCGTGTTCAGTGTGCTTTACTCTCTCTATAACCAATTTTCATGAATGTGTTACTTCTTCATCCTGAGAACACAAAGGTTATTTAACAGAGAGGGACATTACATCCATTTGCATCCACTTCGTGATCATCCATGTATGGTATATCAAGCACTGAACTAAAGTTGAGAATAATTAGCTGGTTAGAGCTCTCTCTACCACAAATTTAACACTACCTTGGAGGGGGTATCTGCTTTTAATTAAAGCTATTTCTTGACCATGAGAAAAGAGCACTACTTTAAGAGCAGGGAGATTCAGATTGTTTCTTGCTAAAATTGCTCCTTAGCCATTAGGGCCTGCGACAATCAAAGACAGCACAGTAATTTCATTGGTTTTGGAAGTTCCCGTTAAATTCACTGGCAAACATGTCCACAAAACCACAGCCGCTAAAATTTTAGAGGTGTGAGTCAGTCACGATAATAAAAATAGAGAGTATTATAATAATTGTATCAGGTAGGAAGATACAAATATAGTTTTACTATGGATGAAAGCTATCAATAGACACTTTTGTTACTGATTCTGTTTAAATGCCCTCTGAAAACTCAGAGTCTAATATTGAGTGGGTTTTTTTCTGGTTATTATTGTTGGATTTTACAATTACCTGTTTATAATCAGATCCCTTTTTTCCTTTTTTAAAATTTTTTTAATGTTTTTTAATTTATTTTTTGAAGGAGAGAGAGAGAGAGAGAGACAGAGCATGAGTGGGGGAGGAGCAGAGAGAGAGACATAGAATTCGAAGCAGGCTCCAGGCTCTATGATGTCAGCACAGAGCCCAACGTGGGGCTCAAACTCACGAACCATGAGATCATGACCTGAGCCTAAGTCAGCCGCTCAACTGACTGAGCCACCCAGGCGCCCTGGGATCCCTTTTTTTTCTTAATAAACAAAAAGTCGGGAAAACTTGTCACTAGCATGTTACTAGCACGGATTTACTTTATACCTTAAATTTGTTCCTTCTCTCCAGATACCATGTGAGTCTCCTATCAAGTACAAGTGAGAACACCCTTGTCCTATAGCCTGTCTGAAGCTTTATTACATATATCGTTGCAAAGCATAATATAAATCAGCATCTTTTTGGCAACAACTCAAAGGCATATATAGGTATAATGTGTGTCAGTAAGTTTTATTCCAATTTTCTTTGCTTATAAAGCAGATATTTATTTCTACTAATTCCAGAATAAACAGGTAGGAGTATAATAGATGTAAATAGAAGAAGGTCCATTATGTTCTCATAAACTATGAGTTGACCCACTGCAAGTATATGATGGGTGTATCTCTACATGTTGCATATAATAATACATACTGGTTTACCACCTAACAGCTCCTATGAAATTTGGTTCCTGAGTACTGTATTTTATACAAGTAATAAGAAACTTAATGGCAATCATACAAGAGAAATAACCTAATGTCTAAAGGCACCTTAATTCTATGAACAATTTACAAACAGAAAATTACTACCTTGATTTCTACAAGGTAAAAATATTGTTCGTATCCTTCAAGTATTTTATAAAATGAAACACAAATCAAAGTGGATACAGAACTACTAATGATTGAAATTGCAGTCTTTTCCTTCTATTTTAGGTACTGATTTTATTGGAAAACAATATCCTATATTGAGACCAAAAACTCTGGGCACTGCTGAGGTTCTAGCCACTGAGATAACAATTGCGTAGGGACGCAAATATCTGTACACATTAGCTTCCATTTATATGGTCCCACGGGAGATGTAGCAATAGATTAAGCAATATCTTAATGACACAGTGTAGCTGATATATGCCAAGCACACGGGGAGCATCACATGGTGTTACCTGTACATTCTGCTGAGTAACTTCAAACTAACAGTCAATCCAAACTCAAACATCCAAAAATCCAGGATGTTACTTTAGAATATTTCCAGGTCTAATGACTCTGATCCTTGCCTAATTGATTTCCTTGTGCTAAATTCTGTATTGTCCTCCCCTTCACTGATCTATAATTACCTATCACTTCATTAATTAAAATATTTAATTCTTCAAGTATTTTTCTGTTCCATCCGCAGTCTTATGTTTAAGTGAGGACTTGTTTTCGTCTCTTGGAGGTTCATTCATTGTTCATGCACTTTTGCAATACCTTTTCCCTCTTTTTTTTAAGTTGATAAGTAAGCTTCACTTGAGATACTTTTAAGATAAGTCAGTATATATGGACATGAATTGGTTTATGCCTAGAAATCAATATATTATTCCTTCCACTCCTACAGCCATCTTGAAAATGCTATTGGTTAAATAAAAACGATACTGATGTATGTTTATAATAGAACAACAGGCATCCATTTGAGAAAAAATCCTTTGTAGGTGGCATGACTGGGGGGAGGGCGGGGAAGACACAGACAGATCTGTGTCATCTGCATACCAAAGAACTTGGCCTATCTGACTGGGATAGTTGTTGCAGAAGAGAATGGGAGAGTATTTAAGGACCCAGCCCTGAGGAGTGTCCACCGCCATCAGCACAAAGAAGGCTGGTGGGGACAGCCTAAGGAGGCATGGTACACTGGAAGCAAACCAAGCATTCCTCTATGCTTGAACAACCAAGACTAAGAGAAAGATAAGGTGAGACGAGGTCGTGGGGTCTCAGGAGAGTATAACGCTGCCAAAGAATTGCTGGAAGGGACTTCGGGGATTTTTTTTCTTTAATAAAGACATAACTGGCAACTTTTTGAGTGCCACAGAGTCAACACTATCCTTAAAATCTCACAGATCTATTTCAGCTGCAACTCTACAAGCTCCCTTAAGTCAGAGAAGAAAAATCAATTATTTAATCCATGTGAAAAAAATTAAAAAAAAAAAAAACTGCCAATGTGGTTTGACTAGCAAACCACTGGAGTTGTGGTTTGTGCATAATGGATTCCCTCTTCCATTGCCTCTAATCTAATTAATTCCTCATATCCGTCTCTATTCCAGCAGACGTGTTTACTAGCCAAGTTGCATTAAGATGATTTTGAATAGCTTCATTGAAAAAAAATGGATAGGAGGTGGGTAAGTGAAGCAAACAGACAGAAACATCAAATACAAAGTTTTTCATTTCTGTGGGCTGTTTCTTTCTTATTACAAAGGTCTTCAATAGAAAAGCAATCTCTACTTTTCTGAGACACCATGCATATAGAGCATGGCTAAAATAAGGTGGGCTATACCACATTTCCTAACTATTACACCTGCATAATTATTCATAGTGCCCCCTTTTACTCAAAAAAGTGCTCTGATTTGGGCAATAAAATTATATGGTTCCCATAGATATGTTGTGACAGGAATGCCAATTTACATAAGACATTGAAACAAACTTGATATGATCCCTTTAACAGATCAATACAGTGGACGTATATAATTTTGCAAGTTCAGAACTGATCAAGTTTTCCTAAGAAAGGATTTAAGTTCCTCTTATTTGTTTTTTATATTATTTGTTGTCTTTCAACATGCTTCTTTTTAATAAAAAGCTATGTTAAGAAAACTAAGACAAAAGGGGCTCCCAGGTGGTTCAGTAGGTTTGGCGTCTGACTCTTGATTTCAACTCAGGTTTTGATCTCATGGTTCATGAGATTGAGCCTCATGAAGGACTGTCTCTCTCCCTTTCTCTCTGCCCCTCCCACTCCTCCCTGTCTCTCACAAGTAAATAAATAAACTCAAAAGAAGAAAACTAAGTCATGGAGTGACTTAAAAATGAAAAGAAATACAAATCAAGTCTCCTCATGCTTGACTATAAATCTTATTCAGTGTTATGTGAATTTTTTTCAGTGTTTTCTCTCACGAGAACAGCAACCATTTTTGAGATAGAGGAAAACATAGATCATTTACTTCAACCCCTTGATTCTACTTTCAAGAAAACCAAAGCTCAGGGAAATGCAATGACTTGCCCAATGTCACAGGTCTGGTTAGTGCAGAGCTAGGTCTGAAGACCTGGTCCAAACACTGCTTAGTTTGCATTTCATTCTGTCTCCTGCATTAGACTCCTCATTTATTTTATTACTGATGATGCTCCTGGCAGGGAGACAGTCCTCAATATCTAGCTTTGCCCTAAGCCTTACATTTTCCAATAGGGAAAGGTAGAAAAAGCGAAGGATCCCACACAAAAATTTCCACTTACCAACTTTTCTGACAGGGGGCAAAGGAAGGTAGTGTCTGTAAATCAGCATTGTAAAATCTCTTAGACTGCTGATATTTGACTGTTCTTTTGTTAAATTTTTTAGGTTTCTTTATTTTTGACAGAGAGAGAAAAAGAGAGAGAGCACAGACAGGGAAGGGGCAGAGGGAGAGGGAGACACAGAGTCCGAAGCAGGCTCCAGACTGAGCTGTCAGCACAGAGCCTGATGCAGGGCTTGAACTCACAAACTGTGAGATCATGACCTGAGCCAAAGTCAGTAGTTTAACCCACTGAGCCACCCAGGTGCCCCTGACTGCTTCTCGAAATAAAGCAAGCTCTGTGTCTTGTCCCTGATTTCAATGCAACAGAGTTTAATGTTTTTTATTTTATTTTTGAGAGATAGAATGAGCAGAGAAGGGACAGAAAGAGAGGGAGAGAGAATCCCAAGCAAGCTCTATGCTGTCAGCACAGAACCCCGCCCCCCCCCAACATGGGGCTCGATCTCATCAACAGTGACATCATGACCGGAACTGAAATCAAGAGTCAGACCCTTAACTGACTGAGCCACCCAGGTAGCCCAATGCAACAGACTTTAATACAAAAGAACAGTAGGGACTTTGGGAAAACTGGCCCACGAAACATCACTGGGAATTCTGAGTTTAAGAAAAACATAGTCAAGATTTATTTCTTAACATTCAGTGTAATAAAAAGTTTAATTTGTTCTAAAGCAAGTGTTAGGATTAGTTTAGCCAAAGAATTTAAAGGTAAAATTTTAAAAATACAAATGTGTTTAAAGCAATATACTTGGTAAAACAAAACTACTGTAGTAAAAAAACCATTTTAAGTGCTTTTATTTCCTTTATGTACCGTGTTAGATACTGAGTTGAATCAGAATGTGCATTTGAATCAGGGGAATGTATTTATTTACTGAATTTATATTATCAATAAATTCAAGGAGAAGCAATTGCACTAATTGGATTTTAACACACTGAAATTTCTTGCATGAAGGTTTAATACATATTTGACGACCCCATCTGTCCTACACCTAAACAAATTTAGATGAAACATGTTTATTGAGAAATTATTTTCCATCAAGGAATCAGTCAACATGATGTGACTAACCAAAAGGGTCATAATTGTAAAAAAAAATTATTGTATTTCCAGACAGCTCAAATGATATTTCCACATATTTTTCACAATTACCAAGAGGATTTAGTTCTTTATAGCAAACATATCCTCAGATCATTTTAAAAAGAAGAAAAAAAAAAGGAAAGAAGACAGGAATTAAAGTAGTACAATTACAGACCAGAGTTACTGAACTCCCCTGACATTGTATATACCTCGCTATCATCAGAATTATATCACTTTGTAAAATTGTATTTCTTTTTTTTCCCCACTAAATGTTAAGCTTGAATAAAAGGGACTCTCTTGATATTCTTCACATCTCTAGGTTAAGCACAAACAAGCCACAATTAAGAAGTTAATATATTTGTGGGGTGCCTGGGTGGCTCACTTGGTGAAGCATCTGACTGTTGATTTCAGCTCAGGTCATGATCTCACCGTTTCGTGAGTTTGAGTCCGGCATCGGGATCTACACAGAGAGTGTGGAGCCTGATTGGGATTCTCTCTCTCCGTCTCTCTCTGCCCCTCCCCAGCTCGTGTTCTGTCCCTCTCAAAATAAGTTTTACAAATTCAAAAAAGAAGTTAATATATTTGTGCTGAATTAACTGATTGATTAATACATGGATGGATGGAGAATCATGGTTGGTGAGGAATCAAGATAAGTTTAGACAGTAAGGATAACAGTAGCATGTCAGGTGAGATGAGGATCCATGGGCAAGCTGCTAATGGAACTGGCTTCTTTCAAGGCAGCATCGACATTGAGGGAAAAGGAACCACTCAATTCCGCACCTGTTTGTTGTGGGTTAGGAGTAAGAACGTGATCCAGGCAGCATCGCAGGAGGAATTTCATTTCCTAGCAGCCGTAACAGAAGTGAACATCCCACTACTTCGATACAGCATATGATTATTCTTACTATTTCAATCGTAACTCTCCCCCAACTCTAATCCTGAATAATTTGATGTGTCTTATAAACACTTCTCAGGCATATTTACATCATCATCATAGACATTCCTCTGAGTCAAGGAGATGCAGGACGTAGTTTTGCCCTCCTGGGACAAACAATTTAATCCAGGTGGAAACCTGTAAAATACTCTTCAAAAGGATCACAAGGCAAATAAGATGTGATGAAAGGGGCTGAGTGGGTACCCAGGCAGGAAGCTTCTCCTGAGTCGGCCTTGCTGGTAGCAAAGGTAAGAGCCACAGGCTAAGTCCCAGACCCAACAACTTCCACTTGGGAGGGTGTCAAGATCAGCAGAGGAGGTGTCAACACACTTAGTTTCCAGTCTGGGCTCTGCCACTTAGAACAATTCATTTAACTCTTTGAACTTGAATTTCCCATCTATCAAGGTCTTTGATGCTTCCTTCTTTCTTTCTGCTGTCTAACAAAAAACCATTTGTTGAGCTCCTATTAGGTATTAATCACTGCGGCACTCCTCTGCCCTAAAATAGATGTGCTAATGCTAATGCCTCTTTGAAGATCAAAGAGACGAGATGTGCAGGAACCTTGTAAATAGCACAGTGTTATATAAAAGGAAAAAGCCTTATCTCTGACCCCTCCCATGTTCCCTATCAGCTTTAACACCCTGGGTTCCACATTCTATCTTGTTTCCCTCCCTTCCCTACCAAAATGATGATTGCATTGATGAGGCACACTCTGGAGAGAAACTTGTTATGATTTTGATCACTTTCTATAGCTGTCATTTTTACTAGGCTATTCAAAGAAAACTATACACCTTAGAGTGCCCCTACTTTAAATGTGAGCACGCACACAAATACACACTCATGCACACCATATACAGAATCACAAAATACAACAATGTGCTTTTTTTTTTTAAGAAAAGAAAGATAAGAAAAGAAGCACCCTGTGCCTAATTCCCAGCAAGACTAGATTAGATCTGTGTGAACAATCATCTGGAAAGTAACTAAAAGCAACAATAACAACTAACACTTACTGAGTCCTTACTATAGGGCAGGTACTGGCTAACTGGATGTAACCTTTTATAATAGGCGCTATTACCCTCATTCCGTAGATGATGGAACTGAAATGGAACGAGGTTAAATATTTATGCATTTATTAGTTTATGAGTGAGAGGAAGCATTTAAACCCATGCTAGTCTGCCCCCAAAGCCTGTGCTCTCAATCATTCATGTTGCTGCAGAAGATGCCTCTGGGTGGCCACAATGTCACGAAACCCACCTGCTAAACGAAATGCTAAGCACGACTTCATAAGGTTGTCATTTGGGCCCACAATGAATGTGTACCATTCACTCTAATTCTGTGGGCAGGTTTGAGAGGCAACAAATTTAAAATGAACATGATTAGAATTAGGCACACTGATAGCCTTACTGAGAAAAGGAAAAACATATTTTCAATATATATGTAATATATATGTAATATACTATATGTATATATGTAATATACATGTAATAAATATACAGAGAGAGCACATGCAAGGACTCAAAACTCAGCAGAGCAGAAGACCGGAAAACTTTACTGTAGGGCCCGAGACCAGATCCACCTCAAAATATCTCAAAGGCTTCATATGCAGGAAGGAGTCATTAGGTTAATACCCAAATAAAACCAAATCAATTTAAGAGAATACAATATACAAGGATTACGGAAATCATGGAAATTAGGAAAGATGTTCCTTTCCTGAAAGAATTCAAACCTATAGAAGATGCTTCAGTTATTCAAACAACTAAGTTTTTTTGCAGGATATTTTAGCCCTAGATATTGCCAGGTTTCCATCCAGATGAGGACTTCATATTATACTATTTACCTTATCATTTTATTATATTTATTTTTATATTTTTATCTATACACATGTTTGTATTGATTGTGTTATGAATACATTGTATTAATATTGTTAATAATCTACCGTTCGATTGGACTATGTGTAGGTCAGATGAATCATTTCCTTGGAATATATGAGTTTAAAGCAACCCAGGTTTCATCCACCTAGAGTTCTTTTTTCCATATTAACACACAGCTTAAAAAGACTCCCTGCAGCTTTCTGTCTTTCCTTGCTAATCTATGTGTCCTCCTTCAACACCCTACCAGGATATTCTGAGATGCTAGCCTACCTGAGTCTGAGACCCCGAAGGCACTAAGCCCCAGTCAATTCCTAGCTAGGAAGCTATGATGTCTCTAATAGCCTTGCTTGTTCATGCTCAGTAAAGTCCTATCTTTTAGAGGAAGGACTCAGATGGAGCAACATAACTTCACAGGATTAGGAAGCAGTGGAAGACAGGTGAAACCAATACTGGTACATTTCCTTACTTGACATCCCTGTGAGTTCATTACTGCTATCAACAAAGGTTCAGATTTGAATTGTTCCCAATATCTATTGTTCTGGTCTCCATTAAAGAGGGAAGCCAAACAGGGACAGGAGACCCCCGGGGTGGAGACCGGGAGGGAGAAGACTCTTCTAGGGAAGAGCAGGCACAGAGTGGGTTGCCGCTGTCAGAGGTGGCCGGTAGGGATGCTGGCAGCTCATTATCATTTGCTCTCAGCCTAAACACGGCAGCAGAGCCCCATCAGTGCTAAGAGCACTTGAGAGGATGATGCCAAGGAAGGCACGGTGGTAACGAAACATCCGCACTGGTGTTTGACTGAATATCTGCACCTCCACCTCCAGGAGAGCAAAAGACACGAGGTTCTCTAGGGCAGGGGCCATGTTGGAGTCACCGATGTCGTTTCACAATCTTGCCAGGAAACGTGACACGGAACAGGTGCTCATAAAACATTTGTGGCAAGCAGGAATCAGTGGAAAGGTACCAGCCCTATCCATTCTATCAAACCTAGGAAGATTCCACAAGCTTCCTCTGGCTCCTCAAACATACTCAGGCAGTTGTAAGTACATTTGATTTCAAGGACAAAGTTGCTGTCTATTTTTAATAAAGAAGCAGCTTGAGTGAATCCCTTGTCTATTTTCTTACTCTCTTATTGCCTTTTGTTTGCTTGAGCAAGAATCTGGACTAATTTCAGGCTTCACTTCATTTTAGTAATAACTGAAATCTAATCAGGGCTGCATATTCGTTGCCTGTGTCTCTGTCCCTCTGCCTGCCCCCTCTTCCCTCCTCCCTTTCTCTGCCTATCCCTCCCTTTTGTACACTGGGAGCCTCCCCTCTCTCTCTCTCTCCCTCTCTCTTTCCCACTATCCAACGTCCTCCTCTTCCCTCTGACCCTAGGTACCTCTCTGCCTCTCTCTCTTTCCTTCTCTCTCCCTCTCCTTCCCCTCCTTCCACTCTATCTCCCTGCTTCCTTCCCTTGCTCTGTTTCTGCCTCTATCACAACCACCATTCTGTCTCCCACTGCCCTCCCTCCCTACCTCCCTCTGACACCTCCCCCTTGCCCCATTTTTGGTCCCCAATCTGCCCCCTCTGCCTCCTCTCTCTCTCCCTCTTTCAGCTGATAGGTAGAACTCACAGAGATACACACATTGAACTAAATAGCTCATTTAAAAAACTGTGTCAAGTTAATATTATAACATTTAGTGTGTGAGAATGAAAGCTGTCCTCTGGGAATTGTTTTTGTTTTATCATGCCCTAAAATTTAATCTCTCTATAAACAGGACTTAATTTCACTTTCCCACCTTTATCTCTGTAAATAATGTGTGTGTGTGCGTGCGTGTGTGTGTGTGTGTGTGTGCGTGCATGCGCCAGAGAAAAGTTCTCTGTTGAGAGGGAACATTTGGAGGCTTCTGTTAAAGGTTATAATCAATTACATTTATAAACATATTGACAACAAGCATCCTCTGGTCCTGCCTCTCTGTTGTCATTAATTCACACCGTCTTGTAATTATTATAGAGAGGAAAAAAAAGACCAAGAAACTACTATTTTAAGTATAGAGAAAAGCTACATTCATTGTTCAGCCATATAAGGAAGTTAAACAGTAGAGGGCCAGGGCAGACAATGACAGAAAGCTACTAATAAAGACGTTTCGTTTTTATTTAGGAACGAAGGAAAAATAAGAGAGACAGAAGACTAGATAGTCATTGAACAGGTCAGGTACCTGGAGGGCTTATAACATCAGCGTTTTTCTTGCTTTTCAGACTCCGTCTGATCACGGATCTTTTAGGTTAATGGAGAGTGGGGGTGGGGTGGCAGTGTGGTTAATGCATGTTCAAGAATTCCAGAAAGATAAATGACTACTGTGTTTTGTCCATTCTGAGCTGCATTGAAGGGACGTTGTAGTCAGGGTCAAGGCACGACAAGCCCCCTGCGTGTCCATTCTCGCCTATGAAAGCCATTCAAGAGGAGAACAGTCCCTGAGGCAGCAGCACAGATTTTGCCCTCAGGCAGTCCTACCGGTAAATTCTGGATCCAGCCTTCTTAGCTGTGTGACCCTGAGAAAGTGAGTACTCTCTAAGCCTCAATTTCTCCACCTGTAAAATGAGTATAGAAGCATCTAGCTGATGCAGGCGCTGTGAAGATTAAATCCAAAGCACATCGTAAGAAACACAGCGCAAAATCTGGTTCTCAGCACATCTTATAACACTACCATCACCACCAAAATCACCGCTGCAACTGCCACCATCCCCATCATCCCCACCTCTACCTACATCATCCTTTCTTTCCAGCGAGATGAGCAGATGAGCGTAAGCAACTTCCTGAGAATCACAAAGCTTGTAGGGGACCAAGGTAAAGCTCAAACTTGGGTCTGGAATCTCAGTTGAGGACTCGTCCCAAGTCCATCTTTATCTCAGGAAGTCTAATGTGGAAAAGTGGAGTGCTCTTGGTGTCAAGGGTCATCACAGGGCTTCAAGAGTACCCAGAACTCCAGATATCTCATGCCTAAGCCTACCGGAAATAAAATATCCTAGGCTGCTTCCTTAATATCTGAATCACCAGGTGTAGGAAATTTCCCTGGTTGCTCTGTTATCGTGAGCACCAGCCTGAAAGGCCAGGGACCAAAGTTCTGCGTTTGGCTCTGCTTTTGCCCCCTGCCTCGGTATCTTCAAGTGTCACCAAAGAACACAATGTCTATTTCCCTATCTGACCCCGTGGAGACATTGCAAGAGGGAAAGAAAATGTCATCTAGAGCCCAAATCCTCAGGAGAAAGGCAGGAAATGAAAAGGCATTGTTTATTTCGCCTGGCTCTGCAGTGAGACAGCTGTATGGGCCTGTGAATAAAAAAAAAAAAAAAAAATGAGCCCTGGCTGGCTCAACCTTTGGCAAATAGATGGGTATTACGTGGGCAGGAGGCTGAGCCAGGAGAGGAAGCAAAGGAGGAGATTTCCTTTAATTCTGCCCATATTGTTGACTGCTTGTTTTCCCTCCCAGGACCTGCTGGACTTCCCCGCTGCCAGAGCACAAAGTACAAGGCAGTGTGGGAAGCCAGCAGCTAAAGCACCAGCTGCCGCAGCTGCTTGCCTGCTCCGTCAACACCTTCCACAGGGCTCCCCTCAGCGGGCTCACCCTGAGCAGCTACAAAGATCATTGCTAGTGCCACTGACTCACCTTACATTTGGCTGTCCTCTCTTCCCCTCCTGCCACCTGGCCCAAAGCGACTTCTATTCTATCCTTGCAAGGATAACACTTAAGACTTGCATGGCCTGTACAACGTAATAGGGGCCTAACAGCTTTTGCATCCCCAAGACTGCAGGTCCAGTGAGCAGGTATCAGTATCCATGACCGAACATGAAGGAGACATTTTATGGGAACACCTCTATGGTTCTCAAGATACTGCAACCCATAGGCAAGTGTCTACACCTCAGCAAACAAGGACAGAGCAATGTAACAACAAATAACCCCATTATAGGCGTTATACCCTCAAGGTTGCTCCATTCAAAAGAATTAAGCTTACTGAAGTCTCTTTCCCTGGGTCACCAGTGTCCTCAGGAAGGAAGGAAGGAAGGAAGGAAGGAAGGAAGGAAGGAAAAGAAAAAGAAAGAAAGAAAGAAAGAAAGAAAGAAAGAAAGAAAGAAAGAAAGTCTCTTCCCATTTCACAATGTGGTATAAAATCTTCTCAGGTTTTACCAAGATGGTGGCTATACGCTGCTAATTCTGAAAAAATGCGGCTAGAGTGGGAGGCACATGGGTTAAGGGCTGCTCAAGGAGGTAGAGGATTAAAATAAGTCAAAACCATTCATAGACATCAAGGACTAATTCACAAAGTGCAAGATAAAATACTGACAACATTTTGCTAGAAATCTTGTTCATTTTCCTTAGAAATACAAGAGGCAATGCAGTACGGGGCGGGGCGGCGGGGGGGGGGGGGGCAAGCACATAAGCTTTTTTTTTTTAAACAGAGCAGTTCTTTTATTTATATTTTTTAACTTAATTTTTTATTTTATTGTACTGAAAAAATCTTGAGATCTACTCTCTTAACAGATTTTAAGTGCACGATACAATATTGTTAACTATAGGCACACTGTTTTATGGTAGTTCTCTAGAAGGTATTCATGCTGCATGATTGAAACTTTATACCTATTGATTAGCAGCTCCCCTCTCCCCCCCCACCCCTTGCCCCTGGCAACCACAACTGTGCTATTTCCAGGACTGACAATTTTAGATATTTCAAATAAGTAGAATCATGAGGTCTTTGTTCTTCTGTGACTGGCTTAAAGGGGTATATGCTCAGATTAATTTAAATAACTTCATAATGATTTTAAATCCCATTAAAGAAAATAAATGTCCACTGAGGTTTTCATTCAGTTTGATACCCATGCTGCCTGTTTAGTGAAATTTTCCATACTTTCAGATTTACCAAGATACTACTCCATCTTAAAAAAACACATTTTTCTCTCCAGTTATGCTTTCTGGTCCTTCAAAAGCAAATGCAAATATTTTGTCCAAAATTAAGACTTCTCCTACAGCTTACACCATGCCTTCATAGTGATGTCTGACTTATCAAAACATGAGTTATCTCATTATCTCCCATTTTAGAGTATCAGGAGTGTATTTCTTCTGTTTCCTTCATAGTAACTCACCCAGTGCTGGGCACAAATCAGTAGCTTATTATGCATGTACAGATTGATTGATATATAAATTCTTTTCTAGCCTTAACCAAGTGAAGCAATCGTCCCCCTGTGGCATGGCCTTGAATGATGATTCAGAAACGAGTCCGTACTTTAAACACTTCAGTGTGTCTGAACTATGAAATTTCCTCATTTGGTAAGATAAAATTTATTTACATAACTATATTATAACCCTAAACTCTAATTAGTAGCGGGAAAATGAGATGACAACAGTAAACATGGAAATCTGGTAAACAACCCTGCTTCACATATCAATTTAGGCTCCTGGCAATAGCGAATGGGAAGTCAAAAACTTTTTTGGCGCTTACCCTGTCTTATATTTGTAATAGTTGTGCATACATGAAAATATGCATTTGTAAAAGCACTTCTTGTAGCTTTAATTTAGATTTGCAGATGATACTATATGTGGTGTGGATCTAAGAAGAGATAAATATTCCAGTCTGAAAAGATAATCCACCAAAGCAGAAATCCATTAAAATCCTTAAATTATTCCATCTAAATTTCTTTTTTTAGTATATTACCTTGGAAAATTTTACGTCAACATAAAATACCACGCTTCTATCATTTTCATAGGTTAAATGTAGCAAATAAAATTCTTCCTCCATAAAGTAAATCTTGAGTATGTTGGATTCAAATATATGCCAATGGCCTTTCTTGCCTAACATTATTTTCTATAGTATTTTTCATCATTTCTGATTCCCCCAAACACACATAATTATTCTTCCGTTCTGACCACTTCAGGCTTTCTTACCATTTTTGCCTCATCTCTTTTTTTACAGCTGGCTGTTTTCTTGTATTACATATTTGTTCTACTCTCAAAATTGAATTGCCATCTCATAGAGCTAGGTCTTTACTCCCCGGAATTCTATAGAGCAAGAGAAGAACACTGGTGATCTAAGTAGCAAAAACAAAGCATTTACTTTCCCTGGAATATAATAAGAAGAATGCCACAGACCCTGTATAATAACAAAATTTCATTTCTATTTCTTTTTCCAAAAACAGGAATATAAATATTTAGTGCCAAAAAAGCTATATTTGTTGAGATGTCTTGCATATTGTATTTCCTAAAGCGAATGGAGTTACAATCACACTTGAAAATGTACTAGTTGTTAAAACAAAATTAAATTTGGACAGACCCATTGTTTAATAAATTATGCTGTGGCTAGGAACGCCCAGTAAACTGATTTGCTAAGCAATATGTTACACAAAATCTCCAACCTACATACCTTGTCCTTCAACTCTGCATCTTAAATATATAATAGTAAATGCTCATGATCTTTGAGTCATTCTCCAAAAATATTATTGGGTTACGACTAAGTCATTGAACTTGATTTGTATCTACGTTAGTTAATTAACCTTAACATTTTACAGAACAGTCAAGCTAATGTTGGACTTTGGAAGACCAAACAACATTTTGTAATAAGTATTACCATTAAACTAGCATCATTAAAAAACGGCCATTAGCAGCACTTCAAATTTGTGGATATCACCTACCAAACCACAAATCAAATTAGCATGTTCTTCATTCTTTATTAGCTGTTGACATTAGACAGAATTCCCTGTTAAAAGTCAAGATTAGCTGGCATGGGTTTAGTATTTGTCATTGATCGAGTTTATACAAAAGCACGTGCTAAATGTTAATTATATCTATTAATGGGTCTTTGCATTGTAATTGTAAAATGTCTTGTCGAGAATACATTTTATTTAAGACTACAAGCACCACTCATCACTTATCAGTATCTTTGTCAGATACATATTTTGATCTTAAGCAAGGTCAAATTGAAATAATTCAACTCATTTATATAAACATGTGAATGAATAGGTACAGATATGCTTATATCAATTTAAATGACTTCTACAAAAATAAGGTCAAAGATTAGGAATCTACCTTGATCTTGAAACCAAAGAATCAATAAAGTTGACTGCCTTTTGATCTTCATCCTTGATCACATTGGATCCAAGGCAGAAATGGTTACCTTGGTTAATGGCTTCTTAAAATAGGTAAGTTTGTTTTTTGTTTTGTTTTTGTTTTTGTTTTTGTTTTAAGGCAAGGAAGATTTTATTTAAGACTACTGCAAAAGAGAAGAGAGATTAAACTCAATTCTATAGAAACAAAAGGTTGGAGAATTTTCAGTGCTGAGTGAAATCACAAAAAAGTATTAAAGGACAGGAAGGGAATATAATCCAGGCTTTTCCAAGAATCTCTTTATGGTGTTCTGGAAAGAATCATAAATTCTGACTTCATGCACAGCATTAAACAAAGACAAAGATTTTTTAAGTGGTTAATAAAGTTCAGTGGAATCAACAGTCCTACCTATACATCGCAGGTTTCTAAGAAAGTCACCTCTCAAGATTAACTGTATAATTGGATGAGTTATCAATACATTCTTTAAGAGAAACTGGGTTGAGTCCATATCGTTCACCTTCACTGCCTGATGATAAGCTCTGTGGCTTGGATCTGATAGTGTGGATCTGGCATTAGGAACAACACCTGCGTGGCTCAGTCGGTTAAGTGTCTGACTCCTGATATTGTTTCAGGTCATGACCTTGTAGTCATGTGATCGAGCCTTGCATCTGGCTCATGCTGAGCACGGAGACTGCTTAGGATTCTCTCTTACCCTCTGCCCCTTCCCTGATTGTTCATTCGTTCCCTCTCTCTCTCTCAAAATAAATAAATAAAATAAAATAAAATAAAAAAAAAGAAACAACTTCCAGAGGAAAAAATGATCCACTTAAAAAAAAAAAGAAGGGATCGTTGATAATATTATGTTTTTCTAGAAACATTTGTTGAAATCCTTGGTGCCTAGCTGAAGGCTAAGCCCCAGTCACCTAAACAAATTTATTTGAGCAAGAGATATATTAAAAGCATCTACAAAGCTTGTCAGCAATAACTCCATAATGTCAGGATGAAGACTCTTTAAAATTAAAATTCTAGAAAAAAGAAAAAAAAATTGAGGACCATAATTTTATTCTACTGATAAATAAAATGTTTGCCATTTCTAAAATTTCGTATTTCAACTTAGTGACTAAAATATAGTAAGAGTTTTATTAAACTAGGAACTAGTGATCGATCTAGAATACTCCAAAGAATACATACACAGAGGTAGTATGCCAATAATTCTACCCGTTCTTACCAATTTTCACAAGATATCTAAATTTCTAAAGCTGGAATTTGGCAATATTCCTTCCTTAGCAAGAATTAAATCAATTTAACAGCATAGGGCAAATGTTTTAAATGGAGCTTGGCAGAATAAGCTATTCCATCAAATCAATGTCAGTTGTTTTTTGTTTATTTGTTTGTTTGTTTTCCCTTCTTCTTCCTCTTCTACACTGTGCCCAAAAGAAGGTTTATGGTTTGGTAAAAGTCCTGAACGGCAGAATAGAGAAGGAAAGACCGCCTCTCAAATAAAGAAGTACAGATCCATTATTAACAAAGTCAAGACATTTCCAGGAGAAAACATCCTAAGTAAAATGAATAAACAAAACAAAACAAAACAAAACACCCATTTGGTCATATTTAAGGGCTACCTTGTGAGTTCACTTAATAATATTCAATATTACTTTAGTGACATGTAATATACTTTTATATAGATCACAAGTGCTATCTAATACAAGAGGGTTCAATAACTGAAATGATTAAAAAATATAATGAGAAAAAATTCCTACCAAAGGAATAAAGTTTATGAGCTAATGTGGGCAGGATCACATTCAATGCAAGGCCTCTGGGAAAATCCTTCCTTAAGTATGCAAGATATTCATTTGCTTCTATATTACTATCTTTCAGTAAAATACATGTCCCAACAAAACACATCCCAATAAGGGGAGTATTAGCAATATGAGAACCAACGTAAAATAAATATTCATCCGAAGTTACCCCCCCACACACACGCATCTGAAGATGGATATCATAAGCTCTGCTTTGCTTGATTCCATCATGATACCACACTCGGTAACTGTCCATCTTTATAATATAACATCAAAGAGGTGTAAAGACATCGGAAGCCATCTTCAGGAATATCTGTTCCCTCTGCCCATCTTCCCCTGCCCCCTCACCCTCACTCTACACTTTTAGCAGGAGAATGTAGTTTTGGAGAGAACATACTTGGCATTTGACATATCACATAACATTTACACAAGAGTTAACCATTTTTAGAACAAACTGTATTACATATTTTTTCCTGGAAATTCAACCAACATAATCATTCATGTTAATACCCTTTGTTGTCCTGCAGATATTATAGTTTCCTCCCTTCCCTCCTTCCTTCCTTCCTTCCTTCCTTCCTTCCTTCCTTCCTTCCAGTTTGGACATTGCTCATTGACTCAAACTTTCTGCTTTGCATTTGGTGAGTGCAATGCCCCCTCCTAGGTAAGGAAGGAGAAATAGCTCTAAATAGCAGCTGTCAATGGAAGAATCATCGCACAACCAGGCACTCGGTGTGACAACATTGGCAAGTGTCACTGTAAAGTGTCAATAGGAAGAGTAAATTGCTCCCAATCCTTTTCCCTAACCTGTTCCTTGTCAAAGAGGATGCTTGAACAGAACCTTATTCTCTCTCCGTCACTATTATCAGTAGGGTAAAAGGGTTCACTTAATCATGGAAAGTAAAATCAGACTAGAACTAAATAAGAGCTATATGACTTTTCCCACGTTGGCATAAAACTAAAAAAAGCAGAATTGGTCATGAAGTCATAATTAAGCATTAGCATGGAAGCAGAAACATTATCTTATATTGTCACAAAAACACAGTATCAGATACAAGCAGCAAAAAAAATGTTCCAGTCAAGCCCTGGTAGCCAGGAAATTCTTTTCAAAGGTGTTTCCTTTTTGGGCTTTCCCAATTTGTACTCAGTACAGGGACCTAACGTGAGGGTTTAAATATTCACTTTCAACAAATAAGTAAGTAAATAAATATCTCCTTTTTTTTGTATGTATATCATGTGACTGAAAACAGAATGCACATTTTCAACCCATCGTAAGTAGTGATAAACTGTGTCACAAAACTCATTCTATCATAACCTCTATAATGTATGCAAAATTATAATATGTAATATGTAATAAATTATAATGTATGTATAATTAAAGTATGCAAAAGTACAAAAAAAATAAAACCAAATCAAGATCTCTATATAGACCATATTGATAAGTGGCACATGAGGGAGCACTGGTATTTTTTAAGGGGCCTTTACAGTAAATATTCCATTCCTTGTATGCCTTTTCATTAAAAAAAAAAAAATGCATATGCTCTCCCATTCACAAATGCACTCAACCCCACACAGATGTATAAAAAAAAGAACTTACACAATTTCGTCGTTCTGGAACTCGAGCTCTCCGCAAGTGTCCTCAAAGTCCTCCCCACCACCTCTGGCAGTCCCTTCGATGGTTTTATAGGGAACGATAACATTTCCTCGAGCTCCAGATGTTCTCAATACCTTCACCTCCATAATGCCAATGCTCTCGCTCACATGAGTCACAGGTTCCTCAAAAGTAAAGATGCCAGCGTGGTCATCATCGAAGATAGTCACAGTGGCAGTGGAGGGAGAGCCGAGGCAAGCGAGTGTAGAAACATGATTGGCTTCCAGGATGCCGTCTTCTGAGGCTTCGGAAGATACCTTAACGTTGCTCAGATGCACAAGGAAATTCTCATCCTCCTCAAAGATATCGTCATCAATGATGCCAACTCTGATCTCCTTCTGGGTCTCACCAGGCTTAAAGACCACAGTTCCTTCGGTAAATTCGTAATCAGACCCAGCATTGGCTGTGCCATCTTCTGTTCTGAAGTCAACAAACACAGTGTTGGTCAAATCACCACCTCTGCGGAGAATGGTCAGGGCTACAGTACCACAGTTCTCCAGACACTGGTATGTCCCTTGTTCAAAGAAGATCTTACTAACAGGGTCATTTTCAGCCACTTCAGTGTTGACCTCATGCATGCTGACTGCCTTCCTTGCCTGGTCAGCTGCATGCCTCTTTAAAATGTTGCCAGCTCCAGTCATGAGGCGAGTAGCTTGGATGCGGTAAAATGCTCGACTTTTTTGCTGCTGACTTAGGACTTGGTAGTTAGCTAATTCTATTAATTGCTCTATTTCTTTCTCCGGATGTTTCTGCTTGAGCTCCTTCAGAATCCTAGCCATTTCTCGCCTGGCCTCTTCATCATCTTGGTCCCTCTCGTCAACCTCCAGAACCAGGGCACCATCTAAGAAATTGTCAACGTGGGAATTGACCACTTTCCCATCCATTTCAATTTCAGTCTTGGAAGATGGCCTGTCTCCTTCATGTTCAATAATCATTCCCCTCTGCTTGCCAGCCCGATACCTCTTGTAGACATACTTGTAAAACAGAAGCCTCCTATCTGCTACCCAAGCGAACACAACACAGATGGGAAAGAAGAAGAAAGTAAGCAAACCTTCCCACACCTCCACGACCCCAGGAGAGATGACAGACAAAATAATGTAAAGCCAAGTATAGGCAAAGATGCTCCAGGCTGCTGTCACAAAGAACACACGCAAATGCTTAATCTTCCTCGTCTCTCCATCTGGGACCACGTAAACACAAAGCGCGATAATGATGAACATATTGAACGCAGCACTTCCCACGATGGTGCTGGGACCTAGGTCTCCCGCAGTGAAGTTGTGGCCACACACTTCAATTACCGAAAGGAGAATCTCTGGAGCAGAAGATCCCAGGGCCATCAAGGTCAGGTTCGAAACGGTCTCATTCCAGATCCTCACAGTGGTCTTGGTGGTCTCTCCATTGGGTTTCTTTATGGTTATTTCTTTTTCTTGAGACGTGATGACTTCTATAGAGGACATGAACCGGTCGGCAATGATAGAGACTCCGAGAAACATGTAGACCATGGCCACGAAATACACGGTAGCTCTAGCAATTTTGTCTCCAAAGGAAGGGTCTTGGGGCTCCCAAATGGGTAAAATCACCCCCTTCTTACAGTAATATGAGCCGGTACACTCGCCAGTTTCATTGCCTTCTCCTTCCATTTCTGTGTCAGCACTTATAAGGTCCACATGGGAAAATAAGAGTGCCACGAAGGCTAACAGATGAAATCCCACTGAAAATGTAGGTGAGAGTCTTAATCGCAGCATGTTGTACAATGGTAGGCTTCCAACTGTCCCAACCTACCAGTAAAAATAAGATGGAGGGAGGGTAGGGGGAAAAAAAAAAATCACACCATCAGAGCCAGATCCAAAGCATGACTAATTACTTACTTTTATTACTTTTACCAATGATTTGTTTATTTTTGGCTACCATAACATCTATGGTGAATCATTATTCTAAGTATCCATCATTGATTAAGCAACCCTTTGTAAAACTCACAACTCACTCTCTCTGCTTTTCTACATGAAGCCTCCATTCCCGGAGCAATGTATACAATTGACTTCCTGGAAGTGAAAAGTTGAATTATAGGTTTGCCTTGTTGAATACATAGTTAGGCATACTAGCAGCCAATAAGGGGCGGGGGCGGGGGAAGACTTCTGAAGCACTGAATAATTTTCTCCTTGTTGCTAATGCAGGTTTTCTTTTAAATTTTGGTTACTATAATCACCTTCCAGAAATGGTTTCATTGCCAAAATCACCTTATTAAGACTGCTGTTTTAATGTTCAGACTCTAAAAACTTTACCAACACAAGGCCTCTCAATGATCTTAAATTCTGGAGCACACCTTACACTGCATTTTATGAAATCATGTCCTATGGCTCCAAGCTTACTTGGAAACACAGGGGTATCTTCAAGGTTTCCCACAAAGTCAATGGTATTTGTACTTGAGAGGAAAAATATTCTGCTGTAATGCAGTATTTCTGCACATTAAGTATAGTTTTTAAAAACATATTTTGAGGAGAGTACATTTCCTCCTAATTTTCAGCAAGCCCAGTTCCCCGGATACGTTAGCAGTTGGGCATCTGGTTCTTGAAGCACAGCTCTTCGAATCTGGGTACAGATCTCGCTTTAGAATCTACAGGCTGTCCACAGCAGGAAAGGGAGATAACCAGGCCCGGGTCTAGTCGTGTGTTAAGGCTCTTGTCTGACAGGCTGTGAAATCAGCTTTCCCTAGCCATAAAATGTTCCTTCTCGGTGTTGATGTCATACTTTTCCATGGTCATTCGAAAACATATATTGGTTCTGCACAGGGTTCCAGTGACCAAAAAATCCAAGAGCAATAATTCCATCTAAATTAGCTCGTGTGGCAGAACAACAGTGACCACAAAGTATATACATGATGAAGGGCTGTAAGTAATTAGGGATCTAGCAGCAGAGTCACTGAGCCACATAAAGCTTGGTAAACAAAGCAAAGTTGTGGGCTGGAAAACCATGGCACTAACCTCACCCACCAGCTCAGGCAAAACTCCACTTGGACCATACATCACCTCTGCCTCTAAGGCTTGGTTAGGTGCTGACATAGAGGAAGGTCTGGTCCAAGTCAGGGTAACTCTGGTCTGGAAGGCCAGTTATGACATCAGATACAGTGTTGGTAAGAAGGGGTCCTGAGTCAGAACATCACCTTGTGGCCTGATAAAAACTTAAAAGTGGAGGTAGACTGGAGCTTTTCAGAGCCTGGGGCAGTCTAAGAGCCTCCCACACATTCATCTACATTCTCTGGCCCATGTTTGCTACTGATGGCATATAGTGGAAATTCACCATGGCCCAGGAGAAACCCCCTGGCCCGGCACATTCTGGCAGACCCTCAGAGAGCCCACCGTTGCCAAAAAGCCCCTTTTAGCTCATCGCTATTGGGAGATAAGCTTTGACATTTTCCCCACACTAAAGACACAGCAGAGGGTCGTGGTAGCAGAATTACATTCTACATAAAAGGCTGAAAAAAGAGAAAAAAGCATATTTTCAAAATATGCAAGATTCATGGTCCGTGATTCTACTTGTTCGGTCATTATAGGGCTTGGGTAGGTTGTGGGATCGCCACTTAAAACAGGGAGACATTGAAGCAACCTGCAAGAGTAGTGGGAGACCTAGTTTAAATTCCCTTATGCAGCCATTTATTCCACAAATATTTATGAGTGCCACCTACTACATGTTTTAGAATGACCTGCGGGGCTCTCTCCTAGGTCCTAAGAATTCATCAATGAATTAAAAGCAAAAAAAATACAAAGTCTCTGTCCTTGAAGACCTTATGTTCTATCAGGGAGGAAACAAATAAATAAATGTCAGATGCGAAAAAGTGCTGGAGAGGTGGGGGCAGAAAACAATATAAGTAGGAGAGGGAGTCCATGTGTGTGAGAGCATGTGTGAGTGTATATGTGAGTGTGTGTACATAGCATACATGATTTTATATTGGATCGTTAAGAAAGGCATCCCTGATGAGATAACATTGGAGCTAAGTCCTGAAGGAACTAAGGGACCCAGCCCTGTGGATATCTACAGGAGGAGAATTCCAAGTGCCAAGACCCTGTTGGGACTTTTCTTTGCGTAATCTAGGAGCCATAGAGGAACCAGTGTGACAAGAGGGCATGAGCAAGGGGAACAGGGCTCAGAAGCTGGGGACATAGTGGGAATGGAATGGATCAGGAAAGGAATGGAGTCCACCTTAAAGCACCGGCTTTGATCGTGAAAGAGATGGAAATCATGGGGAGGTTCTGATCAGAAGCGTGAGATCAGCTGATTTTCCTGTTACAAAGATCTTTCTGCTTGTTCCCTGAAGAATACAGTTACAGGGACAGGCAAGAAACAAGGAGACCAGGTTTTGCCTTTTATTTAAAAATCTGGGGGCACTTGAGTGGCTCAGTTGGTTAAGCTCCTGACCCTTGGTTTTGGCTCAGGTCATGATCTCACAGTTCATGAGTTCCAGCCCCACATCTGGATCTGCACTGACAGATAGATAGATAGATAGATAGATAAATAAATAAAACTTAAAAAAAAAACACCCTGAATTATAAATGATCCCAATGCCTGGCAGGTATAAAAAAGGATACAATCAAGATTTCTAGTTTAAAACCTTTGGAAAATTTACAACTTAAAACGTCTTGGGAACCTGTGAAGATCAGAAAGGTTAAGTATTTGCTCACAGAGTGTAGTATGGAATGGAGAGAGGAAACCCAGAACAGAGATTCCAACCTGTGCCTGTCTCCAGGACTGATATAATTCACCATTTGCTTCAAATCCCTGCCAAATCTCATCATTCCATTTTCACATTTCAGCCAAAATGAGCTTTCTAAAGTACAGCTCTGACTCTCTCACTCCCCTTAAAACTCTTCTTTGGTTGCCTATTGCCCTGAAAACAAAACCCAATCCCCTCAACAAGCTGTTCAGACCTTTTAGGATCTAGCCTCTGAGTTCTAGAATATGGAAATTCTTTCCATCCCCTGACCATGACCATGCGTTCTTACCTCCAGCTCTTCGAAGACTGTGTGTTCTGTGCCCCCAACTATTTTCTTTCTTAGAAGTAAATGTCAAAACAGCACAACAGCAAATCATGGCCAATTGCCTGAGAGATTAACAGGAGGTTCTATTTACAAACACTACAACAGACTCTATGCTAAATTCTTTATATGTATTCTTATATCTAATACTTACAATAACCAGCATTGCTATTTTGTACAACTCTTAGTGTTGCCATTTACATTACAGTCCATGAGAATAGCATTGCCTGGAGTTATGTAATGCTCAGTGCCCTTACAATCACCCTATGCAGTAGATATTATTAGCCCACTTCGGAGACGGGCTTCACTGAGGCACAGACAGGTTAAGTACTTGGTGGAAGTCATAAAGATAGTAAACTCCCAAACGAAGATTCAAACCCTGGTCTGTCTCTGAGACTGGTATCATTAACTGTTCCATAACAGCATCCCTGATAGTGCGTGAAGTAATCTTAGAGAGCTATTGGATTTGGACTTGGACTGGCCCATTGGAAAACCTCTTGGCTTCCATGAAGGGTTAGGAGGGCCTCAGTAGCAAAGCCCCATGGAAGGTTTCCAACAGCCTCACTTTGATCTTGTGGATTAGGGACTCAAACAGACAAACATTGAGAGCTGTGGTGTAATGTACAGGCTGGCATGTTCCTAGACACAATTGCCCTAAACTTGCTTGTTTTTTACCAATTACCTGGCCACCTCTTCCTGCACACACTCTCAGGGCAATCTCTTAGGTCAGCCAAAAAAAAAAAAAAAAAAAGTCCTGCCCAACCCACATCTCACAGCATATTCTTATCCAAAAGGGTACAGATGTCTAAGGGCGGATGCATCAGTAAAAATTCCTATCAGAGAAAAAGGAAGGGGGTTTCTGAGGTTAACTTCAAAACATCACAATTATATTCAAAAGGTGGTAGTATTGTAATCTGTGAAATCAGTGGACACAAAACCCTGATACAGATTTTTGGCAATGGAGCGACTGGAAAGAACTCTCTGGACCTCAGTTTCTTTCTTTACTAAATTAATTACCAAATCCAAATGCTTTGGAGGATGTGGGGCAGATGTTATCTAAATAAGAGTTCCTTCTTCATTCTTTTGTTTCAGGGTATTTCCTCTGTCATCAGATTCAAGTAGAACTACTTGACCCTTCCCACTGTCTCCTTAAAAACCTATTTCCATAAAAAATTAAGCAGGGAATAGAGGCTGTTGATATGTCATTCTGTTGCCCAGATTTCTTATATTCTGCCCTGGTCTACTGAACTCTGTAACAAGGGGGAGGCTATTTTTCACAGTGGTTTCAAATCAACTCTTACATCAAAGGCTGATTCTTGCTTAGGAATATCCATTACATCATCTAAATGAGCCTTCGGCACAAAGTCAAGAATACCCAGATCGTCTTCTGCTCACTATTTATTTTAAAGGAAAACTAACAATGCCACATCTACAGATGTGAATGGCAGTGATGAAGGTTAGTGAAAAGGCCCAGACACCAGTGTTGAAGGTGGCGAGGTCATAGGAATGGAACATGCACCTGTAAGACAGATGTTTACCAAGACAGATTTCCTTGGTAAAGAGTGGGGAAGAGCCCCCCACTGCAGGGGCCTGAGGAATAATCAGTGTAAGGGTTTCCCTGTGGGGGTCTGTAGCCAGGTTTGACTACCAGAGAGGACCCGACTCAGAGAGAAGAAACACCTTTGGCACCCCCACCAGTCCAGTGCACAGGGCAGCCTAATCTCATTCTATTGACTGGCAGCTTGGGTTATTCAAAGGAACTCCTTGACTCCCTCATCAGGACCTAGAATTCCTTTCTATGTAATTCGTGCTGACTGAATGCATCAAAGCTAAGCAATTAATCTGTTTCTAAGGCAACATTAAAGCAACCATACGTTTTTACCCACGATTGAGACAAGCACTTGCAAACACTTTTAGACAAAGGGATGATGCCAGAGGATGATCTTCCTTATCTAACTAGCCATCTAGGGTGCAAATTACTGTTTTGGCACCCAACCTCAGGCTAACAGACCATGACCACATGTTAGGAAGGATCTCTGTTTCCACAACGACTCTCCGCTATTATCTTTTTTTTTTTTTTTCTCAAAGAGAAATTCCTCTTTGTTGTTTAATACTTTGGGACAGGTCCTCCAGAGTACAGGCAGTGAGAGGTCATAAAAAGGGCTCCCGCCCTCTGGCTGAACGTACTAGACTACAGTCAGGATCCTGTCCCATGTCAGAAAACACCCAGCTCATTCATCAAAGGAAGCAACTGGGGTAGTGGTCAGGCAATGTGGCCAAAAAAATAAAGATGAATTTAGGATTTAAAATAATGAAGAAGTTATTGGAAAGTCATGAGATGTACTCCCTACTTTGTTTTCCTATGTAGGACTTATTACCCTTTACGTGCTAATATAATTTATTCAAGGGTTCTTTTTGTTGCCTATCTCTCTCTGATAGATGTAAACTTTGTTACAGGTGAAGATGTTTGTCTCTTTTGTTCATCAACGGAGCCCCAGTTCCTGGAGCAGAATCTGGCACATGAAAGATACACAGCACCTGCTTATTGAGTGAATACAATAATTCTCAGAAAGTCATGTGCTGATTTCACCAAATCTCTGAAGGTGAATCAGAACCTGAGAGCTGGGACTAGGCATCTGATTTTAAAACTGTGCCCTGTGCGAAGTAGATGCCCCTAAACTGAGTAGAGGCCGGTATCACACTGAAAAGCCAATGTCAGCATTAGGTGGAGGAGAGGAAAGGGGATTCAGGTTCACGGACAGAGAACCTCACCCTGGAAAAACTGACCTCCGGCATAAAAAGAGGAGCTGGGGCTTTGACAGTTTCCCCAGGTCCTGGAGGTGGGTCCTCCTGCGTGAGCTCTGGCTTGCTGATTTCTTTTGGAATGCCAAGTTCATCCTGATATTTTGAATATCCCCAACAAAGCCTATCTTCTCCTTGCAGTAAAATAAACAGACATCTGGTCAAACACCAACCAAAAATGACCTCCATCAGGGAGGTCCCATAAAAGGGAAAGCACATCAGCACATCAAGAGTATACATTTAAATATATTAACTCTGCATACTGGCGTGGAAATAGGAATAAGAGAAAGAAAGCTGGACAACAGAGTCTTTCAATAAAAAAGGGAAGCTGCTCGGCTAATCTTGGACCAGGACTGTCCTCAGATTCATTCTGCCAGTGCCAAGGGCAGAGGAAGGCCCCCCGTGAGGGTATTTATGACAATAATGACTGCAACCATTGACTGAGCACTTGCTTTGTTCCAGAGGCTTTACTGACTGCTTTGGATTCACTGTCCCCGAGGTTTCTGACAACATCGCAAGCAGATACTATCCTTCTAATTTTACCAATGAGAAAAATAAATGGTTCATAAAAGTAAGCCGGTTGAAGTCATACAAACCTAAGTACAACTACTAGGAGTTTAATCCAGGCACTTTGCATTAATTACACCATCATGCTTTCCAAAATGGCAGCCTCTTTTTGTTCCCACTTCCTGTGTGAACGATTCTGTTATTTGGTAAAAAAGAGCCCCCTGCTTAGGTGTTTCGTGCAAAATACCTTTCCATGCCACCCTCCTTTCCCCCTAAATAAATGTCTAGCATTTATACTATCTTATCAAGAGCTTTCATGGCCCTCTCTCCTGTCTCATGCCTCCTCACCCCCTGAGTAAGCATTTTATAAGCACTCCTATTCATCACATAGTGAGGGAAAGATGATCCATTTGGGGGATCATCAGCTGAAATCTGAGGTCTGAAGTCACTCCAAAATCATGCAATAATCTCAAGGATTTTGCCTTTGGTCCGGAGAAAAGAAAATAGAGAAAGAAATCCTAGCAGGGGGCATGCAAAACTAAAATAAAAGATGGGTGGGGTAGGGAAAACAATACCAAATTTTAGCATGACATGTTAATACTTTGCTCTAGGAACAATAAGTCAATATTTTTTCAAGAATGTCAACGTTTTATTTATTTTTGGGACAGAGAGAGACAGAGCATGAACGGGCGAGGGGCAGAGAGAGAGGGAGACACAGAATCGGAAACAGGCTCCAGGCTCCGAGCCATCAGCCCAGAGCCCGACGCGGGGCTCGAACTCACGGAGCGCGAGATCGTGACCTGGCTGAAGTCGGACGCTTAACCGACTGCGCCACCCAGGTGCCCCCTTTTTCAAGAATTTCAATGCAGCTCACAAATTTGCTATCTTGGGGTCATGCCTTTTTTTTTTTTTTTAATTTTTAAACAAGTAAGTAATCCAACAAAACAGGAAAACACATTCATTCATGGTTTTGTCTGCCAAACTTCTCTTAGCCACTCACATACGCCAGATACTGTATTAAAAAGGATGAATTAGAGGGGTGCCTGGGTAGCTCAGTCAGTTGAGCATCAGACTCTTGATTTCAGCTCAGGTCATGATCCCAGGGTCATAGGATCAAGCCCTGCATGGGGCTCCATGTTGAGCGTGGAGCCTGCTTAGGATTCTCTCTCTCTCTCTCTTATCTCTCTCTCTCTCTCTCTCTACTCCTCTCCAGCTCATGCACTCTCTCATAAAATAAAATAAAATAAAATAAAATAAAATAAAATAAAATAAAAT
>NW_024412419.1:33581226-33593503 GCF_014898765.1 Herpailurus yagouaroundi
ATAAAATAAAATAAAATAAAATAAAATAAAATAAAATAAAATAAAATAAAATAAAATAAAATAAAACAAAACAAAACAAAATAAGATGAATAAGATAATATCCCCCAAGAAACTCATATTCTGGTGGGATGTTATAAAAGCCAAAGTGTAGGTCCCCCTTCTGGAACAGAACTCTTTTGTTACTAGAGAATCACAGAAAAGGAGAGACTTTCCAGGCATTCAGACCGTGAGATCATGGATACACCTTGACACACTCAAAGTGGATCACCTCATTACCAAGTTAATGCACTTGAGCTCTTGGGTTAATACAACCAAGGTTCTAGAAACCTCAGACTTCCCAGCCTACATCTCTACAACCCAGGGTTTTTAAGCATAGTGAACTCCTCAAGGCAGGGCCTCGGAACACCTCATCTGTGCTCTGTGACTCTTTCAGGGGCCTCGTTATGGACAATAATAACTATTTCAGGTAATAATTTGTTCGGCATCCACCCTGAAGAGAAAGAGAAGCCCTTCTTTGAGGTCTGACCTTACATACTGGGAACCAAAAATGAGGTCATATGCATGCGTTTATATCTAGGTCACCAAAAAAGATCTCCTACCTAAAAATATTTTCCACACGAGCTTGTTGACATTTCATCTTAAGAAATTTGGGTTTTCTGAGTGAAGTACAGCCCTCGGTATATTTCTGGCTCTAGACAGTGGACCAGTCATTTATTCATCAAGCACTTATTGAGTGGTGTCTATGTGCAAAGCACGAAACCAAACACTACAGGGATTACAAAAATGATTGCACCTGCACCTGATGAACTCACTGTCTTCAAGCAACTCAAATAGTTAGTTACTCAAATTACCACGAATACTAGGAAGGATATGGAAGACTGCATAAAAGGAGAGGATCGAGGGGCACCTGGAAGGCTCAGTCGGTTAAGCATCCGGCTTCGGCTCAGGCAGGTCATGATCTCACAGGTCATGGGTTCAAGCCCCGTGTCGGGCTCTGTGCTGACAGCTCAGAGCCTGGAGCCTGCTTCAGATTCTGTGCCTCCCTCTCTCTCTGCCCCTTCCTTGCTCTTGCTCTGTCTCTCTCTGTCTCTCAAAAACGAATTAATTTAAGGGGCGCCTGGGTGGCGCAGTCGGTTAAGCGTCCGACTTCAACCAGGTCACGATCTCGCGGTCCGTGAGTTCGAGCCCCGCATCAGGCTCTGGGCTGATGGCTCGGAGCCTGGAGCCTGTTTCCGATTCTGTGTCTCCCTCTCTCTCTGCCCCTCCCCCGTTCATGCTCTGTCTCTCTCTGTCGCAAAAATAAAATAAAACGTTGAAAAAAAAAATAAAAAAAAACGAATAAATTAAAAAAAATTTTTTTTAATTTTTTTTTTTGACGTTTATTTATTTTTTGAGACAGAGAGAGACAGAGCATGAACAGGGGAGGGTCTGAGAGAGAGGGAGACACAGAATCTGAAACAGGCTCCAGGCTCTGAGCTGTCAGCACAGAGCCCGAAGCGGGGCTTGAACTCACGGACCATGAGATCATGACCTGAGCCGAAGTCAGACGTTTAACTGACTGAGCCACCCAGGCGCCCCCCCCAAAAAAATTTTTTTAAAGGACAGGATTGGAAGGATGACAAAAGCATCCGATGTACAGTACCTCTGAAGAGGAAACGCAAATTCGAACTTTAATAAGCACCCCAGCCGATTTGATATGGGCAGTCTTGGCAACACCCCTCAGCGGCATTGGATTAAAGGGAAGAACTGGGTAGAGAGTAGAACTGGCATGGGGTATCTTCAGCAAACACAGACTGCAGAGCAGAGCACTTAGACAAAGTACTGGACAGAGACTAGTACTGAAAAACTAGAATTAGTGTTTCTTGCAATAGCAGCAAGGTGTTGATGTGAAATAATACATCAGAAGGGCTTTTCTTCCCATAGATTGGCACTCCAGATGGCATCGAAATATGAAGCCCCTTGGTGAGTTGGAGGGTGGGGGGTCGGGAGGTAGGAGAGAAGACAGTGGAGGAGAATGGACGCTAACAGGAGATCACGGGGGCTCCCAAAAGAGATTAAAGCACTGGGAGTCATTTATGCCTACTTCATAATTTTGCCAAGGGTTAGTTCTGCCCTGTTGAAATAGAAACAGCTAAGGACTGCTGGGACATTACATCAACACATGACAAAGACCCAGGATAAATGGAAGAGTTTGGAGACTTTCTATCCAGGTTCCATGCACAATTCCTGAATAGAGGAGACAATATGCAGAAACATAAATCCCAAACCTGAAGCTTTAGATGCTGAGGAAGGCTGTGCTCTTTAAATTATAGGGTCTTTGTGGGGCTTTTCACCAGCCCCTCTGTTCACTTCAACTCAAGGCTAAATCTTTGTAGTCGCTTTGTGCATTCTAGTTGGCTCTTGGGACTGGGGATATTTAATACAGAATCCAATTTCAAGCTATGTGATAGGAACACCCAGAATGCCTTTTTTAAAAAAAAAAATCTTTTTTAACAAGGAAAAATGCTGGTTATGTGAGCAGAGGCTGGTGAATTTCATCAGCTTTTTCCCTGAGTCATTAAGCTTCATCTTCAAGTAGATTGCTTTTCAGAAGATGGAACCCTATCAACTTGAAGTTTGTAAGTCTTTTAAATTTTTCTGCATAGTGTCAAATCACAGTCCTTGAAAGAATAAGATGTTCTTGAGAAACGCAGTAGTAGGAAGGGAAAAGAAATATTCTTTTAAAAAACTCAAGTTGATAGATGCTCGTGTAATGGTGACCCTTCGTCAATATTCTATGCTACCGTTTTCTAAAGTTTCTGACAATATACCTAATGTCATGGCTCTAAAACTAGATGCACATGTATATACAACAAATAGATTTTTTAAATGGAAGCAGGGTAGAAAGGAACTAGCCAAATTCTAATATTTAGAGAATAAATTGAGTAGTTTATGGGAAAACATGAAATTTTTACACAAATCCCTGAGCACAGTTTATGAAACATACAATTTCTCCACTAGATAAAGCATCTAGTGAATATGCCCTTTAAACCAATCCCATATACCTATATTTGAAGAAGTGTTTAAATATTGGCTGAAGTGTTATGGTTTTAATGTTATGTAACCATGCCAAGACGATTATGTTATGGTCTTTTTGTGATAGGCCAGGATTGGAGAGGAGCCAGTGGAAAAGAGTTAAGAAAAAAAGTCAGTGGAGGAAGAAATGCCAATCATTTAATCATTTAATTAGCAAGTGAAGATAGTAACTTACGCCTTTTAAGCAAGGATTATTTTCATCAGTATCAACGACTTATGAGAGAACGTTCACTCACTCATTCAACAAACTCTGAATGTCTATTACCTGTCTGGAATGGGAGAGGCACTGGGGCTAAAATCATGAGGTAAACAGATACACTCTCTCTCCTCCTGGAATATATTATGTAGCTGGGAAGACAGATGACAGATGTTATTTTAAATTAGTTCAAAAAGAAACAATTGTTAACTCTGATAAATGTTGTAAAGGCAACACGCAGTCCTGCAAGGGTAAGTCATAGAGAATCAGACCTGCTAAGGAAGGCTTTGCTGAAGAAATAACATGTGAGCTGAAAATTAAGATAGTCAGCAGGAACCCAGGCAAAAGATTGTTGGAGTACAAGGTCTTGGGTTAAACTTTTTGCAGTTCACCTTCTCTGGAATGGGGTTGGTTACCGACAGACCTAACTTCTTAGATATGCTAGGGGATGCTTTCACATTTAGAAAATACTGAAAGTGGCTTCTGCAATTTTTTTGAGACTTGCCCCTCTGAGGTCACAATCATGTAATCACAATTAATTTCTTTCCATCGCTCTGCTAGGGACAATGGGGTAGACGGAAGGGTCATCAGTCTGGGGGCCAATGACTGCTGATCTCAAGGATCAGTCCTGTGGCCTTGGACAAGTCATTTTCTCCTTCTCGGCCTGATCTGTAAAACTGGGGAATTTTGCTAACAATATGAAGTTACAATATCCTAATCCCTCCCTTTGTTGTCCATGGTCAACATTCACCAATACAGCACATGTCTATCTTCCCAGGATTTCTGTTCCTGGTAATCAACTGAGCTACTAAATAAAAATTACCCAAACGTGCACAGTTTTCCCTTCTCATGCTTTTCCACCAGCCCTCCATGATCCATCTTAAATGTACAATCTCCCTTCATAAAACTGCTTTTATTGCTAGGAAGTCCCCTGAAAGCCTAACTAATTTGCCTCTACTCCCTTTTCCCAACATGAAAACTCAGGCCATGGTAACTTAAAAGACCTTTCCACAGCCACACATCTCAGACTTGCCAGAGTTAGGCTCTACCACGAGGTCTTGGATGCTAGGCTCTAGGCCACCTCTCTTTGCGCGATCCCAACCCCAAATGCTAGGATTCTTCTGACTCACTAATATCGCCTTTGGGTCTCTCACAATCTAGCTGTATATCAGGAGTTGCCAAACTATGGCCATCAGGTCGAATGTAGCCTGTCACCTAATTTTATAAGGCTCATTTTGTTAATTTTTTTTTACCTTCGTAAATAATTGGAACAATGAAAAAATGTTTTTTGATGTGAAAATTATATGATGTGCAAATTTCAGTGTCACTAAATAATGTTTTGTGGCACACAGCATGACCATTCATTTGTGTATCGTCAACGGCTGCTTTCCTGCTACAACAGCAGTGTTGACTAATTGTGACAACCCTATGGTCCACAGAGCCAAAAATGTTTACTATGTGGCCCCTTGGAAAACAGTTTTGTGAACGCTGGTGTATGTCATTCTGTGTGTCCTTATCTTCCTCCTTCCCATGGCGACCTCCCATAATTACCCTGTTCATATAAAAGCATACAGGCAGGGACAGAGCCTCACCATTCATCTCAAGGAATAAGAACAAATTCTTATTGAGCGCTCACGTGCCAGAAACCAGTCTAAATGTTTCACAAGTATTAATGTATTATTCCTCACAGAAAAACCCACATGGCCTTTTACTATGATCATTCTCATTTAATAGATGAGGAAAATGAGGAAAAGGGAAGCAAACTGGCATGATGCTAACTATCCCTTTTGCTGAATACACATCAATATTATGACTATCATGATATGTCTCTTGACTTCAGAGAACTTTAGTCTGAGTACTCTAGGGCCCTTCATTTTATTTTATTATTTTTTTTTTATTTTTAAAAATTTTTTTTTTCAACGTTTATTTATTTTTGGGACAGAGAGAGACAGAGCATGAACGGGGGAGGGGCAGAGAGAGAGGGAGACACAGAATCGGAAACAGGCTCCAGGCTCCGAGCCATCAGCCCAGAGCCATCAGCCCAGAGCCCGACGCGGGGCTCGAACTCACGGACCGCGAGATCGTGACCTGGCTGAAGTCGGACGCTTAACCGACTGCGCCACCCAGGCGCCCCAGGGCCCTTCATTTTATTAGTCAATACCCTCAGTCTAGAAGCAAAAGTCATAGTTCCCTTTCCACCTTGGGGAATCATTAATAGACATCCGGACACTCCTGAGGCCAGAAAACACAGATACATTTCTGGAGGCCTTCTATATTATCAGAGAAGAAAAAGAAGATGGGACTTTGTTGAAATGACCTCAGAGCCCTACTGAATTCAACTGTTTCCTACTTCACTCTGAAAAGTCATGTACTTTCCTATGGCCTTCATTTGCTTATTTGTTTCATTTGCTTATTTGATCTCTGCTGTTTCTTCCAGAGCTAGCTGTGGTTCAAAGCAGCAAGAGCACAGATAAGGAGCAGCTCTTCAAAGGGGCCACTGACAGGTGCATGGCCAGGAGAAGAGAGGCAGCGAGGAGTCTGGGGGAAAAAGAGCCAGCAACTCTGCCCAGTCCCAACTCACACATGTCAGCTCTAGGGAGCTCACATCCTCCAGCATTTGGCAGGTAGATTATTTTGGAAGAGCGACTTGGAACTTCTGAGAGACATTCGATATATGACTTAGCACCTCTCCAAACTCTATCCTTTTGCCCCTGCCCGATGCCACTCCCTCTGGGGACTCTGCCCCAGTCTACGCAGGAAGTTGAGGTCTGCGGGTAGGGTAAGCAGTCTGATTCTCTAAACTTGCTGTTAGGACTGGATGCTATACATCGAGCAGAGCAGAGCCACAGTGGGCCCTGGGCCTTATGTTTTAAGGAGAAGCAGAAGTGAGGAGGTGGACAAGTTCAAGAAGCTCAAGGGAGAAAGCACCAGAGCCATTCAGTGCCAAAGAAAGAAAGAAAAACCACCTGTAATGGCCCAGAAAGCCTGACCATCAAATTTCAGGGAGGAACAGATTGGCAGGTGGTCTGTCCCTTGTCTGACCTCTCGAACTGTTACAGCTTCTTTCCTTAAAGGTCATGCTGGAAATTCATCCTGAATTTGGGGTTTACTTGTAAAATACACGGATACAGTGGCCTATGCTATCATTTGTTCCAGATCCCCTGTTCCATGCCTGGTTCTGACTAGACACACAGCTGATTTCAAAAGCCTGGAAATGGCCCGAACATCGCCCCAGGGTTGTCCTTGCTATAAATTAGCGGGGACTGGTTTACAGGTTTCAAAAATAGCTAGGCTTGATTTATTTTAGAAGTCCTTTTCACTCTTTGAAAATGAACTAAAATGCCTCTTCTTCCATGAAGGCTTTTCCAATATTCTCTTCTTCCTTTCAACGCTATAGAATTTTGCTCGTTAGACAATCATAGCAATAGTTCTCACTTGGCCCAGCATTTAGGTGCCCTAGACCACAACATCCCTAAGAATAGAAAACATGGTACAAAGAGCAGGGCTCTTGAACAACGTCAAAAACTGGTACTGTCACCTACTAGCTCTTGGATAAGTTATTTAACTGAGCCAGGGTCTCATCTTTAAATTGGGAGAACGACGCTTTCTTTCAGGGCACTTAGGAGCATTACATGAGAAAACATACACAGGGTGCTTAGATTGGCCTTGGGCATGCAGTGGGCACTCAGCAAATGTCAAATGACTCCTCTTCATCATCTGCATTCTCCGAAAAGCCCAGTGCAATGCTTTGCATACACTGAGTGCTCAATAAATATCATGGTTGGGTTGGAGTAAATTGCTGAATCACCCTCTTATCTGTCTGACTTTTCATCTCACGTTCGATTCAATGAAGAAATTATTCATTATTCTGACTTCACATGTAATGACATCTACAAAGTGATTATTTTTTCTGTCTTTTTAAAAATTAAGATGAATTCTAATACTTGAATTTATTTTTCTGTCTATATTATATATGCAAGAAACCATCTGTCTGAATTGGTATCGTATGTGCATTTTGTAGGTTATTGGTATGAGTATTTTAAAATGACACATAGTAGAAACCATTTGAGATTTTAAGGATAACATTTCACACGGGGGGATACAATGTGCCCATTCTCAGAAGAATTTAAAAAGCTAAGTTTTCAAGAAAGGATCAAATTTTTGATATCTTTGCCTCTGTCTGGCTACTCTCTACTTCCTCTGAGGGCACTCAGGTCCCTCACACTTCCCCACCAGAAGGAGCCTCTGAGGGCACAAACTGGGCACCAACCCAATTTCAAACTACTTTCACTTCTGCTTCACCTTCCTGTGATCCAGGCCTTCAGGACTTTTCTGTCAGCTGATCTGATAAACCAATACAAGTTAACGAATACACAGACGTCAATGGTTTATGAGAATTAACGGTAGCTCTTTCCTGGGTGATGTCCTTGCGTTTTATTAGGGATCTACTAGATAGAATTACTTAATTCAAATGAAGGTCCCATAGCGAGAATTTCTGATCTTATGTTTACAGGTGGATAAACGCTTCAAACCCAAAGATGTTTTGTCCCCCTCCAATCACTTTATAGGCAGCTGCCTACAATGTACTTGCCCTTGACCATAAACACATTTCCTTCACTTGAGCTGCCAGTCAGGACTTTTTTCCTTCCATATGTCCTCCCCCTCCTCCTGAAATGGGCTACAAAGTTTCAGGTAAAGAGAAAATGTGATTCTCTTGAACCTTTGTCTATCTCCTTACATACTACACTCTCCTGGGGGGGGCGGATCAAAGGACGATTACAGATGTGGAAATAAAACACTTAGAGTTCAATAAGAGTTGTCAGCCAGGAGAGCCCACACAAAACACTTGAGGCAGCAAGGGCTGCAAGCAACCATCTTCCAAGTTGAGTCAACACACTGGAAAAAGGCACCCAGTCTCCTCATTCGTATTCTGAACCGCTCTCGATGAAAACATGCCAGTGAGAGTAGCTCACCCTAGAAGTCTCCAGTTCAGAAAATGGATTGTTTGATGTACAAACCTTACTGAGAGCCTAATTATTGATTAGTTTAAGCATGCAAAATATGTGTTCTATAAAATATATTTTGTGGGGTGTGTGTGTGTGTGTGTGTGTATAAGAGCCTGGGAAGGGAGGGAGGCAGGGAAAGAGAGAGATGGAGAGACACAGACACAGACACACAGGGAAAGTGGTATCTTTTGGAAGAGAAGGAAAGAAAACGGAAAATAATCTCACTGTATTTAATGAGGCCCCACCGGACTAGCTCTGAGTCCAAATCAAAATCTCAAAAGCTGACTGTGAAAGCTCACATTTCCGGAATCTACTCCATCCCTATGGGTCAGAAAGCATCTGACATGTACTTTCACTAAATCTCAAGTATGTCTCCAGGGGGTAGATTTCCCTTTGTTCAGAGAGAAAACTGGAAATGCCTAGTTCAGCAGCCCACTGTCTTGGTCAGCCACAAATATTACTGAGATTAGAACCCAAGTGATAGGCAGCTAACGGGGCCTTGAGGGATGGTAGTTGCGATTCTGAAATCTGGGGAAAGTCAGGGAGAATATTTGCCACAAGAGGGAGCAGGAGAATTTGATCAAATGGGAGACTATTTGGTAGAGGTTATGATGAGGGGTCTAACTATAAGGTATGGACAATACTGGGAGATGTTCTGGCAAGAGACATCTATCCCTTACAAGAAAAAAGGGCGGGGGGTGGGGGGTCGAAAGGAGCAGGAAGAAGAGAGATTGCCACGTTTTGATTCCTAAATTCTCTGCAAATGTAAAGCAACAACTTAACAATTTTTGGTTAAAAGCAACATTCATTCACACTGCAAAAAATATAAAGCATGCAAGATATGTACTGTACCATCCTCTTTTACTCATGTGTTTCTTTTTCCAGATTTAATTTCTAATTCAACAGGGATCTTGTTTGTTTCCATGCTGGTGGGGCAGACAGCTTGCTTCTTAACCTCCAAGCTGTGCTCCCTCTACCTGAAGGCATCATGCAGAAAGGGCTCCTCTCACTGAATTGCAACATGAAAATCATATGGCAAAGTCCTAAAATGCACTTAGTTTGGGAGAAACACATCCATGACCTAAATGGATGCTTTAACTTGCTTTAAAGCAGGAATGCAACTTCATTGGGTCTGCAGAGCTTTTATCCTCATTTATTTTTTTCAAAGAAACAGATTAAATACTGAGAGGGAAGAAGCCATGCGTTTACTTTGCAAGATAAATAAAAGTCTATTTTTGTCTGATAAAAAACATGTTAAATATAGCTTGCTAACAAAATACTGAAGCTCTCTTGGAATTTTTTTTTTTTCTGAAACATCATAAGCTTGAAAGAACAATTAATGTGATTCCTGCAACTAGTCCTAGTCATCTTCCTTTTGTAATTTTATTTGGAGTTCAAACACTGCTATTGCTATATCACCTCTCTTCCCCTTTACGGTCAACAAAATGGTTATCTAGCCCCTACTCTTAATCCAAAATGATCTAGCAGAAACCATTAAATAGTAATGATAGATAGAAAGATAGATGTATAGACAAGTAAGTAAGTAGACGGATAGACGTAGAGACTGACAGACAGATAGATATAAAGCACAGCCTTCATATTCTTTTAATTCATTACTCTCCTCTTCCAGCCCTGTTAAGCTTTCAAGACGGAGTAAATGAAGTCTGATTGTCGTGGATACTTACATCCTTTGCAACCCCTGCACAGCTCAACAGTCAATGATGGTCTACCTCTGTCCAGTTCTTTATCCCCCCCCCCCCCCAGTAATTAACATCCCATATTTCATACAAGACAACAGCTATTTGGGGGGGGGGCAGGGAAGCAGGACTCATTTTTTTTAGTAGGCGGGAGAAATCTTAGCAAAATAGCACTTAGAATCAAATGGAATTCTTCAAGCAGGTGGAATTTGTAAAATGAAAACCACTCAAGAAAACACATCTTGCTTCTTGATGAAATCAGTGGGTCTTCCCCCACCTTCTCACTCACAAGGCCCCAAAGATGGAACTGGCTCTCCCTTCCTTCCTCCTTTCACACCAGCCTCAGCTCCCAATTAAGCAAGTTTTAGCAAACCCATACCAGCGAAATCCAAGTAACACAGGATTTGAAAGAGGAACCTAAAGGCAATCACCGTTATTCTGGTTTCGTTTTCTGATCTGAAATGAATGAAACATCTAGACACATTTTCCTCCCTCCTTTCTGGACTTGCTGCAGGAGTAGCTCTGAGAGAGAAAGAGAAAACAGGCGCGTGTGTGTGTGCGCGCGCGCGCGCGTGTGCGCGCGCGCGTGTGTGTGTGTTTTGTGGGGCGTGGGTGGGAGGTATACTTGCAGAATCCCCTCCTGGTTGCTCCCCATTTCCCTTAGGAAATCTTCACACAGATGCTGGATTGTGGGTGTTCAATTGCTCATATTTGGAGATACTCAAGCGATGCCTTTAACCAGATCTGATCAGAATCTCCACCTACTCCGCAGCTCCTCCATGATCTGGATGCCAGTACTGTCTTTACCACATCTGTCATTTTTTAAAAAGCTTCTTCCACTACACCTCCTACTGATATCCTTTTTTCTCTTTTTAGTCTTTACACCTCCAGCAGGACAAAGTTTGTATTGTTATAGTCACAACCACTAGTGGCTGACTAGCAGGAGAGATAAAGAGCGCCAGCCAGGGAGCCAGGCTAAAGGGGAGGGGGGGGGTGGCTAAACATACCCAGTGCAAAGCATGACTTTCTTTCCAGTGACTGCGGACACCATGCACTATTATAGCTCTCTTCAAAAAAAAAAAAAAAAAATTCTTTGTTAAATTTGATCACTCTGCTTTCAACCCAACCACTGCCACTTTGTCTGGAGAGGGAAATACAAATTGCCAGCCCCAGTCATTCATCAAATAGTCAACAGAATCCTGGGGGGGCGGAGGGGGGGGCGGTGGATTTTTAAAATCAAGGATGCACACATACTGTATTTTTAAAAGCATCGCCGGGGCAGATTTGGTTTCTTTAGCCGACCGTCCACCCATAAGACCTCCCTCTTCTTCATTAAGGAGGAGCCAAGAAGGATATCCTCACATCTCAGCACACAGACCATTTCCCCAAGAGCCAGCAAAGCTCCAGAGGCAGATAATGCAGCTGCAAAGTTCCCTTCGAATCTCGAGGGGGAAAGATGCCTGTGCGCGCCCAATCCCCACCGCACACCGCTGCACGGTGTCCAGAGACCGGGACCCTTCAGCCCACTCCCCGCTGCAATCCCCCCTTGCCTGTTCCGTCTGCCCTGGCCACAACTCCCTCCTCTCCGCAGTCCGTGGCGAAGGAACACCTAGAGCTTGCCGGAAAAGAGACTCGCGAGTGTGGCCTTGGGGGAAGACCCCAGGGATTACCAGGAGGAGGGATGACCTCGGAGCAGAGCCCGGTGGGTGGGGACGCCTGGATGCCCAGCAGCGCAGCATTCCGGGCGGACTTAGCTCTTCGCGCCCTGAAGCCTCCGAGCCCCGCGCCGCGCAGGGTGCAGCATCCCTCCCTAGCAGCCCTTTCTTCCTCAGGCAGCCGGCGCTGGCAGGCAGGCACACTCACGCCCAGACGCACCAGCCCGAGCAATTTCGCTCCCGGAGAAGCGCGGACACCCCAGAAAACGTGGAGGGGCACACGCACGCGCGCACACACACACACACACACACAATTTAGCAGCCGGTCCTGTGCCCAAGCGGAGCGAAGTGTAGCCTTAGGAGCACGAAATGGAAAAGAGTTGGAGGTAGCTGACCCCATCCCTTCGGCTGCCCATCCTAAGAGCCTACCTGGTTCGGGAGAGTGTGGCTCGATCCTTCCCCCGTTCCGCGGCGCTAGCAGGCAACGCGGCGCGCTCCCTCCTTTTAAATAGCTCCCGACCGGGAAGAGGTCGCTCCCATCTTCTGGGGGAAGCACAAAGCGGGCGGCGGCGGGCAGGCTCCCGTGCAGCGCCGGCGCGAACGGGAGCGGCGGCTGCGGGCAGCCGGTGCGCGCGGGCGGGAGGCAGG
>NW_024412419.1:33593903-33772700 GCF_014898765.1 Herpailurus yagouaroundi
CGCTCACACGCGCGCTCGGCCCCGCCGCGGCCCGCCGGGCCCCGGCGCCCTCGGGGACCGCCGGGGGGAAGAGCCGGCGGGTTGGTGCCGCCCCGGGCGGGCGGGGAGCCCTCCCGGCCTCGGCCGCCTCCAAGGTTTCTCGGTTTGGTCCCGGCCCTCGGCCCCGCAGTGCGTTCCGGCCGCGCGCTAGCGCTCTCTCGGGCACCCAGCCCATCGATTACACGCGCAGACCGGCGCTGCAACTTTTCTTTCAAGCTTCCTCGCCTCTCCCCGCAAGGCAGAACCCTAACCCCGACTTGCCTGCCCATTTCTCACCTCTGAAATTGTTACTCCAGATGTATCTCTCTTCCTCCGCCTTCTATCCCTTGTGCTGAAGGAAGCTCTCGTTTAGCAAAGGGATGTGGGGTTTCATCAATGATTTTCTCTCACCCCCTCATTGTGTTTTTCCTACATGTAGACGTGCACAGCAGTACCGTGGCTAGAAGCTGCTGACACAAGCCGCTAAGGACATGGGGGTGAGGGGAGAGGTGGTCCCCAGCCAAGATCTCTGAAGGATTCTCCGTGTGGCTGTTTCTCTCAAAGATTGCAGCTCACCTGGGAATGAAGACCAAGAAGCTGTTTAACGTGAAAGCCGTGCAGCTTTTCAACTACAGAGAGGAGTAAGAGCTGAGCGGTAAGGTTGAGTTGAGAAAAATCTAATGCAGCAATCGACGAACCATTCATTGGCCTTTCCAAGAGAAGCATTATCATTGCCAATACATCACTTCGCCATAATTAATAAAGGAGCATTGCACCAGGCCCTTGCTCTCTTGACAGCTCATTCATCCTTACAAATCCTTAATGACTTGGCAGGATGAAAGGCTAGACCCACTGTGGAGTTCACAAACCTGGCCCCACATCAGACACACCTGGGAAGCTTGTTAAAAATGCAGATTTCAGCGTCCCATCTCCAGACTCTGATGTTGAAGTTCTCAAGAGAGACTCCAAGCTTGTGTGTTTAAAGCCCCCGTGGACATCCACCGCTGGTGTAGTCTGGGCGGTTGGGGATGGGGTGGGGTAAGGGGCAGCTGTATGGAGAAGGCAGAGGAAAAGAGCACCAGGGAGAAAGTTCAGTCCTTAGCAGGGTTCTCCCCGCTACTTACTGTCAGTTCTGTGGCAGCCAGGCCACGGGGGAAAGGAGAATCTGACTCTAGGAACCCCACAGCTTGAGTATGAGGCCAGTGGCTCTCAACCCTGCCTGCACTTCAGAATCTCCTGGGGAGCTTTTAAAACTCCCAGTGCTTAGGCCACACCCCAGACTGATTAACTTGGAATCTCTGGGGGGTAGGACCCAGGCAGCAGTATTTTTTTCCTTTTTCTTTCTTTCTTTCTTTCTTTCTTTCTTTCTTTCTTTTTTTTTTTTTTTTTTTTTTTTTTTTTTTTTTTTTTTTTTTTTTTAAGATTCCCCGGTTGATTCCTACAAGTAACCGAGGTTGAGAGCCACTGTTCCGGGCCACTAGCCCTCAACCTTGAATGTGCATTTGAATCTAACCTAGGGATTGCGGTTTCTTATGCAGGCCTAGGATCTGCATTTCTAGCAAACTTACCAGTGGTGTTGGTACCGCCTGAATGAGGACAGTGATTTAATTAACAAGGGTGTTCTGCATGGATCTAACAGTCAGGGGTGCACAGCTTCGCGGAGGAAACCAAGCTTCTTATCTCGTGTGTTCCCAGGAAGCATTCTCCCCAAGCAACATTGTCCTTGCCTTGCTAGAAGTTAAAATGTTCTTGACTCTCCACAGACTTTTTGTTAGACTGCACTGACTAGTGGGTGTAAACAGAATGACATGTGGGGAGACACAGAAGGTCACTACCTCTGTGTAAGAGTATGTCCTTAGCCAAAAATTACTTAGGGTACTGATTTCAAGGGAGTGTGAGAGGCAGACGTTTGGCTCACGCTCAATGAAAGGGACTTGGAGAGAAAAGCGGCTGCTTTCTAAATGACACAGAGCAAAGCATGTAACTAAAGACTCCACCCCCAGGAAACAGGAACAGGCTAACTGAAGGACACTTTTTTCCCCCAATCTAGTCTTTTTTTTCCCAATCTAGTCTGATAGTAGGTTAATTTGAATTTTGGGGAGAAAAAATCTACATTAAGGTCCTCTCTTTACCTAACGCCATTAAAAGGCAGCCTAGGACCCAGTGATTTGGCACCCTTTTTTGATTTGGCCCCATTTCTGAATACTAAATTTTTTTATTCTTCTTCTTCTTATTTTTTTTTTTTTTGCCTTTTATTTCTCATTAAAGGCATCTTTACAGGGGTTCCAGGGCCCGAAGGCAAATCAAACCTTTTGCTCCCTCCAAAATGTCATACATGACTGGATTTTTATTGCAAGAATTATCAAAGGCTACATCACTGGCACAAGGCTTAAGGTAAGGAAATTGAGTGGTTTCTGCAGGCTGTGGCTTTGGAAAGAACTATTGTATGTAGGAAGGTGGTGATTTACATTCCAATGCCAATAGTATTTCTTAATTGTAATCTTGAATATGGATTTCCATTCTTTTCATTGAGCTTGGTTAGGGATTGCTAATGTTATGTATCCAAAGCAGTGTGGTATGACTGTCTGGGGACTCCACAGGGAAATCACTAAGATTTGATATATTCTCACGATGGTTCTGATTTTCATGAACCAATTCCCTTCCAACCTTCAGGAGATCTTTTAGCAAACTTATTCTCAGACCAAGTATAAATGTGAATAGGCCCTATTTTTTCATCCAGTCTACAGAGCAATTGGACATATGATCAGGGCTACCAAAATTTGTTTTTTAATTTTTTTTTAACACGTATTTATTATTGAGAGACAGAGAGAGACAGAGCAGGAGCAAGGGAGGGGCTGAGAGACAGGGAGACACAGAATCGGAAGCAGGCTCCAGGCTCTGAGCTGTCAGCCTAACGCAGGGCTCGAACTCACAAACCGCGAGATCATGACCTGAGCCGATGTCGGATACTTAACCGACGGAGCCACCCAGGTGCCCCCAAAATTTGTTTTTAATGTTTAATATTTTACTAGAACCCTCAATAATCTTTCCTCATAAGGAAAACAAGTACATGAGTTGTATACAAGTACACAAGTATAAAAAAGTAAACAAATTGTAATATTTTTCATTTTTACTTTGAATCACTTAGGTCAGAGGTACCATTGTTGTTTTTCTAGTCTTGGGTCTTCTCCAGGGCATGAATTTGGAGCCAGTTGGAGCCAGTCATTCCCCGCCTCGTTTCCTACTGTGCTGGCCTTCACACTCAACTACCTGCTCATTCTTGGGCTTAGTCTGATACAGATTTCTACATAAGAAACAAATAGTATAGTCTCCCGAGCCTAATCAGCAAGCAGAGCTTAGCCTTGGCCACTCTCCCACATCTAGGAACTTCAGGTGGACCACTGGCAACATATGTGCTTTGGGTTTCCTTTGGAAACAGGGCTTTGAATCAGGGATGACTGCAGGGACTTTTTGTTGACTTCCAAGTGCTATCGTTCCTCCTCACTGAGATCTTGTTCCTGCAAGTAAACTTTTACTTCTCTGTTTTGTTTTGACTAGTTGAGCACCACCCTGTGAATTCCATCCAGTAAGTGGACCCTGCTGCTGGGTGGGAGCAACCTCCCCAGTAGACTCAAACTTATAACCCGTAATTCCTTCACTGGCAGATCGCCTACTTCCTCTGAACGGCTCACAGTGTTTGGATCAGGGACCTGCACTTCCACATTTGAGCAATTTATAGTCAAGGATTGGGCTTGGACCAAATCCTGACACTTTTGTTCTCCATTTCTGCACCTTATTACATTAAGGATATTACCTAGTCAGTGTCCCACAGTTTTACCAATGATAAGGTGACCAATGAGTAACTCCATGGCAGAATCATTAGCTAGAGCAATTAGTGGATCAGTAAAGAACAGAAACTGGTTAAGAGTTAAGGATTTGGGGTCAGAATATCTGGGTTTGAATCTCATCACTGGCTGTGTAGTCTTGCGGAAGTTCTTTATCCTCTCCAAGTCACAGTATCTTTGCCTGGAAAATCTAGATGGTAAAAATATCTTTAAAGGAGCCATAGGAAGGATGAAATGTATATAATATGCTTGACATAGTTCCTGATCGTAGTAATTATTTAATAAACGATGCCGATGTTATACTATTGTTGGTAAAGTTCCATAAAAATGATATTCATAAAGTAAGAAAAAAAGTGTCTATATAATTGGGTTCTACATAATCAGGCCATCTCATTATCAGTAATGATCACGCTATCATTTGCACTATCCAGAATTCTATACAATAAATAAATCCAGGAAGACGGATGCTCTACAGTAGAAGAGTACTTTCATTCACTGTAATGAAAGAAGCTGTTGTGTACTTTCCAATTTTGTCTCAAGTACAGAGTGTAGTTATATGTTGGATAAAAGGGGCACCACATTTGTTATATTGGTTTGACACGATTTCAAATCCACTTGTTTATGACAAAGACCAAAAAAAAAAAAAGTTGCTTTTAGAAGTAAAGTTGTTCTGATATAAGAATGAAGGAAATTGTGTCAGGATATCGTCATCTCATCTCTTCTCACCAATAAGAACTCAGCAGCTCAGCTGCTGAGGGCCCCCGTGAGGCTTCTGGATAAAAACACACAAAAAACAACTAAGGCAAATGGGCATTTAGACTATAAATACCGGAGAGTTTGTAAGGACTATCTGAGAGTGTTCAGTCTGGGCAAGGCGACTCCTTGCTCATCTAAAATAGCTCTCCAAAGACCTTGGGGCATTAGCTCCTGCCTTGGTAAAGGCGATTCTTACTGGCAGTGATGAAAGCCATCCAGCAGCCCTTGCAAAGATCATCTTGCCCATCAACACCAGAACTACTGTTCCCTAGCAGCGTGGTCTAGCAACAGGGAACTTTTACTTTTGCATTGACAGCTGGACCTCAGCTCGCAGTGGGCTAACCCATCTCTCCCAAGTGCCAACTCCTATAAAGGTACAACTGAAGTGAATGTGGACTTTATTCCTTTCCTTTCCTCTTGCCTGGAACAATAGTGTGGTTAATCAATCATCGATTTGGAGTGTATTATTTCTTCATCGGAGGCATGTTATTCTTTATTAAGAGGCATCCTGTATGCTATTGACTTGTGACATTCCCGCAGTGAATCTGCTTCAAAGAAATATCTGGCGAAACAAACTCTGTCTCTGGGCGCTAATTTGCTTTCCAAAACAAAACCACATTCTTACTGGATCACAGTATTTCTTTTCCTTTAGGTCTGGGTATTAACTTGATCCCATCTCTGTGATAATCTGAGGGTATGATTTCCAATAGAGTCATTTTATTTTTTTTAATTTTTTTCAATGTTTATTTATTTTCGAGACAGAGCAAGACAGAGCATGAACGGGGGAGGGGCCGAGAGAGAGGGAGACACAGAATCGGAAGCAGGCTCCAGGCTCTGAGCCATCAGCCCAGAGCCTGACGCAGGGCTCGAACTCACAGACCGCGAGATCATGACCTGAGCTGAAGTCGGACGCTCAACCGACTGAGCCACCCATGTGCCCCTCCAATAGAGTCATTTTAAACAAATTCCACTACAATGAAAATTTTGCTTATCACATCAATTTTATTAACAGATGAACTTAACCTGCAGGACATAAACTTCTTCACTAAGTTTGCACAAACGTTCCTCAGTGTTGATTCAAGGACTCTCTACCAACAGAGATTCAAGATCAAAGCCTCCAGGGTACTCTGTACCAGCAAGCTGTTCCTCGCAATCTCATCAATCCAGTTCCAAAGCAATGTCCCTGCGAGATCACACTTCAGCTTTTTTCAGTAAATCTCTTTTCTAAAGCATCATCTATGACATATAGCTCCCTTACTGCATCTTCGATTGCTGGCCACTGATCAGAATATTCTGAGAACCACCAATGTTTTAGCAGTTACCAAAGTGTCCAGACAGTAGCCCTTGAAAATGGTGACAGCAAAGACACCTAAGAAGGACATAGACTGAACTTACGGATGTCTTCATCCGTGGTTTTTAAGATGCCGATTCTGCTACCACCAGAAGTATCTGGAAATAATGAAACTATATGCCTTTGTCTCTAAAAATTCAGAATCTTTTCTAGTGTGGCCTAGAGTCTAGCAATCATGAGCAAGAAAAGTTCCAAAGCTACATTCTATTTTTCTTTTCTTTTAAAATCTTATGCTGTCACTCAAAAAGCTTAACCGTCTTTGGATTTGCTTAACGTTTTTTGAGAGTGTATACCAAAATAAATGTCATTTGTGTAGCTATTGAAATCATTTGCCATATACAACCTAACTTGTGTTTACAGAATCCTTAGGAACCAATGAGGGAGTTATGATTACCCTCATTTTACAGACTGAGATAGTTCAAACAGATTTACCCAACCCCGGCTACGCGTAAGTATCCATTAAGTATACTTAAGCCCAGACCCACTCTTGGAGTTTCTGTTCTCATTGGTTGGAAGTGGAATATAGGCCCTGGAAATGTTTTCAGTTCCTGAGTGGTTCTAAGTTTCAGCCAGAGCTGAGAACCACTGGCCTAAGATCAAATAGGTAATTAGTGGTAAGGACAAGTGAAACAAAAAAATCCCTTTACATCTGCCACAATGCTGCTTGTAGTCTGCTATTCCATCAAACATTGGTATTTAACAGAATATAAAAATAAGGACTCTTCTTGGAAACTTAAGAGAGCATGCAAATGTTTGAGGGCCTTTTACATCTCTAAGGGGCATAAGTGAGTTTTGTAATTGACCTGACAAAAATATACAAGCAGATTAGAAGAGATGATCAAGAAAACTGAGTCCATTGGCTGCGTGGCCTCTTTCTGTTTTGTTGAACACTCAATCCCCAGCATGTAGAACAGTTTGGGTATATGGTAGATGAATTAATAAAGCACATATTGTCCCCTGGAAAGGACTGGCCTGTGTGGACAGAAGATGGGTTTTGGTTCTAGGGTAAAGTAAACTCTTTGGCCCCTGTCCAGTGCAAATTGCAACTCAATAGCAATCCTCTCCTTGTAGCTATAGTGCAGGCCCTGGTTAGCAACTGACATGTCACCATATCCACACCCACAGTCCTGCCTGGCCACCTGCTCTGTGATGACAGACAGATTGTCTGTGACATTGCAGGAGGCCAGACCACACAGAGATGGCAATCTGACCAAGCCTCAGGCGTGCGCCTGTAAACTGACCCTTTGTCAATTATCTCAGGAATTACTTATAAGCTCATTTGGCCCACTTTGTAAGAATGTCAGAGAATCTCTTATTTCCTGTTAAGAGAGGCTCTTTAGGCATACAATTTATGGATATGTGCTTGTTTTTTCATATATTATTTTTCAAGAATCAAGGAATCTGTGAATTCTCTGATATGTTCAGAGTCAGTCATCAAGCAACTCTTACTAAAGGCAAAAAGTGAGGCGGGGCAGAGACAAATAAAATGCAGTTAAGAATAGTCATGTTAATTCATTATTTCATTCATTCCTTTATGTGTTCATTCAACAACTATTGATGAAAGCCTACTCTGAGCCAGGCACCATCCCAGATCTGAGATACAATGGAGAAAACATCTGTTAACTTTCCCATCCTGGGGGGACTGACATACTACTACAAAAAGAAGAGGCGGGAGGCCACATAAACAAATGGACACATAATAGGGTATCAGATGGATATACTGCTATGGAGGAAATGAAGCAAGGCAGTCAAGATCGTGACTTCAGGAAGCAAGCACTAGTTTAGGTGGTCAGTTTCGCAGACACCTCAATGAAGTTGGAATTTCCTATTGACCATGCGATTCCTTTTTTTGAGAGTCCCAAACAGACGAATTGATAGAGTACAGTGTTTTGTTCGCTTGATCATTTGAGTTGATCTGCCTTGAGCTGAGGCTCTTTTAGAAATTCCCACCTCAGAGTAGCTGGGCATTATCAGGCCAAGTTGCAGAGGCACAGACATGTGGTTTGCACCTGTGCGTTCAGGTGCATATTCGTCTGAAGTAAATCCAAGAGTTGTTCCAGAAAGACAGCTCCCAGAGGTTGCACATAAAATGCCTGTATTTCTTCTAAGGCAGAGCTGCTGCAAGAATTCTGAGTGTCCCTTCGGTTTTTATTTAAAGGATGGTGACTTCATACAACTGGATGGCAAACTTTACATAAGAGAGCTGTCAGACCTCTGATCACAAAGTCAACAGCACTGGTGAGGAGGGAAGGGAATAACATATGTGTCGTTACCGATGGTTCTAGTGCTTCCTCCCATGAGCTTGTCACACCTCCTGTATCCTTCTTTCTACATTCTTATCTGAGATCACAAAATACATATAGCACACACACACACACACACACACACACATATTGAGCTCACACACACAACACTCTTACACAAACGCACACGTTTACAAGCACAAATCTGAACTGTGGCTAAATATCTAATTATTGGTAAATCATCATCTGCGAATTTGCAAAAACACATGAAAATAATAGCTGACTTCTAATTTTTTTCTGACTTTATTTAACCTTAATTGTCTTCAATTGGCCAGATCTTAAATACTGAGTTTCACATCTACTTAGCAGCTCATAGGCTAACACAGAGTACGACCCATGTACTGCCCTCTTTCAAAATGAATGATGATAGATTTGAGGCCTAAAAAAGAGACTTGATTTATGTATCTTACAGATCTTAAGAGACATTTGGTTTTTGTCTTCCTGTTTCTTATGTCAAAAAAAAATCTCTGCATCTAGAAATTGCTCAAAGAAAACCAGATTTGATATGGAAATTATTCACAGCAAAATGCCAACCTAACTCAAAATAGATGATCAATACATATGTGTTGAATAAATGATGCAAATTAATGGAGCATGCCTTATTATAGGGCAATCATGTAAAGAAACTTTGCAGATTTACTGGCGGAATTTGTAAATCATTCGGGCAGCAAATAGTAAGTGACTACTCCATTCAGTGCCATGAACTAAGTCCTGTGGGAGTTAAAAACATGAATTAGATACCTCTAGGAATTTAACTCCACAGTGAGAATCAGACTCTGAAAATTTTTGAGCACATGAGGGCTAGAGCCAGAGAAGCACTTCCTAAAGGTACATCTTGAGGAGGATATGAAATGTGTCAAAGTGAACATGGTCAAGGATAAAGAGACCAGTAAGGAGATGATCGCAGTCATTTCACAGTAGGCCCCAACCAGTACGGGGACTCTAAGCGATGACTGGAAAACAAAGGAAGAATATGTTTCTCTTTCTCCTTGGCTCAGAACTTCAGCAGAGTCTCATTACTACTGCTCCTTCCCCAGCCCAGTATTTTTTTAAATCACTGAGTTTTCACTTTCAGAGGAAGCCTTCTGGATAGTTCCAATTGGAACACATATGATTTCTGTAAGGCTGTTAGTATTCTAGGAAACAAGTCTCCTTTAAGTGTGTATACTAAAGGGGTGGGGGTGGGGGGTCATCTGGCCCAACAGGCAAGGAGAGTATTTCATCCCTGGGATGGTGCATGGTGATAATAAAGAGTAGACAACCCTCAGTTAGTTTTATTATTATTTTTAAATTCTCCACAAACAATGAGTCCCCTATTTTTTGCACCTTAGTGTTACTGTTCCCACTGCCTGACCCCCTTGATGAGGATTGCTGCCTTTTTTTAATAGGATATGGGAAACTGAGAGTATCTGGTCTTCTTTCTATGACTTATATCTGACTTGTAAGTAGAGAGCAGGTGAAAAGATCCTAACCCCCTCACCCCACCCTTACAGCCACTCCACTAGTAAATTGTCAGACATTTACATCTACTGTGTGGGAAAGCCAAATGGAGCCAAGTTTGACAAAGTATGGCCTTTATAAAGAGCCTCTTACTTCCCCTTAACTAAAACTACTTTTAATATTATTTTAGAAATATATAGAATAGATGAAGAAACTCTGAATGTAGTCATAACATTTAATCAAATATTTTTTGTCTTTTGATCACACACACACACTCACTCACTCACTCAGAAGAACACTGTTTTGCTGAAAGCAGTCTTATTTGTTGGATAAAAGATTCCGGAAGAACCAATTAGCTTGATTTTTCATATGTGTCTCTGACATCTCTTGTGACACAGCCTTATTCTGACACAAATTAAAAAGCTATACATTTGTCATTAGGAAAAATCTAGTGTTAATTGATCACTAACAATACTTGGCATTGTAAGATATATTTTTAAAAGGGAAAGCATGTATTAGATGTTTAGATCTTCATCCTTTTGTTTTAAAGTGAAATGTTATTATGCATCCCAATGTTTATAGCAGCACTATCCACAATAGCCAAAGTATGGAAAGAGCCCAAATGTCCATCGATGGATGAATGGATAAAGAAGATGTGGTATATACACACATACACACACACACACACACACACACACACACACACACACACACACAAAATGGAGTATTACTCGCCAATCAAAAAGAATGAAATCTTGCCATTTGCAACTACATGGATGGAACTGGAGGGTATTGTGCTAAGCAAAATTAGTCAGTCAGAGAAAGACAAGTATCATATGACTTCACTCATATGAGGACTTTAAGAGACAAAACATATGAAAATAAGGGAAGGGAAACAAAAATAATATAAAAACAGGGAGGGGGACAAAACAGAAGAGACTCTTAAATATGGAGAACAAACAGAGGGTCGCTGGAGGGGTTGTGGGAAAGGGGAAGGGCTAAATGGGTAAGGGGCATTAGGGAATCTACTCCTGAAATCATTGTTGCACTATATGCTAACTAATTTGGATGTAAATTAAAACAATAAAATGAAGAAAATAATAAAATAAAATAAAGTGAAATTTTATTTATTTTATTCAAAAAATTTAAGACATTTGATTTTTTTAATGTTTATTTACTTTGAGAGAGAGAGAGAGCAGGAGAGGGGGGAGAGAGAGAGAGAGAGAGAGAGAGAGAGAGAGAGAACCCTAAGCAGTCTCCACGCTGTCAGCACAGAGCCCTACACAGGGCTCAAATTCATGAACTGTAAGATCATGACCTGGGCTGAAATCAAGAGTCAGACACTTAACTGAGTGAGTCACTCATGCGCCCCTAATACATTTGATTATAAATTAAAATTAAGTTTTAATAAACTTATTTAAATAAAAGTGCATTAATAAAGGAAACTTTTTTTTTCCTTTTTCTGTGAGAGAAAGAATCTTATGGTCAGAACAGATGTGAGCTTGAATTTTGTGGAAATGGGCTTGAAATTTGGTAGTTACCTGCTAGCAATACAATCACAGATAAAAATCATTTATTCATGCAATCATTTATTGAGTTTTTAAAAGTAACTCTTAAGAAAGAGACCATGTGAGACATAAGGAATTATCGAGAACACATGAGAAAATTGGGCTTTCATACTGAAGAAGAAAAGAGACATTAACCAAATTGCCCAATTTTCTACTACAGGAAGATGACCATTTTTAGAAGAGTCTGTTCTTTTTATATCTTCCATAAATGCTTTCCCAAATTACCCTCTTACACCTATAGATAAGAAGAAATATTGATAGCCGAAGTGAACAAATTAATTCTGGTTCAATTCTGAAATTGACAATGCATTTCATAACTAAAAGATTCCTATATTTCCACCTGTTTACTTGAAGTTAAAATTTCTGCATTGTAGTATATATACAAATAAGCAATTATGCACATTGTGTTATGTACTCTGTCAGGAGTTGTGGGAGGACAGTACTCAAAAAGTTCCTCCTCTTTGAGTAATGAGAGGAGGCTCCCAAAGGAATTGTTTTAGAGACTGTAAGAAGCAGAGACTGATACCTGATTTCCCAGTCTTGTCTCCAATTTGCTTTTGAATTATAAAGTCCTGGGGTGATGAAAAGACCACCAAGGAGAAACGGGGTGTGGTGGTCTCAGAAGTGGGGCTGCAGCATGGAGATGAGATAGGGCTGTAGACCCAAAACAATAATCCAATCACACAGAAGTTGTTCCGTGCCTGGAAAAGATGCTGACGAAAGGGTTCCTCCCCAGTGGGAACAGTTAGGGACTTTACCTGACCACACGAAGCATATAACCAATGGGATGGGTCAGCAGTAGGATCCAACATGAAGGAGTTGCAACCTTGCCCCAAGAAGTGTTCCCCCTCCTGCATCCCTGCTGGAATAGTACAGGAATGTAGAAGAAAGAGGGTGAGCAGAAGGTAGACAATATCCCTTCCTCCCCAAGTCTTTAGAGCAGTGGTTCTCAGTTGGGGTGGTAGGGCTCCTTAGGGGCAATTTGGAAATTCTTGGGGGTGTTTTGTTGTCACGATAACATGGAAGTTGCTATAGACATTTAGTGGGCCAGGGTCAGAGAGGCAACGCATATTGCAATGTGTGAGCCAGTTCCATACAGTGAATAATTGTTCTTCATTTCATAGAACTTTCATATGTTCTATAGGACACTCATATAGGTGAAGAAACTTACTATCAGAGCCTAGAACCTAATTCTCATTTTTGTAGGAGTAAATATTTTTTGCATGTTTTGACTTAACGCTGATTTTTCCAAGAATGTAACAACTGTGTGTATTGAGGAAAGATTGTACTTTGTTTTATTTGAAAATTAACAAGAGCTGTCCACAAGTTTGGAAAATCACTTCATTGATGGCAATGTTGCTTGTTAACCAACGTTTGTAGCTGTTGCCCTCAGGGTAGTTCTACATAATGGGACAAGCATCTGACTGCTCCAACAGATCTTTTGGAATGGTGATACCTGAGTTTTATAAATTGAACAGCATATTAGCTCATTTTTAGAATATTGGCATTTATTCCCCTTTTATGGTATAATTAGAACATTTTACAAAATTGTTAAAAATTATACATGGAATAGGTTATGTTATCCATTAATTTTATTTCAGAATCATGAAGAGCTTGCGACAGCATATTTGTTGTAGGCGAGGGAAGTTGGATGTGAAGGAATTGATAACCTCTCTAAGTTTGTAACTGTCTAATACTTGCAAATGTAGTCTGAAGTGTCAAGGACAGGAATTGGGGGAGAAATCTGCATCAATTATGAGCTTGAAATTTAATGATACATGTGAATGAGTCAATTACAATAATGAGGCTCGCTCAATAACTCAAATTGACCAAAAATTTTCTGCATTGGTGTGCCTTTTAGGGAACCACTGCTGGAGAGGAGTTCCACCAGAGAACTCCACTGGAGACGATCATTCCAAAATGACTTAAGGACCTTCCCTGTAGCTTTTATATTCCAACTGGATGATCACATACTGGAAAGGTGGAAAGAATGTGTAGTTACAGTTTTGCTACTAACTAGTCGCTGCCAACCTTGTCTTTTTTCGTCTCTTCTACAGAACGATGATTTGCTAACTTTTGCTTCTTCATTAAAGGTCACAACAGCCCTGAGCTTTGCATCTCTTGCAAACCGAGAATTCAAATAAATTTTCTGTCTCTTTCAATATGATTCTGAGAATCATAAAGTGCAAGAAGCATAAATTGTTTGCAATGACAGGAACTGTGATTCTGTACCTTCTTACATTCCAAGATACTCAGACCCATAGCTCATGTTGATTGCTTGTCCTTCTCCCAAACCCAACCCAAGGAGCATAGATGCTAGAAAGTTTCACTTGGTCTTTCCACTTCCAATGGATGATGCCAATTTCTTTATTCACATACATGATGTACCTGAAAAAAACCTATTTATGATTACTTAACATCAGTAACTCATTCTAAATGGCCCAAGAGGGCACTAAATATAGGAGTGTCTAGATGTTGAGATGAGTTAATCATATATTCGTCTATATAGGAACAGGTGCTCTAAAAACAAAATATACAGAGAAAGAAAGAAGCTGGGTACGTGCTTTAAAAGATGGATTAATTTGAGAGTGAAATCCCACCAGGAGGGAATAGTTAATTAAATCCTCTGAAAAGAATGGAATGGAGCCCCAAGGCTGGCTGGAGTCTAAACTGATAGAACACAGTGTTTATCATGCCCCTTAGGGTTTGTATCTGACCCTTGGGAAGGTTGTTCAGCTTCAATTTTTTTCTGTCCAAAGATTTCACTGTTAAGCCCCAGTTACCCATCTTGAAAATGTCTCCTACTGCCCAGAGATGAGACAGGGGTAGGGACTGATGTAAACCCAACGCCACTAAGAGGACAGCTCAACGTAAAAGGATCTGCTTTATAGAGCATGGCCCATAGATCACACAACAGCACTGCCCTCCTTAACAAGGGTCAGCATCCTGATGGTTCAAGTTGCTTCTGATGAGGGATGATGGTGCTATTAATTGTTTAAGTATTATAGAAGAAGGAAAAACTCTAAACTGTTCCATTCACTTCTCTAAATTCTCTTTTTCCTCTCAAAAACACTGCTAGCTACAATTTTTGTCTCCCTTTGTTTCTTCTATAGAACGCTGACTCGCTACTTACTACTTTTTGCTTCTTCATTAAAGGTCATGTGATGTCTCTTTGCATTTGACATTCACATAAACAACTTATGTCCTTTTGTTCCCTCCAGAATGCTATTTTCTTTCATTAAGTCCTTATTAATTTCCACTTTTTCCCCCCAAAAACAATAGTGGTTTCCTTTGATCCTTTGGAATTTACTATGTGTTCACCATCTTTTTCTACCACATTCATGATACTACATTTTTATGGCTATCACCTCGTAATCTTCACAAAGTAATTTGCAATAACAACATTGAAGATTTTTTCAGGTATTATCATATTCCTGTGCAAAAATGAATTATTATTAACTGTGTCTATAACGTTAAGCAAACTAGTTCAGGATCCTAGATCTCAGGTTGAATGTATACAAAATGGGTATTGAACTGATTTCTGTCTCTTTCCTCCATTAAACCATTGAGATTTCATGATATAAAGTCTCAGCATTCACTTTAGGTTTCAAAGCTCATGTTCCATCATTTAGTCTACGTCATATGTCACAAGAGAGGTGATGTGGATTTATCAGCATCCTCCTCCATATTCGGAAATTCCCTTATCTTGTTCAAAACACTGTCATTCACTTTTTCTGGAAAGATAACTTTGAGACAATACTGACTGTAGTGGTGTTTACTTACTTAAAAATTAGTGGCGTTTGTGTATTTTTTACTGTTTATTGCTATTGCTTTTTACAGAAAAAAAATGTTCTTTCCTGTCCATCTAAACAATAATTTTTCAAGTCAACAATCACTCAATTGTTTTGATGAGGAAGACTTTTCATGTCTTTCCATGTGGTTCCCAGCATCGCCCATTAAGTTTAAGTAAGCTCCTCATGAAAGCAAAAGAATTTTTAGATTATCATAATTTTCTATCTTTATTGTAATTTCTCTTAATTAAAAGTAGATTTTCTTTTCTGCACTTTGTGTCTAACTCGGTGTGCAGAAATTCTTTGTACATAATAAGCTGCCTTTAAATACATCCCTCACCCTTTATCATAGTAAATTTCAAACATAAGTAAAAGAAGAAGGAGAAGTAGAGCTAGTCCCCAAGTACCTACTTTCTGCTTCGCCAGTTAACAACAAATTGTTGAGTCTGTGGCATCTAGATGTCTCCTCTAGTTGATATTGTTGATATCAACTAGTTGATATTTGTTGATTTGTGTTGATATTTCAAAGTCACTCCTAGATATTACATTATTTTCATCAGTAAATACTTCAATGTATATTTCTAAAAGAGGACTCTTTTTCATAACTGCAACAACATTGCCACACTTAAGAAATCGACAATAATCATTTAATTCCATCAGATATCCCGTGAAGAAATGTCTCTGATTCTCTCATTAAACAATATGTTTGCCATTAGTTTGTGAGAATAGTGATCCAAATAACGTTAAAACATTACATACGTATGAAGTGTCTTTAAGAACCTCTTTACCTATAAATCCCTCCTCTCTTTATTTTTGCAGTTGAATGTTCTAAGACATCAAGTCCTTTGTTCTGTCAAGTTTCACACATTCTGGAATTTGCTGAACACATTACTATGATATCTTTTAATGGACTTCTGTCTTCTATCTTTTCTATAAATTTCATTGCTTATCTGGCATGACTGTGTGATAGGGAGTCTTGTGTATATACCTCACATTTTGTCATATCAAGAAGTAAATAATGTCTGGTTGCCCTCTTTCTGTGTTGTTAAACTTATTAGTGTGTTCAGGTATCCTTGGTTTGATTCATCTATCATAAAGTTCCCATCTCGGGGCGCCTGGGTGGCGCAGTCGGTTAAGCGTCCGACTTCAGCCAGGTCACGATCTCGCGGTCCGTGAGTTCGAGCCCCGTGTCGGGCTCTGGGCTGATGGCTCAGAGCCTGGAGCCTGTTTCCGATTCTGTGTCTCCCTCTCTCTCTGACCCTCCCCCGTTCATGCTCTGTCTCTCTCTGTCCCAAAAATAAATAAATGTTGAAAAAAAATTAAAAAAAAAAAGTTCCCATCTAGTGTTTTCAGCAACCATTGATGATTATTGCCAGATCCTTTATTTCATTGGAGATTTAAAATTAGACATATTCTGTAATTACTTCATAATTTACTAATTGGAATTCTTAAAAGCAGAACTTTCTCTTGAAAGGGAGCAGAATTTGCCACCCCAAGTATGTCTCTTTGGTATATGGATTATTTTAGAGTTATTATTTTTTAGAAATTTTTGTTTTGTTTTGTTTGTTTAAGTGTGTTTGTTTGTTTTTGCACGCGAAAGATTGAGAGTGTGTGCACACAAGCAGGAGAGGCAGAGAAGCAGAGACAGAGAGAGAGAGAGAAGCCCAAGCAGGCTCTGCACTGTCAGCTTTGGTTTTGTTTTTGTGTTTCTTTTTTTAGGTTTATTCATTTATTTCTTTTTGAAAGAGAGAGAGAGAGAGAGAATGAGAGAGCATTCTGGCGAGCAAGGGAGGAGAAGAGGGGGAGGAACAGAGAGAGAATCCCAAGCAGGGTCCATGCCATCAGCACAAGCCCAACATGGGGCTTGAACTTGCCAACCGTGAGATCATGACCTGAGCCCAAACCAAGAGTCAGACGCTTCACAGACTGAGACACTCAGGTGCCCTTAGAGTTATTATTTTTAAGAAGCAGACAACACAGGAGAAAACTGAATAGAAGCTACCATTTTGTGAGAAACATTTACTTTTACAGGGAAATCTCCTTCTCTGTACCAGAAGGAGGATGACCAACTTTCTAGAAATTCTTATCAATGGAGAAGCCATGTATTTAAATCTCAATAACAACCATATACTTGATTTCTGTGCTTTTCTTGATAGCCTTTCATAACTGGACACCCTCAACCCCAACATTTTTCTTTTTTTTCTTCATCTGCAGATGGCATTTAAGGTGATGGTTTGGGCCATTTTAGGAGTTATTCAGTTTTCCTGCATATCTTCCAACATTTATACAAGAGGTATACACGCTACTAAACTTCTGTTTATTTTTCTCCTGTCATTCTGTCTTTTATTACAGGGGGTCTCCGCCAAGAACCTAGAGAAGCACAGGGAAAATTATTTCTCTTCCTCTACTCTCATCAACTGTTAGGTTACCCTGAAGTTCGATTTGAAGAGTGTTTTAATACTTTCAGTAATCCTACTTATGCACACTCTTTCCCTATTTTCTCCTATTTGGCTTAATCCACTTTTTAATGTATCCCCCCCCTTAAAACAGCATTTAATTAAAAACTGAAAAACAGCATTATTTCAGTTAAGTCTCCATACTTTATAGAGACTTAAACATTTCCTGTTATGTTTAAATCCAGGCAGTTTTTCTAGAGGGCAATCTGGCAAACTTTTTATTTTTAATGCGCACGCCTTTAGTCAGAGTAATTCTGCATCAAGTAACCTAGCCAAAGAAAATAATTGAAAAGTATGCACAGATATAAATGCACACAAATTCAACACAGCATTGTTTATAATAGTTAAAAATTATTGCAAACAATCTAAATGTCTAGCAATAGGCTATCTAGCACATTGTGGTAATCATGAGCAACCACTGAAAATGGAATTATAGATCCATGTTGACATGAACAGAATGATCTATAGATCAATATAAGATACAGATCTATACTGACACAAACATATATTGTGTTAAAAGCAGGTTACAAAAAATATCATGTATAGCTAGATGCTATAATTATAAAAGGAATAAATTCATGAGAATAGATACAGATATACAGCTATATGCATAGAAAAATTCAGAAAGCTTATCCCTTCAAATGTTACTTATATAGATTTCTGGACAGTGGCACTGAAGTAATTTTCTCTTTCTACTTTACTTACTTTCATAGATACATGCCTTTTTTTTCACAATTAACAATGAAAATAAACCAAATTTTTATTTATTTTTTTATGATTAAAGAAGACTTTTCAATCAATAATAAAAAAATGTCTTTAATTGCAAAGAACCCAATAAATCAATTTTCAATTTGTAAATAAAGAAGATCCTTGTTCACTGTCACTTGAGCCTAACACACACCACTCTTTCTTCTTCCCTTAAATGTCATGGTGCAGATTACAGTTAAATAGTTTTGCTAGTGCTATGATTTCCACCTTCCAACTTTTAAAATTTTATGTCTATGCTTGATGCTTCTTCTTATCACCTGTGAAATTGCTGACTTTATACTAAACAGGGCTGCTGGAACCTTTACACTGAAGGCTAAGTTTCTCAAAAAGAAGCCTTTGCCATTGCTAATGTTCCGTGGTCCGTGGAGACTCTGTGCATATTACGCTCTTAAATTTTTAGTCTCACTTTGTGGTATAAGTATCGATAACCTCACTTGACAGAGGAGAGGAAAGGCCATGTTCACACAGCTAATAAACTCCTAAGCTGGGAATCGGATCCAGGATTTTTGACTCTAAAGTCCATTCCTTGCCCTCTTGACCACCGTATCCCCTATTGGTCTCATTCACCTCTTTCCTACCTTGAAAGTCTCATCTGACAAGTCTTAACCACACAGAGAAGAGCTTACTTAATTCTCTGCCACCACATTTGTTGGGATAGATTACCTTATCCATCAATGTCTAACCCCTCATCACTAGCACAACATTCGCTCCTGTGAAAGAGGGACATACTACTTCTTTCACCACCCTATGTACTGAAACAGTCATAAATTGCGAGCCAAGCACACTGAATTGTTATTGCTGCCTAGACATAATGTTTTTCCATCAGTCAGATAGAGGAAGCACACCCTTCATTCAAGTAAGAAGTAACCAACTTCAGACATCTGTCTGGAAATACCCTACTCATATACCCCGTGGCAAGAAAGTTGACAGGAAATCTGAAATGATTACTCCAATTGCAATGAGCTGAAACAGGTTGTTTAAAATTACAACCAGTGCAAATATCAGATAACTGGCAAGAGAGGGCAAGATTCACATTTCAATAAAAATTTCTAAGGCAGAAACTTTAATATGCATGTTTCTATATCACATGGGCAAATCTTAAAAAAATTAAGAAGTTTTAAAAGATATGTATCCATCTATGATGCGTCACCTGAGGAATGAAAGGGGCAGGGCATCAACTATGTAGGATAGAGCACTCTTCCGGCTGAGGGGAGGAATGTAGTGAGAAGGACAATGGACAAACTTGACCTATGTCTAAGCCAGGGGGATCAGGTGGGCGTGAAAACAGAGGAATCGAAGATGTATAGAGAGCCAAGTGCTGTCAACAGTGACCTAACCTGCATGTGATAAAGCAATGTCCGTTTGCATGACAGTCTTGCAGTAAACTTACCCTTGCATGTTGTGAAGTAAAAAAAAAAAAACAAACCCTAAGACCTTGAATTGGAAGATCTAGATTCCAGCTTGACAACATGTATCACTCAAATTAATCTTTAATCTCTGTGAGTTACTCCTTTTATAAAATGGAAATGAAGCATTTCATCCCCGCCCCCAACCCACGGAGTCACTGAGATTGAATGAGAAAACACTAGGCATAGCATAAAGCATCATGTTAATGCAAGGCTGAGATTTTAGAATTATTTGCCAACTACCCGATCCTAACTGTGTTCTTGCCTGTTTCAGAGATGCATCGTCCGTCAACAAATGTTTTCTGAGAGCCTACTTATGTACCAGGCCTGTTCGAGGTGCTGCCCGTACAGCACAATAAAACTGACTGCCCTTCTGGAGTTTACATAGCCAATCAGTGGAGACCAAAATTATAGACTACCAGATTTGTGAGGGCCATTAATGCATCCAACTCAACAGACATTCCTGAGCACCTCCATGGGTCAAGCACAGCGATGGAATGGAATGTATACACCATCTGTTGTAGAGCTTATGGCTTAGAAGCCTGGCGTTGGCCAAGTTTAAGGTGAACCATAATACAGCATCGTACAGCTAAGATAATGCAGCGGAGACACACAACCCCTGTTTAGGAGTCAGGAGCGCATCCCGAGGGAAGCAGTGCACATGGCAGAAGACAGAATAGAGAAGAGAGCTAGTGACAACTTTCCCATGCTACCCTGCAGTTTTGAGTACAGTGTTCCTGGCTGCGTGCATCCAAGGAAGAGACCTGAGACACAGAGGATCTAGAAATTGTTAACACATGGTACATGATGAAAACAACCCCTGATGATATCTATCTTGGAATATTAAAGACTTAAAGATAATAAATATCTTATTATAAATAAAATAAGCTTATTTGGTGTGATTCTTAATATAAGATTTCAGTTTAATGGCCAAATATAAATCTTCCTAAAATCCCCATTCCCATTTCTTCTGTTTTTCTGGAAATACCCTTCCTTCACTCTTTAAGCAACTCACATTGCCGCTCCTCCACTCCAATATTCCTTATCCTCTTCCCTGCTTTTCTTTTCTCCATAGCACTTAACACCTTCCTACATGTATCTATTTGACTAATTAATTATTAATCTGCCTTGTCTCAAAATAATATGTCATGTGAAGACAGAGGCTTTATATGTTTTGCTTATAGCTATATTTGAAGTTCCTAGATAAATGTCTGCCCTATAAATATTTGTTGAATAGATGAAGGAGACACGTCCAGAATATGAAATGCCACATAGAACATTTTATTTCTATTGTAGCCAATTGAAGGTGATGGCATTATTTCTTTGAGTATTAATGCAGTGGGTAAAGAGTATAATCATATAGACCTACGATTTTTTTTTTCTGATAGAAAAATATATTTTTCCTTTTATGCTTCCAGTGGTAAGGAACTCATTACCTCAGGCAAGGTGGATAGACAACTCTGATCTCTCCTTTTTCTTCTTACATTAAATCAAATTCTGCCACTTTGTAAACTGTCCTTAGTGATATTAATTTCAATATAAATTGATATTCAATATAGAGGTAGACAAAAATCGGTTTAGGATTGAAAACATGCCTACAAGTTATAGTACTAATAAAAAAATAACTTTCATGATCTAAGGCATTCCATTTAAGATTAGTCCCACTGTTCTCCCTTCTGCAGTGCAAATGATGAGACTGGCTGTCTCTCAGTAGGTTGTCTTCTTGCAAGGCTGGTTTTCACGGATCCCATTATCCTTGATCAGGACAATTGCCCTCTAGCTATATGATTTTAACTATGGCATCCTGGCTTGGGAAGCAATGTTATCAGATGATGTTTTTAAATTTTTTTAATGTTTATTTATTCTTGATAGAGAGGGAGAGACCGAGCATGAGCAGGGAAGAGGCAGAGAGACAGAGGGAGACACAGAATCGGAAGCAGGCTCCAGGCTCTGAGTTGTCAGCACAGTGCCTGATGCAGGGCTTGAACTCATAAACCCCGAAATCATGACGTGAGCTGAAATCAGATGCTCAACCGACTGAGCCACCCAGGCACCCTGATATATTTAGCCCTAACGGATTATCTTTTCTATAATTACTAGTCATAATCTGCAGTCTTTGTTTTCTTCTTTGGGGCATATGTTTAATGTGCATAATGAAGCCTTATCTCATGGCTACTAGATAGAGTACCAGAAAGGGAGATTTACTTTTGGACAAAAATATATATGATTTCTCAGAAAAGGATACTGTCTCAATGGTAAGATTATATATACCCTTCAATTTATTTATTTATTTTTTTAAGTTTATTTACTTATTTGGCGGGGGGCGAGGGAGGGCGGGCAGAAAGAGAGAAGGAGAAAAAGAATCCTAGGCAGGCTCTGTGCACTCAGCATGGAGCCAGATGCAGGGCTTGAACTCACTAACTGTGAGATTGTGACCTGAGCTGAAAGCAAGAGTCGTATGCTTAACCAACCAAGCCACCCAGGCGCCCCAAATGTATCTTTCAATTTCTAATTACTTTGAAATCATACCTCCTAAAGCTTTGATGTCAACTTCTTTTTTCCTCCACCGTGCCTTCTAATATTTTGATATTGTTTTCAGTAATGAGTATAATGGTAGCTGACATTTCTATATTGACTATAATAGTAGCTAAAATTTATTAAATGTACTTAGCACTGCTCTGAACACTTTATAAGTATGAAGTTACTTAATCTTCTTACCAGCCCTTCGACATAGTCGTTGATAGTATCTATGCTTTAAAGTTAAAGAAACTGAGGTACAGAGGCGGGGAGTAAATTCAGGCAGTTTGGTTCAGGAGAATCGTGCTCGTGACCACAGTGTTAGAGCTTAAATGGATTCACATTTGGATTCATGTTTGCAAAGCTTTAGTTATTTGTATGTGCAAATAAGTTGAAACAATAGTCTAAGAGTATACTAAAATCCTTTGTGGAAAGAGGAAGACATAATGAATGCAAAAAAAAAAAAAAATCATGACTTTCTTGGAGTCCTAAGAAATGTATGTAACTAAAATAATCAAGCTATTTAACTATGTCTTCATCATCTTAAACTTAGTTATAAAATAATTACTTAGGGATCTATCTGTTGAAAGCTTAGTGTCTTAGATAGGCAGTTTTTGAAATTTGTGGGCCCAATTATACTCTTAAAAATCAGTGAGGGCCTAACAGAGCTTTTGCTTTTGTGGTTATATCTCTGGCTATTTATTAGAAATTAAATTTATTAGAAATTAAAACTAAGAACGTATTCGATATGAAGTTACTCATTCAACAAAAATAATAATATGTCCACTACACGTTAACATAAGTGATAAATTTTTACCAAGATAACCACATTTTCTATAACAAAAATATTCCGCAGTGAGAATGGTCTTGCTTTCCAGATCTGCAAATATTGCTAACATTTGGCTTAAGAGAAGGCAGCCGGATTTGCATATCTGATTTTCCATTTAATCGGATTTGTCGCAATATCACGCACTATGTAACTTCTGGAAAACTCCAGTGTACGCTTGTGAAAAGATGAAAAAGAAAATGGCAAATTACACCCTCATATTATTATGAAGAAAAGAGCGTTCACCCGAAAGAATTTCCAACACGTTCAGCAGCACCCGCATCACACTTTGAGAACTGCTGTCTTGCAATGACTGACTAGGAGAAACACAAAATAAACCTTAGGACTTCCCATAGATACTTACATAAACTAGATTCTCCTACTTTCGGTTCTATTGAAAAAAAAAAAAACCAAAAACAGCAACAAAAAAACAACCACATAGCTTTCTATGATGTTTCTGAAGTTTTAAGGAGTTCAGAGGAATTTTGCTCCCCTCAGCAATTTTCTATTCAAAATGTAGTTAACGACCTTAACATATTGCCAGACTTGTTTTATCTCTAAAGGGCTTTTGTTTCCTTTGAAAGCATGGAACTAAATAAGTAATGAGGAATTAAAAGCAATTTTTACAAGTCAGTTAAAGCATTTTGAGGACAATTGTGGACTGTTTTGATTTTGCTACGCAAGTGTCAGATTCTCCTAAGAACTATGATCTTTTCCTATTGGCATCCTCTTCATATCATCCAATTTGCAACAACCTATTTTCCTTTGTTTTCCTCTAAAGGGACCCTATACAGTCTCTGGGTCCAAGGCCTAAAGCAGAGTGTTGTCTCAGTTTCCCAGGGCCACCACAGGCTATTGTCCAGACTCCTTTGCCTCGATACCTGCTGGAGTTCATGCATTCATTTAGGGCTAAAAAGATCAAATCTTACCCTTCTGAGGTTTGCCTTAGACTGAAAATAGACAAAGATATAATCTAATGTTAGATAATAATAAGCCCTAGAAAAAACGTAATCATGTCATGGGGATAAAGAGTGACAAACAAGGGATTTAGGTAAAGGAGGCAGAGAAGGCCTCCCTCAGCAGGTAACATTGGCCTAGACATCTGAATTAAGTAAGGGAAAAATCTATTTCTGGGGCAAGGGCAGTCGTGGTAGAGGTCCTAGAAAATGCTAATTCCCTCATGCCAAGAAGCTTGGGTTCTTTGCATTCGAGGAAAGAGCAGGAGCCAGTGTGGCTGGAGCAAAGAGAACAAATGATAGGAATATAGGAAAGGAGATGAAGACCGAGAGAGGTTGTAACAACTTATTCTAAGAGTGCTGGAAACTAATGGAAGGTAGGAAGTAGAGGACTGTCACGTTTGAAGAGAATCGCTCCACTGTGGGGAACTGCCTCAGGGGCATGATGGAAGCAGGAAGGCCTGCCTGGGGAGAGTTGCCAGTGGCTTTCACTAGGATGTTAGCAGCGGGAAAAGAGGGAGCCAATCTGAGATCTAGCTGGACGGTAGAAACAACAGAATTCGTTGATGGATCAAAAATGGGATATATGAAAAAGTAAGAAAACAAGGCTAAGTGGATTTTTCTGTTGAGCTGCTGGGTGAATGTAGTTTGCTCTTTACTCTCCTAGGGAATGTAGGGGTGAGAAATGAAAAGTTTGGTTTTGAATGTATTAAGTTTGAGATGCCTAGTAGAGCTCTAAGAAGGGACGTTGACGTCTCGGTTGAGAATGTGAGTCTGAAACACAGGGCTGTGGCCTGACATAAAAATTGGAGCATTGGTGACATGTGCATCGTTGCTAAAATCCACTTAAAAAGTTGGGAGCACGCTGGAGCCTGGTACTTCCGGTATTAGCTTTGTCCTGATGATATGACTATATCAAGAAGACTAGAGTACCTTGTGAGAAATGTTCATTTCTTTTCTCTCCAAAAAAAAAAAAAAAAAAAGAAAAGAAAAGAAAAAGCTAATTGCAATGGAGAACATGCACTATTCTCTTGATTTCTGAGCATCTAGGAATAGCGATCACGCATTTCAGATTTTCTAACATAATTACCTCTCCATAGTCTGTCCTTCACTCCGTTTACATCACCAAACTTAATGCCTACTGCGGATTAAGTACTCATTAAATTTTTGAAGATGTGAGGGAACCATTAAATCAATGAATAAAAAGTTAACCGTCTATTTTCTCTGATATTTTGGTCTGGAAAATATGGTTATGATTAATGTACAGGTACATCTTACTTATAGCAAGTGTAATATTGCAATGACAGTGTGACGCATTATTTGCAGCATTCAGTGTTTAAAAACATATAATACTATCCTCTGAAAACAGGAATAGAAAGCTTGTGAAATACATACGTAAATTTCTTGGGCAACATAATCTTTTAAAATTTATGTAGTGATTTTAAAGTTTACTTATTTATGTTAAGAGAGAGACAGCGCAAGTGGGGGAGGGGCAGAGAGAGAGAGGATGAGAAGGAATGCCAAACAGACTCTGAGCTGTCAGCACAGAGCCTGATGCGGGGTTCGAACCCATGAACTGTGAGATCATGACCTGAGCCGAAATCAAGACTCTGAGGCATAACCGACTGAGCCACCCAGGTGCCCTTAAAATTTATTTTAGTAGGCTGAACTACCATGGAGTCTGAAGAAAACGTCAGGTTTCTTTTATCTTAACAGACAGAGGACCTTACCATGTAGTCCTAGATTGGGGAGCTAAGGTTTTGTAGCTCCCTATTCCTGGAACGCTCTGAATGCCTGCGAATAAATCAGTTCAGTCCTCTGTGCTTCAGGCTGTTATCTGTAAAATAATCAGCCTGCTCCTGTCTCCCTACCCCCTCCCTATTTCTTTGTCTCACGTTATTAAAAAGAGGTAATTTCTTGGGGGACCTGGGTGGCTCAGTCAGTTAAGCATCTGACTTCTGCTCAGGTCATGATCTCACAGCTTGTGAGTTCAAGCCCCGCATCAGGCTCTGTGCCGACAGCTCAGAGCCTGGAGCCTGCTTCGGATTCTGTGTCTCCCTCTCTCTCTGCCCCTCCCCAGCTTGTGCATGCACGTGCTCTCTCTCTCTCTGTCTCTCAAAAGTAAATAAACTTAAAAAAAAGAGGTAATTTCTTGCCACTTAAACAATATTTTAGAAATGATTGCTCAACTTTACAGTCACTACCCAAATGAAAAAGACTTTTGACCTTTTGCTGAAGGAAGAAAAGGGGGTCAGTTGGCATGGAAGTTTTCTTCCTTTGGCTGAAGATGAACTTAACTGCATTTTTTTTTTTCTGCTCTGTACACTTAAGCCGCATGAGTAATTTATCCTTGTGTTGAACTGCTGAGTTTCAGTAGGTGTGTGTGTGTGTGTGTGTCCGTGCATACGTGCCTGTGCATGTGCATGTTTGTGTATAGGAGACTTGGTTGACGTAGGAACTAAATACAAAGACACTGGTTGATAAACTTTCAAGAGGCCTAGAGTAGGCTCAGTAAATGTTCATTTCTGAATTAGAGTAGCTTGATGTGGCACAACGAATTTCCAGAATAGTTGTGACTCAGTACTTTTCAGGAGCTATCCGGACTGCAGCTTGGAAAAAAGTCAGAGATGATCACAATGTGTTAACATCTTTTCAGAAAAAAAAAAAAAAAAAAAAAGCTCTATTAATACATAGCATTATTATTATTCCAGCCTGCCTCCTTCGGCCACACATTTCGGCATCAAATTGTAAAAATCCAGTGATACAATTCTGGAGGGTTGTTTCACTCTCTCTCTTTTGCCTATTCATTAATATTGTTTGAGAAGTAATTTCTTTTTTCTGCCTTTTTACATTCAGCTGTATCTTGGTTGGGGGTGATAGAAGTCCTTTTCTTTCTCAGTTTTTCTGCTCTCCACACATACATTCTCTCTCTCCTTCACACACACACACACACACGCACACACACACACACACAATTACCGATTTTCTGAAAAACAAAGCAAGTCACTTGTTTAAGGCTGTCTTACTTGTCATAGGGAGGACAGTTATTTGAGCCATAATCAGCATAGTACTGCGCTGAAACAGGCAGGTGTCTTTCAGTCCCTGTTTACATATTGCTGAGGCCGACTCAACTCAGTGTGACCTTTACAGAGCTAAACTATCCCAACAAATTGCAATCGGCCGTCATGTTTGTATTTATAAATTCAAACAGTGAAAAAATTATTTAAAGCAACGTGTGTTAGAGAATCAAATGTACTGTCCATTTAAAAACCCATGATTTCATTTGAGTAATAAAAAGTCACGTGCTTAGTTTTTTTCATTATACATATACATTTGCATTATACATATATACATGATACATTTTTCCTGTACATACAGAGTGCGGGTTTCTCTCCCTTTTAAAAGATCAGTTTCTGATGGGTTCCAAAGGATCTCAGTGATAGCAAGATTTCAATATAATTTTACTCTTTGATGGATTTTTCTGGGGAATTTCACGTCCATTTCACGGGATATTGCATTTCATTATTGATCAACTAATTTTAAATTTCAGGAAAACTTGCAAGTCCATCAATTCAGCACTAATTCAGAATGTGCAATCATTTAGACATTGATTGTTACTGAATCAACATTTAAAATATCTGACTAAATTTCTGAGGTCCTTTTGGGGGAGATTCAATTCTAAATCAGTATTTTAAGAAAATAAATGATTAAAGGATATCAGAATTTATATATTTTTGTATGTAATTTTAACTTACAAATTTAAAATTGATTTTTTGCGTCAATTTTTTTCGTTGTTTACAGCATATAGTCACAATGAATTCTTGTTCCACTAAAACCTGAAACCCAAATTTTTGATATACTATTTATCTTTTAATCAGGATTTTTCTCAGGCTTAGGAAAATCATAAGTGTTCTTTAGATTCATAGAAATCTTTCTCTTGGTCACCTGGCTGGATACCACTTTTTCCCTCAAGTTTTCCTGATATAGAGATTATAGTGATAAATACTTCTTACATTCCATAGATGAGGAAACAGAAATTTCTCATCTTGGTTAGAAAGAGAAAACACACCAGGAGAAATAAACAGAGTTTTCGTGTTCCTATCTCTTAAAACACTACCTTCATTTATTTTTTTAAAATTTCTGTAATGTTTATTTATTTTTGTGTGTGAGAGAGAGAGAGTTAGCAAGGGAGGGGCAGAGAGAAAGGGGGCACAGGATCTGAAGCAGGCTCCAGGGTCCAAGCTGTCAGCACAGACCCCGACGTGGGGCTCGAATTCATGAACTGTGAGATCATGACCCAAGCCCAAGTCGGATGCTTACTTGACTGAGCCACCCAGGTGCCTCTCGCTTCATTTCTAATTGAGAAAGATCACTAAAATATGAGTGATAAATGTTTCCATCTTAGCTTGGATTATAAGGTGCTTTGACATCTTAAGGCTTCTGGACTTGCGGAAAACATTTTAAAAGTTGTGAATATGGGAGAAAAATGCAAGGCTATTTAACATCACTTGCATTGTTTACCTCTTCATAGTGGTCCATTTAATAGCTGTGTGACTGCTTATCCTTAGTCCCCACCCATGGGCTGCTCATTAATGTACCCGGGCAATTTCTTCCTGACGCCACATCTATTGATACAACTATGAAAATTGAGGGTCAATGATAAGGTTTCCGTAGTGACTCAATTTTACCGAGGAATGGGAGAAAAATGGGACAAGGAAAGGTCATATGATAACAAAAAAATCCCTCATGAAACACTGAAAGAGGAAACCAAAAGTTTCTCTCTTCCCCAAATGCAGTGCTTTTGGTTGCCAAAGGTTTGTTGCCCTAATGATGCTTTGATGAAGGAGGTTGAGTGTATTAGTTGAATCCCAACCAACAGTTCTTGTTGGGGTGCAAGGTGCTCATTTCCAAGCTGTGCTGAACACATTGGCCACTCTAGAATACCTCCCTTCTCTCTGTCCATATCTCATGAGGAATGAATGAACTCAATGACATGGTACGAGAGGAAGACCATGAAATTGTGCAGCATTTGCAAACGGTACTCACTGTCTAATCTTACATCTTGAAGAGATTCACCAGTGTCTATAACTGCATTGATTTGGTGCTTCAGCACAAATATCTAGTCACATAAAAGATCACAGCCACAACCTTTTCATTATAGAGATATCCTTTAATGTGGGAGGGGGAGAGAGGAGTGTGTTCTTTGCCGTTAGATACAAGGGCAATTTATTGGTTCTGAGGTATATTGTATCGTAGCATTTTTTTTTTAATTTTTTTTCAACGTTTATTTATTTTTGGGACAGAGAGAGACAGAGCATGAACGGGGGAGGGGCAGAGAGAGAGGGAGACACAGAATCGGAAACAGGCTCCAGGCTCTGAGCCATCAGCCCAGAGCCTGACGCGGGGCTCGAACTCACGGACCGCGAGATTGTGACCTGGCTGAAGTCAGACGCTTAACCGACTGCGCCACCCAGGCGCCCCTGTATCGTAGCATCTTAAGGTTTAGGCTGTGAATGTCACCGCACATACAAATGAATGCTATATTTACTTGTAAGTGCCATGGTGTTGGGAGAACAAAACAGGCTTTGGATTCAGTCATACCTGGGGTTGAATCCCTGCAACATGTGAGCTATGTGCTTTTATGCAAGATTATTTCATCTGCTTGGGTTTTAGTTTTCTCCCTCAAAGAGGAACATGGCACCTTTCTTGCAGGATTGCTCTAAACATTCAACAACATCCCATTTGGAGAACATGTAACAGTGTGTCTGAGAAAGAGTAACATTAGCTCTTAGATCCCTCTTCTCTCCCCAGAAGAGAATATAGCTTGATTTGGGTTAAGAGAATCTCCTATCGTAGAGAATCATACCACCATAATCTTCACCACCCGGTTTATGAGTAGGGGAAGAAAATGAAATATTTTATTTATTCTTGAAAATAAACCAAAGAAGAACAAATTGTTCACAAGTCTTAACGCTTTTAGACAAGTTGTGTTTACGTGCTGAAAAGTGGGATCTCAGCTTTTCATATCTCCACCCCTTTCTGTCTGTCTCAAAATCCCAAGTATGCCTTGCCTTGGGCAAATCCTGAACGAGGAGGACAAATTTCTGATTCTTCCACAGAACCTTCTGATTCTTCTTTTGATTGGTGCTTTCTGAATCAGGATTATGCAGTTTAAAGTTAGAATTTCAGAGTTGGAAGAGCTATTACAACAGTGTCTTAAAGCTTCAGGCACATGAAAATCACCTGAGAAGCTTGAGCAAAATGGAGACTTGCAGCGCCTATCCCAAAAGATTCTCATTTGGGAGGTATAAGCTCCCCGTTCCTGCATTTTTTTAGATTATTTGAAAGTTGTTATGTATGTTCGTTTACATACAGTGTCATGTTAGTTTCAGATGTACAATTGAGTACAACTGAGTACGATTCAGCACTTTCACACATCACCCAGTGCTCATCACCACAAGTGCACGCCTTAATCCCCATCACCTATTTAACCACAGCCCACCCACCTCCCCTCTGGTAAACAAATATCCCAAGTATCTCTGATTCAGTTGGCGACACACCCACGTAGACCATCTCCGGCCTTAGGGCTGCCTAATTCAAGGTTCTAACTAGTGCAGGCATCTTAGAGCTTCTGATTCAGCTGAGCTGCCAGGGGAGGCTTTGGATTTTGTGTGAACCGAAGCTTACACAGTTTGGAGTCTGTGTTAAGAAAAGAAACAAACACGGGCACCTGGGTGGCGCAGTCGGTTGAGCGTCCGACTTCAGCCAGGTCATGATCTCGTGGTCCGTGAGTTCGAGCCCCGCGTCGGGCTCTGGGCTGATGGCTCAGAGCCTGGAGCCTGTTTCCGATTCTGTGTCTCCCTCTCTCTCTGCCCCTCCCCCGTTCATGCTCTGTCTCTCTCTGTCCCAAAAAGAAATAAAAAACGTTGAAAAAAAAAAAAGAAAAGAAACAAACAAGTTACTTTTGTAAATGTTACCAAAGCATAGGATCATGTGAACATGTTACCAGGTCTTCTCCCTGGGCCTGGGAAGGGACCCATGGATATGAGGGTCCCCGTACATAAACTTCCAAACTTCACAGTACGTTCATTTCTGAGTCCCACCATGGCAATCCATCCTTCTTATTGTCCCTATTTTACACAACGAAGAAACTGAGGAATGTAACTTGCTACGGCCAAAGAGCTAGTAAGTGGCAGAGCTCGGATTTGAATCCAGGGCCTGTCTCCAGAGCCTTTGTTCTTTTTACCATGACAACATAATCTCTCTTACAGATAGTTCCTGTTTTCTGAAAACCATACAGAGACGATACTTCGTCTTATTTCTGTTACAGGACCCACAGTTACACTCTTAGTAGACGAAATAAAGGGCTGATGACAACAAATAAATAGATAAAATGATTAGTCGAGTAGTTTTGCATTGTTGATTACTATGGAGTTACTCTCCTTATGTATTTTTATATTTTAAAATCTAAATTTAAAACACACAATCACTCAGAATATGTATTGAGGCATACCTGATAAGTAGTTGATGAAGGCTCTGGGGGATTAAAAGTAAAAGAAGGTACATCTATCACCCTGGAAATTTATAATCTAATGAGCCAAGGGTGTTCATAGAGTGGGTGGTATATCCCAAGGGTGAGATAACCCTGAACTTTACAAACAGCATGAGCAAGTATGTGGAAGGCTTCCACATTTAGAGAGGAGAGAAAGCATAATCCTAACCTCCACAAAAGAATAGCTACATTAAACCAAAACAAAACAAAATTAAAAAAAAAAAAACAAACAACGAAAAAGACAGCTAATTGTTTAGTCCAATATTCTGTTAGCAACACGCCCCTCCCTTTTAGCTGCTTAGAATAAAGATGACTTTGCCGTGAACAGCGGGCACATGACTAAGTTCTGCCTGATGAGATCGAAACAGAAGTGTTATGTGAGAACTTCCAGAAAACCTTCTTAAAAGACAGCTGACTGCTCCCTTTGTTCCTTTCTCTTCCCCTTTCTCCCTTCTGCTGGCTCCAGTGTGGATTTATGGCTGGAATTTGAGCAGCCACTGTGGTCCATGAGGCAGTGTACTAAAGTTTGCAAAGCGTCAGGATACGTAGGAGTCATAGTGACCATGAAGCTGCTCTATCAGGCTTGAACTGTTTATTTCCAGATTATGTTCACCAGAGAGAAAGAGACCACTATTTATTTAAGAAATGTTTATTTGGGGTTTCTGTCATTTACAGCTGAATTTAATCCTAACTTATAAAAACGTGTACCATGAATGCTAACCCCAACTGTCATTGTGTTAAGAAGATTTTAATTGTATAAAGTAGGTATAACTAACACTCTACAACTATACTTTAAATAGAAAAAACCAAATGCATCACTATTATGCACCCAAATAAAATAAACACTTACAAACTCTCACTCTGGGAGAAAATATGATCATTTCAATCATTCCATGTTAGTCAAATTAGCATTAAATCTTTTTCTTTGGTAGTGTGTTCAGATGATGTGCATACATAGCTTCTTCCAAATTAGGTCCCTGTAGTGGATATTTATTGTATTAAAGGTAGTTAATAAAATTAATTCTACCAATGCTAGAATTTCTGGCAAAAAAAAAAAAAAAAGAGAGAGTATATTTTATATATAGTACCTTTCTGGTGATGCTCAAAAAATATGATGCAGAAGATTCCGTATATGATCTGAGCATATCAGGCATTCAGTGTTTGTTGAATGAATAATTTGATAAATAAATACTGTTCTACAAATAGCACCATTGGTGGCTATGATGCTAATGAAAGCATCTGAGATATACAGGAAGTTGGTGGAAAGTGAAACAAATCATTTTCATGGGATAAGAGGAAACGTGTAGATGGTAGGAGCAGATGTTTGATCATTGGAGCAGGATCAATGCAATGCTTGGAGAACCAATAGTACTTATGCGAAATCAGCCATATTGTAAAATAATCACTTTTAGAGGGATTAATAATTAATTAAACTAACAAAGCGTGATATTTCAGAAAACAGAAAATCGATTTCTTCCAAATTAATTAATTCAAGGATCAGAGAAAGAATCAATTGTTCAATAATGATTTGTTGAAATCCTGTTAAGTGATCAACACTGGGAGATGACATATACTCTAAATGTGCCTCAATGCTATGTCTATTACTTGTAATGTTAATGCTAGTAATTCACAGTCAAACATGTTCTGTATTTTCCCCAATTGACGGCATTTTTTGTTTGTCTCATAGATATCATAGTTATAGAGGTGGAAGAGATCTTGAAGAGTGTTTCACTAATATTTAGGCCAAATTTTGCTAAATGCAATTTTTTACCTGCAAGGCATTTTTTTTTTTTTTTTAAATCATAAACAGGCTTGATATAATCTTTTTAAAAAGTAGGCTAGGGGCACCTGGGTGGCTCAGTCGTTGATGTGTCTGACTTCAGCTCAGGTCATGATCTCATGATCTGTGAGTTCAAGCCCAGCTTCAGGCTCTGTGCTGGCAGCTCAGAGCCTGGAGCCTGCTTCGGCTTCTGTGTCTCCTTCTCTCTCTGTCCCTCCCCCATTCACATTCTATTTATCTCTTTCTCTCTCTCTCTCTCAAAAATAAATAAACATTAAAAGGGGGGGGCACCTGGGTGGCTCAGTCGGTTTGAGCGTCCAACTTGGCTCGGGTCATGATCTTGTGGTCCGTGAGTTCAAGCCCTGCATCGGGCTCTGTGCTTACAGCTCAGAGCCTGGAGCCTGCTTCAGATTCTGTGTCTCCCTCTCTCTCTGTCCCTCTCCCACTTGCACTCTGTCTCTCTCTCTCAAAAATAAATAAATGTCAAAAAATTTAAAAGTAAATTAGTAGGCTATCCATGATAATGATGTATAAATAGCATGACTATGTTACATATATTTAATGTGGCTTCCCATAGTACTATATGCTTTTCTGTTGTCTATGCATTTTCATGTTGTTTGTATAGAACTGCTACATCCATTCTATAAGCACTTTAAAGTTTGGTTGCTATTTTTTCATCACTCAGCTCACTAGGGAATATGGTATTTCCTTAAGAAAACTTTCCCTGGTTACCCAGACCAGATCAGATCCCCTGCTATGCACCCTATACTTCTAGAAATACACTTACCATAAGTGTAATGAGTTAAAAATGTAATTTGTGTTTAATATCTAGCTCTTCAATTGCAATATAAGAGCAAAGAATGTTCACTCCAGTGTTCCCAGCATAGTACCTTGCACAAAGTATGGGCACCCAGCATAATGCCTGGCCCATACAAAGTGCCCAATAAATGATTGCATGCCTGAATGAACACAACGGGTAGTCATTGAGAACCTACTTTGTGCTTCCCACAACTGTGCAAATTATTTAATAGCAGGAGTTTGATTTGGGGCCCTTTTTCTTGGCCAACCTACTACTTTGCTTCATCTGAGATTGCTGATTTCATACTCAGGCCCCTTAAGAATAGTTCTCCTTTGTTCCTTCAATTAGTATCTGTTTTCACATGCTATGTGTGAAGCTGAACTTATCTTTGGAATCTTCCACTTACTGATAATTTGCTAATTGTATAATTTTTAATGACTTGAATTGTGGGGCTCCTTGGTTGGCTCAGTTGGTTAAGCATCCGACTTTGGCTCAGGTCATGATCTCACGGTTCATGGGTTCGAGCCCTGTGCCCGTATCTGTGTTGACAGCTGGGAGACTGGAGCCTGCTTGGGATTCTGTGTCTCCCTCTCTCTCTGCCCCTCCCCCACGCTTGCTCTGTCTCCCATTCTCTCAATAATGAAATAAACATTGAAAAACAATAATAAATAGATAAAGTATTTCAATTGCAAAGTGCCCTTAAAGACTATACAGTCCAAAATATTTTGTAATAAAATATTTCCTTCACTTAACATAGCTGAAAATTAGTTGTCTGGCACTCTTCGAACACTTTTAATCACCCTCAGGAAACACACTTCTTTGCAAGGAAGCACAACCCCTTGTTGTACCTCTCAAATCATTGAAAACTTCTTTATGTTGTTTGGAGCTCTTCCATGCTATAAAATCTCCAGGGGGTGCTGTTGTTATACTCTAAACAAAACCCTTAACTTTTGGATGTTGGGCCTCTCCATATGGGAAGATAGCTCTTATGTCTTCTCAAATAAATGTAAACACCATGTCTCCTCCACCTGTGTGCCACTCAAGTTTTTCCCAGATGTTTTGCCTTTCTCATTTATATTTCATTCACATATTTATATTTTAACTCTTCAAAAATGAGTATTTTTGGGACAATGGGATTTTGCCTTAGGTAAGGATTCCTTCCTAAGGATCACAGGATTCAACAGTAACTCACTGGCAGTTTGTCCTACGATCACAGGGCATGATATAAGGACTTGTTTTGTAAGGTAAACTGTGCCCAATGCCACAGGAAAATGAATAGTCCAATCACTGGCAGAGGCACAGTTATATTTTATCAATTCATTTCTGCTCACAAATGTCAATGATAACGAACCCATCAACCATTGCTTTGGACTGATCTACGTATCTTCTCTACTTTGACAGGCTGATGATACGAAGGAATGAAATTGTTTATGCTACAGAATTTTAAAGAAATGATCAACAAATTTATTCAAACAATGTCTGCCATAAAAATACATTCATGTTGTAAGAGAAATAATATAGACTGCAAAAGAGAGTATTGATATCCTCTGCTTCATTCTGAGTATCAAATACAATGGCATTTATTTCAGCATGCCTCAGTCTGGATGCTTAATTCTGTTCTTAGACAATAAGATCTATTCCTCTTTCTAACAATTCTCATACTCCATAGTGGGTATTATGTGAGCCATTCTGATGTTTTAAAATTTTTGAAAATTGTAACACTTTTGCAAAACACAGGATATAGCATATCCAGAAGGAAAAGTTAGAAGGAATACGTAGAAATGGGAAAATATGTCCCAGAACACCATAGGAGTGAGGTTTCCTATTGGTATCGTCCTAATTTATTGTCTACAATATTGTTACATAAATATTTTTTGAAAAGATGGTATAAATAAACCAAGCATTGTTGAAATATACACTTCATTTTTTTCCAATTATTCAATCTACAATATGCATTATATGTAGGAAACATGCCAGCCTATCAAGCTGCCAGAGGTTTAAAACACATCCTGTCAGGCTTCGTTGAGGAGGTTGCATTAGAAATGAAATATGTAAGATGTAGAAAGCCACACTGTTAGACACGGATTTACCACTACTCAGATTTTCTCCTTAATATTTAGTAATTGTCAACAATTTAGATCCACAATGTACATTTTCCCCAAGTATCCTAGAAATTACTTTAGTTATAGAAGATGGCTGATTGGGGAGGACATTTCACCTTTCTCTCTTTTTTAGTTCTCCAATTGACGTTAAGTCTAATTTGGATTTTCCTTCCAAAACTAATGTCTCAGATCTCCTAATGACCTTTTATTTTGCTTGAATACAGCAGCATGGAAGTCTTTACTATTCTGGAAGTTTTGGCAAAGATAATTGGATATATTGACACAGTACAGGGAGGGGAAAAAGCGTCTTCCAACTCACTACTCCAAACGACAACAGCAGTTCAACTGAGATACTTCCTTTAAAATAAGCAAAATTGCCATCTCCCCCTCCTTTGGTGTTTACTCTGACTCCAAGGAGAGAGGAACAGGAATGAAAGGAGCCCGTTGCGGTGCCTGCTGACTCAGACTGGTTTTCCCACCGATGCTAAAAAGGCAGAGCAGGCTACATAATTGAGAAAGCTTAATGGTTGGCCATGGCTTTGACACAGACACTTGGGCTTAAGCACTTTTTCATGCCCCGGTAAGTAAATTGTTAATGGACAGATAACACCATCTTAATCTCCGACACTACTTCATGGAAAAACCATACACCCAGTCCCAGGGAAGGAGAATTTTAAAATAATAGTACACGAGGTTAAAAAGTTTAAAGCCAGTGGACGGCCTATCTGGCTTTGGGTTTAGCATTAACCTTCAGATAGGAATGAGTATTTGCGTAAGTTTACCCTTTTAGAGGCATGAGCTATTAAAGGGTGGATAGGCAGAAAACTAAAGGTCTTTGTGCATGTGTGAAATATCGCAAGCATCACAAGATTAGATGAAATGCCAGACTAGCCTTTGCTGTCACCACAAGGGGGACACCTTCTGTGTGCAGAAATAAATAGACTGAAAGAAAGTGAAGGCTTTTTTGTCCATATTCCTCCTCTCTCACTCCCCCAAGTTCACTGAGAAAGCTGGTGAAAGACTATAAATGCCTGGGAACTTCCATGAGATAGACTTTAGGAGATTCGGGTCCATTAATATGCTCTTAGGGTTGACTGTTGCCATCTCATTTCATAGATGTGCAGGCAAATTCTCTTGAAACGCGATTCCTAAACTGCTTACTCTCCAGTTTTTTGTTCCTTCTGTGTGTGTTTTTTGTTTTGCCTTTTTTTTTTTTTTTTTGATCCTGCCCAGCACGTGGAAAGAATAAGCATGTTCCCTTTTAGTTGTCAAAAGGGAAGTCTCGGATGACAGTGTACTTTTCAACAAAACCAACTGCTTTTCTTTTTAAGTAATGTGACCAAAGAGGGTGGGGGGAGGCAAAGAAATCCAAACCTTTCGCATGGTTTACTCACGCATTAATCTCCTTATTCATAGTTTGTTTTCCTCCTAACCAAAAGGTGACTCGACTTCACAGGAATTCTCTCCTTGTGCCATTTTACTATTAAGCATCATTTTATTTCTTTTTTTTTTTTCAACGTTTATTTATTTTTGGGACAGAGAGAGACAGAGCATGAACGGGGGAGGGGCAGAGAGAGAGGGAGACACAGAATCGGAAACAGGCTCCAGGCTCCGAGCCATCAGCCCAGAGCCTGACGCGGGGCTCGAACTCACGGACCGCGAGATCATGACTTGGCTGAAGTCGGACGCTTAACCGACTGCGCCACCCAGGCGCCCCAGCATCATTTTATTTCTTTACTTAACTGAGACTTTACAGGACTGTGCTCACGTCTTAGCATTATTAAGACCTTCAAGAGGAGCTACTCATTGTAATATTTCAGGGAGAACAGAGAGGGGATACACAGTGTTCTCTGACTGAGCCTTCCAACTGCCCTGAGGTAGATTGCAATGGTGTGTGAGACTATGGCCCTGTGACAGCAAAAAGAATGGTAGGCTTAGACGTGGAAGACCTGTGCCAAAATCCCACAAGATAGCCTTAATTGTGGAAATAATAATGCTCTAGTGATAACAACTCTTGTTGATTGAGTGCTGACTCTGTGCCAGGCATAACACCGAGTGCCTAACAAACATCTCATGAAGGTGTTGCATCAACCCAGGGACATTATCAGGATCCCTGTTTTACAGATAGGACAGTGAGGCTAAGGTGACACATTGCTGGTCATTTATAGCAGAAACAGAATTCAAAATCAGGTCTCCCTGCTCAGCTTCACCATCTGTAAAACCAAGGTATAATTTCCCTCATACTTTGCTGTGCTTAAATGGGAGGGCCTGGGCCTTGCACATCAAAAAGAAATACACACACACACACACAAACACACACACACATATATATATATATATATATATACAGCATAGCATTTGTGTTAAGGACCACGTGACATATGGACTTGATGAAGAACTGAAAATGGACTCCTCATAAGGTGGGGTACAAGGCAGAGGAAAGTAGGAAGAACTTTCCTTCCCAGGGTCATCGTTCTATGCCGTGTCACCAACCTAAAAGTCTCTTCTTGTTTTTCTGACGTTCAGCATTCCTCCCAGGAGATGCCAGAGAAGCTTTTATTTTTTATTTTTTTTTTTTACTCTGGTGGTAAGGGGACTGTGGCATATTGCTGGAAAGGGAAGTGGGCTGGAGACTCAGTTTTACTCTGGGTTTAGAACATTTCAGTTGGAGAGAGAGGGCAGAAGGCTGGAGGGCCAAAGAGCAGGCAGACTTTGTCCTTTCCCTTGAGACAGATGCAGCATTTAACTCTCAGGCTCCCGCTCTGACAAGAGCCATTAAATGGCGTCCTCACAACCTTCCTCTCTGCGGTTGGTCTCTGAGCAGGAAAAGAATCAGGTCCGTTGGCGGAACTCTCCCATAGGAACAATCTCAAAACTTTAGCCAATCAAACAGTTTTCTAAGTCCCCAAGGAGCCAATACAGCGTCGCCTTATTAAAAAGCCAGTCCTCAGATTTTTATAGCCCAAGGTGAAATGAGGGAACTCACTCGCCTTCACACGGTGATACACTTCTCACAAAATTTATTTGTTATAGTTAAATACACGTAACATAAAACTTACTATCTTAACCATTTTCAAGTGCATAGTTCCATGGTATTCAAGATATTCATTTTACTGTGTAACCAGCACTGCCACCTATCTCCAGAATTTATTTTGCAACAGCACAGGTGAAGCTGGAGAACACTATACTAAGTGAAACAAGCAAGACGTAGAATGACAAACACTATATGATCTCCCTTACATGTGGAGTAAAAAACAGCCAAACGCAACACAACACAACACAAAACTCCAAAACCCGAACTCTTAGCAAAAGACATCAGACCTGTGACCCTGAGGCAGAGGGTGGGGGTAGGGGGGAACAGGAGGAAGGTGGTCAAAGGGTACAAACTTCCAGCTAAGAGACGAGTAAGTCCCGGGGATGTAACGTATGACGTGGTGACTACAGCTGACACTGCTGTCTGGTATATAGGAGAATTGTTAAGAGAGTCAAATCCTGAGAATTCTCATCACAAGGAGAATTTTTTTCTTCTGTGTTCTTTCTTTCTTTTCACTGTATCGGTATGAGATGATGGATGTTACCTGAACCTACTGTGCTAATCATTTCACAATGTATGTAATTCAAGCCATCACGGTTCACATCTTAATTTTTTTTTTTTTAACGTTTATTTATTTTTGAGACGGAGAGAGACAGAGCATGAACAGGGGAGGGGCAGAGAGAGAGGGAGACACAGAATCTGAAACGGGCTCCAGGCTCTGAGCCGTCAGCACAGAGCCCGACACGGGGCTCGAACCCACGGACCGTGAGATCACGACCTGAGCCGAAGTCGGACGCTTAACCGACTGAGCCACCCAGGCGCCCCACGGTTCACATCTTAAATTGACACAGTGATGTATGCCAATTGTTTCTCAATAAAACTGGGAGAGAAGAGCTGGATTCATAGTAATATAGAGTATAAAGGCAGTTACCAGAAACTGGGGAGAGAAGGAAGGGGGGTGTTTAAAAAAGGGATAAAAAGAAAGAAAGAAAGAAAGAAAGAAAGAAAGAAAGGTGGTTGCCAGGGGTGCAGGAAGGGAGGAGTGATGATACACTTCTAACATTTTACATGGTGCTGTTAAATCTGTGTTAAAAACAAACACACACAAAAATATTTTTCCCTTACCTACCGAGACACATTCATGAGAACTTTGATGGCATTAAGTACGTACAAGTTGTTGTTGTTGTTTCCACCAAGAAACTGGTGAAAGTGTGTGGATATTTTACTTCCACCAGGGAAAAATATGCATCATTTAAATATCACCAATCACTTGGAAGGGGCAACCATGTATTTATGAGGGCAGAGGCAATGTGCCTGCCTTTAAAACACGTGGCTTATGGGAAAACATGGAGAGATGGGTTTTTGTTAGTGTTTTAACCTTTGAGGATTGATGTGGATTCTAAACAGAAACTTCAGTATTTCGGAAGGCAATAAGCACAAAATAGTTTTGTTGTGAAGTTTTCAGATCTTCATTCCTTTCATATCCTCTAACTGTTTTTTCTGAAGCTTCCGCTCACATATGGAATGCATAATGTTAGGCTTCTTCTTATAAATATGAATATATTAATTCATTCAAGACTGATTAGAACGTCCCAGATACCTAGCATCTCAGTAAGTGTTGAGGACGCAAAGATGAGTATCTTCTAGGTACTTAATGAATCTTCATTATGGAAAGTTTTAAGTACACACTGAAGGTGCAAAGTTGAAGGTAATGCGGTAATATTTTGAGTTGATTTGTGGGGAGCAAGATGGAGTCAATTCACAATTGCCTACTCCAATAGCCAGGGATGTCCAAGGATAAAACTCAAAATGTAAGATGTCCGATGTCAATCTGACAAAGATATTGAACACAGGGTATCAATAACATCAGTGAAAAAGAAGCAAAAAGTATAACACATGGTAAAGCTTTCTGATGGCTGACATCTAGTTGGAACAAATGGGCAAAGATGCTAATCATGTTATAGAGAAACATGTGTTATACTAGACACAGAAAAAGATATCTACAAGTCAGTAACACTGAAGAATTGGTAACCAATGTTTTCTCCAATCTGGATTTAAAAACCGTGCCATTTGGGGCACCTGGGTGGCTCAGTCGGTTGGGCGTCCCACTTTGGCCCACGTCATGATCTCACGGTTGATGGGTTCGAGCCCCGCATCGGGCTGTATGCTGACAGCTTAGAGTCTGGAGCCTGCCTTGAATTCTGTGTCTCCCTCTCTCTGCCCCTTCCCTACTCACGCTCTGTCTCTCAAAAATAAATAAACATTGAAAAAACATTTTTTAAAGAAAAACAAAAATAAAGAAAAAGAAAAAAAAAAAAGAAAACCCTGCCATTCACTAGACTTCTACTATAGTTATACTTCTTCATATAAGAATGTGAACATGACAAGCCTGATGTTAAAATACAGAATTTCTATTTTGAAGTTTTAAGGCCAAAAGACAAACCAACACCAAAGAGATTCTTTCCAGATAAAAAAGGATATTTCATAACATTATCTGTGTTTCTCCTGTGAATACAGTTTGACAGTTGTGAGGGACCTTTGGTAAACGTCCAAGTCAGGCTCTTATTTTATGATCAGAGAAGCTTAGATCCAGAAAATGAAAATAAATTTACTGAGATCACAGAACTGGGGCATTGGAAAACCAGGCCTAGACCCCAGTTCTCCCTCCATCATAATCCAGCAATCTTTCCCATATTATTTATGCCAACGGACAATCAATCGGTAGTTATGTTCTATCTTTGTGATGGAGTTTCCTCTTCTTCATTTTCTCTGTCCCAAGTTGGTTAATACACTTGATACTTATTCCCTTTTTGCAGCTCTGAGAAACTTCAGGTCAGACCTGATCCACCCAAAAGTGTGTGCCTTCTCCCCTCTGCAGGCCTCTGCAATCACTACAATCAAATAGTTGAATCATTTGGCCCAAATTCGAATAACGGGCCTGACAGGTCTGGCTGTCCCACTGCCTTTTGGTGACTCATCCATTTAACTTGTAATTTCTTTCAGGTACCTGGACATTTTTTGTCCTCAATCCAACAGCTTTTCTGAAACACATTTTTACTGCAAATGCTAAAAATAAGCTCCAGCTTCCAAAGAGGAAGCACAAGTGTGAGAAATTGGTTTTGAGACTAAATAAATTATAATCATGTAAAACCAAATGGGACCTAGAGATTATTTAGTTCCACCTTTCCTTTGGCTGATGTTCAGAAGAGTTCATGTCATTCATTCCTGAGTGTAATTCGTGTCAGCCATTAGCGGAACTGGGATCCAGAAGTAAGTGCTTCTGTCTGTCTGGTGATCTTAGTTGTATTTTCGGAGGAAAATATTGGGAGGGGGGAGGAAAGCAAATTCTTTGTCATGTGTCATGTTTTTAAGACTTCTCACCTATTATTTCATTTGCTCACACCCCCTCAAATGCAGTGTAATCATTATTATTATCATTCATTTACAAATGACACCTGAAGCTACAATTGAAATGAGAAGTCACAGCACTGGGAGATGAATTTTGATGCTGGATATATCAACTTTGCACTTTGTTTACTTTGAACAGAAACACTATGATAAATAAAGTTGAAAAGTTATGTATCATCTGATACACAGTTTTATGATTGTTCACAGACATGATTTCTTCTGTGTTCACGATAACAAAACCTGCCATTTTGAATGATGATTCTCCAGATCATAAGATATGGTAGAAAGAGCATAGATTTTAGTGTCAGGTAGATGTACATTCAAATTCGAGCTTGTCCCGCTTCCAGTGTAGTAGCTCAACAAATGGTAGTCATAATCCTTTTTATTATTATCCTATGTCTGAAAGTAAGCCATCTTCCCTTTGGCCGGGTGGGGGGGGGGGGGGTGGTTCGTTTCGATCGTTTGTTTTGTCTTTTCAATTCCATATAAATGAAATCATATGGTATTTGTCTTCCACTGTCTGATTTGTTTCACTAAACATAATATCCTCATGGACTATCCATGTTGTTGCAAGTGACAAACCACCTTTTGAGGAACAACATATCCTATATTAAATGTGCAGGACAAAAGAGAAGCGTCCAAGTCAGGACATGCTCTTAAAGCATCTTTTTATTTCTTTTCCATTTATGCCTTAATTGTCATCAGATGACAAGGACCGGGGCAATTTATGTAAAAATGAAAAGCCATACCAAGAACGAAGGCTGGGTTTGGGAGCAAATCACGGATGTATCAGTTAGTGAGCAAAAAACCAACATGTACATATGAAAGCCTTCCTACATTTCTCCATTGTCGCACACACTTTTAACCATGAACTTTACAGCAAGAAGGCATGCCAGTGGTTATGAAGTCCAAACTTCTCCATCCCACAGAGAAAACAGGTCTGGAAAAGATTAGTGACTTGCTAACTATTTACTTTGTGACAGAATGGGATCGTGAAGACAGGATTTAGGATTTTCAGTGTATAGTTTTGCTCCTAGTCTCCAAGCATCGAAATTCATGCCTGTTTAATGATTTACCTCCTCCTGTGGTAGAGTTAGTATTTTTCAAAGAGGACTGTCAGTAATTACTCAGTTGTTAGATGCCAGAAATTATTTGGTTCTCGAGTGGTATCATTTTATCCTTTAAAAAAAAAAAATAAAGCAGACCCATTCAGTGGCTACATTCAGGTACCTACACCTTACTCATTATCATTTTTTCCTCACTGGCAAGAAATACTTTGGCTCTAATAAATGGAACAATACAAAACTGAAGTCAAGTTTTAGATGCTATCTAAGTTTTTAGATGTTATCTAAGTGAGATATCCACATTGGCCTAAATAAACAGATTATTTGACGAGGTATCCTTGGCCTATCTAATTGTGTACATTGGTAAACTGAGTTAAGTTTCCAGATCCAAATGGAGGCACTACTCAAATGGTATCTGGTGTCGTCAGATTAAAATCCATTTCTAAAAGTATTACCCAAAAGGATTCCAGAACTATCTAAAGATAGAAAATACCACTGTATGGCAAGTACTTCAAACAGTTGGATCAAGATCTGGATAATGTTGCTAAAAATGCTAATGGAAGCTTCTCACTATCACCATGTGTTATTTTTGCCCTCATAACCAGATAAATCTGTGCTTGATTTTTAAAAAGTTATTCTCAGAATATTTCTGGTATTGGAATATAAAATCATGAAAGAGAATATTCATCTAAAAAAGAAAGATTTCAATTACCCTCTCTTCTGTGTAAGTTCTCTCATTTTGAAGCTGAGATAGCTTCTGAGGTTGGTGAGTCTGGAGAGCCTCAGAATAAATAGACCACAGTTTGAAGTTAATCAACCACCAAAAGCCACACATCCTTCAACATGTGAATCAGTAGTGTTCCAAGAATCTGTTTATCAGTTAGTCAGGTGGACCTTAGGATGTAAAGAGCCAGTCGGATTCTTAGAATTAACAGTTTGGAGGTAAATGAGGAAGGACAGGCCTCCTGCTTGGGCATGTGGAAGACAAAAGACACATGATTCCTTAGCGAACATTTTCTTCTAGTTCTCCATCCAATGAGAATTATTCATTTCATTATTCACTAAGCATTTGTCGACTACACCCACTGTATGTTAGACACTGTGCCAAGCCTTTCACATACAAAGATGAATAAGATAAGTACATGCCCCCAAGTTGCTTAGAGTCTAATGAGGAGGCCGAAAAACACATTGACAATACTAAGTGTGATCATGGAGATCTATGCAGGGTGCGGTGGGAGCACAATGGAAGAAAAAGGATCAGAATAGGATAATGGGGGTGGGGCATTACAGAGAGAAGTGTTCTTGTTTTGAGTCTTAAAGCAAGGGCAGGGTTTGTTAAGTGAAAAGAGAAACAAACACTGAAGAAAGAAGGTAATGAACATGTAAGAAAATGGAGAACAGAGCCACTTTTGACTGTTTCAGTGAATCATGAATAGTTTGGTAAAGCTGGGACAAGGAAAGTTTATTGGGTGATAGAGAAGAGCAAGCTTAGAGATATAGGCAGGTCTACGATTTCAAGAGTCCTTGGTACTAACCTAATAAATTTGGATTTTATCCTGGAAGTTATAGGGATTCATTGAAAGGTTTTACATATAAGTATGCCTGATTGAAATTGTGTTTTAGCAAGATCATTTTGGCAACTAAGTGGAGCATAGTGGGAGTGGCCAGGCTGGAGGAAGGGCATCTCATATCATGTTACTGAAATAACTCATGTAATAGCTATAAAAGGCAGTGGTGATAGATATAAGAGACATTCAAGAGATAGGAACTATAGAATTTAAGGGCTTATTTGTTGCAGTAGGGAGACAGTCAGTCAAGGAAAGGAGTCTAAGCTGAGTTTTTGGTTTAAGGTTAATCAAAGAGTTAGATAAACCAGAAAGATCAGTCAGGTGGATAGTAAAAATGATGAGTTTAATTCTGAAAATATAAAGCATGAGTCAAGGGATCTGCAGACATGGATTGAATAGACAGTTGGATGTATGGATAGGAAGGTGGACAGTAGGCATTAGTAATGAGAAACTAGAGTCAAAGGTAAAAGTGATGGTAAGATAGCACCTTGTTGTTCCAAATTTGTTCGTATGCTTTGTTTAAGTAAATTACATACCAATGTATGAAAATTTTTAAAAGATAACCTTGAACCAATCAGTAGTCTGAGGAATTCTGGAGATTGGAAGAGGGGCCATAAAATTGCTAATAAGCAGGAATTTGATAGGGATAGGTCTCAAGGTCCTGTGCATGGAGCCCTTAAAATTACCTGCAACACACTTGTTGGCAGAGTTGTAGCTTTCAATCCCCTAAACACAGCAACTAAATAAATTAAAAATGGGAAGAGGGGAGCCTGGGTGGCTCAATCAGCTGAGTGTCAGACTCCTGATTTTGGCTCAGGTCGTGATCTCACAGTGGTGAGAGCAAGCCCCGAATCAGGTTTCGCATTGGGTATGGAGCCTGCTTGAGATTTTTCTCCCTCTCCCTCTGCCCCTCCCCGGGGCATTCTCTCTCTCTCTCTCTCTCTCTCTCTCTCTCTCTCTCTCTCTCTCTCAAAAAAAAAAAAAAAAAATAGAAAGAATCTAGTGCACATTCAAAGAAGAGCTTTAGGCATTATACTGAGGTGGAATTCACACACATGTCATAAGAGGACCCACTGAAGAAACTGGAGCCATAGAGAAAGTTTGAGGGAAATGTAACTGCTCTTCTTCAGAAACTTCAAGGGATGTCAGTCAGAATAGGAATTGTGTTTTGTAAGATTATAAGGACTAGAAGTAGCATTAGTAGATACAAGTAGTTATCTTTCTTTATTAGTATCTGCTATGTACTTGCCCATAGTGAGTGGATAATAAGATCGACTCTGAAGCCAGATTTGTCCAGGTCTACTATTATTAGCTGTGTGACCTTGGGAAGATTTCATTAGTCCCTCCCTGTCTCATTTTCCTCATCAGAAAACGAGGATGACAGTAGGATCCAGCTCATGAGCTTATTGTCAGGATTTCATGAGTTAATGCATGTAAACACACTGAGAAAAGTGCTTGGCACATAGAAATTGCTTTATGTGTTAGCTACCATTGTTATTAGTAGCTATAGAAATATAAAGGGCATTTGCCCTCCACCCCCATGGAAATGCTAAGTAGAAAAAGAGATTTAGAGAGGTACTCTTTAAGCAACTTTTTAAAATTTATGAATTATTTGTAAGGCAGTGTCTGCAAGTTAAAAATAACTCCACACACTTGCTTACTTTAGAAAACTGACATTTTAAAATAATGTTGCCAATTGTCATAAATCTCCTCCAGTTCTAGGTGCTTTGATTAGCAAGTACTCTCTTTTGACATGCATGCAGTTGTTGGAAGGACATGGAATCAATCTATGCTCTTCATTTTTGAAAATTGATCTGTAATTGAACCAGAGACACATGGAGGCAAAGAACTTTCAAGAGATCACCCAGTAAAACACCCAATAAGATAGGGAAAACACTCAGGAAGAGAAGTGTTCCTTCAAGTCCTTCACTGGATGTATGGACATTTGTCACCTTTGAGTTTGTTCTTCATCATGCCCTTTGGGAGCTGTCTCTTGACCACCTAGCAGCAATTTCAATTTTGTGGCCCCATCGCCTACAGCATACAGGTGGACCTGACCGAATCTTAGTAATAAGAATGTATTATCCACGGGAGCTCTAGTAGTTTCGGCTTTCCTCGTGTCATAGTAGCATCCCCACTGGGACTCTGTGCTGAGAAATTTTCCTCTGTAGAGACTGCTGGTCTGAGGGGTCCTGGGCCCTCTGGCCTATGGTTCCAGCCAGGACAAGGTGTGGTCTCAGTTTCTTCGTGTTGCTAAGACTTTATCTTTGGTGAGTGACTTCCCATTTATTTTGAGAAAAACACTTAAGCCTTGGGCCTTTTGGTTAGGCAAATTGTAAAGATGTGTCTAATATCCTATTTTAAAATAAAAAGGTTTAAGAGGCACCTGAGTGGCTCAGTGGGTTAAACATCTGACTCTTGATTTCAGCTCAGGTCACTATCTCACAGTTTGTGAGTTCAAACCCCACACAGGGCTCTGCACTGACAGCACAGAGGCTGCTTGGGATTCTCTCTCTCCTTATGTCTCTGCCCCTCCCCTGCTAATCATGCTCACGTTCTCTCTCTCTCACTCTCTAAATAAATAAATAAGCTAAAATAAAATAAAATAAAATAAAATAAAATAAAATAAAATAAAATAAAATAAAATAGTTTAAAACAGTGAGAGAGAGAGAGAGAGAGAGAGAGAGAGAGAGAATCTTTAATCCCCCTGTGGATGCAGTGAGTGGCACAGATTTTGATGATACAACCAGGGCATCAAAGTATCAAAGGAAATTTTTCTATCTTCCCACTCTTTACCCTAAACCAAGCTCTTTTAGTTTTAGTTTTAGTCTTTACCCTAAACCAAGCTCTTTACCATGAAGCAGCAAAGATGGCCTTCATGACCTTTACACATTATCCTAATACAGTCATATAGATTATTGAAGGGAAAAAATGAGCTTTGGGACATATATTCTCTATATTATTTATTTTGTCTGTGTTCCAAAGACAGCATGGGCCTAAATTTTGGCTTTGAGACCCAGGGATTGAACTTAAGCTAAGTATATAGTATTACTTAAATGTAGTTTCTTACTCGTGAAACGTTTGGGGTCTGGTTTTTAGTGTATGGTGTTTTTGTTTTTGTTTGTCAACACTCTGAGTTGCTCAGGAAGTCATGTGATTTAATTTAATGGGTTATTATGGCTGTCTGTTGTTCATATGGTTGTTGACTGTTGTTAGTTTAAAAAATGTAAACTATTAGGGCGTATAGATTTATGGGGCCTGCAGAGGCCCCATTTTTTGTCTCTAATCTTATTTGCTCTCCCTTTCCCCTACCTGCATCACAGTAGAAATTTATCTTTTAAGGCAAAAGAATATTTAAATTAATAGTTGCAAAATCATCTCCAGGGAAACAATAAGAAATGATCTTGCCTATGTGATAGAATAAAAATAGAGTGGTAGAACGTGGATTTGACCTCTATTCCTCTGCACAGGCATGATAAAAAGAGGAAAAAAGTTTTCATTACATGCTCTGTGCAAAATCAATCAATCAATAATAAGTGGCCAACTTGTGTATAGTTTGTATTGCCATAATTAAAATATGTTTCATTATAATTTTCATAAAACTAATACATAATTGTGCAATGTTACATGCTGAATTCCTGAAGGTCCTGTGCCCATAAGCCTGATCTAAATGCAACTTGAATGCCAAGTGCAGCTCTCATTCTTCATTTTAGGTTTATGAACTGGAATTTAAATGCCATTTAACATGCAGTGTGAACTGGGTCCCTGAATACAATACTAACTTTCATTTGAATGATTCTTCTCTCATTTTTTAATTTGTGTCTAGCTCATCTTTGCTATGTAACAGTGAAGGATGGGGGGAAGGATATAAAAATTTTGCCGCCCACTTATTGAAACATAATGTGATGAAGAGAGGAGGGAAGAAGATGGAATATAGTCACAAAATAATAATTTATCCTCTAGGTCTGAAAAATATCCAGTCAACAATTTGGAAACGTTAGTTTATAAAGAACAGTCAATGTTATTTCTTATTCAGGGATATGAAATATTATTTAATGTATACTTGACCTTAATAAATAAAAGTAAATAAATCTTATTTCTTATTACACTTTCTTTTCAGAAGCACTATTTCCAATGGTTAGCTTGCTCATTAAACATTAAATGAACAGTAATCGGAGAAGAATAACACGGCTTGCTTTTTTTATCAGACACTATACTGAATATTTTTTGACATTAATTTTTTCACTCATTAATTTATTTGTTTCCATTTTTAAAAGGCCAGGAAACAATTGTGAGACAGTTAGAACACGGAGGTTAAGCACAGGCTTCAAATCCTGCCTCTTCTGTTTACTTGCTGTGTGACCTTGGGCATATTATGTAACCTTTCTGTGCCTCACTCTTTTTCTGTAAAATGGCTGCTTATCTTATAGAGCAATGATCAGAATTAGTAAGTTAATATATGCGACTTGCTTGGAAGCATGCTTGGAAAATAATAGAGCGCAACACATGCCAAGGTAGTTACTAGAGAATTTGCCCAGCATGGCAATAAGATGCATAATTGGTAGTTAGTAGATTTGTCTGAATCTAGAATTTGGAGATTCAACCAAAACCAAAACCAAAACCAAACCTTTTTATGTCATTGTATGTATTGTATCCATATGGGTAAAACAGTGGTAAAATTAGTTGAAATTTAGAAATAGTTTGTTAAAATTATATTTCTTTAAATGAAATTCAAGAATAGCTTGCAATCAATAATGTCATTTCATAAATGATCACATCTTATCTCTCAGGGGGTAAGCTGCTGGGCAGACTAAAGGCCTAGACTGATAATTACTATTATAAATTATTACTGATCAGAATGTAATACATTACTCTTCATAGAGCAACTATTCAATGAAGTCTTCTACTTCTACCTAAAACATACCTTGCTCAGAAAATGATTCAAGAAATGTTAACTGATGCCCTTCTCATCCATGATGATACGAGTTCCTTTTTGAAATTGCTTTTTTTTGTATGTCTCTTACTATTCATGAGTGAATATATATCTGTATTTATTTCTTTATTTTTGATATCTCAAATGACAGTTTCAAGGCTCACCTTCATGGTATAATTTAGAGTAGGAAAGGGATTCAATGTGCACATACTCAACCAATGAAAGAGTATTTAATCAGTGCTTCCCAAAGGCTCAGTTTTAGTGCTGGTTGATTTTAAAAACTGACTTGAAAGGCATTTAAGAATTCATCTATACGCTCCTTGAAATATGATCACTCTTCTGTGTAATATTCCTAGTTTCAGAGACTTCCTCAAGAGACTGATTTGACTTTAATATTGCTTACAAAGATGGTACCACCATTTACTGGCCACGATGCTAAATACCTTGTGCGCATTCTGCCACTTAATGCCTTCCATGTGGTCATGCTGTTACTATCCAGAATTTATAGTGAAGAAAATGGAGGCCTACAAAGATGATGTTACCTGTCCAAGGTCACACAGCCATGATGTACATTGAAGAGCCAGGATGAAACTCAGATTGTCTGATCCCACCTACCATCAGCAGTCAGAACTCTGATCGTTGCTTCCACCCACCATCTTGAATAATCTTCTTTATCCAAGATCTTTAAGTTGTATTTACTTGCATTTGGCCCAGACTCTTTCCTTGCAGGGTTGGGCAGCCCAGTCTTCGTTTCCCACCTTAAATGGAAGGAGTCTCTTGTGGCCCTACATATCCTCATCATATTTTGGCTACCATTAGTTTCTCATTCATGTATTTTGATATGTGATAAACGAATAGATCTCCCGCATAAAATCACTCACTCTCTTTCCAGAATTCTTGCCACTTAGAAAGGCAAAAGGCAAAAAAGGCAATGATTTGCCTATTCCTGAGAAAACTGTTGCTATCCAAAATTAACAAGCCCTTTCAAGATGGCTGTCTGATACTCGCTAAAATAGTATAAAATGTCATTTACCGTCTATAATTCAGAACCATAACGTCACATATACATATTTTTTAACGTTTCTATAATTGTGGCTAGCACACATAAATTTCAAGCTAAAGAAGTATGAGAGATATCACATAGATCCATATCAATCCTTTGTATAGAGAAAACTTCTTTTTAAATATGCTGAAACCTGTAAAGAGGATCTCCTTATCAGCAAAGATTACATCAATAAAGCTTTCAAAGAAATCCTCTCTTTGGGCAAGAGTTCAGTTTTGATCTTCAGCTGTGTTCTGTTAACTTGCCTGTCGAGATCAATTAAAGTGGTTACCGCTTTTTTATTTCAAAAACGAAGTGGTTCTTGATCCTGGTTGTGGCTTTACATTTCATTGGGTAGATTTAAAAAGTAAACTACCCTTGCCTGGACCCCATGAGCATATGTAGTTCATCTGGAGTGCAGTGTGGACACTACTCCTCCTAAGTGATTCTCAGGTGCAGTTAGAGGTGAGAAGCATGGGAAGAAGTCAGCAAGGTAGGAAAGGCCATTTTCTCCGCAGCAGCACTAAGTCCCACAGCGATCTGTTCCCTTCTCATTACTTTATAAACCTTAAAACTACCTGCAAAATTCTTCGGTCACGGAATTCTTCTAATACCTTGCCGTGACACTTGAAAATATGTAACTTTAAGCTTAAGAAATTGAAAGAAGTGCAGCATGGGCAGATTAGCTCTGATCAGAAAACCAAATTATCTGGGTTCTGGGGAACCCATCGATTAACCATTGGAGAAAGATTAATCCATTGATTAACCTTGGAGAAAGTATATAGCCTCTCTGGTCTTCAGATTTGTTCCCGAGTCTCATGCCTGCTGTCATCTTTAAGGTTCTTGAAATCGTCAGTGGTCTGTCTGAGACCACTCGATGTCCCACAATTTTTAATCATCGGAGAGATTTTTATTTCGTTTAAAGTTCCCAAGGAGATTTTTATTTTTTTCTTAGTTTTTTCTTCTAATTTTTATTTAATTTCTAGTTAGTTCACATATAGTATAACATTGGTTTCAGGAGTAGAATTCAGTGATTCATCACTTACATATAACAGCCAATGCTCATCGTAACAAGTGCCCTCCTTAATGCCGGTCCACCATTTTGCCCGTCCCCCACCCCCCTCCCTCCATCAAGTCTCAGTTTGTTGTCTGTCATAAAGAGTCTCTTAGGGTTTGTTTCCCTCTCTGTCTTTTTCCCCCCCAGGGGATTTTTAAAAAGTAGCCCAATGCTATCATTTCCTTGAAACTTAATGCCCTTTCCTGTGGATCAAAATCCTTTTTCATACCTCTGGGGAAGTAAACCTCTCCAATCACTTTCATACAAACTCCGCCCTCAATGTTCAGGGAACTTGTTCCCCATCAAAGCCCCTAAACGACTTGCTCTTCCTGCTCATTGGAGCCCGAGTGACCTGGCCCAGGAGCTATCCCGTCTGGCACCGTCATATACACAGGAGCCTCAAATCTGTGCTCTGTGTTCTTAGGATACATTTCAACTTCTTTATCAGTCTTGGTCACCATGAATTTCCTTCAGGTCATGACCTCCCCAAGATTGTCTACATGTATAGTCATCACTGAGTGCTTAAGAAGTCATAGTCAAAAGGCCAAGTAGTTTGAGTATTTGTCATTTTTTTTCACGGATCTTTACATACTATTTAAAAAATAGCAATAAGTCACTCTTTATTACTGATATTGCACTTCTTAAATTTGCGTACTAAAGACTAACAGGAACAGACATTTCTCATGAGGAATGAATACTTGAAATGTACTTGGCAGTAAGCATATGAGAAAACAGTCAATGACATCATAGATGCATTGCATCTGGTCACAAATACCAGTGACATAACTTACAATAACCTTTTGCTTATTGAAAATTGCCCAGACTCCTGCTGTACTGTTCCTTTGGAAAAGCTGCTTGGTGTGTAGTGTTTAATTCAGTATTTTAAAGCCATCCTTTCGTAGGCCCGTTCCACTTTAGCCAAAGTTACAACGCCTTGTGTGTGTTAGTTTAAAAAAAAAAAAAGCAAAGTTTATCGCCTGCCTCTCTCTCTCAGTATCAGAATATTAGTATTTTTAGGTGAATAAAATAGCCTGTTTTAGAGATCTGTAGAGGGTAAGCTTGAATGTGTTGTTAATTTCATGTGCCGTCAGGGGGAATAGATATGAAAAGGAATAATTTGATGAAAACATCCATGCTTTAGTATTATAATTATTTTAACAATGATGAAGTTTTATTATGGGAATAGAACCCTGTTTTCCCCTTCTCTGCCACTTTTTTTGGTATTATGGAATATTCACAATTTGAGAGAAATCACTCCATCACTAGAGTCATCTTATCTACAACCCCTAAGCGAATTGCTTTTCCCACTATCTAATTTATCCAAAGAGCATCTCCCTGGTCAGTATTACAAGCCATTTTTATTATTTTCCTACACTTGTTTATTAAGCATTTTGCACGTCATGTTTTGTCAACAGGAAAGGAAAAGTCACATCCAATTTTTTCTTTCTTTTTTTCCTCTCCTGCTCTATTACAAGATTGAAAGCCTAAAGAACGAGAGTTCAAATCTTGCTTGAAATATAGACACATTATTCTCAACCAGAGAAATTCTGGATTTACGTTTCATTTTCTTGTGGAAAAATTACTTTAATTCAATTTTGGAAAAACGCACACATTTTACATGTGTGACCCGTAAATTTGTCCCTTGATTTCATTTAGGTGTTTGGCAACAGTTCACAGATTTTGCCAACAACTCTCAAAGAACTGCTTTAATGGTCTAATTGTTACAATTTGGTAATTAGCCAAAGTCGCATTTCGAAGTGTGACCGATAAGATTTGGCAGTTAGCCAGTATTTCAGAAAATGGACTAGAGTCATAGAGATGCTACTATTGTTCTCGTCTTCACGTTTATACTTTTACTTTGGACTCCTGAGACGTACGGCTTTGGTGACTCTGCCACAACCTACTATTCCCAACACATCCCTGACAGCTGCAAGCATCTTTGGGGAAGTGTCCCCTCAAGTTCCTGTTTCCAGTCATTAATGCAAAAGAAAGAAAAATGCTAGAGGCACTGAGAACCATCCAACACTTCAGCTGGCTTCAGCAATTGCCACTTGCGCAAGACCCGTGTTTGTGAAAGCAACCCAAGAATCTTTGAACAGGATGTAATCAACCTCCGATCTGCTGAGAAACACTGCAAAAATGACTTCCCCTGCCAAAAATAATAATGTCGTTTATGAGCAGCCCTTCCATGTCTAAGGAAGAAGTAGCCCCACGTGTGAGTTTCTGCTGGCTTCAGAGGAGCAGGCGAAGAAAAGGGCAAATCCTACCAACCCCAGCCTAAAATACACGGCATCAGAACGCACGGCAAGCTGTGGCTCATTCCAAAGGTGCTGGCAATATCCGGGAAGACTCCTATCCGCAAAAATCCAAAGGGTAAGTGACCCCGGACAAAGGGATTAGATTTGGCAGGAATTCCGTGCTGTCGCTTTCCCTCTGTAACCAAGCTGCCTTGTCTTGTGAAGGCAGAGCTGTTAAATACCTCTCAGTCACCAGCCCCAACCCAAATCTTTCTTTCTTTCTTTCTTTCTTCCTGTCTTTTTTTTTTTTTTTTCCAAAATATCATTTGGCAGCTTCCCTTAAAGGACATCAAGAGCTCAGGAAGGAATATTCATGAATGCTCCTTTAGATAAGTTTCATCACAAAAGCCCTGCACCTACCTCCGTCAAGTCTGGGCTGCTCGGTCCGCATGGGCTGGCTGTGAGAAAAGACCCCGTATGATGGCTGCTCCGAATTTACCAGAAAGAGAGGACCTGAGATGCTTGTCCTTTAAGTGTCTCTAAACATGGTTTGCATAGCTGGATCTCTGCTTATCTGTGCCTTTCGGCTTTCGCTTCCATACATGGATCTGTTCCCAACAGTAACTCCAAGCTGTGGAAAAGAAGCTATCTGGCAGCTCTCCGCTTCATCCAACACATGGACGATAAAAATACACATATAGAGATCCTTCCAGCCAGGCCTGTTTCCCACCCCGCCGTCCTGCCACTGTGCCTTTTTGGAAATACGCTTTCAGATTGGCATTTCTACTCCCCGGACGTTTAGGGAACAATCACTTTTCCCCTGATTCCCACGTAGAGCTTTTAGGATGTGGGTTTGCTTAGCTTATGAAAACAGAGGCACAATTATAACTCCTTACCACGGTCTGGTCTTCATCCTTAAAGATTTCAGCGATAAGATATGTACAGGACCTGCAAAATGTTGAGTGAATGGTGAATGTAAAAATGAATGTCTGGACAAATGGATGTGAATTTGTACACGAATGAATACATACATACTTAATGTATTTATTTAGTTAAGACGAGCTGTGAACACTCTGAATTATTTGTCTTAAAGGATAAGGTAGCAACGGAAGGTCAGAGTGATCAAAGTCTTCAAGACAGAAGGAGAGGCCAGGTTGTTCCGGACACAGCTTCTCATTTAGGATTTTGTGGCAATTCCTACTAATCTACCATCTAGCATACAGTTCGAGATTCAGAAAACTTTTTTATAATGTTAAAGAATGTAAATGCGAATAGAAGACTAGTTGCTACATTTATTAAGTGTCAGCGATACTTTAAAAGACGCATAACCTGGACCGGAATTTGAAGGGTAGGGAAGGAGAAATCTGGCTGCGGCTAATAAAGCTCTAGGTGAGAGGTCCTCCCCCAGGGGGCTGTGGAAACTCCACTTAACCTTCCAGTTCCTGAAAATTTGGCTTCTCTGTTTCAAAATTTCTCTCTTTTTTTCAGTCTGTTGTGACGCGGACGTGTGTGTGTGTGTGTGTGTGTGCGCGCGCGCGCGCGTGCGCGCACGTATGTGAGAGAATCCCCGAATAACATTTTTCCATTAGCCTTTTTGTTCCCAGTCCTGGTAAAATTCCTATAGACTCTCTTATCTGAAGAAGAAAAAATAAATTCGAGGTATGCAGAGATAATTCATTTTTGTGTACTGAAATGGAACAAGTTTGCTTAAAGCCTTCCAGAGGAAAAGGAGAAGGATGGATGACACAAGATTGGCAAAAGGATCATTGTTGCGGGTGGTTGACTGGTCGCTGGGGGACTCATTATATTATCCTCTCTCCTTTGCGTACATTTTAAAATTTGTGTAAAAGAGGAAAGGGTACAAAGTAGCTGTACTAATGGCAAGTTGGAGGAATTCTGGATTTGAGTAATCTCTGTGCAAAGCACTAAGGCCAGAGCAGGGAGGGGCAATTTTTTTTTTTTCATTCAAAATATTATGACATTCAAACCTTCCCCTCCCTCCCTTCAATCAGACATATGTGTGTGTTTGTGTGTGTGTAGAGTCTATATCGTAATACGTTTTATGTTATTATTATCTATATATCTTCAATCTGACATAAATGTATAGATAGATTCCACTTATTAGTGCATTTTATGTTGTATAGTATCTACACATTATACGTATGCATAATAATGTGTTATCTGTATACAAATATATATTCTATATAAAAATAATGTATCCGAGGGAAATGAAGATATGATATTTAGTTAGTTAATTGGTTACTTTTTAAGACACGGTGTTTAAAAAGCTGACCGTATGTAGCTCAGTGGCGGACCCAGCAGATGGCGGCTGTGCCGAGGGACCATTCAGTGCCCTCTCTTCCCTTGCCTTTTTCTACTTTAGAATTCCTAAAGGGAAACTTTGTTTTTTCACCGCCCCTTGCAGCCAGGGACAACCGTGTAACACACGTTCTGGTCAAATAGGCATAAATAGGATTCTCCTGGGTGAGACTTCAGGAAAGTGTGTCTTTATCTGTAAAAAGGGACAGGGTCAGCTTTGCCCCGCTTGTCCCTCTACCCCTCCCACCTATTTCCTTCCCACAGAATGAACCTGAAGACTGAAACTGCAGCCGCTGTGTGGTGACCCGGAGGGGACAAGGGAGAGGACAAAGGCCTATGAGGTAAGGGAGCTGGGCCAGACAGGCAGAAAGAACTTCAGGTATTGACAGCCTCACTGAGTTGCCCACCCCGGACTTCCTGTTCTTGGAGAAAAATAAAACCATAATTCATACAGAAAGTGGACTTTTAATTTTTTTTCAGATGCGGGTGTTTGGGTGGATGATGGTAACATTCAGACTCCAATTCTGATTTTTCCACTCCCCACTCCACACTTTTCAATCTTTCCCCAAAACGTTTAGGATAAAATATAAATTGCTTAACTTAGTTCTCAGGGATGTTTTAAAATTTCCTTGCAATTCACATACTTTTTTTTAAAAAGTTTTTATTTATTTATTTTGAGAGACACAGAGACAGTGGGAGGAGCAGAAAGAGAGAGAGAGAGAGAGAGAGAGAGAGGGAGAGAGAGAATCCCAAGCGGGCTCCACACTATCAGCACAGAGCCTGATGCAGGGATCAAACCCCTGAAGCCGTGAGATCATGACCTGAGCCAAAACCAAGAGTCAGAGGCTTAACCGACTGAGCCCCCCCAGGAGCCCCAATTACAATTCACATCTTAATTTCGTCTCTGGTCACTCACCCACCCAGGTCCTTTCATTGAAGCCACCTCCAGTGACCTGTACTGCATGCACAGCCTGACTATGTAGAAAGCCGTGGCTTTCCTCACATTTCTTATGCTATTTTCCTGCGCCTTTTCTTTCTGCGTAGAACATTCGTCATTGTCTTCTGTGTTTAGCTAACTCTCCTTGAACTTCAAGGCTCGGATCAGCTGCTCTTTCCTCCAGGAGGACGCTGGCCTTTCCAGTGCGGTTTAGGATCTGGAGCACACGTTGTACAACTCTGCCTTCCCACGCTATAACTCTAGGGTAACTGCTATTTCACCCGTTTGCTTTTTCAATTCAGCTTCAAGTTCCACAAAGTCAGGGAACAGGTTTCACCTGCACTTGTATTATTAGGACTTAGCCTACAATAGGCATTCAATACAATATTTAACTAAATAAATGATGGAATGGATAGATCAATAAATTATTCTTGATCAGAGAGAGAAAGAAAGATTTCATGGAATAAGTGCGTGGCTTGGAATTAGACTCCTCACTCTTGAAGCAGGTTTAGAACTGAGACAGGCACAGATTCAGGCACAGACCAAGGACCAAGTACAAAGGTCCCGAGTTCCTGAGTGAACAAATGGTAGATAAGAAGGCAGGAATTCCAGGTGGACAAAATTGAGTCAAAGCCAAGAGGCAATATGGTACAGAATCTGTTTGACTAACTGTGAGGAGTCCACCTGGGCTGAGGCTTGGGATGGAGGAAACCCAAAGGACCTTGAGTGACAGGCTTAGCATGTTGGTTTGGGGTATATTAAGTGGAGGAGTTACGACACAATCAGTTGCGATTTTTTTTATGAGACTTAATTTTCCTTCTTGATGAGTTTTGATGGTAATAGAATGCTATAGGAATCTTGAAAGCAAACGTTTACAAAGAAAAGCGGGTGGGTGGGTTCCTACTTGGCACTCTCTGCAAGAAAATTCTTCTTTTTTAAAGCTTATGTATTTATTTTGAAAGGGGGGAGGAGCACAAGCAGGGGAGGCGTAGAGAGAGGGAGACAGAGGATACGAAGCGGGCTTGGTGCTGACAGCAGAGAGCCCCATGCGGGCCTCGAACCCACAAACCATGAGATCATGACCTGAGCTGAAGTCAGATGCTTAACCAACCGAGCCACCCAGGCGCCCCAACTCTGCAAGAAAATTCTTAATGTCTTCTTTGCTCCTAAAGGGACATCTTACTTTCTAGGTTCACTATTAAATTTAATGTGTTAGAAGGGAAGAAGGAAGAGGAGGAGGGGTGTAGAAGTGTATAATCACACCTCAGAATGAAGTGTTGGGTCTTCAGCTAGTTTAAAAATTTGTCTGCATGCTTATACGATCACTTGTATTTTAAATTCTTCCCAGGGCTTTGAAAATGCAGAACCATTGTGCTTAACATCAGAGATTGCTTCTAGAAGATCTCTTAAGTAATTCTTTTCTTAAAAAGTTTTTAAAATATTTATTTATTTTTGAGAGAGAAAGAGACAGAGCAAAAGTGGGGGAGGAACAGAGACAGAGGGAGAGACAGAATCTGAAGCAGGCTCCAGGCTCTGAACTGTCAGGACAGAGCCCGATGCGGGGCTCAAACCTATAAACCGTGAGATCATGACCTGAGCCAAAGTCGGATGCTCAACCGACTGAGCCACCCAGGCGTGCCTATCTCTTAAGTAATTCTAATAGCTCTAATATAATAAGGATATTTAATTCATTTGATGTTTTCATTATTAAAATATTTGATTATATGTGGTGTATATCCTCATATGTCAGATTACGTGATCTGGTGCTTTCAAGTCATCAACAACGATTTAGCTCTAACCGAGCTGGTGGCACCCAGGGAGATGATCTTGGGTAAATTCATCTCTTTTTTGCTCTTCACAGGGTTTGATTTTGTTCTTCTATGCCATTTGCAAATGATGAGCCCTCTTCCTCTGCTTTGGAACTCATGTCCCATGATCTGCAAGAAACATTTTTTTAACGTTCATTTATTTTTAGTTTTGAGAGAGAGACAGAATGTGAGCGGGATGTCAGAATGTCAGAGAGAGAGAGAGAGAGAGAGAGAGAATCCGAAGCAGGCTCCAGGCTCTGAGCTGTCAGCACAGAGCCCGATGCGGGGCTCGAACCTACAAACTGTGAGATCATGACCTGAACTGAAGTTGAATGATTAACCAACTGAGCCACCCAGTCCCTCCTGCAAGGATCATTTTTAAAAAACTATTTGTAAACAGATTTTGGAGGGTTGTTTGGGGGGAGGTGCTTCCAATGATTAACACCTGAACAACAGAATAGAAAGCCCAAACTGGTCTCGTATTCCTTCTGGGCTTTAAGGTCTCAAACCCTTCATAGGTGTCCAATGATACTCTTTTGACTTTATGTGAATGTAAGGACCTCCCTGTAGAAGAAAGCAAGAGAAATGGTATAGTCATAGTTACTTGTGAGTTTAGTCCTATCTTAAAAACATTTTAAAAACAAAGCAAAGAATACAAATTCAACAGTATTCAATTATTTTTGCTCTCTATTGAAACTGTAGATTCTCAGGGGCGCCTGGGTGGCTCAGTCGGTTAAGCGTCCGACTTTGGCTCAGGTCATGATCTCACAGTTCGTGAGTTCAAGCCCCGTGTCGGGCTCTGTGCTGACAGCTCAGAGCCTGGAGCCTGCTTCACATTCTGTGTCTCCCTCTCTCTGCCCCTTCCCTGCTCATGCTGTGTCTCCCTCTGTCTCAAACATAAATAAACATTAAAAAAAAAATAAAAAATAAACAGAAACTGTAGATTCTCCTTTGTAAGTGGATTAGAACATTCCTGACTTCAGGAACTGAGCCCATTATATACTGTATAATCTATTTATAGTACCTAATACAGTGTTCTGTACTAAATAAATTCCTAGAGTAATATTTCTAAATAAATAAATTTTAAAAAATATTAAGGACATTAATCTACTCAGATTTTGCTGTTATTAGGATTTTTTGTCACCAGACACTGACTATATAAAAAAAAAAAAATCAGTGTTTAAAAGGATTTACTAATTGTAATAGTGTATCATTTAAAGTGTATTCTATCTTCCTGTGTAGACAGCCTAGTTAAGCTTGATCATGTCCCTGGGCTTATCACTAGAGAACAGGCAGAGACATTAATGCTAATGTAAAATATAATGAAGAAGTTTTTTTGTTTTGTTTTGGTTTTGCATATATTTCATTGAGGTATAGGGAGAGCTTGAAGAGATTGAAGGGAAGAAATTGCTTACAAGTTATTTTCACTGCAATTGTTGGACACCGGAGTAGAGAGAAAATGTTGGAATGCCATAGCATTCTCTCTCAACACCGCAGCTGGACCCTAGTGATTTTTGCAGGAGAAGGTGATTTAAAGGCACTGATGAACGAGGAGGCATCCCATCAGGCTTAGTTGGAACGAGACTGATTTGGAAGAACTGAGGGGTAAAACAGAGAACTATGAGGCTGTGAAGGCAGGGAAGCATTTCTCCAAACACACTTGGCCATTGGTTCAAAGACAAGTTGAAAGACTTTGCAAAAGTGCATGTTACTAAGCATTTCTTACAAAGTAACCATGCCCAGGGGCTCACACAGCAGTCTACGCCCATAAAATATTGTATATGTCATCTACGCTATGCATTAACGTAGGAAAAAGGCATGATGAGTGTTTAGAAAAATGCACAGACATTACACGAAGATATATATTTCTCCAAAATGGAGCTTATTTTATTTGAGATACTTTCGGACTACCTACAAGCTACTTTAATGAGATTGCTTTCTGAAGGCAACAAGTTCAGTAAATCATTCTGCTTTTCTCCAGTCTTTTCATCCTGCATGTGCAATTTTAACCATGATGGAAGGAGACTCTCTGGTCCAAAAAACTCAACATATTTCTTATCCACAGACACAGGTAAGTGGAAACAACCGTTCTTCCGTGTCGGCATTAGTCATTGTGATCTGTTTTTAACTTGTTGCAGAGTCAAATAACACTGGTGCGTGTCATAAAATGTCTCCAAATATTCCTGGGCTTGTTCATTTGCTTCAAGCACATAAAGAGGCAAATGTTAAAGCAATGTGTTCTGATCAAGAAACAGCTGGAAATGGCAGCTGCCTGATACGGAGCAATCAAGAATGGAAGGTTTATTTTGGACGAGAGGTGTTGTCCAACTGTGAGACTGAGTGATTGCAGCTGAGAATAAGTGCAAACACAATCAATAGTGGCTCCAGGTCTGAACTCATTGAGAACCTGTCTCGTGTCACATCTTTTTCTGCTGCCACAGTCACACTACATCCGTAGACACCGATACTATCCGTGGAGGAGGTAAAAAGTTCTTCAGTTTATTCTTATTCTTAAGGACAGCTTCTGAGCCATCATGATTTGAAATTACAATGACCAAAAGGCTCCTTCAGAAAAAAAGAAACAATATATTCCAAAGTCTAATTGTACAATGGGCAGGTAAGAATGCCTCAACTTTAAATGGTCTTGGGTGGGCATTGCCTCAAGAGCCAGCCAAGTTGTTCTCTGCTTTCTGGAGTTGTATGACTATGGGCGAAGTGATTTCATTCTTCCCGGTCCCTAACAGTGTTGTTATTTTATCGATACAGACCGTAGAAGCAGCTCAATAAATATTTTCTGTTGAACAATCTATAATCGCGACATTTGATATTGAATTTCAATACTACTTCAGCATAACCTGATTGAATTCAACTCCACTTCAACACAAATATATTGTTCAAAATATGTGTTTCGTTATGCCTCATTATTTATAGTCATACTTCATGTATCACACACAGATATATCACAGACACATAAAGACAGACACGTAACTATGTAAGAAATATTCCTCCAACGTATGCTTTGTGGAGGATATCTTAATAATAGCATTTTTTAAAATAAAAATCTTTCTCCTGTTTATATTATAAAAATGACCACTTGATGGTTCATAAATCTTTCCCTTCTTTCCTTCCTGCCTATATCTGTGTAAGGCCTTGATGGGCCAATCACCACATGGAATACAAACGCGGATAAAATTAAAGTTCCTGACCTCGGTGGGGATTAACATTCACTTGTTCCTTCACCCGATCTTTCCCAGCTAGCACTCTCATTAGACGCTTTCAGTTAAAAACACAAAAACAAGAACAAACAGGGGCGCCTGGGTGGTGCAGTCGGTTAAGCGTCCGACTTCAGCCAGGTCACGATCTCGCGGTCCGTGAGTTCGAGCCCCGCGTCAGGCTCTGGGCTGATGGCTCAGAGCCTGGAGCCTGTTTCCGATTCTGTGTCTCCCTCTCTCTCGGCCCCTCCCCCGTTCATGCTCTGTCTCTCTCTGTCCCAAAAAGAAATAAACGTTGAAAAAAACAAAACAAAACAAAAACCCAAAAAACCAAGAACAAACAAACAAAAAAAAAAACCACTTATTTTAAAACCCCGGGAGTCAACCTGGAGCCTGGGCAGCCTTTACCCTTGCTGTAGCTCTTCTCTGCTTTCTACACTCAGATGTGCAACACTCTTTTTCATCTGGTTGCTTTTATAATGCCAAGGGAAGAAACACATTATTTGGAGTACAATCTTTGGCTCCAGAGTATCGAAACGCTCCTCTTCGTGACAATGCCAAGTGACTTTATTTGTTCCATGAAGCCCTTGAAAACAGTAAAGCATTTGAAACATCGGAGGGGAAGCTGTCAAAGGAAAAATAGAATTATCTCCACCACCACCTACACTCTCTCGAACAAAATTATAATGTTGTCGTATGGAAGGAAGTCCGTTCCATAGAACACTACTTTTATTAACACGGGCGTGTAATCCTGGAGGGTTAAAGGTGTCAGGTCTGACCAGGAGATTAAATAGAGTATACCATTTGTTGGTATTCATGCAGCATTTTTCTTCTGAGGATCCCAAATCGATTAATCTTCCTTGTGGTTTGAAATCTTAGCCAGTGTGCTTTAATATATCTAGCAACCTCGGAGTAAGCAGGTCTCAGGGTAGATGAAGCTTTTAGGGATTTAATTTCTGGTTAAGCCTGGAAAACAAGAGGGTAATGACCTCTAAACCCCGGCAGCCCATGCACCCGGGCAGTGTCTTCACGGCCTGTTGCTGCATGGGTATGGGGACATTATTCAGAGCCCCAACCCCAACATTGCTCCTGCCCACATGATCCTCTGCCAAGTAACAAATTAAAAGGCCCAACTCAATCACTTCTTTGAAGGCCCAGTGTCCATACTCAGAAATGGCAGAGGGTTCATTCCAAAATGTTTGTTTTCTACTGAAAAGGCTACATCAAACTTTCTAGCATCATAGCAATAGTTTTTAACTTTTAATTTAAAAAAAATGTTCTATTTAGAGCATTTATATTTCACATCAGCATAGTTATTTTGGGGTTGAGATGCCATACTAAAGAACCATTAGGTCCTTATGATATTAGGATTTATGCAAGAAAGAGCACATTGTTACCATGGGGATCAGTAAATAGTCTTGATCTGAGACACTAGTTCCCACTGCCAAGACATGGGTGGGAGAAGGTGGTTCCCACAGACTCTGTTTTCTCTAGGCTAAAAATATCGTATGATTTCTATTACAGGGCAATTAAAAAAATTCTCAGTGATTTAACCTAAAAGAAGCGTACCCTATCATTTTCAGAACAATTCGGCAGTGAGCTCGCTATCTAATACTTAGGGACGGCATTTGTATGCAATATTAATTATGCTCATGCGCCGTCATAGCAAAGGTGGTGTTGCAACTGCAGCTTTTTTTAGTGATGTTTCACATTGGCCTTCAAAAAGAAATGGTGTATAGAGATACATACATCACAGACATAAATGACTTCTTTTTAAGGGTTACGATATAAATTTAGCACCTTGAAGTTAACTCTTCAAAATAGCTGTTTTGGGAGCACCTGGGTGGCTCAGTTGGTCAAGTGTCTGACTATTGATTTAGGCTCAGGTCATGATATCATGGTCAAGAGGTCGAGCCCCGCACAGGGCTCCACACTCAGTGCGGAGATTAAGATTCTCTCTCTTCCTCTGCCTCTCTGCCTCTCCCCTGCTCACACTCTCTCTGTCTCAAAACAAACAAACAGAAAGTTGTTTTGGCTTGTGAAATGTTGCTTCAAAAGGTTGTGATGTACGTGAATTCTCTGACTGTTGCTTTTACGGCCTCTAGTCAAGAAATCCAAAACATTACAATTCTTTTCCTGAAGCTTACTACTAAGTAATACGTCAAAGTATCTACAGTTAACCCTTGCATTCACAAGGTGCTGTAGAATCTGCAAAGTGATTTTACCGCCAATCATTGTGCCCCATGTACTTCACAATCCTATGAGATAAGCAGGGTTGGTAATAAGGTAATAGTCTCCTTTTGTATGATGAGAATGAAACGTAAAAAGGTCAGAATGATTGCCTAAACCTACAAGGTTAATAAGCGTAAGACTGAGCGCGAGGTCTCACAATGAAAGAGACTTACTTCTTCTTACTGTGGTGTTAGGAAAATGACACGCTTCATTTTATACAATTGGTCCTATAAACTCTATCATCATATCATCAAGACTTCTGGAATCAATTCGGTGACAATGAACACTAAAGTGTGATGTGAATTATTGTCTGAAAATGTTGTTGAACTAAACAGCCGTTAAGTCAAATTATCCATTGGGTGGGGCAGGATATCATTCATGGCCCTGTAAGGGCATTTATTTTAAGAAAATTTGACACACATTGAAAGGAACTAAATTTTAGTTCATTATAAATTTTGCCAAAATTAAGTTTTATTTTACCACTTAAAAGGTAGGTTTCTTCTCCTCTTCGTCCTCCACCTCCTTCTCCTCACTGCCCTCCCCTCCCCGACCTAGTGTGACTTGTGAGCCCTTGGTAAGTTTATCATCGCACAACTCAACCTGTTTCTTTTTTTTTTTCCTCTTTGTTTTTTGTTCTTTCATTACTTTGCTGGAATCAAGGTAGCACCGCCAGGTTTAAAACATTATTATTATTCCTCATGCTGTCTTCTTCTAAGGTATGTTCTTTATATAGAATATTTGTTGGGCTCTTTCCAGGTTTAAATGAGTATAATTCATCAAGGGATCAACACTAACTGAAGAACTAAAGTCTATGCATTTTGAATGACTGCTTCTCAGAAGTTCCAAAGCACGTTTTCTTCTTAAACATCGCTCCTTTTCCTGCCGGCTCGTTACTCCCTGAACATCATTTTTAACAGCACTGGCTTTGATAAGAATTTTGCTTTTTCCAACTGCCCCCTTTGGAGACTTCTGTTGGTTCCTACTACCCACGTCCCTAGAGTCCAATGTTTCTAGTCTTCTAGGCTTTGTTCTCACCTTACCTTTCATTCCCATGAGTCACCCCCGTGACCTTCCACAAGTTTTATTTTTTCCTTAGATTGTAGAGTTGGGTTCTTATGTTTGCTACCAGAGACTCCCACTTGCTATACAAGAAGAAAACGAAAGTGTTATAATTAATGCTGTTTCCTCATGCAAATAATACTATGAAATAACCAAATATTTTTGTTACCGAGCATTATTTATTACAGCAGCATTATAGTTTCCTGAAATCACTAACATTCATTTATGGAGATATTTTTACATTTTGCTTGAATCTCACATTATTTTTCACCGACTGTGCTTATCCCGTTCTGAGGGAGGGGGCCCAAATAAAATATATCCACTTTCAAAAGCTCCCTACGATCTTTATACATGGAGCAGTGGTTCCCAAACCACATCAAAATCTGCTGGGCTTGAGACTCACTCTTTTGGATAGTATACCACTTACCAGGCTCATTTAGGAGACATAGAAACAGAAGTTCTGGTTGCCCAGGTAATTTCTCTAGGTCAAGGACAAAAGTCATTTAGCGTTTTCTCCAGTCTAGGAATCTGTTTGCTCTGCTAATTGACCTAGCCGAATCAGATCAATAATGCCCCTTATCCACAGTGAAGAAGGTAAGAAATCCATTCCAAAGTGGTGGATGCTTTGCTTTTCTCTCCTTCATGCTGCCTGCTAATGTGAATCTGGGCATAACAGACACTACTTGGCAAAAGGTAAGTGCACCGAAGTAAAAACCATATTCTTAATGAGTTCATTTATTCCTGACAGAGGCTTAGGTTTTTACCCATCCAAGATCATCATGAAGTCACTGTGAAAAAGTGCCTTCCTATATTTTGAAATCTTGAGGAGTGGAGACTGGAGGGAACGGGGTGAGAACATTGCCCGCCAGGGTCCCTCTGAGTTCAGGTGTCGGGCATCTGTGGATTTACAACAAACGCAGTCCCCTGGAAGCTTACATTCAGATTGGGGCCAAAAAATAAGCACAAGAATAACCAAATCCATTCTTTACCAATTATATATATTTTTTTCCTTCTCCTTAATATGTTAAAGAAGGGATGATGGGAATTTTTGGAAAATAATTGGGATAGAAACTCGTTTTCTCTAATCCAGTCTACTGCTTGTCCTGTGTTCCCACATCCATAACCATTTGCCCAATCACTCAGGTTTGGGACCAGCCTTCCAACTGGTCTCCATGCCTCCTGCCTGGACTTCCTCCTGTCTTCTTCTCACATTGCATCCAATATGATCTTTACTAGGCTTGTATCTGATTTTATCACTCTGCTGATTTAAATCTTTTAGTGGCTTCCCAGAGCTTTGTGGTTTCTCTCAAAATCCCCAGCTTGCTATCCAAGCTCCTTCACGTGACATGGCACCTGCCTGCTTCTTTCGTCTCATCTTCCATTTCAAGCCCACAAGCATCTTCTGCTTTGGTCCTATCAAACTCTTTGCCTCTGTCCTCAAGAATTTCCCAGATATCATTCTCTTCACTGAAAACATTTTTATTTTTTTTTAAGTTTTATTTATTTATTTTGAGAGAGAGAGAGAGAGAGAGAGAGAGAGAGAGAGCATGAGTAGGGGAGGGGCAGAGAGAGGGAGGGAGAGGGAGAATCCCAAGCAGGTACTGCACTGTCAGTGCAGAGCCTGATGTGGGGCTTAAACTCACAACCCATGAGATCGTGACCTGAGCAGAAACCAGGAGTCAGACGCTTAACTGACTGAGCCACCTAGGCACCCCTTTACTTAAAACCTTTTTAATCTCTTCCACCCATTTAATTCCCATTCTTCAAGACTGAGCTCTTGAAAAATACTCCTTCTGACTTCTTAATATTCCCGCCCCCCCCCCCCCCCCCGCCTGCCTTGTCTCCAAATCACCCTTAGCAGCTATTTTAGTACTTGTCATATAAGATTACACGTTCTGGTTTATGGTTCTGTGCTGTCCCCTGGATGTAAAACTCTATGAGGAAAGGGCCACCTGGGTGGCTCAGGTAAGGGCTTGACTCTTGATCTCAGCTCAGGTCTTGATCTCAGTGAGTTCAAGCCCCACGTTGGGCTCCGCAATTGAATGTACTTAAAAAAAATAAAACAGCTCTATGAGGGAAAAGGGCGTGCCACTATGTCTTTATATGGCCAGCACCTAGAGGCATGCAAGTTATGTAGCAAACAATCAGATCTGTTTTTGGAATTAAAGAAGAAAGTGAATGAGTTAATAAAGCAAGGAGATAGATGGATGATGTAAACTCAAGTTTGCCAGGAAGGCAGACTTGCAAAGCACACGTTGCCACAAACAGTTTCTCATGGCTGAGTATCTCCTTTTGCAATCTCGTCTCCACTCTTTCCCTTCTGCGGAAACCATGCTTTTCAGGCCCAGCCCACCAGGACTCTCCCCAGGACTCTAGGTGAGGCTCATTTCCCTCTCTAATAAACATCTACTGGCTATCCCGTACTCTTGCTCAGTCAAGTTATCTCATTTCCCTGAACCAATTAACTCAAAATTTCCATCTCTTCTGACATGTTTTTCTCAATTAATTAGAAAAGAGAGTAAATTCCCATTAGTACTCTTGTATCTGAACGTGGAGATCATCATCCACTTCTTCAGCCCCAAATACAGCTCCATTGTTTCATTAGGCTCACAGCACACTAAGGGGTGAATGAGAACCATAGAGCCTGAGACCTGAGCGTGAGCTCCAGGCTTCCCACTTTCTGTCTGTGTCATGTAGGGTCTGTTACCTCCTCTTTGCGTCGCAGGCTCTTTTCCAGAAGGTTGTGGATTACAGCGTCCTCCACGTACAGATTTGATAGTATGATGTGATGAGATCGGTTAGCCTCTAATCCCTGACACATAGGTTCTCTGGAGATCAATAGTCGTTATGTGTGTTAATACGAAAGCTCTTTCTCTTGATATTGGATAGTTTGAATTTCATTTTGTTTTACACTTCTAGGTCATGAACTTTTCAATATTGCAAATCTTAGTAAAATAGGCACTTTATCATTCCCGTCATCACAAGAAAAAGAAGGGTGAGTAGAGCAGAGTAAGGTATTTTGACCAAGACCCCATGCACATAACCTTTATTACAGTACCTTGTTATAATTGTTCTATTTATTATTGGCTGTTAAGAGTTGTTCATCTCTTACTGTGCCTACTTTATAAATTAAACTTCCTCATAGGTATGTATTGTAGGAAAAAACATATTATATGTAGGGTTAGTACAACTGCACTTTCAAGCATCCACTGGAGATCTTGGAAAGTCTCCCCACAAATAGGATATACCACTGTATGACCTTCTTTTAGCTCCTTGAAAATGTTCTCCTCTCACCACTGGACCTTTGCACATTCTGTTCCCTATGTTTAAAGGCCCCTCTGCACCTCTTGCCATTTATCTTTTGATTTCTATAAAAACTTCAAGCATTAGCTGAAAAATACCTTGCTTGAGGGAGCTACCTCTGAAAAGCCGCAGACTAGGTGAGGCCCCCATCATATATGCTTTTGTAACAACCTCCTACTCTTTCGAGCATCTATTAAAATTCTAATGAAGTTAAGTATGTTCACTTGCCTATTTTTCACCTTTTGAGAACTGGTATGATTTCTATTTCTTCACCACCTTATCCACAGTATAAGCTCCAGCGTTGTGCTTATGCTAAGAGCTCAATAAATAATTTTTGAATGAGTATGTGAATGATGGTAAATGACCTGGACTCCAGGAAGGCACTGTGCACCTAAGGGGGAGTGATGATAAATCAAGCTGGAGAAGACTACAAGAGTCAAATATTTTTTAAAAAATTTTTTTAATGATTTTATTTATTTTTGAGACAGGGAGAGAGAGAGCATGAGCAGGGGAGGGGCAGAGAGAGAGGGAGACACAGAAACCAAAGCAGGCTCCAGGCTCTGAGCTGTCAGCACAGAGCCCTACACAGGGCTCGAACTCATGCACTGCGAGATCATGACCTGAGCTGAAGTCAGATGCTGAACTGACTGGGCCATCCAGGCACCCCTACAAGAGTCAAATCTTGAAGGGCGTTGAGTGCATAACAAATCTGGACTTACTCTCAAGTGTGATTAGCAGCCATTAATTTTTTTTTTTAAGTTTGGACTTTTTCAGGTTTGTTGACTGGCTGAAGAGTGGATTGGTACAGAAAGACGCTGGAGTCGGGCAAAACAATTAAGAAGCGAGTGCAATTATCTGGGAGAGGAAAATTAAGAGCATACCCTAACGTAGTGTTTCTCACATTTGTTGCATACCATAATCGTGTGGATGGTTAGTAAAGCCCACGAGGCCCAGGCCCCTTGATGTAGGAGGGCACATGGGCCTCTGTATTTGTACCAATACAGTTTCCCCAGGGGATTCTGAAACCCATACATGTGAGAACCTCTGAAGTGAATTTAAGATAGTGAGATGTAGTCTTGATAAAGGTGAATGATTTTTTTCTTTTGAGGCGGGGGATGGGTACAAGTAAGGAGTCCATGCTAAATTCTAGGTTATTGGCCACAATAGCCAGTTCTGCCATTGGCTAGAATGGAAAGAGATCATTAGTTTTGCATCTTTGTTATTGGGATTAAAGTTAGGCTCATTCTCCTCATTTCATTGGTGTCTCTCCTCTACAAAATCTATCCCAGTTGGTCCGTGAAGAGCTGGGGTCGGAATCCCTCCTGCCGTGATGAAAGAGATTATAATAGAACTCACATTCCCCCTCTATGATAAGGTCTTACCAATTCACAAGTGAGAAGTTGTATGTATCTCAGAATTACATGCTTTTTCTCTACGTGTGTTGTGTCACTGTCCACTTGATTTCTCTATGAAGGAAAAAGCATGTGACGTTCACTACAGTGCTTCTTATTTTGGTAGTGTTAGGTATTTGCCCATTTGTTGCCACATCTTTTGCGATTCACAGAAGTTTACTCTGAGCACCCAAACTCTGGATAATATTAAATCTTGTGAAAGAACAACTGAGAAAGTGTTTACCCATCATCTGCATTAGGTACCACCCACACACTAGTATGGTGCTAGTATTTGCTGATCTTTAATAGTACTACTGAAATTGAAAAAAATGTGTTGCAGATTTAATATTAGTTTGGCGTCTTCCTAAGGCCTGGAACATGGTAGCGTTCCTTGGGATTTGTACTCTAGGGGGAAATAGAAGCGTAATTTAAGGGTAAATACAATTTACTGTGTAACGTAAGAGTAAATATCCAAGAGCAAGAATCAGGGAAGATCCAAAAGGTACAATGGTCTGGGTTGATATTCCTGTCTCTAGTCTCACCACACAATATAATTCACCTTAAATATGTTTTTAACTAAAATATTAAAAACGTCCCTTCATTTGTCATAGTTACAGACAACTGGAATCATAGAAAGGGCTTGAGTGCTAGTCTGGACACATAACCAACCATGGGACCTTGTGCTCATCACTTAAATGCTTTGTGTTTCAGTTTCCTCAACTTTGTTTTATTTTATTTTTTTAAGTTTATTTATTTGTTTTGAGAGAGCACACATGCACATGAGTGAGTGAGGGGCAGAGAGAGAGAGGGAGAGAGAGAGTCCCAAGCAGGCTCTACACAGTCAGCGCAGAGCTCCACACAGGGCTCAAACTCACCAGCCGTGAGGTCACGACCTGAGCTGAGATCAAGAGTTGGTCGCTCAACCTACTGAGCCACCCAGGAGCCCCAGCATCCTCAACTTTAAGATGATGGGAATGGCTAGTCTCTAAAAATCCCTTCTGGTTCTACGGTTCTGAGATTCTAGGTTCTATCAACTGAGCATCTGTAAAGTTTTTAATAGAAATGTGATTTCATCTGGGAACATCTGTTACAGTGTATAACATATTTTGCCAAGTCCTTGACCTTAATTTTATCACTGGCATCAGATGTTCCTTTACAGATTCTACTCTGCATCTTACTGAGGGAACACCAGTTAGGCTTATGTCTTGAGTAGTGTCAGTCTGACTCAAAAAATTGGCCAGATTTGTTAATATTATCATTAAATGACTTCTTAATTAAGATTGTCAATACTACCAGTGATACAGTTCAATGGTATTTTAGCATTAGAAATTACATAAACTACTCATTTACATTTTTATTTTTATACTTACTGCAAAATAAAAGTATTTTTGTTAAAGGCGTTATACTTTTTTCCAAATAAATGTGGATTCTAAAATAATTCTGTAACACACATATTAATTGAATAAATATACTGCTGTTTCATTTCTCCTAATAAAAGAAGATTCCCTTAATAATAATTATAACTACTTCTATTATTAATTTAGAAACCTGCTTCTTTCCACTGAGAATTTTATTTTTATGATTTTCTGGCTATAAGAAGAATTTAGTGTGGGCCATAGAAGTCCCTCAGTTTTTACTTAGTTGAAACCAAGGAGATAGAAATAGATTTTTTTTTTCAATTTTTGCCTTTACGATTTGTTCATTAAGAGAAAAAGTACAGGGGTGCCTGGGTGGCTAGTCGGTTAAGCATCCGACTTCAGCTCAGGTCATGATCTCACAGTCTGTGAGTTCGAGCCCCACATCGGGCTCTGTGCTGACAGCTCAGATCCTGCAGCCTGCTTCGGATTCTGTGTCTCCCTCTCTCTCTGCCCCTCCCCCACTCATGCTCTGTCTCTGTCTCAAAAATAAATTTAAAAATATTTTTTTAGAAGAAAAAGTGCAGTCTTCTATGGTTAATTATTAAATCCAGGCAAATCTTTGATTCCAAGGGGAAGAAATGATAATAAATAAAGAGCAAACAAATAATGCATTAGACTCAGTACACTTGGTGATTTGCCTCTCGGCGTCTCTATTTTCCAATCTGCAGATGACGGTGGGAAGGCATGAAATAGTAATCACCTTGTGAAATGTACTGAAAATTATTTGAGGTAACAATAGGACAGCTCGTGACCAATAGTTATCGTTGCCAGGAAGTAGCTACTATTTCATGATTAATTTAATATGCAGAATTAAGTGACATGTAAGAAGTTTCCCTGGGCTCGTGCTACTTTGTGATTGCATGCTGGAAACACGTTCGTTGTATTTTACCTCATCCTCTTTCCTTTAGAGTGAGGCATACAAATGTCAATAAGCATATTGGGCCTCCTAACACTGTCTTCCTTCCTTCTGTTCCTGGTACTGTATTGTTGGTCATAACTTGTCATGTATTTCTAGCATCTGGGGATGACGTGTTGATTTTCTCTCCCAATACAGTTTAGTATTTTTAAATGAGCTTCCTATTGTAGTCTCTTTTGGTTAGCCTTGCCTCTGTTTCTTCTGAGAAGCTTTTGATTACTCCATAAAGGAAACTTCAAGGTGTAATAGGATATATATCCTTACAAGAAATAAATACTTTCAATGTTTTGCAAAAGAAATTCTAGAAAGCATGGTGGAGACATGCATTACCTTTTCTGATTCTTTCAGCCTATTGTCTTCTTTGGTTCCTTTATCCCAGGCCAATCACTGTCCTCCACCTGTCTGCACCGGGTGACCTGCTCAGCCACTTGGAATCTTCTGTTCCCACAGAGCTGGGTCAGCAGTGCTGGTGCTTTCCGGGCACCTTGCAGAGAGGGGTGGAGACAAGTGACAGGAGGAAGGGGAACAAACATACCCATTTGCACTGTTCTTTTCAAAAGTGAAAAAATGTGCCTCCAAAGAGTAACTCTTCTGTGCTCACTGTGTCTTTTGATGGCTAACTGGGGCAGGAACTACCATCTCCAAAGACGTTGGGAATCATTAGGGTTAAATGATCTGCATAAGGTCATGCAGTCTGGAAGCATTCCAGATCAGTTTTAGTCTGTATCTTCCAAATGCAGCTCCAGGATTCTTTCCACTCATTGGTTCCAACATCTCTATTCTGGGAGTATTATCAGAAGTGCCTGAACTTGTCTTTGGGAAATCCCGTCATTCACTCAAGTGCTTCATGAGGCATTTTGATTATGAAAACAGAAGAAATCTTAAAGCTTTGCTATGATGACAACCAAGAATGTTAACAGTCTTTTAAAATAAGATGTAAGGATTTAGGAAGATATGTATATGCTCACTGTATCTTCTCAAAAGCAGAGTGATTCATATTGCCAGAAGCTTCATCCATAGCAGACCAGAGAAAGACAATAGCCGTAAACAGTTTGTTCTGTTTCTGGAATAGGTAAGTTTTCTTCTATGAATGTGGGAGAAAAGGATGGGGTTGTTATAGGCTCAATACTCACCAATTTGTATTCCATACAAATAGCATAGTACCAATTGCAGACAAGATACTAAAATGCCTTTTGAGAAATGCAATGAAAGGTTGACTTGAGGTCCTTGTAAGGTCGTGGCTAAAATGAAACAAAATAAGATACAACAGTTGTGACACAGTGCCTTGAACATGTGTTAGAAACAATTAAATAGTGGTTTTTTGTTTTTGTTTTTGTTTTTGCTGTCAGATGAATGAGATCAAAGCATTCAGAAAATTCCCCTTGATTTCAGGGAAATAAAAGCTTAATAGTTCACAACAATCAAAATTAATTATTTTAGCAATAAATATGCATGTAGCATACTTCGGAAATTGTCTTTCTGTAAAAGTGGTCCTAAGCTCCAGATCATATTATAATCATGTAGGAAGTTAAGAAGAAGAAGAAGAAGAAGAAGAAGAAGAAGAAGAAGAAGAAGAAGGAGGTGAAGGAGGAGGAGGAGGAGGAGGAGGAGGAGGAGGAGGAGGAGGAGAAAAAAGAAAAAGAAAAAACCAACGAACCAAAAAAAAAAACCACAAACCAAAAGAACCACAAAATATCAAGGCCTCCTTACTTCAGACCAATTAAATTTGAATCTCTAGGGGTGGAGTTTGGGGTTTTTTATTTTGTTTTGTTTTGTTTTGTTTTTTAGCTTACCAGACCATTCTAACATGTGGCCACAGTTGAGGAACATTGGTTTGTAACATGAATGGTCTTGAGTAACAATTACAGAACATGACTTACGTGTGTCTATTTCACTAATAATGGCCCGTGGTATGCCGTCCTTTCCTTCTTATGATGGCCCTATTCATAATTGTTCAGTTTTCTGAAGAGGACCTGAGGCAGACACATCAGCCTGCAGTGTCCCTAGTGACGTTAAATAAAGTGTATGAGAAGTAACAGGAAAGATGGTCCAGAGCCCAAGTCTTGCAGCTGGAAAGAGGAAACGATTAGAAACTTCTTACTGTTTGATTACAAGTTGCTGTGACTGTTTCTTGCTTTCTCCTTGTCTCCCTGGATCCCTTCCTTTCTCCTTTTTTCTCATTGCCTACCTTCTTACTCCTTTGCGCTTCTCAGTTTCTTGAGCATCTTCCTTTTATTCTTTTCTTTCACTCCCTTTTCTCAGATACAATATACTTGCTTTAGGATAAGAAGATTAAGTTGAAATGCAATCCCTGTTGTAATCCCAGCTAGCTGTATCAGCTCCGTTTGATTTTTGGTTCCATAACCATTTTGGAGTAGCTTAGATATTTGTCTGATTCCCAAGCCTCCTAGATTACCATAGTACAACTTAGCTTTTGTATTAATGTCATGTGTGAGGAACACTTACCAAACGTCAGTTGGTTAAATTTTAGTGGTTACCCAATTTGTTGGTGTACAACTGTTCAAAGTACTCTTGTTTGTTTGTTTGTTTGTTTGTTTGTTTACTTGTTTTAAAGAGAGACTGTGAGTGGAAGAGAGGGGCAGAAGGAGAGAGAGAGAATCCCAAGCAGGCTCCACACTCAGTGTGGAGTCTGACACAGGGCTCGATCCCAGGAACCTGGGATCATGACCTGAGTGGAAATCAAGGGTTGGACACTCAACTGACTGAGCCACTCAGCTGCCCCCAAAGTACCCTCTTAATATCTTTTTAACTTCTATAGAGTCAGTAGTAGTGTCCACATTTTAAATTCTCATTTTAGTAACTTGAGTCTTCTCTTTTTTCCTTCCTAGTCCACCGAGTTAAATGTTAATTTTGTTAGTCTTTGCAAAGAACCATGTTATGATTTCATTAATTTTTGCTATTATTTTTCTACTCTATTTCATTGGTCTCTGCTCTAACCTTTATTATTTCCTTCCTTCTGCTAATTTGAGGGTTAGTCTTTTCTTTTTCTAGTTCCTTAAGTTGTAAAATTAGGTTGTTGGTTTGAGATCTTTCTTTTTTTTTTTTTAATATAAACACTTATGACTGTGAATTTTCCCCTTAAGCACTGCTTTTACTGGTCTTATCAGTTTTTTTTAAATGTTTTATTTATTTATTTATTTATTTATTTATTTATTTATTTATTTTTGAGACAGAGAGAGACAGAGCATGAGCACGGGAGGGGCAGAAAGAGAGGGAGCACAGAATCCGAAGCAGGCTCCAGGCTCCGAGCTGTCAGCCCAGAGCCTGACACAGGGCTCGAACTCACAGACTGTGAGATCATGACCTGAGCTGAAGTCGGATGCTTAACTGACTGAGCTACCCATGCCCCCTGATCTTATCAGTTTTGATAAGGTTTTTTTTTTTTTCAATAATCTCTAAGTATTTCCTAATTTCACTTGCATTGTTTAATTTCCACAAAATTGTGAAATTTCCAGTTTTACTTCTGTTCTACCTTCTAAGGTGGTGGGAAAAGTTACTTTTGTAGAAGGATGATAGCTATCCTTCTACATCTCTTGAGAGTTAATCTGTGTCCTAACATGTGCTCTCTCTTGCAAAATGTCCTAGGTGCACTGAGAAGATTGTGTTGTGCTATTGTTGTTGTATGGAGGTTTCTGTATATGCCTGGCTAGTTGGTTCATTGTATTGTTTAAGTTCTCTATCTCTTCAGTTATCTTCTGTCTGGTTGTTCTATTTTCATTATTGAAAATGGAGTATTTAAGTCTATAACTATTATTGTAGAACTGTTTCTTTCTTGAATTTTATCAGTTTTCGCTTCATATATTTTGATGGTCCGTCATCAGGTGCACAAATGATTACAATTGCTGTATATTCTTGCTGTATTGAAGCTTAAAAATATATAGTACTCTTCTTTGTCTCTTGATCTTTTGTGATTTAAAGTCTGTCTGATGTTAATATACCATCCTTGCTCTGATTGATACTATTTGCATAAAATATCTTTGTCCTTCCTTTCACTTTCCTTCTATTTGTTTCTTTGGGTCTAAGGTGGGTATCCTGTAAACTGAATATACATGTGATGGATCATGTGATTTTATCCATTATTCTAATCTCTGTCTTCTGATTGGAGAGTTTAATTCATTTATATTTAAAGTAATTACTAATAAGGAAGGACTTCTGTTATTTTCCTATTTCTTTTCTCTATGCCTTATAGCTTTCTGTTTGTCCTGTATTTTCTGTATTACTGCTTTCTTTTGTATTTAGTTGATTTTTTATTTAAATTATTTTCTCATTTTCTTTTGTGTATATTCTCTCGTTATTTTCCTTGTGGTTATTTTGGGGAGTATATTTAACACTCTAAAGTTAGAACATACTGTTTTGAATTTATACCAGCTTACCTTCAATAACATAAAGAAACTTCTCCTTTATAGCTACATCCCTACCCATTTAGGTTGTTGATGTCACAAAATTACATCTGCCTACATTGTGTATCCAAAAATATAACCTAATAATTCTTTTGAATGCATTAGTCTCAAATTATATAGAAATCAAAACTTGGAGTTACAAACCAAAGTTATAATGACATGAGCTTTTAGACTAATAATTGGTTTTCTTTTAATATATTAGTCTCATAAATCATGTAGAAAACAAAAAGTGAAGTTACAACCTTCACAGTTGTTACAAGAATATAAGCTTTTATAATTGCCCTTTTATTTTTCTTTATTGAGATCTTTATTTTGTCATATAGCTTGGAGTTACTATCTGTTGTCTTGTCATTTCACACTGCAGGACTCCTTTGAACATTTCTTGCAGGGCAGGTCTAGTGGTAATGAACTCTTTGAGCTTTTGTTTATCTGGGAATATTTTAATGTCTCCCTCACTTTCTTTTTTTTTAAGTTTATTAATTTTTGAGAGAGAGAGGGAGGGAGAGAGGGAGAGAATATAAGCGGGGGAGGGGCAGAGAGAGAGGGAGATGGAGAATTCCAAGCAGGCTCCACACAGTCAGCATAGAGTCCCACATGGGCCTCAATTTCATGAACTGAACCATGAGATCATGAACTGAGCCAAAATCAAGAGTCAAACGCTTAACCCACTGAGCCACCCAGGCACCCCAATGTCTCCCTCACTTTTTAAGGACAATTTTGCCAGATGTAGGATTCTGGATGGACAGTTGTTTTCTTTCAGCACTTTGAACATATCAGTACACTGCCTTGTGGCCTCCAAAGTTTCTGGTGAGAAATCTGTCCCTCAGTGAAAACCCCTTGCCTCTCTCTCTTGTGCGTTCAAGATTCTCTCTTTGTCTTCGTCTTTCAAAGTTTAACTATAACGTGTCTCAATATGGGTCTCTTTGACTTCGCCTTACTCAGAGTTTGTTGAGCTTCCTGGATGTTTATATGCATGTATTTTAGTCATTGTTTTTCACATTGTTTCTTCATATATTCTCTATGTCTCTATCTTTCTCTTCTCTTTCTGGAATCCCCAAAACGTGTATGTTGGTCTACTTGATAGTGTGCTATATATAGGTCCCTTAAGCTCTATTCACTTTTCTTCAGTCTTTTTTCTTTCTCTTCCTCAGGCGTCATAATTTTCATTGTTTTGTCTTTAAGTATGCTGATTCTTTCTTCTGCTGACTCAAATTTGCCTTTGAATTCCTCTAGCAAAAATTTTGCTAAATTTTGATTAATGTACTTTTCAGCTCCAGAATTTCATTTTGGTCTGTTTTTAGATTTTCTTTTTTTTTGACATTTCCATTTGTTCACACTTTTTTTTTTTCAGTTGTTCCACATCTTCTTTAGTTCTTTAGTTCTTTGGGTGTCTTTAAGATGATTGTTTAAAAGCCTTTGCTTAGGATATCTGCTATCAGTTCTTTCTCAGTGACAGTTTCTGTTGACTTATTTTTTTCCTTTGAATGGCCATCCTTTCCTGTTTCCTTGTATCCTGTATGACTGTTTTTTGAAGACTTGACATTTGAATCTAACAATGTAGAAACCATGGGAATCAGGCTTTTCTTCTTTCCCAAGATTTGCTATTGCTATTGTTGTTGCTGTTGTTGTTGTTGTTGTTGTTGTTTCTGTGTGATTGCTATACACTATCTCTGTGCTGAGGATCAACCTGAGATGCAAACATAAGGTCATCTCAAGTCATTTCTGAGTCTTCTGCCGGGCATTTGTGGTTACTTTTTAATATCCCCTATATTTGCAGTTGTTTTGAATGTCCTAGTCTTTGATGTCTGGCTCCCAAAAGGAGGCAAATGAAAAAAATGAAGAGGTGGGGGAAGGAGAAGTGACCCTTTAAGTCCCCTGGAAGTCACATCAGCCAGAAGGGAAGGGACTTGCAACAATGGGATGAAGTACAGCAATAATGGCTGCCACCTCTTTGGTCTGCATCTGTATGATCAGGAGCAGCAATCAGGGGTCAGAGCAAAGATCCCAAATATTTGGAGGACGAGGTCCATTTTGCCCACTCTGGCTCTCACACACGGTAAGGTGATCCGGGAATGTGTGCAATGGCTGCCATGCAGTTGGGAGTGGGGATGGGTAGCTGCTACTGTGCAAGAGCTGAAATAGACTGAAATTAAGCACAATTTAGTGTCCAAGCCTTCCTTTGGAAGTTGCAAGTTTTCAATAGAGTTCAGAGTTCCAAAAGAGTTACACCAGATGGATTCTGCCAGTGCAATTGTTGTCTAGGTGGGAAGACAGATTCCTGGCGCTTCCTATTCTGCCATCTTCCCAGAGTCCCATGAATGGCAACTTTTTCATCATCTCAGTGAAGATCATTTTTTATTAACTAATTTAGCTTCCAAAATAGATGATCAATCTGGAATTTCAGGGAAGAAAACTTTTCAAAAGAGGTTTCTGACCATCTTCGAATCCTTTGTTCAGTCTTCATTGTCCAAAAGCAAAGTACATACTGGAGAACAAATTTCACAATAGACTTTTAACCTTTTCCCTGTGATCCAACATGTTCAAATTTCAATATTCGTGTGCAAGCATTATGCACTAGCGATGGTCACAAATAGACTTAGGCCACATTTCCTTCCTTTAATGTTTGTATTTGTGTCAATACCAACACCTGAGCAGCACACAGTTTTTCTTCTCTTTAACTCAACAATTAAACTCAGGATCAATTCCAGACACTTTGTGGCCCTTCCAGGTCATGTTGGGGCTGTAGACGGGAGAGGAAAATATTTTTGCTTCAATGGAGATTTTCCCTAAGAATGCAGCTGTGTTTCTCAATCCATATTGAATGAAACATCTGTTTAATTGTTCATTTATTAATCTATAGTCTGAGTTATTGTTTCCACTAGAACTTTCTAAGGCCCTCATCCCAGTCTAGTGAGTCTGATTTCTTAAGGAACCCTCAGGCTACTGGGGGAAAAAGACATTTGTGATCAATTGTATTAAGGCACAGTTAAGTGAAGTATTACAGGGCACAGAAAGAGAAAGGACAAATGCTCAGAGGAGTCATGAAAGGACATCACAGTGATGATTCCTGATCTCAGACTTAAAAGATAATTAGGAGTTAATGAGGCAAGGAATATGAGAAGAGTAAAATAAGTGAAGGGAACAGCATATACAAAGCCACATTGGCATGATCAGAGATGTGGACTTCAGAATGCTACCAGGATGTTTATAGAAAGAAGGGGTGGGTGGAAGGAAGATTCTGAAAGCTAAATATGGATTTTTAGGTCCTCTGACCTAAGGACATTGGACTTGATTCCTTAGGCAATAGAGCATAAATAGAGGGAAATTTAAAGCATAAAGTGGTTTGTGAGCATTTGTTTTTCCAAAAGTTATTTCTAGCAGCACACAGACGATTAATTAGGAGCTGGTAGCAAGAAAGAAAATGCCCTCAGCCTTGGTGAGAAGATGGAGAAGAGGAGTAACGCTTGAGAGACCTTTATGAAATATTATTGACAGAACTTTCCATTGGTTGGGTTTAAACCTTGAAGGAGTTTGCTTAGGAAAGTTAACTTGGAAGTACCTGAGGTCACTACAGGTAATGAACAGGTCATTATAAATTCAGTCTTAGTGTTTGAGACAGAGTTGAAGGGATTTCTATATATGAGGTAAAGTAGAGTGCAATGAGATAAATTAGCCAAGGGCAAAACTCCAATGGCAGGGTTTCCACTTCAGACCTTAGCTAGGTCTTAGTAGATGACACATTCAGAGTTTAGTAGGATTTCTGCAGGTTGGACTGAACGGATTATCTTCTGAGTCATCTCGTTTAATATATTTTACACATCTTTTGAGTCTCTGAGAAAAGATTGGGCCTAACTGATAGTATATTACAGTAACCCCCCGCTTATCTGTGGGAGATCTGTTCCAAAACCCCCAGTGAAAGCCTGAAACCAAGGATAGTACTGAACCCTATATTTGCTATGCTTTTTCCTATACATACGTACCTATGATAAAGTTTAATTTGCAAATCAGGACGGTAAGAGATTACAGCAATAAGCAATAAAACTTGAATAACCATGACAATGTACTGTAATGAAAGTCATGTGAATGGAGTCTCTCTTTCTGTCAAAGTATCTTATTATACCATACTCACCTTTCCTCTTCTTGTGATGATGTCAGATGATAAAATGCCCATGTGATGCGATGACGTGAGGTGAATGACGCAGACATTGTGACATAGCGTTAGGCTACCATTGACCTTCTGATGATACATCAGGAGGATCATCTGCGTTTGAGCTGCAGTTGACCATGGGTAATAGAAACTGAAAAGTGAAACCACAGAAAAAGGAGGACTACTGTATTCTTTTATTTTTTTTTTCAAAAGTATTAAAGCAGCAGTGATTTGTTTCTTAATAAGAAGAGTTGATCATCGTTTTTACATGTTTAATAGAAGTGCAATGGTAGGGGTTGGATTCACAATCTTATAAAGTAAGAGCAACCTATGACCTCATACTACAGACACCCATAAAGCTTAGACAGTTTAATAATTGGGAGTCAAATCCAGGTCCCATGTCTCCAGATCCCATGCTCTAAGCCAGTGCTTTTAAAACATTACTGATGCCCAGATCCACCCACCAGAGACTTGGCTTAATCACCTCAAGTGAAGCTCAGGCATTGGTCCTAAAGCTCCCCTGGCAATTCTAATTGCAGCCAGAGATGCAAACCATTGCTTCCCATCTCAATACTTTACTGCCTTCTGTTTTGGAAGATGCCACCACATCACACTATTTCGATGGCTCCCCCTGGAGCTCAATGCAGATAGTGCCCCACGGAGATGGATAGTTTGGCAGCTGTGTCTCAACACATATTCATTCTCTGGGGAAAAAAAAATAATAAACCCTTCAAATCCAAGACTTTTAATAAGTATAATTAATCGGAATCCTTTGTGTATGTGAAGACATTCGGAGCCTGGAAAGATTTTCTAACTCTTTTAGCTTTATGTAGTAGTTTTTAACAACTTCAGAGATCCTACATATGTGTCAGGAATTCCCATAATCAATATATTTATTTGATTACAAATATAATCAATAGGGGCACCAGGGTGGCTCAGTCGGTTGGGCGTCCAGCTTCTGCTCAGGTCATGATCTCACAGTTCATCGGGCTCTGTGCTGACAGCTCAGTCTGGAGCCGGCTTTGAATTCTGTGTCTCCGTCTGTCTCTTCCCTGTCTCTACTTGCACTTTGTCTTTCTGTCTCTCTCTCAAAAAGAAATAAACATTAAAAAAAAAAACTTTTTAAAAATATAATCAGGATCACAAACACAAAACTGGGTAAAATGCTTTAGCTTCTAGATAGAGCACCATGTCATGCATTACTATTCAGAGTGTTCAGAGTGATGTTACTAGGAAAAGGTAGGAATGTGGCCATCGAAGTAGGGAAGTTACAATAAGCTGCCATTCTCAATTCTTACAGTTTTCTTAACATTTTTGAAAACTTTCGGCTTCACTTACTCTTGTGAGGACCGCACAGAGCTCCTTACCAACTAAAATTGGTCTGATCTATTGGAAAACCACAACAAAATCAGGACAGAGGTAGGACAAGAGTTTAGATGGAGTAAGCTTTGCTGTGATCCTGGGTGGGTAATAATGTCATCAGATGCCATCCAGAAGATTCCTGAATACAGGCAATGGGAATGGAACCAGAGCAATACAAACATTAGCTCTTATAGAAAGAGAATGGGCACAGGAGACGGTCCAGCCCATTCTTGCCTGATACTTCACTAGCTGTGTGACAATGGGCAAAATAATTAACCTCTCTGAGTTCCAGTTTGCTCTTCTACAAAAGGAGATAGTGATGCTTTCCTTACAGGATTTACGTGAACTCCTAAATATGAAAGGACCTAGCTCAGGGTCTCTTTATTCATTCTTCCTCCACACTGGCCTTGGCTGAAGGACAGCGGTAGCAAAAGCAGAAAAGTGCCAGGGATTGGCAGCCATGGTGGTGGTAAGTCAACGACGATGAGGTGACAATGAGGCGGGTTGGACACGGAGCACAGCTGCAGGATTTGAAGCCTCCATATGGCCACAGACACAATCAATTCCATTTGTTTGCAAAAAAAAAAAAAAAAAAAAAAAAAAAAAAAAAAAAAAGAACCACCATTGTAATGTTGTAGCCTCCTACCCCTCAGGGAATAATTCAGCTCGCCCTGCTTTCGGCAGGGTCAGCTGGATCCCCTGTAGGGTCTCCTCAGAAAGAGCGCAGGCTACAGTCATTTCATTTTATAATGCTGCCGCCTGAGTTTTCATTTAATTAAGAAGCCTGACCTTTAGAAAAAGAGTTTATTTTTTTTCTTGCTTTAACTTAGCTTACTGTGATCCTAATGGAAGCTGAAAATCTGACGGTAAAGAGTGCCACGTTTGCACTGATAAGGCTAACACATTGTTCCTCTTCGCACAGAGAAATTAAATAAGCATAATTATAGATGCATATACCAAAATCCCTTTCAGAGGAACCTAATCTCAAGTAGATGGGAAGGTGGGAAGAGTAGGAAATGAAAGATAATCCCTAGAGGAATGTATACCCCTCTCTCTCTCTCTCTCTCTCTCTCTCTCTATATATATATATATCCCAAAGAACTGAGGCCCCCAAGAACACATATCCTTGTAACTAGCCTTTACCCAAAGCAAATTAAAGTCAGATTCTTGCCCAATCCTTTAAACATCTGGATATGGAAAAGTAGCCACATGAAGCCTCTGTTGTATACAGCATTTGTGGCACTTTTTCGATAAAATGGCCACATGAACCAGTGAGAAAGGAGACTGTGACCTGTCAGAGGGACCACAACAGGACCACATCACCACACATGCTGCATGTGCCAATGGTTGATGATGTCGTGCTCTACAAGGGAAGCAAGCAGATGGAGACCTTCAAGCTCTGGTGGAGTCTGGAGAAGTCTCTGGCATTTTCCCTGCCCTGGGTTTATCCCCAAACTCCCCTGAGCCAGTCTCTGCTCAGGAGGGCCCATGGGCCTCTGTCCTGACCCGAAAATAGCAGCTACAGCTACTGTGTGTGTGTTCTTCATTTTTGGTGCCCTTTTTTCTTTCCAGTAGAGAATGCATTTTGTCTGGCCTTCACAGAGACTGTTGTCCTGGATAGAATGACATTGTGTTACCAACATAGACTACCTGGCTCTCAACTGAGTCATAGTCATCATTAAAAGCACAACCCCGACACCACTGACAACTCTTTCGGGTGGTGATGGGCTTGTGCCCCTGGAGTTAGCAGTGCCCTGCTTCCCAGTTTCATCCAATCAGCAAGCAAGTTTTCTTTAATCAGCTACCATTGATTTATTGACAGATGAAACAAAAACAATGCAATGTCGACTCAAACTGAAGCTTTGGTCCCAAGAAATTCTGGTTTGTGTCTCCCCAGCTGTGAGCACTTTTACTTCTGTTCCTTAAGAGTAACAAGGGAATATTAGAGCTGGAGTGTCTGTTTCCCTCTTTTTAAAGGTTGTAAAATATCATTCAACACCAAATGGAGCAAAGAGATAAAGAGACAAAATATGAATGAGATATTTGAATAAACGCTGCTAGGTTAAGTCCTAAATCCCATCATTATACCCCTAGTTTTCTTTGTCAGGGTTCGTATAGTCAGTAAATCAGCCTCACTTTCCCAGGCATGTTTGCGCTGCATGAAAAGAGAGACTATCACGTTGCTAATTTAATAGCCTTGCTCCAGAGATTGGCATCACCTTAAATGAAGAAAAGGTCAAGAAAGTATGCGACAATAAACAGTGCTCCACTCACAGCATCTCTTCCTACCTTCCCAATGGCCTTCCCGCCCTTGAATATTTTCAGTCCATTATACATGAACTCATTGCTGGTCACATAATTTACCACATGCATGAATGAGCTCGAGGAAAGGAGTGTCATAAACAAAATTGGTTTTGTGTACCTATTAGTGTCTATTGTTAGACACGAACATGCACATGAACGCATGCATAGCCCTCATGTTAACATACCCCCCCCAAATAAAGGTCGTTGTTCAACTTGAAGCTCTAGTATATAACAGATCCCTTCTCAAGTCAGCTCATTATATACCTTAAGGGAAATTTAAAGCCAAACAGCAAACCTTATAGTACGCTATTCCTTTCTTCCAACAGCAGAGTCTGACTATTTTTATTTGAGCCAGCATGGCATTTAAATGTATTCTCCTAGGAGCACCTGGCTGGCTCGGTCGGTTAAGCGTCTGACTCTTGGTTTTGGCTCAGGTCATGATCCCAGGGTCGTGGGATCAAGCCCTGCATTGGGCTTCACTCTGAGCGTGGAGCTTGCTTAAAATGTATCCTCACATATGATAATAGTGGTCATTGCACACATCACAGTGGAAATAAAGTCCATCCACAAGGAGAGTACTAGGTGGAGGGGAAGCATGTCCTTAATAAAGGCTGTGGGGGGAATCCTACAAAGGCTTTAACTTCTATTTTGGGTATGACAGATATTCTCTGATAGAAGGATTTTTCTTTCTCACCTATATTTTTTTCAGATGTTTGACAATATCTGCAATATTTTCTCCCGTTGATGATATGATCCATGTGGCAGATTTACACAGTGCCGGTCACTTTGCCTAAGTCCTCCCAGGGAAAAGCAGTTTTGCACACACTGCCTCATGTACCAGGTAGCAACTATCACAGCTCTCCTGAACGAGTGACACTAGACCCCCTCCCTCCCCAGGGGGCCAGCTGTATCTATTTGAAACACACTTTTAGGTGAGTGTGGGGCATCTTTGCTGCATAGAAGGGCTCTTAGTAGGATGCAGAAGTTTCTGTTTTTAAGTTTTATTTATTTTGAGAGAGAGTGTGCAGATGTGAGCAGGGGAGGGGTAGAGAGAGAGAGAGAGAGAGAGAGAGAGAGAGAGAAGGAGAGAATCCTAAGTAGGCTGTGTGCTGTCAGTGCAGAGCCTGATGCAGGGCTCAATCACATAAACCATGAGATCATGACCTGAGCTGAAATCAAGAGATGCTTAACCGACTGAGCCACCCAGGTGCCCCAGGATGCAGAAGTTTCTGAAAAATATAATATTGGCCTTGAACGTACAGGACAAAATTGGGGTTTGTGCATCACTGTAAATGAAGGTCAAGATGATCTAATGTGGAAATACAGTATCATTATTTTCTTTAGCATTTTACTATTAGTAGATGAAGAATATCCAGGGAGAAGGGAAAAGGCTAAAGAGGGTCTATTTTCCTTTCTTGGTAATGGCCACTTGTGACCTTGAATGTGTGTAGATGGACACACAGCTGCAAATCTCATTTTAAAATAAATTTTTTGATTATTTTTTTGAATTAGAAACCTGAATTATTCTTTTATAAATATAAATATTCCTTTCTCCATCTCCTTTCTCTTCTCTAATCATTTTTGCTTAAAAAACAAAAAAAATCTCCATGGCTTCATCTCTTAATCCAATTCATACCACTCCTCTTGACAAAGAGAGAAAAATGGGAAAAAAGACCAGTGGCAGAATGTCAAATGTGACAATATGACACCATCATAAGGTACAGTGACCAGGAGAGGGCAAGAAAGGCCCATGGTCAAAGGGAGACATAGGTAAGGAGAATAACAGGACGCAAGAGAGCACAAAAAGTGGCACAGGTGCTTTTGTCCGGCAAGTTTGTATCAAATGGTTGGCAGCTACCGTCTTCAATGCTGTGCTTTCTAATGCTATTTATAACCTACTCAAAGACCTTACAAACTGCTGGTGTTTCTGTTGCATCACTTAGGTAATAGCGTATGCAGTTGCCTATCTTCCCCAGTAGGCCACTGGAGCAAATGGTCTTGGCTTTCTCACCTCTATCTCCCCAGAGCCAGCAGAGAGCCCGACACACAATAATCACCTAACAAATGTTTATTAAATTTGTGTTTTTGAAAATCCAGTCAAAACTAGCGTTGACTAATAGAACTCTAGAGGTAAGAAAACATAGATCAAGACCCCAAGTTCCCAGGCCTGGGGCTAACGCCCAAAAGTTCCTTGAATTTGATGAGAATGATTTCTGTGTGATCGGGCAGGGGGTCTGGGAAGAAAGTTTACTTGTTATTCGACATCGGGAAATAGAAACGAGATGTTAAAGAGAAAACTCGGGAATTCGTGCAGCAAGATGGCGAAGGAGAGAGGACACCTAGGAGAGTAGAGGTGTCTGCTTCCCGTGCAAAGTTTTCGGGAAAGACAGGTGCAAGAGGACCACGATAAGAAGGGAGATCCCGAGATACTCACAAAGATTCCGAAGTGAGAGGACAATCTGGGATGTACAAATGTGTAGACATCAGTTTCAGAGGGCAAAAACACTGTCTACATACCCATGGCCACTTATATTGCAGAAATCGCCTGAAAGGAAAAAAAAGGGAAAGGAAAGAAAGAAAGTAATGGGGTTGAAGTGGATGCCTGCCATTTGTATAATCTGTGACAGCGAATGGGTGAACAGTGCATACAGGTGGACATAAAGAGGGTGTTGAGAGAGGGAAATTTAAGTTGGGTCCATATATTTTACAAGGCAGTGCCATATCTTTTATTACTTCAAATATTTCATCCAGTCTTGCCAGTGTCTATACATTTACTTTTAGATGTATTCAGTCACAATCTTTAATTTATGCCCTGTTGCTATTTTACCACCTATGCCGTATTTGAAAAAGTCTTCCCCTCATTTTCTGAAATACAGATTGGAGCCAACACGAAACTATGAAAGTGTATGTCTGGATTTTTCTAATATAGAAATTTTTATTTGCTAATTTGTAGAGTTTTATTTCCTTGTTTTTCGGAAGTTGTTCTTTCTTCATCATACAACACTAAAATCCTTTCATTACCCTCCTTTTATGATATAATTATAAAGCTTTGACTTTGGTTGGGAAAGTCACAACTCCACTGACAGCAGCCTGAACCACATTATCTCTTTATAATATTCTCTTTACAATATCTCTTTATATCATTAACTTGCCTTTTTAACCATATAGACCAGTGGGAGACCAAATATGAAAATAAATTTTTCCTGGAGCACCTGAGTGGTTCAGTCGGTTGAGTGTCCAACTTTGGCTCAGGTCTTGATCTCATGGTATGTGAGTTTGAGCCCCGTGTTGGGCTCTGTGCTGACAGCTCAAAGTCTGAAGCCTGCCTCAGATTCTGTGTCTCCCTCTTTCTCTGCCCCTACCCTGCTCATGCTCTCTCTCTCTCTCTCAAAAACAAATAAACATTAATAAATAAATAAATAAATAAATAAATAAATAAATAAATTCTTCCTTTCCTCAAGAGAAGTTAGTAGCCAGTATTCCTATAATGCAATCGGGATGGTGAAAGAAAATGGAATGTAGTATTGTGGACTGATGTTAGATCCGGTACAGCTAAGTTTTGGGGAGAATTAAGTAATCCATAACCACACATTAGGTAGGGATAGCATTATTTTAGCTACTCTGACTTTATCCTTCTTCCTCAGCTCCGTTGGTTTCATAAGTAGAGCATTTTACTTGTAGAGCAATCTTATCATCTTATTTATGCTTATCTTACAGAGCACAGATAGTCGAATGAGCTCTGGCCATTTTACTGTCACCCTGCACCAGGAGGACAATCAAATGGTTAATGGAGTTTTGGCATTGTCCGTGGATTTGCCTAAAATTCCGGTTACTTTCTGGATCACAATTTCAGAAAATGAGATAGCTCTTAGTTTTAGAGGCACAAATTTGGTCTTTACCCTAACTCCATTCATTTCATCAAGTTGTTCATTATCAATTGGCTTCTGATCGAAAAGTAAGACTTGGAAAATACTAAGTTTATTTTCTCCCTGCTCATTTGTGCTCTGTCTTGTTTTAGTTTTTAGGAAATAAAAAGTTTGAAAATTATTTCACATTTCATTAATATTCTTTCTCAAAGTGAAACAGAAAACTATTCTCTTTGGCTTAGGGCAGATTTTTAACTTTTTAACAATGGAATTTAGCCTCAGAGTGAATATTTTGAATGAATGATTTTTATTCCTAATTTTTCTCGTAGATAATATTACACATTTTATTAAACATCTTTAAAAAGACAGAACCCAGTTCAGCAAATATTTACATTTTTTAAAATGACAATACAATTTCCTTAAATAGTTGTTATCTTCTTCTTCTTTTCTTTTTTTGGGGGGGGGGTATGGTCTATTTGACACAAATCTTTCCTTTCTCTCCATTTGTGAAATGATCATTACTATTGCCATTAGTATTTTTAATTTATTTCCATGGGAAAGCTCTGATCAATTCTCACAGGATCCAAGACTCTTACATTTTGTGAACAGAAATGAAAGACTACATCAATATGCATTTATTCAATTTAATATTTAAAAAATTGTTGAGAGCATCTCTCTGAGTGTCAGCATTTCTGATGAGTATCTGTTCGGCACTGAGGCCAGAACATCGCTGTAGCCCTGATTTTGGAATCAGGGAGTGAATAAAAACAATTTTGCCTTTTCTACACCTATAGTTATTTAGGACGAAGCTCTGTGCTGCTGTGTTATGCCTTATTTGAACAATATTAAAGTCAGTAGAACTGATGTTTAAAAATTGTTTTAAACTGCTGGATTTTAGTCTTGAGAAGCCAATACCTAATCTAATTATGACATCAGAATCAACTCAAGCACATTCTGTGTTAAATTTGAATACAGAAAAGTAAACTGATGGAAATAAGAGCCACTGTAAAGAGTTTAAAAGCCCAGGAAAAATAATGTATCAGAAGACGTAGTTCTCTTCTGAATCCTCAACAAGTTGGTTCTAGTTTAGTATTTTTTTTTTTTTCTTTATAAAGATCTGGCATGTGTTTGCTGTTGCTGGATACTCAGTTTGTGACTGTGTTGATTTTCAGGGTAAAGTCCGAATGTTACAATCTTGCAACAGACGAATACACTCTACAACTGATAATTTGAGAAGTCACCAATTTATAATGGGTTTTATTAATAGGATATAGGTATAAATATAGGCACATTTACAGATCTATATTAGGTATCATGTAACACATAAAGATATAGCCAATGGTCTTTGTCTGAAGAAGCTGCTCATTTTGAGAAGAGAAAGTTCGTTTACCTGGAATATAACCCAAAGCAATGTCAAGAACAACAATGTTCAGGTCCAGGGCAGGCAAGATCTACGTTGTGCCCGAAATGACGAGGCAAGCAGTGCAACTTGCATTGCATCTCTAAGAAGAAATAAGCTTTGCATAGATGGCGACTGGGGTGGAGAACATTTTAGCCTAAAAGAATAGTATGAATAAGGGCAGAGTGGTATGAATGTGGCTGATGGGTTTTGGGGACTGTTTGCATTAGTATCCTCTGAGCAGAGGATGTAACGTGCATACATACGTGTAGGGGAAGATGGGAGTATAATGGAGTATTGGAAATAGGCAGTGGATGATTTTGAAAGCCAGAAGGGTCAGGTGGACCTTGAATTTTATTCTGAACTTTATTCTATACATAGTACTTTAAACTCTAAAGGACTTCTGAGCTAAATGATCGGCTCACGTGAAACAGTTTTTTGGAATATTAATCTGACAGTGTTTTGCAGATTGCTTTTGAAAAGGAAGAAAAGACAGCTCAGCGAGGAAAGCATTTAATAATCCAGGCACAATAGCTTACAAACCAAAAATAGGATGGTGGAGAGGAAAAGATAAAATTGCTAAGCGGTGGTTTTAGTTTCTCAGTTCAAGGCGAAGCAGAGAGCTACCTTATGAGATTTGTCTGCTGTTTTTAAAGGTAGCTTCCCCATTTTCTTTCTGCCCATCTACCTGTTTATATTCTGACCTGATACTCTGATAGAGGATGTATTTTGGGATTGTTCTCTGTCTTTCATCCTCATTACAAAGGACTGGCCCAGTGATTGTGATGCCTATAAAACTCTGAGCCAGGCTGAGGACAAAGAATCTAGCTCAGATGAAGAAAAATAGATCTGTCTGTCTGGATGTTGCAAAACATTCCATTTCTAGTGATCTTTAAACCCATTGGGCCACATATATTATAACTGACTTCCAAAAGTTTGGGAAAGTCAAGAGCTCTGAGGTGAGGCTACCTTGTTTAATCCTAGATTTATCCTATTTTATGGATGACTTTGCATCAATGAGAATTTATTACTCTTTGACTTTGAACTTCTAGCTTCTGTCACGGTCTCATCTGATAGTGTTTGAGAACAGACACAAAGGCACGTATAGTACACAGAATTCTTTCTTTAGCATGCCATTAAACCTTAAAGAAGACCTGTAATAATCCATCTTTCCTATCCCAAACCTTACCATAATTAACCAACATCTAAGTAGGAGCCAGCAGGTACTTGCTGATACAACAAAGCGTGTGTTGACAGGAAAAGCTAGGTTTCAGCTGATAAAGGGAAAAAGTACTCAACTCTGCTTGCTTCTTCCAGGCAGTTGATGGTAGAGCCAGCGGTGGCGGCCTGTGTGAATGGCTTCAAGATGCACAAGGCCTTCAGGCAACCGTTTGGTAGGGTCAGTGGAAAATATGGGACATCATAGGATACTTGTACCTGAAATCAATGTGCAGGAAATAGAGGCTAAGTAGTTCCACCCACAGAGTCTGTAGAGAACAGTCTGAAATCTTGTTACAGTGATTTTGGAGTGTAAATCTATAATATTTGATACTTGTGTTTTTGAAAGATACGTCTTAAGCAGCAATAGCTCAAAAAACACAAATGCATGTAAAGCTTGAAAATAAGTACTACATTTGCATTTCTTTAGCAACTTAATGATTAGTGCTGAATTGCACAAATTTTTGTCCATGTTTATCATTCTTCACGAGGGCTGTGGTGGTGTCCCTTGACACTTAAACAAAGACAAATCCGCTGAACGAGCATTTGCATCTACTTCAAAGGCTAACGATTATTTTAAGAAGACTTTACGAAAGAATAATTTTACACGTGGAGCCGCAGGAACCAGTGTTATCTGATTCAAAAACATAATTCAATTTTTAACCCAATTCATAGAATTCAAGTAATGCTTTGGAACTTCATTTAATAAAAGGTGAAATAATTCACAATTATAGATTCTACTGTTAATTTTTGAAAATGAAACTCCTGATTTTGATAGCATTTGTTTTGCAATTTTGGAAATCTTTAGCTAAAGGACTCGATTAATAGAGTGCCAACATTTTTCAGTGTTTGAAGCCTTAGCGAATTGCAAGTTATTGAAAATAAAGCAAGCAAAAACATATTGAAATATTTCCCTACAAAAACAAAGAGGAATGGAAGAATTTAAACACAGAGAGTAAACAGTATATAAGACTGAATATTAAAGTTACATAATTGGGCTCTGGGATAGCTTGACTTTGGGAAAAATCTTTGAGAGAATCTCTTAGTTTTAATTGGATTCATGTCTACTTTGAGAAGACCTTTCAGTTTCGTGGCAACTACATTTTGCTAAGTGTTCAAATAAATCATGAATAAAAACCATTTGATGAGTTTTGACTTATAAACATATTTGTCCAAGAAAGTATGTTGAATGGAGGTAAATGATTGTACTTGTGAAAAAATTTGACCTAAAATATTTATGCATTTCAGTTGAAAATTGAATCAAGGCTATTTTTTTCACACAGTTTGCTCTGAGCTTATCAAGTATCTCAACCCCTGCGGCAAGGGGATTTACAATAAAACTGTTATGTTCTACAGAAAGGCGTGAACTAAAGATGCCAACAAACAATTTCACATTCATTAGCTATAAAATAAATCCTTGAAAGGAAGATCGTACCAATTTTATCAAAAATTAAAAGAAGTAAAACAATATTAAAAATGCATTCTTTAGGGAAAAAAAAATCCCAATGTTACAACGTAAGATACAGCTAAGAAATTTATTTATGGGACACCTGGGTGGTTCAGTAGGTTAAGCATCTGACTTTGGCTCAGGTCATGATCTGGTTCCAGGGTTCGAACCTGTGTCAGGCTCTGTGCTGACAGATCAGAGCCTGAAGCCTGCTTTGGATTCTGTGTCTGTCTCTCTCTCTGCCCCTCACCCACTCAAGTTCTGTCTTTGTCCCTCTTAAAATTAAATAAATAGGAAGATGAGAAAGAAGAAGAAGAAGAAGAAGAAGAAGAGGAAGAAGAAGAAGAAATTTATTTATAAGCATTTTGGAGTAAGTGCCAAAATTAATTATCCTGCTTATATATTTAAAAAAAAATTTTGGGGGGCGCCTGGGTGGCGCAGTCGGTTAAGTGTCCGACTTCAGCCAGGTCACCATCTCGCGGTCCGGGAGTTCGAGCCCGGCGTCAGGCTCTGGGCTGATGGATCGGAGCCTGGAGCCTGTTTCCGATTCTGTGTCTCCCTCTCTCTCTGCCCCTCCCCCGTTCATGCTCTGTCTCTCTCTGTCCAAAAATAAATAAATGTTGAAAAAAAAATTTTTTTTTTGACGGGTGGGGGGTGCCTCACTGGCTCAGTCAGTAGAGTGTGTAACTCTTTTCTATTTATTTTTTTTTAAGTTTATTTATTTTTGAGAGACAGAGAGTGCAAGCAGGGGAGGGGCAGAAAGAGAGGGAGACAGAGCATCCAAAGTGGGCTCCAAGCTGACAGCAGAGAGCCTAACCCAGGGCTGGAGCTCATGGACTGCAAGATCATGACTTGAGCTAAAGTCACAGATGCTTAACCGACTGAGCCACCCAGGTTCCCTAAGCATGCAATTCTTGATCTCAGAGTTGTAAATTTAAGCCCCATATTGGGTGTAAAGATTACTTAAAAGTATGATGTTAAAGTATATATACACATATATTTATCAATGTAAGTTCCAGTTTTGTTTTGTTATATATGCTATTTTTATTTTTAGAAAGAATTTTATCTTCAAAAATTGTTGAATACATCGTTTTATGTCCGTGAACATAATAAAACCAATTTGATGTCACAAATATATCAACATGTTGAACAATTTTTATTACTTTTAATGCACCTTTGACTTTAAAAGCTGTACTAGTTCGGGGCGCCTGGGTGGCGCAGTCGGTTAAGCGTCCGACTTCAGCCAGGTCACGATCTCGCGGTCCGTGAGTTCGAGCCCCGCGTCGGGCTCTGGGCTGATGGCTCAGAGCCTGGAGCCTGTTTCCGATTCTGTGTCTCCCTCTCTCTCTGCCCCTCCCCCGTTCATGCTCTGTCTGTCTCTGTCCCAAAAATAAACGTTAAAAAAAAAAAAAAAAAAAGCTGTACTAGTTTGAAAAGATAAATCTCTGGAGCCCAGCTTTCTGGCCCTAACATCTTGCTCTGATCTCACTACCTCTGAGAAGTTAAATACTTATTTTAACTATTTCAATGGCCTCAATTTCCTCATTTATAAAAATGGAGATAATAAGAACACAAGTGTCCTGGGGGCATGAGAATTAAATGAGTAACTAATTGAATGACAATCATCAGTCATCATCATCACCATCATTGTCTTCTAAGATTTTTGCCTACGTAGCCTAGTTTTATTCCCTATTTAGAATTACCAAAATTCAGCAAAGTATCTGATAGGTATTGCAAAAAAAGAGAAAGAGAAAGAGGGAAAAAAGGATGCTAAATAGGGAGTAACAAGTTGTAGATAAAACATGGAAAGAGTCATTTGGTGATTATTATAACAGGTGGGGTTTTTCAAAAATATGAGCGCTTCTTACTTAACAATGAATGTATAGGGGCGCCTGGGTGGCTAGGTCGGTTAAGCGTCCAACTTCGGCTCAGGTCATGATCTCACATTCCGTGAGTTCGAGCCCCGCGTCGGGCTCTGTGCTGACAGCTGGGAGCCTGGAGCCTGTTTCAGATTCTGTGTCTCCCTCTCTCTCTGCCCCTCCCCTGTTCATGTTCTGCCTTTCTCTGTCACAAAAATAAATAAACGTTAAAAAAAATAATAATGAATGTGTAAATTTAGGAGCTATTTTTTTCCTTATGTGTGCCAAATGCATGTTTTTAAATCAAAATATTATGTAACTATAATAGATACATCCAATGCTGTAAGATAATTCAGATATTTGAAGAACTACTTTAAAGTACTATTTCTTAAAACAAGAAAAAGAAAAATAGCAAATCACACGTGGTACTTCATAGTCTTTGCCTAAAGGAGGGTTGTTTGACTAACAGAGATTTTGGGCAATAGTTACTATTATGAAGAGTTGCTTCTTAAGAAGCATAAGATATGGGAGTCATATTTCTTCTTTGTACATGTAACAGTTAAGAACACGGATTACTGTTTGTAGTAGAAAGGAACACTTTGCAAAATTACTCCTCACTTCAGAGTTAGTTTCTTTTTGCTTAGTTGCTGTTTCTTTTTCTCAATGGCTAAATGAAATGGTATTTGCATTTTACAAACTCTAATTAATATGTACCAGTCTCATATTTCATTTTACAAATCTAAGATTCCTAAACACTTACATGAACGAAATTTTAAATCAAGGTCTTAATTAAATCTTTAAATAATTGGTGTTCAAAGCAACAGTGTGAACAGAATTACTGTTAATTAGATTGTTCATTTATCTATTCTGTTCTAGACAGAGATACATATTTGGATCTTAACCGTAAGTGTTTACAGAGAAGAGACAGGTAGTGGAAATTATTTATAAATCTATAGTAAAATATAGCTTTTTTCTGCTAGGACTGTGTGGGGGAGGGCGTGTGTGCCCGTATGTGTGTGTATGGTGTTAAATTTGAATTTTAGAAAAACAAGTTGTAAGTTTTGGGTATGTTCCAATCTTCTGCATCTTGAATATACATTTATTAAGGCACCTTGGATTTCTAACCTAAAAATCTTTCAATATAATGTAATGTCCTCCAAGATTACTTTAGTTCAGTATCTACTTCTTACTAAAAAAATTGGGAGGGGGTAGGTTAGAAAACTAGAGTTTTTTTATGGACAACAAAAACTGTTCCACTGTAATTTTAAAAGGCTGAAGACTTCAGGTTAATAAGCTCAGAGATTTCTCATAGGGGAAGGAAACAGAAAAATTATTACATTGAGAACATAATGAAAACAAAGAAAGCCTTTATAAGCTAACGCTGAATTTCAATTCTTCAAAACTTGAGAGAAAATATCTTTTGACAAAATTAAAGTATGATAATGTATATATTTCCATTTATGAGAATAACACTAGAATAAATTAAAAATAAAGACAATCACAAAGGGCTGTCTTTTCCAATTTCTTCACGATTAAGATCTTTGTTTCTTCCAATTGATTAGTATACAGTATGTTTATATAACAACAAATCTAATTGCTAAGTGAAATATAGGTGCCATCTATAAAGTAAAACAGTTTTCAAGTGAGCATCTGGTAGAGTGTTCAAATGAAGGTTGATTCAAGATTCACACATTTTGTTAACTGATTTGAATTTAATATAAATTGATTCATACAGTATATATTATTCTTTTGCCACTTTAATTTGATAGAATATCTGTTACATCCAGCTATTGCATATAGTTGTAGTTCTTTTCTTTTCTCTATAATCTTCCACTGAATGTGTCTACTCATTCTGTCATTGGAGGATATTTGGTTTGTTTCCGATTTGGGGCTCTTACAAGTAGTGCTGGGATTGCTGGGTCATAGTCTATTCGTATTTTCAGCTTTTGTAGAGAATGCCAGACTCTCTTGCTGTAGGATTAAACCAGTTAATACTGCTGTAAACATTGCATGAATATCTTCATTTTTCCAATATTTTAGGATATGTATCACACTATGATTTTAATTTGCATTTATGTAGTGATTAATCATTAGTAAATAATACACTTAGTAGTCACCAGTGCATACATCTTATGAAGTGTCTATTCAAGTACTTTGTCCATTTTTATAATTAATTATATTTTTCACATCAGTTTTTGAGAGTTTAAAAATATATAGGGGCGCCTGGGTGGCTCAGTCAGTTAAGCAGTCGACTTCGGCTCAGGTCATGATCTCATGGTCCATGAGTTCGAGCCCCGCGTCGGGCTCTGTGCTGACAGCTCAGAGCCTGGAGCCTGTTTCGGATTCTGTGTCTCCCTCTCCCTCTGACCCTACCCCGTTCATGCTCTGTCTCTCTCTGTCTCAAAAATAAATAAACGTTAAAAAAAATTAAAAAAATATATATATATTTTGTGTGTGTGACCCCCTATTAAGCATATATGTTTTAGATATTTTCGTCCACTTGCCTTTTTACTCTGTGATGTTTTTGATAAAGTTTTAACATAGCCCAATTTATTAATTTTTCTTTATGTACAATGGTCTTGTGTCCCACATGAGAAAATTTTCTGTACAATAATTTTATAAGATAGTTTTCTGTTTTATGCCCTAGGGGCACTTGCCTGTTATGTTTGTTTTTTTGCCATTCATCACTAACTGATTTTGTGATGTGTGAAATAGGGGTCAAACTTCATTTTTTCCTACATGGTTATCCATTTAATCCAGCTCCACTAATTGAAAAAACTGCTCTGGGGGCACCTGGGTGGCTCAGTTGATTAAGCGTCTGACTTCAGCTCAGGCCATGAGCCTCTCGGTTCTTAAGTTCAAGCTCCACGTTGGGCTCTGTGCTGACAGCTCGGAGCCTGGAGCCTGCTTCAGATTCTGTGTCTCCCTCTCTGTTCCTTCCCTGCTCGTGCACTGTCTCTCAAAAATAAATAAAGATTTTAAAAAATTGAAAAGACTGCTTTAAATCAAATTCCCACATGTTTGCAAACTTGCTTGTAGATTCTCTATTTTGGTCCACTGACCTATTTTTCTAACCTTGAACCAACAACACATGGTCTTAATTACTGAAGGTCTGTAGTATGTCTTCATGTCTGATAAAATAAGTCATCATATCTGTTTTTTTCTGCAGGGTTCTTGGTAATTTTTTGTTTTTGCATTTCCATATATATTTTAGAATCAACCTTATCTACACACACACACACACATACACACACATCTTTTCAGATTTTGATGGCAAATGCACCGAGTTCTACAGAGTGATTCGACCTAGTTAAACTTTTGAGATTTTAAATCTAGGAACCATGTATATTATTCCATTTTTGAAGTTTTTCTCGATAATGTTTTATAGGATGCTTACAGAGAGGTCTTATGCATCTGTCATTAGATTGGTATTTTATCTAAGTAAGGATTTATATAAAATATTTCACATTTTTGATGTTATTTAAAAGACCTTATTTTTTTAATTTTTAATTTTTAAAGAGTTTTTGTTAAAACATTTTTTAAATGTTTATTTATTTTTGAGAGAGGGAGAGACAGAGCATGAGCAGGGGAGGGGCAGAGAGAGAGAGGGAGACCTAGAATCCAAAACAGACTTCAGGCTCTGAGCTGTCAGCACAGAGCCCAGTACGGGACCGGAACCCACGAACAGAGAGGTCATGACCTAAGCCAAAGTCAGAAGCTTAACTGACTGAGCCACCCAGGTGCCCCCTTTTTTTATTTTTTAAAAAATATTTATTTATTTTGAAAGAGAGAGAGCAGGGGTGGGGGAGAGAGAGAGAGAATTCCAAGTAGGCCTTGTGTTGTAGGAGCCCGAAGCGGGGCTCAATCTCAGGAACAGCGAGATAATGACCTGAGCCGAAATCAAGAGTCAGACACTTAACTGGCTGAGCCACCCAGGTGCCCCCAAAACGGCATATTTTCAAATATTTTCATAACTGTTTACTGCTAGTATATAGAAGAACTCTATTTGTTTTGTTTTTCATTACAGTATCCAGCAGCCTTGAAAAATCACTTACTATATATAATAATTCATTATAGTTTCTTTTAGATTTTCAATATTCATGCGCACATCGACTGTGCATAATGGCGTTTTTACCTCTTCCTTTTCAATCCTTATATTTTCTTTTTTCTTACTGTTCTGGCTAAGACTTTTAGCAAACTGTCAAATGGATTTGTGAATAATGAGCATTTGTGCCTCACTCCTCATTTCAGGCAAAGAACAATTTATCGTTTATCATTAGTCATATGCTCCAATGTGCTCCAAGTTCTTACCAATTCCTTTTTATCAGATTAAGGACATTCCTAGATATTTCTAATTTCCACAAAAGGAAGTTCAGTTTTCTCAAATGCTTTTTCTGCCTATGTTAAAATGTTGACATGAGTTTTCTTTTTATAAATGTTACTTCATGGTCGAACTATATTGATCTGGTTGTATTCCTAGTGTAAACCTATCTTGTACTCCAAGCGTTCCTAGTATTCCTAGCATAAACCTACCTTGATAATGATGTCTTATTATTTTCTAATGTATTCTGATAAAGACTTGTTGTTTTTCATTTTTATATTTTAGGATACATCTATGTGTCTATATCCACAAGAAACATCACCTGTAGTTTTCCTATCAACTTTTGATATCAAAATTATTTTGGCCACATAAAATGAGTTGGGGATGTTTTCTTTTCTTTTTTTTTCTGTTATCTGGAAGAATTTATGTAAGATTAATATATTTCTTTTTTAAATGTTTGGAAGAGTTAACTTGTGAGGCTATAACATTGTGGAGTTTTCATTAAAGAAAAGTGCTATTTACTAATGAAATTTCATTGATAGTTATGAGATTTTTCCATTTTTTCCTTTAAAAAATTTATTTTATGTTTTACTTATTTTTGAGAGAGAGAGAGAGAGAGAGAGAGAGAGAGAGAGAGAGAAAGCACGGGAGGGACAGAGAGAGAGAGGGAGACACAGAATCCAAAGACAGGCTCCAGGCTCTGAGATAGCTGTCAGCACAGAGCCCGATGCGGAGCTCAAACGCACGAACCGCGAGATCATGACCGAAGTCGGAGGCCCAACCGACGGAGTCACCAAGGCGCCACTTTCCATTTTTTTCATGTCATTATTTATTAACTCTTGTGGAGTTTGTCAATTTCACCTAAATTTCTCCATTTAATGGAGATGTCCATAATTTAAAAAATTTTATTAGTTTTTATGCCAACTTTTGATGTTACTATATTGCATAGCTATTCTGATTTACTAATTATTAGGTTCTGCTCTTTATATCTGCGTTTATTATTTCTTGATTCTTCTCTGATTTTGCTGATTTTTTTGAATTTTCTGTGTTTTAAAAATCTATACACTATATGGCATATGTATGTTCTTTTCTTTTGTGTGTGAGTAGCTCTTATATTTTAAAAAGTTAGTAAGTTTGGGGCGCCTGGGTGGCTCAGTCGGTTGAGCGTCCGACTTCAGCTCAGGTCATGATCTCACAGTTCGTGGGCCCCAGCTCCACATCGGGCTCTGTGCTGACGGCTCAGAACCTGGAGCCTGTTTCGGATTCTGTGTCTCCCTCTCTCTTTGCCCCTCCCCCAGTCATGCTCTGTCTCAAAAATAAATAAACATAAATAAAATAAAATAAAATAAAATAAAATAAAATAAAATAAAAAGTTAGTAAATTTGTGCTAGCGTTTTTCTCTATTTAACATAATGTCTCAGGTCCCTCTTTTCATATAGCATCCGGGGGATCCTTATTCTGATGAATCATACAAATGGTTTATTTCCTTTTCTACTGCACTTACTCTGTTCTCTACCATCCAACTTTAGTAAATAATGATTTCCCCTTATGACATTTTTGTAAGTTTATTTATTTGTTTTTTGAGAGAGAGAGAGCACGAGCGGGGAAGGCACAGAGAGAGAGGGAGACAGAGAATCCCAAGCAGGTTCCACACTGTCAGCACAGAGCCTGATGTGGGGCTCAAACTCCTGAACCATGAGATCACCACCTGAGCCAAAATCAAGAGTCAGATGCTTAACTGACTGAGCCACCCATATGCCCCATTTTTCCTTTTCAATTTTGACTTTTGTAACGCTTGACATTAGTACCTTATGTTTCTCGACCTAAATGTTATCCTATTTCCTCCCAGCTATCAGTGATGAGACAAAGATGAAACTTATATTGGGTCTGATATTCTTCCTTTCTTCTCACTTTTATTAGTTGCATCATTTCACTTTATGGAGGAACATAATCCTTAAGCTCCACTCTGCTAACTAACTAAACCTCCTAATCTGAATCCAACTTCTTTTAAAAAAATGTTTTTAAATATTTATTAATTTTTGAGAGAGAGAGAGAGAGAGAGAGAGAGAGCACAGAATCTGAAGTGGGGGAAGGGCAGAGAGAGAGGGAGACACAGAATCTGAAGAAGGCTCCAGGCTCTGAGCTGTCAGCACAGAGCTTGATGCGGGGCTCCACGAACCGCGAGATCATGACCTGAGCCAAAGTCGGACTCTTAACCAACTGAGCCACCCAGGCGCCCCTATTTGAGTCCCACTTCTTACAGCGGCTCCTCACTACCAGGTTTCCTGCCACGTTGCACACCGCCACCTCTCCCCAATAACTGAAGTTCTACTAGTTTCCTCAAGCACGCCAAGAAATCATGGCAAGGATATTTTCTAAGTCCTTGTATGTTCATAATTAGCCTGGTTAAATATCCTTAAAATTGCATTCTACCCTGTTGTCCTTTCACCAAAGAAAACGAGCCAAAAAAGGCCAGAATTGGACTTGCTATTCATACATTTGCATTGATTTAAATACATTACATACAAGGTCTACCGCGCAATGGAAGAACAATGCAGGCAGCAGCATTCTCCCAGCCCGGCTTCTCCTCCCTGACACAGGGACAGGGCCTGGGGCTGGCTGAGGGCTGGGCCATTCCATGAGTGTCACCCACAAGCCCGCCTTGGCAGTTTGGGCCCCTGGTTCTCCCCAAGTTCACAGTCAAGGCAGCCTTGAAGGAGAATGGCTTCAAGGACAATGGACACATGCCACAAAAGGATCCCCCACACTCTTGCCTGCCAGCCCCCTCATACGTTGAACCCAATTTCCTTCTCATCACAGGACTGGTCTGGATGAGGGATAGTCTAGTGAAATATAAAACTCTTAGCTCACACTTTCTTTTCTCATATTGACCAAAACAGCCTTATTTTTCCCCTCAGTCTGACTAAATTTTAAACATGTTTCTTCCTGATGATAGGCTCCTGAATTCCCTTCTCTTAGAGCATTTACTTTAAAGACTTTCAATTGTAGGTTCTTTCTCTGCTCCTTTGACCTGTAAATGTTCTTCTAGCCTCTTTCCAGTTTTATAACCCAGAAATGACCTTCTCAAGGACCTGGGAGCCATCCTTTTGAAATGTGATCATTGGGAAACATAGAGCCTCTATCTCCCTGACTTTGTGGACAGGTTAGAAGCCTACCTTCATTGCATGTAGACTAGCAAACACAGAAGCCTATGCCTTCACATTGAACATCTTCCTCCCTGATGCCCTTTGGTACTTTTCTGCTGGCTTAGCCTAGTGCTAAAAAACGATCTGACCTCTTGTTTCAATCTCTCTTCCCTGTGGTAATAGTATTGAATAATGTTTTCTTTGCCAATTTAACGATGTCTGGTGAAACGTTTCTTTGACAATGTGTCTTGTAAGTGTTGTTCCACTGTCTCTGTTATCATCTATTTCTGTGAAGAAATCTGAGGTCAGCTTGACTATTCTCCCGTTAGAAATGTCCTGAGGGACATGTGGGTGGCTCAGCCGGCTAAGTGTCCGACTTCGGCTCAAGTCATGATCTCACGGTTCGTGAGTTCGAGCGCCCCATCGGGCTCTGTGCTGACAACTCAGAGGTTAGGGACTGTTTCAGATTCTGTGTCTCCCTCTCTCTCTCTGCCCCTCCCCCACTTGCGTTGTGTCTCTTTCTCTCAAAAATAAATACACATTTAAAACAACTTAAAAAAATTAAAAATTAAAAAAATTAAAATGTCTTGAATTTTTACCTGGCTATCCTAATATAAATCTCAATAATTTTACCAAGGAATGTCTCTTGAACCCTTACAGTTCAGTATTCACTGTAGAAAAGTAAATCTATCATGGAAAAGTTTTCTTAACACATGGTTTAAATATTTGTTTGGTTATTGTTTTGGTTGTTTTCATTATTCTCTCCAATCACATCTACATTTGATCTTGTTTATCTGTTTCCTATTTACCACATGCTCCCTAGTCCTTTTTCCATCTTTATTTCTGTTTTATTTTGCTCTATTTTTCCATTTTCATACTTCCCTCTCCATGGTAGTTCCCTACAACTTTTTATACATGTCTGTGTCGGTTTTGTTTTCCTTTCTATTTCACTTTTTGCCGACTTACATTTCAATTCCTTCTTTTTTTTTTTTTTTTTCATCACATTTACCCTGACCTCTTGCACTTTTTGCTTGTGTGGTCTTCTTCTAAAGCCATGATTTCTTCTTTAGTTGAACACATTTTGTGTCAAGATGTTTCATTATGATTCATCTATTCTCTTTCACAATTTCAATTAATTCTATGAGTGATAAAACTATACAAGAATATGTACAATAATTTACATTTTTATCAGTCAGGGTCCTTGTTTGAAGCATCAATATTTCATTCTGTGTAAGTTAGGCAGAATGGATTGATTCAAAGGATCTTAGGTGACTAATAGGAAGACTGGAGGTCAGGGATGAGGAAACAGGCAGAAATCAAAGGGAGTTTTAGGGCCAGAGGCACCCTTGCTGTCATACCACAGAACTCATGTATTTAGCACACTGACGCTAATCTTGCAAACAGAAACTGGGGCTATCATTGTCCCAGCTGCCACTGGACACCAGACTCCACCATCAACTGACACAATGAACTGTAATGTATACCTATTTCCTGTTTCTATTCAATGTCCCAGGCCAAAACATATAATTAGTTGAACATGGATCACTTGCCTGCCCCTGGTTGCCAGAGTACAGGAAGAACAACTATTTGCTTTTTTTTTTTTTTTTTTTTGACTACAGGAAGACTCACACATCGAAAGAATCTCTATTTGGTGGGGCTCCAGATTCTGGGCAGTCAAGTTAATATTGGTATATGACCGTTTAAAAAGTTACATACTGGAATGATAAAGATGTGACTTAAAGGGCCAAACTATTAAAGGAAAATGAAGATGTAAGTTATAAAGAAATGGGAAAGACGTAAATGAGAAGGTACCATGGGGTGATGAGCATGTATTGTTTTTGACCACTGGCATCAGTTTTTCCTTATTCTGGTAATAGCATCTGGATTTTACTTTGAGAACCACCTCACCACTTCTAGTCTCTATAGGGCAGGTAGGGATAACCCAACTCATTTGGTGGTAGGTCCAGGCCTGGACTTGATCAGTCAAGGCAATCTACCTCACTGGTGACTGAGATTAGTTCGGAGCTGGGCATGTTACTCACACAAGGCAAAGGAGATCTCTGAAAAGGAAATCATGACAGATCATTTCAGGAACTATTGGAACAGAGATACTTCCTTTTCAGAATGGCTGCTTGTTTGTAACAGAATCTTCAAGCTTCTGGTAGCCATGTTGACTCTATGTGAGACAGTATCATAGATGGCTACACTGAGGCCAATGAGAGGAAAACTGGCTAGAGGTGGGCAGATTTCCTGACCACATTTGTTGTAGTTCATTGCAGTCCTGGCTGAAGTGTGTAAGACTCCTAAGAAGAAAACTCTATTAACTTACTGAGAAATATATAAAAGGCGGCTCAAATTTCCAGTACACATTTTCATTTCATAAGTGAAGTCTTACAAATTCTAAAGTTGATTTCCAAGACAATTTGGATAAAAAAAAAAAACGGCCAGAAAATTTCAATACCCATAAGATGATTAACAAATGTCAAAGCATACAGTAATGCTCCAGAAGTTAAAAAAAATGTGACTCTGGTGCTGAAACTTATTAATTAATGGACTAGAAGAAAGTCAAGATAATTCATGCATCCATTGAATCATTTTATAATACTGATATTTCATATTAGTGAGAAAAGAATGGGATTCAATACATAATATTGGGAAAGTTATATCACATGGAAAAATAAGTTAGATCCATGTCTCAGAAAACTAATTCTGTGTAGATGTAAAAATAAAATTCCAGAAGAATTAAATACCTGTTTAAAAGAACCAGAAGAGGGGCGCCTGGGTGGCGCAGTCGGTTAAGCGTCCGACTTCAGCCAGGTCACGATCTCGCGGTCCGTGAGTTCGAGCCCCGCGTCGGGCTCTGGGCTGATGGCTCAGAGCCTGGAGCCTGTTTCCGATTCTGTGTCTCCCTCTCTCTCTGCCCCTCCCCCGTTCATGCTCTGTCTCTCTCTGTCCCAAAAATAAATAAAACGTTGAAAAAAAAATTAAAAAAAAAATAAAATAAAAGAACCAGAAGAATGCCTTTTTGTAATTGCTATGGACTGGATTGTGTCCCCCACAGATTTGTATGTTGAAGCCCAGGGCATTTAGAAGGTAATTAAGATTAAATGAGGTCATAAGGGTGAGGTCCTAATACACCAGCATTGCTAGCCTTATAAGGAGTGGAAGAGAGAGAGATCTCTCTTCATGCACAGGCATTGAGGAAAGACTATGTAAGGATAGGGTGAGAAGGTAGTCTTCTGAAAGCCAGGAAGAGAGCTCTCACCAGAAATTGAGCATGGTGGCACCCGGATCTCAGACTTACAGCCTCCAGAAACTGTGAGGAAGGAAATTTCTGTTGTTAACCACATGAGGTATTTTGCTATGGTGGCCTGAGCTGACTAATGCAGTAAACTGAAATTGAAGATCTTTCAAACATGTCATCAAGACTGAAAATCAAAAATTTAAGAAGTTTTACAAATTTGATTACATGAAACTTTAAAACATCTGTATCATGGAAACTACCACATTTCAGGTAAAAAGAAGCAATAGACAGACATGGACAAAATAGTATTCATTTTCTCTATATAATAAAATCAATAGCCATCATCTAAGGAGTTTCTAAAATAAAGAAGAAAATGACAGTTCAATAGAAAAATGGACAATTAATGTAAACAGAAAATTTGCAGAAGGAAAAATGGATTAATAAATATAAGACAAACTGCTTGACCTCATTTGTTTTTTTAAATCTTTTTTTTTTAATGTCTATTTATTTTTGAGAGAGAGAGGGACATTGGGTGGCACAGTTGGTTAAGCGCCCAACTTTGGCTCAGGTCATGATCTCATGGTTCATGGGCTTGAGGCCCACATCGAGCCTGGAGCCTTCTTCAAATTCTGTGTCTCCCTCTCTCTTTGCCCCTTCCCAGCTCATGCTCTCTCTCAACATTAAAAAAATTAAAAGAGAGAGAGAGAGAGAGAGAGAGAGAGTACGAGTGGGGGAGGGGCGAAGAGAGAGATGCATAGAATCCAAAGCAGGCTCCAGGCTCTGAGCTGTCAGCACAGAGCCCACCATGGGGTTCAAACCCATGAACTTGGGGATCATGACCTGAGCCAAAGTTGGACACTTAACTGACTGAGCCATCCAGGCACCCCTGACTTCATTTGTGATCAAAGTAATACATAAGGAAATAATAATAAAATGCTTTTCCTTGTCAATTTATAAAGAAAGAGTTGAGTGTCAGCATCTACTATTGGCCAGATGGAACAAAATAGCACTGTTATGTATCATGAATTGTGGTATCTGTTATGCCCAGAATTCGCGATCCCCAAAGACCACCAGGGAGCCAAGTCCGATGCAAAAGCAAAGAGCCTTTATTTGAGCTAGTAGCTCGAGCTCAATCCCCTACCTGCACCCACGCAGCGGTGAGATGCCGGAGAGAGCCAGCGAGTTTCAAAAGCACAAAGGTTTTATAGGGGTCTAGGGGCAGTTGGTGAGGTAATGGCTGTGGCCTTAGCTGATTGGCTGGGGAAAGGTCGTGGCCTCAGCCGATTGGCTGGGGAAGGGTTGGAGTCCCGTTAGGCAGGTTGCTGGGCATGTTTTGATCGGGAAGTTTGAACGGGTGAGCGGGAGGTTACTCAAGGGGAGGAGGCGTGGTCTGAGGTTTCTGCGGTTTTCCCGGAAAGGGGGCCAAGTCGGGGACATAGTCACTCAAGATGGAGGACACAGAACACGATGGAGTCGGCCGGGGTAGGTCCACTCTTTCAGTATCCATATGCTGATATAATGCTTCAGTATCTATTACATCTAAAATATGTATCCCACTGATCCAGCAAACCTCCTGTTCAGAGAGTATTTGACAGAAATGACCTTACTGTGAACAAATATATATTCATTGGAGCATTGTTTATAACAGCACAAATAAATTAAAAAACAAAAAAACCTGAACATCCACCAAAGAAGGTTTAGATAAATTAGGATACATGCCAATATGAACTATTATGCATGGGTAAAAATAATATTCTTTTTTGTATATATGAGGGGAAGTTCCAGTAGGAATTGCAAAGCCTAAAACTTATTCACAAATACGTGTAGAGCGTGATGCTATTTATAAACATTCTAAAATCTGTGTGTGTGTGTGTGTGTGTGTGCGCACCAAAGGAAAAAAGAACAGAAAGATAAATGCCAAACATTCAGGTGTTTACCCGAGAGAGGGGAGTAGTATGATGGAAATACTTTTGCTCTTTTAGTCTCTACTGTTTAGCTGTATTACAATGAATAATAATAGAGTTTAATTTTTTAATGTTCGTTTGTTTTGAGAGAGTGTGTGCATATGAGCGGGGGTGGGGGGGACAGAGGATCTGAAACAGGCTCTGTGCAGACAGCAGACAGCATTATGCACGGCTCTTAACCCATGAACCGCGAGATCATGACCTGAACTGAGGTCACACACTTAACTGATTGAGGCACCCAGGCGCCCCCACATACGAATAGAGTTTAAAACATAGAATTAGCACTTATTCTGGAAAAGTTATGGTAAAAAAAAAAATGAAAATGTTGGTACCATCATCAAATAGTTCTTTTTTGGAAACAACAATTGATATAGTAAAAACCACAAACTTACTCACATCTGGTTATAAAATAGAAGTAATAGGTTTTACATATCTTGTTACATCACTTCAATTCTACTGACAAATTGATATTAAAACCCTGTTTTATCAGTGAAAACGACTTAGGTTCAAACATTGACTTCAGTAGGAAGTTAGAGCAGTGCAGGTGGGCACAGGTGTATCCCTATAAAACCTCTTCAGTATATCTGTTCCAGGTTCAGAGTCATGGCCTATGGGAGGGAGGTGGGGAAAGGGGACTAAGTAATCTGACCTTGTCCTCTGTTCTCCATGCCTGCCACACCTCCCACTGGGAGACTCCAACTAGAAAATGGAGGGCTAGGAGCCTGGGTGAGACAATCCCTAATGTAACCCAAAGGCAGTTCTGGGCCACAGAGCAGGGAGGGGAAGGGACATCTATAGCTTTGCAGCAGCACAAGGAGAAGAGCCACCCTAAACACCATACACCCAGATGGTCTCCACCACTCAAGGCTTTTCTACTTTCTCTCTTCTAGGAAGGCTCTTCACAGACCACACCTACATCTGACTAATTGTCTTTCAAAGTTGAACTCAGCCAGTCTTTTACATTGCTAAGGTCAGGTGCAGCACTCCCCAAAGAAGTAGAGTTCCAGGCGTTGGTGTATTTTTCCTATTGCTTCACACCTGGAACCAGCAGCATCCATTACAGCTCCAGGAAGACATGCAGGTACCAAATGAAAAACCTGGAATTTGTGTTCTGAGAACTATGACACAAGAGAAAACTGGTGGACTGTTACCAGTAATCTCAAAATTAAAATAAAAATAGCCAGCCTCTATGTTTTGTCGAACGAAATTTGCAGGTAATTTTGCAATTATTAAAGACAAGAAGGGGGATTGCTAAGGATTAAAGTCCTCACACAGCTCCGATAGATACATTTTAAAAGAAACTCTACTAGGGGCACCTGGGTGGCTCAGTCGGTTACACGTTGGACTTAGGCTCAGGTCCCGACCTTGCAGTTTGGGAGTTTGGGCTCTGTGCGACAGCCCAGAGCCTGGAGCTTGCTTCAGATTCTACCTCCCTTTCTACCTGCCCTTCCCCTTCTCAAGCTCTGTCTCTCTCTCAGAAATAAACATTAAATTTTTTTTTCAAAAACAAAATAATAGATATTCTACGGAAGGCAAAAAAGACTTTTTCTCAAACATATACTCTAGAAAGCTTGAGTATTTATATATAGCTACCGGCCTGCACTATGTTATTATTCTTGTGGGTTTCCCTCTTTTTAATGATGCATGTGCACTTAGTATATTAGTAGGCTTCCCCTTGTTTTTAAAGGGAGAACCCAGCATCCAAAAATAGATTGATTTTATGCTTAAATACTGAAGTAATAGTTCTGGGAATAAGAGCCTTCAGAGTCTCTTAAGTTTCTTTATATCCCTTATTTTATTTGCTAAGAATATTATGGAAACTCTGCCAATACCCTTTGGTAAGAAGCTAATTAACAATGAATGAGTATAGTCAATTGAGATATTGTTATGTAAGCAAATAGAACAATGCCAGGCTACATCGTTTATTATAAAACATGCCTCAATTAAAATTTCATGTGATATAGTGCACGCAGATTTTCTAGGATAAACAGCAATGTTTTAGAGACTAAAACCCTTTTATAGTGCTCTACTAAACCCTGAGACAGCAAATCAATAGAATATTCAAGTCAAGCAAGACAGTTTCAGAGAAGGACAAACTATTAACCTTAAATGTGAATGCATTCGCATTTATAAATTTAGCTTAAATCAATTTGTGTCTAATCTCCTTGTAATTATATCCTGTTATTTAGAAATGATAAGTATATTTTTAAAACTTTTTAATTGACATTGTAATGATCCAAATGTAACTCAGAGTGGCCTTTATTATATTCTTAGGGAGATAATATCAAATCTGCACATGATGACTGCAACTTGTTCCAACTACCTGGTAAGTATCAGTGATGAAAATTGCTTATAAAATTTTGAGCTCCCTGGATTCAGCTTTTCATGCTTGGTTGTCTAAAGACATTCCCTTCGGTCTTTTATTCCTTGAGATAAAATTCACATACCGTAACATTTATATCCTTTTAGTGTTTTAGTATATCCACGATGTTGTGCCATCATCACTACTATTTAATTGTGGAATGTTTTCAACATCTCCAAAGAAAGCCCATACCAATTGGTGGTCATTCTCGATTACCCCTCACCCCAATCCCTGGTAACTAGAGCTGATACTCTATCTCCATGGATTTACCAATTCTGGACATGGTATATACATGGAATCATATAATATGTGGCCTTTTGTCTTTGACTTTTTCAACTTAGCATAATGATTTCAAGGTCATCCATGTCGTGGCACCAATCATTAGTTTATTTCTTTATATGGCTGAATAATGTTCCATTATATGGATATATCACATTTTGTTTAAACATTCATCAGTTGATGAACATTTGGGTTGTTTGCATTTTTTTGCTATTATGAATAACTCCACAATGAATACTTGTGTACAAGTTGTGGTCATATGTCTTCAGTTCTCTTGGATATATATCTAGAAGTGGAATTGCTGGGCTGTGTGGTCACTTAATGCAGAATTAAGTTCTGTGGGATCCCTGAAGAATTTCACTGCATCTTTTTAGGTTCTCACCAGTGAGGTATGAGGGTTCCAACTTCTCTACATCGTCACCAACACTGGTTGTTGTCTGTGTTTTTGTTTATATCAATCCTTTCCTTCAAGCTTTTTTTTTTTAAGTTTATTTATTTGTTCTGAGAGAGACAGAGACAGCGTGAGCAGGGGAGGGGCAGAGAGAGAGGGGGAGAGAGAGAGAATTCCAAGCGGGCTCTGCACTGGCATCGCAGAGCCCCATGCGGGGTTGAACTCACAAAACCACGACATCATGACCTGAGCTGAAACCAAGAGTTGGATGCTTATCCAGCTGAGCCACCCAGGCACCCCTTTTTCTTCATTCTTAAATAAAAAATCCAATTAATCCCTAGAATACCTTTTTATATTGACACTGACTATACTAAATAACTCAGTGATTAAAGCTTTTCTTTCAACTACTGTTTTCATCATTTTGAGCAGAAATATTTTTGATATCTGTGAAATGGGGAAAATGCTACACACTTGAAATGAATTTGTGGAGATTTCATGAGTATATTGGTTTCCTAATGATGCTGTGACAAAACAAATTTGGTGATTTAAACAAGATAAGTTTATTATCTTATCGTTCTAAAGGTGACTATTCTGACATGAAACTCACTGGGCTGAAATCAAGATGTTGGCAGGGCGGCATTCCTCTCTGTAGGTCTATTTCCTTGCTTTTTCAAGTTTCTAAAGACCACCCGCATTCCTTGACTCATGGCTTTCTCTCTCCTACCTTCAAAGCCAAGAAGGGCAAGTAGAGTCCTCCGCCTGTTTCCATCTCTTCACCTAGAAAAGATTCCTCACTTGTAAGGATGCAGGATTAGAATGGACCCACACAGACAACCCAGGATAATCTTTCCTTCTCCAGGCCCTTAAACTTTAAAACAATTTTTTTATGTTTATTTATTTTGGGGAGAGAAAGAGACAGAGCACAAGCAGGGGAGGGGCAGAAAGAGAAGGGAGACACAGAATCCGAAGCACGTTCCAGGCTCTGAGCTGTCAGCACAGAGCCCGACGTGGGGCTTGAACTCACAAACCGTGAGATCATGACCTGAGCCGAAGTCAGTCACGTAACTGACTGAGCCACCCACGGGCCCCTCCAGGCCCTTAATTGAACCATATCTGCAAAATACCTTTTGCCACGTAAGGTAACATGTTCAAAGATTCTATGAATTATGGCATAGACATCTTTGTGGGACCATTGTTTTCCCATCACAATGAGACAACGTATGTCTCGTGACAGGTACAGGACTGGCACACAATGCTGGATAACCATCTTTTTTTTAATTGTTTATAATAGGTACTATATGGTAAAATGGCAATGTAGTACATTTCTACTGTGTCAAGAAGATGGATGGCCAAATCTGAGACAGCTGTACGTAAAGACTTAAAGTTCATACACTACTGTTACTCCCACAGAATAATTCTTGTCATGGGATATTTGGCAGATGAGTATCGTGGCATTAACCACCGGCCACAACTGCCTCATCTTTCCTCTGGCCTGGCAGCCAAGACATCTCAGGGCCATTTGGAGATACTTTGTTTTTGTGACGTGATCATCACAGTCCTTTACCTAAAACTGAGAGGACACTGAAGAGACCTTGAGAGAGGAAAAGAATATTGCCAGAATTCTGAAAAGTGGACTGTTGGTTCTGTCACCTGTGATGAGCGACGTTTTTCCTTCATTTATTCACATCAGTATCACTAATTTCTGGGTCTTCTAATGCTTGATATGTACCCATAGCTTACTTTTAAAATGGGGAGAGTGGTCACAATAGTGTTTAGCGAGCAGAGACATTATTAGCCGGATAGTTGCTAAAATTCCCTATGATGAAGAAAGTCATTTCCAATATCTCGCTTGTGTCTTTGCTACACACACACACACACACACACACACACACACACCCCGATAATTTCTTCCAAATACCTGGTTCTATGGCAAGAGTTCCACTCCCTGATAACTTTGGAGTTTGAAAGAAGATTGGGTAGCATTAACATAGTAAATGTTCACATTTCATAGTAACATTAATACAGTAATTGTCAATTATCTTAAAAACAACAACCACTACCACCATCACAACCACCACAGGATATAGACCTCTGTTAATAAAATGAAATAAATTTCTAGCTCCACAGGGAAACAAAATGTTGTGTCATTGGTGGAGACCAGAACCAAAACAAATCACTTTATTCATAATAACTGGAAATGTCATTTTCTCCCTTAGGATTAGCTTTTCTCTTCTGTAACCACAATCACTTTTTTGCCTAAAGGAATTAATTCTGAAATTAAGACTAGCTATTTTGTATTACTTCTTGTTTCTTTGATCAAAAAAAGGCAATTACAGACTTATTGAGTCAAAAATAATTCTTGATTTTTTTTAAAGCAATTGTTGCCCTGGATAAGTTAGGAGTTTCAGTCCAATGCCACCAAATTTTTAAATTAAAAAAAATTTTTAAGAATTATTTATTTATTTTGAGAGAAGGGAGAGAGAGAGAGAGAGAGAGAGAGAGAGAGATGACAAGTAGGAGGGACAGAGAGAAAGAGAGACAGAATCCCAAGCCAATCCCAACTCGAGGCTCGAACTCATGAATATGAGATCATGATCAAGAGTCGGACGTTTAATAGACCACACCACCCAGGCGCCCAATGCCATCAAATTTTTAGTAAAATCATTGCATTGTCAAATGGCTACAAAAGAAATAACGTTTTCTGTATTTTGTGGACATTCCCTAAATGTCTCTAAAAGCTTTGCCAATATTTGCCAGTTTGAAAATATGTTCTAGTAGAAATTCAGCTAGTGGTATTTTAAGCAAATTCCAATTAGAAACCATTTAGATGTCAGTGATCAAAACATAGGAGGGAGAGTTGGTATCTAACGATGATAATGCACATTTATAGAATACCTTTCCCTGAGAAGATCGGAACAGGTAAGCACATGTACTTGTATCTGTTTAACACTGATGCTTGGAGTTGGGCACATACGCTGACTTTTCCAGGTGGGGCTAAGGAGGAGAGCTGTGTATTTACCTCGCACATCTGACAGCACAGGAACAGGCTTGTTTTATTTAGTGGGGAAAGAGTGGATAGCCAGGGGTGAATTGACACAGAGGAACAGATAGCCTCGGTTCAAGCACTGTTTGCCTCTGACATCAGTGTTACTGTTGACATCTTCTGTCCTTTGTTGTCAATCCCTAAACTAAATTACGGATTTTGTTCCCCCATAAAAAGAAAGCTGTAATTCATTGCTTCATGTACGTTAGCAAAAATGCTTCTGCCAAAGGCTGTTTCTGAAATACTGCAATAAAAAGACCTAAATCAATAGAGGAGAAAAAGGAAAATGATAAATAATAATAAATGAGAGAAAAATTTTAAGATGTCTGGCAATGCCATATTCTATTTAAGGGTCAAGCTAAAAGTATGTTGATGCAGACCTTAGAAGGGTCTGAATGTGCTCCGGTGCCCACGACTTTTTCAGCTGGTGATTTGCAACATACTTTTAATAAAGAATGTGGGTAAAATAAGAGAAAAGAAAGCAAGTAAAAAACACCTACACTCCTAGTACCTGCACAAACTACCGTTCATCTTTTGGTGTATTTATTTTCTTTTTCTGCAAATTATCATACTTTTGTTTGTAAATTTTTATTTTGAGATGATTTCAAATTCACGGAATATTTTCAAGATGCATACTATAAATTCCCTGATACTTTTAACCCAGATGTAACAACTGTTCAGTTTTGCCTCCTTAGCTGTATCAGGTTCTCTCTCTTCACCTGTGTGCACGTGCACACACACACACATACGCACACACACATCTACCTGTGTCTGCGTAAATATTTGTAACCAGATACATATGAAAAAAATTTTCCTGAATCATTTGGGGGTATTATATCTTTACTCCTAAATACCTCTAAAAATCAAGAACTTGAACATTGTTGTAATACGTTACCTAATCCATGTATTTAACTTTTTCTAGTTGTTCCTGTAAGGTATCTTATAATTTTGTCCCCTTAGTACAGCATCTAATCTAGATCACATGTTATGTTTACTTATTATGTCTGGTTGGCTCTATTAATCTGAAGAAGATTCTCAGCCTTTCTGTTTTGTTGACCTTGACATTTTTAAGAGACAAGATAATACTAATACTAATAATACTACAAATAATAAACTCGTAGAATGTGCTGCACCTTGAGTGTTTCTGGTGTTTCCTCATGATGCAATATGAGTTCTATATATTTTTTGCAAGAATACCATACATATGGTGATGTGCTCTTTTCACTTAATGAGGCACATATTGACTACTTGCTCCAACATGAGTAACATGAACTTTGGTCATGGGGTTAGGCAGTGCCTGCCAAGAATCTCCACTGTAATTTAATTATGTTTCTATTTATAATGAAGCTGTAATTTGTGGATGGGCACTTTGAGACTATGTAAATACCCTATTCCTCATCAAACTTTAGCCATTAAATTCAGCAAACACTATTGATTTCTAACTCTATCATTTCTTCCATATTTTATTAGCTGGCATTGATAGAGATTTCTTATCTCCTCTATTATTGATTCATGTATGTATGTGTGTATGTATGTGTGTGTGTATGTATATTCACATAGATTCATGGATTCCTATTTTATTCAGTTACAATTCATTGTTATTGTGTTATTATTATTATTATGCTCAAGTGGCCCTAATTTTGGCCGGTGGGAACATTTATAATCTTTTTGACTCAGCTCCAAGATTTATTGAGCATTCTTTTAATTTATGGTGAAAATGTTCCAGACTCATGTTGGATTTTCTCTGCCCCAGGCTTGCCATTAGTATTTACTTTAATGAGTCCTGATTTCTTTACAGTAGAGAATGGCATTTAGAAACTAAAGTCTAGGGAATAATGTACTCATTGCTACTGGGGTGTCATTTCCTCTAGGCCCGCCCAGTAGACAGGGCTAGAAAATATGCACATGGACACACACACACACATACACACACACCTCTCTATGTAAACAGATGTACCTATGTATGCCTCTATTTATCTGTTTAGTAGTAGATAGTAATAGTTATATGAGTTGATACTGATTCCAATACCACACCACAGGACCATGTTAGTCTTTCCCCTTTCCATACTTGTAGCTCCCTTTTCCCAAAGTGAAAAAAAACTGGCTCTCATTATATATATATAATATATATAATTTATATATATTACATTAAATATTACATATATACTACGCATGCACATATACATTATAAATATAATGGTGGCCGGGCACATGGGTCATGTTCCCATCATCTCAGAGGGGCACTGGATAGTTGTAGGTCGTGGCCGGGTTGGTGATGGTGGCTACTTGGCGAAGGGGCTCGGTGGGGGCAGAATTCTAGCGTGGCCTCTGCTGGTGCAGGACACATCCAGCACTGGCTCCCTGGTCCAGGTATTCTTGTGGAAATCGTGAGTCCCCACTGGTCATCTTGATCTCAGTGGCAGTGGCAGCCATCATCATCACCGCTAATCCAGAGTTTATCAACCTCTCTCAAAAAAAAAAAAGCCCACACTCATCAGTAGTCACTCCCCATTATCCCTCGTCTAGCCCCCGGAAAAATGAATCTTCAGGTAAATAATAGGTAAAGAATATACCAGCCGCACTTCCAATTACTGCAGAAACAATGGAAAGAAAGAAGAATGGTATTCATGTCCTGGAAAATGCAGAGGCCTCTTGAAGTGTGCATGATAGGGGAAAGAGATCCAGCTGGATTCAAGTTTCTGCAGCATCCCAAGCAGCTCCTGTCAAGGAATCTAATGAGAGTGAGTTTTCCAGTTGAAAAAAAAAAAATATAAAGACCAGATGCGAACCTTCCTTCAGGGCAAGTTTCAGAGCTGAAGTAATTTCATAGTAGAGGTAGTCACTGTGAAACAGGAATGAGAAATCTACTCATGAGAGATAAGACCAGCTGTGATGGAGCAAATTTCTGAGTATTTAAGAAGATGCAATGTCTCAACTACTATTCCTGAGCTAGGGGATGGGATGCCTCTAGGGATTCACATACGATGAATGCCAAGTGCCCAGACGCCCCGATGGATTTGGATTTCCCCACACGAGGGGAATGGCTACCCTGCTGCCTGGCCCTTTTCTTAGTGGTTAAGTCTGAAGGAAAAATGGAACAAAAGGATTGTAAATAAATGTTCGGTGGGCACACTTCTTCACCAAGACTGATGTTTTCCTCCAGGGGAGGAAGTTCTGCTAGGATGAAACTCCTGTGCTTCTTCCGTCCCCAAATTTAAGCATCCCAGGGTTGGAGGAAGGCATCGGTTGGTGAATTTTGGACCAGGAAACTAGAACGCATATTTTGTTGTTCTTTGAGAGTAGGCTTAGCCATAAAACAAGAATTTTGCAATGCTCTTTCATGCTGAGCGAAGGGAGTATTTTAGAAAGAATTTCTGCCTGGTGTAGTGACCCATACTGCCTCAGTGATGGTCATTTGACCATTGAATTCTGAGAATCAATATTTGGAGCCCCTTTTCTTAAAAATATAAGCCGAATTCTTCACAGTTCATCAACATTAGGTGACTCTTTTCTTCTCATTTCCCAACCGGTTTAGTACTTTTGTAGACAAGAGTTTATTACTGGGCCACCCCAACACCTATTTTCACTCATTAGTATCCCGGTGTTGAACCCTCTGAGGTCCAAGTTACTGCGATATCTCTAACTTCAGCTCATTTACTTCTCATTTTTCAGAATTATGCCCAGGATTCCTATCATATTGTCTTTCAAAGTGGCTATGTATCTCTGTGTTAATGATATCTCTGTATCATTGGGGTGCCTGGGTGGGTCAGTCGGTTAAGCATCCGAATCTTGATTTTGGCTCAGGTCGTGATCTCATGGTCATGAGACTGAGTCCCACGTCAGGCTCTACACTGGGCATGGGGCCTGATTAAGATTCTCTCTCTCTCCTGGGGCGCCTGGGTGGCTCAGTCGGTTAAGCATCCGACTTCGGCTCAGGTCATGATCTCACAGTTTGTGAGTTTGAGCCCCACGTCGGGCTCTGTGCTGACAGCTCAGAGCCTGGAGCCTGCTTCACATTCTGTGTCTCCCTCTCTCTCTGCCCCTTCCCTACTCATGCTGTGTCTCTCTCTGTCTCAAAAATAAATAAACATTAAAAAAATTTAAAAATTAAGGAAAACAAAAAGATTCTCTCTCTCCCTCTCTTCCTCAGCCCCTACCCTGCTCGCACTCTCTAACCCTCTCTCAAAATAAGTAAATAAATAAACATTTTAATAAAAATAAAAATACTTTATTGTTGCAATGGTTTCGGTGCAGTGCTATCAGCTTACAGTACAACGTGGTCAAAACTAGATTTCCCACCTGATTTCTGTTGTTTGGCTTTCTTTCAATATTTTAATATAAAAAATGATCGGTTTCTTATTTTTACCAAAATAATTAAATTTCTTTGGTTTTCTTTTTACTTATATTCTATCCTGAGTTATAAAACATACTTACGTGGAGATTTTGTTCAGTACACTAAAATATTTTCTTGCGTTATATAATATATATTATATATGTATATATATAACCCATATATTTAAAACATTCGTTACAGCAATGTATCAGTGTAGTATATTCCTTTCAAACTTTTGACTTTTTTCTTTATTCTCTATGTCTCTTACACTTATTCTTTCTTTCTTAAAATGGGGAAATGGTAGTGACAGGCAAAGGCATAAAAAGATAGGGTTTACTATTGCTTTCTACTGGTTTTTCGGACTATATTTTTGACAACTGAATGTATTCACAGGACAACCCATCAGTGTATGACATTGACAACATACCATTGTGTGTAAAGCAAGAAACACAAAATATTCAGCAGTACGAAAAAATGAGAGTATTTCTTGTTTTGAGAGAGATTTTAGAAGTTCCTAAGACCCTTGGTGCACCTGGGCGGCTCAGTCGGTTGAGCATCCAACTTCCACTCAGGTCATGACCTCACCGTTCATGGGTTCAAACCCTGTATCGGGCTCTGTGCTGACAGCTCAGAGCCTGAAGCCTGCTTCTCTCTCCCTCTCCTTCCTTCTCTCCCTCCCTCTCCCTCTCTCCCTCCCTCTCTCTCAAAAGTAAGTCAACATTAAAAAAAAAAAAAGTCAGACACTCAACCAACTGAGCCACCCTGGCACCCCTGAATCGTACACTTTAAATAGGTAAATTGGGGGCACCTGGGTGGCTCAGTCGGTTGAACATGCAACTTCAGCTCAGGTCATGATCTCGTGGTTCATGAGTTTGAACCCCGTGTCAAGCTCTGTGCTGACAGCTCGGATCCTGGAGCCTGCTTCAGATTCTGTGTCTCCCTCTCTCTCTGCCCCCACCCCCCACTCATACTCTGTCTCTCTGTCTCTCTCTCTCAAAAATAAACATCTAAATAAATAAATAAATAAATAAACAAACAATTTCCTAAGAGCCTTAAAAATCAATATGCAAAATGAAATAAGCTCATCCATGTAGATTAATTAAATGGGCATAATCATTTTAGAAAGCAATTTGGAGACATATACTAAGATCTTTAAAATATGCACATGCTTTTTTTATTTCTGGGGCATTGTTGTAAATAAAACATTTTTAATTCTTTAAAGAAGACTTTATGCCCAACGGTTTTTATAATAGTCTTATCTATAACAGTAAAATATGTAAAACAACTAAGCAGTTTAATTAATATAATGATAAATAAAGCATGCTCTATAAACATAATAGAATATAGTAGATTGTGTTCCTGAGTCCATTTTAATATGCAGGATATATAAGTCAGAACAAGAAGAAATTGTACAGTCACTATGAGGACAACAATATAAAACTGAAAAAAATCCAACTCTATGATTACAGAAATACTGAGAAAGAAATAAGGTGAAATATTTATAGGGGTGGTCTCTGAATGAATAGATATAATACTTTTCTTGAATCTTTTGTTATCACCATTTCAACGGTTGCGAACTGTCTTGTAGTAACATTCTTAATAAAAAAGAACTTTGTAGTTTAAAAACGAATGTACGAATAATACCAAGTGTACAGATTTCAAGATGACTATATGATTTCTTGCATTGGGTTGATCCAAGAAACTTCTCAACAGAGTTGAGTTTAACTTAAAATTTGCAAGTAGGGATACAGAGGGCTGAAAAAAAAAAAAGACATCATACGTTCTTAGTTGATGCATGTGTAGTGATTGTCGCTCACAGGACCGTGAGGGGGGCAGTATGGGTTGACTGGCTTTATTCTTTCATATGGATTCAAAATAAATAAATAAAAAACTTCTGTAGCTCAGGAATCTTCCTGTCATAACTATCAGCTTTTCTTTGCTGTTGTAAAATGCTGTTTATGGCCCTTACCTATATTTTTCTCTTGATTTTTAAATGCTATACCTCCAAAGCCTGGCCAAATACAAACAATACAGTACAAATAATACCACAATTTCTGAAATGGCAAAGAGAATACCTTATATTCTCATGCTCCAGAGATAATCTTTTCATGATACATTAATCCTATATGATAATATGTATATATATGCACATGCAATATATAATGCAACTCATTATAGTTAATTTAAAATATCAATAGCACTGCAGCATACCTACTTTTCTCTAAAACATTTTTTTATTAAACGTTTCCTGCTTTTATTTTCCCATGTCAAAGTATAAGGGGCATCTTCACTGTCCTTAAAATTTATCTTGTGTTTTTTTGTGAGAACGAACCATAACTAGTTTCTTTAATTTCCTACCGATGATCATTTAGATCATTTGTAAATTATGGCTCTTTCCTCCATAGTAAACAATTCTGCAATCACTATCCTGGTATATATGTCTTTGCTTTGATTACATTTTCAAAGCAGGAACATTAAATATAATGGAGAGGTAGTTGCTATTGATTTAAGTTTGTGCTATACAAATAAGGAATAGGCAATATATCAAATGACAGCGGAATCAGAGCAGTACAAATCGTTTTATCTTCAGACTTGCCCTTACAGGGATTAGATCATAAGACAATAGTCCAATCAGAGAACTAAGAGATATCTCTGTGATCATCAATCAAGAGAACACAGTTAATGATTATAATGATAACTTGTATTAAAAGATTATGACATCCCAGTCAGTGAATTAAACCATCTTACACAATTCCTACAAAGTCCTTATTAGGAAGATGATGTTATTATGCCCATTTTTTCAATGAAGCATTTAAGGTAGATTAATTTGACCTAGGTCCCATAGTGAAATCTATCTTCAGGGCAAGAATTCGGTTTGCATTATGTATAATGGCACTCACAAGCCAATTAATTCTATCAAAATAGTCTGTGAGAAAGTCCCTTACTCATATATAAGTACAGAAAGGCTGAAATATAAGGGAAGTGGGAGAAAATCTATAGAATAACTGAATCACTACTCAATCTTTCTTTATGCATATATAAATATTATCTAACGATGGCTATTTTTTACTAGCTCTGATATTATTTTGGCCACTTAAACAATTTTGCAATGAACCAATAGTGACTGAAGTCATTTTTAAAAAGCAACGTGCAAAAAAAATAGTAAGGATAAATAAATAAAAAGCAAAGTGCCTATATTGTAAGCTTCCACAACAACCACTTAGGTATTAAGCCAAAACATTCGATTCACTGTTGTTGATTTCCTTCTTCTCTCTTACCTCCCACAACCATAGAGTCAAGTTTGATTGATTTTTCACTTCAAAAGGATCACTTACATCTGTCCCTTCTTTTCTGCTATGATTAAGAATGCTATCTTGATGACAGAAGATGAAGAATGTTCTCCCACTCTGGAGTGGGACCCATGGAAACCAGATAATTTGCACTGAGGTAGAAATGAGGTAAAGGACATGTTTCCTAAATAAGGAACACGAATAGTTGAAGTCGGTAGAGAGAGATTTTAGGGAAGATCAGAAAGAAGCTTCTCTGAGCAACTTCTCAGATCCCTCCCCCTGGTTCCCAGGCAAAGAGTCAAAAAGTAATAGGCATGTGTGTGTATGAAATTAACATGTTTCAAATTCTCAATACTTGATCCTATTAACATTATATTTATGTGGACTCTTTATAACAATACATCTGATTCAGGGCCCTTTGAAGAGAATTTGTCCTGGAATACAAATAAAAAGTTGGCTCTCTGTCTCCACATATATCTATATATTTCTATCTATCTATCTATCTATCTACGTATCTATCATCTATCTATCTACTTATCTATCTATCTATCATCTAGTTATCTTTTGTTGGGCTTTTTGTTGTTGTTTTATTTGTTTGATGCTGCTATAGTGATACATATGTTTCTACTTTGAGCTGCAATGTTTTTGCAGCTAAGGAATAGGGGGTAACATCACAGAACTGGTAAGAGCAAAGTAAATGATCACACTTATTCTTTGGCTCATTTCCATCATTCAAGCAAGCAAAGCAAGCCCTTTAAAGGACGAGAAGCAAAAACATTATGACTAGAGGAAACTTTCCATGACTCTCTTCTTATCGGCCATGTTTTATCTGTTGGCTGTTTATATTCCTACCCCTTGTGGCATCAGCAATCTGCAGCTTGGGGAAATGAATGTTTTTAAAATGCTTTTGAGGCTCCTCAAACTTGATTTTCCATGTGGAAATGTAGACAGATTTATCAGGGAAGGACAAATGAATACCAGTACCAAAGTAATAATAACAGTAACCTCCGAATCGATTGTTGGGAATGACTCCTTAACTTTGGATTTTCCTGTGGTCGGAGATGTGATCTTCTCCAGTGTGTGGACCTTCTCTGACTTGCGGTGGCTACATCTGGCATTCCATTTTGTGTGCCAGCTAAATTCTCTTCCAGGAGCTTAGGAATGCTTGTTAGAGTATGCATAGGAGTAGCAGAAAAGAAGAGAGACAAAGAAGATAGAGGGGAAGGTGGAGGAGGAAGAAAACCTGTGTCTCAAGTATTCTCATAACTTTTTCATTGGGGAAAAAAATAGTTTCATTTGAATTACTTTTCAAATGAAAATTTATCATTAAAAAACGGACTGTCTCCGGGCGCCTGGGTGGCTCAGCCGGTTAAGCCTCTGATTTCAGCTCAGGTCATGATCTCGTGACCCATGAGTTCAAGCCCCACGTCAGGCTCTGTGCTGACAGCTCGGAGCCTGGAGCCTGCTTCGGATTCTGTGTGTTCTTCTCTCTCTGCCCCTCCCCCACGCATGCTCTTTCCCTCCCCCCTTCTCTCTCAAAACTAAATAAATAATTTTTAAAAATGGACTGTCTCAAATATGTACAGACAAAGGAAAGGAACGTGATTTGGTTTTATTGTTTTTGGCTAAATTAATTATCCCGGAAGCAATTTTTTTTTAATTTTTTTAAATGTTTTTATTTATTTTTGAAGGAGAGCGAGAGCATGAGCGGGGGAGGAGCTGAGAGGGAGACACAGAAATTGAAGCAGGCTCCAGGCTCTGAGCTGTCAGCACAAAGCCCGATGCGGGGCTCGAACTCGCGAACTGTGAGATCATGACCTGAGCCGAAGTCGGACGCTTAACCGACTGAGCCACCCAGGCGCCCCACCTGGAAGCGATTTTAAACATGTGATGAATTCCATTGGTTATTTAAGATACTGTTTTCATTAGGTATACAAAAGCACCATTTAAATATCCAGAGTGAGTCTACAGATCTCATTTATTCTGTTTTCCTGTTTTAGTAAGATGATACTCGTAAGGGTATCTAGTACAAGTTTTTTCCTTGATTTCTCTGCTTCCTTTCCCACAAAGGGTACTCATTTCCATTGTCTTCTATTCTCTTCCGACTGGCATTAAACTTGACTGGAGTTCTGGGAGAAGCATGCCCAAGGTTAGGAGATGTTTAGACAATCCTGCAGCAGCCGCTCTGGGGCATCCCAGGCAATCTGTCATGAGATAACAAGAGTCATTCAACTAGGAACCTAGGGACTTAATGAGTCTGTCACTAGGAGAGCGTGCTACAAAGTATAGGGCATTCCGCTTCCACAAAAAACATAATTTGATTTATGAGAAGGCAATAAAATAAGTACATGGTAATCTTTAGATTGTGTCTCTTCCCTATAATGCCTATTAGGTACCTGTTACCTAATTAGAATAAAAAGGCTGTAATTCTGTGTCATCATTCTTAGCTGTCTTGTATATTAAAAATGAAGACAGAGCTCAATCAAAAAAAAAAAAAAAAAAAGGCTGTGCCTAGGTCTGTTCATAGTCTTTAACTGGAGACACTCTTCTGTTTGTGCCCCCCTAAAACCAGGAGGCATCTTCAGTCTTGGTCATATGGCCGAAAGAATTAAAAAAGAAGAGGCCAACAGAAATTAAGGAAGAGAATAAGGTTATGGGCAAAGCACGGAAGAACACAGAAGGATAGTTTCTGATAATCCCTTAATTTTGTCTTCAGTTGAAACAAAGAGATTTTACTGAAAGATCTTTTTAACTCATGTTGTACTCTTAAGAGTTCTGAACCTTTCACCTTCATTGACTTTGAAAAAGACCCATTCGTTAATTTGGGACATAGTAAGGAGCAGAATTCTCTAACAATATAGGCATATGTATGTACCTATTGAGTGGCCCAAACCTGGAATACTGACCATGCCAAATGCTGGCAAGGAAAACGAGGAAGTTTAAATGAGCTCCTTTTAAGCAGAATATACGTGTGTGTGTGTGTGTGTGTGTGTGTGTGTGTGCTGAACTTCCTCTTGTTTTCTCCACTGGGCCTTGCTTTACAGGCAAGGCAGGCAAATGTCACCATGAATATAATGGAATTAATCCACTGGACCTGTCTGTCAGGGACAGCTGCTCATGTCTGAGTTCCAGGCAAGGACCACACTTAGGAAAGGTCTGTTATTTTAGAAAACCGCCTAGTGAAACTTGTTTCTGAGGGCAGTGTTTTTGCACCGAAAAATGAAACTATAAATTAAGTTTAGAGTGAGTCAAAGACATATGCTTGACCCCAGGCATATATAGTTTGTCATCTAACACACGTGAACTATGAATTTTGGTATACTTAAAATCGGTGTAATTTGAAATTTTACTTTGTTCCTCAAATGTTACAGAATTGGGAGATTAATTAGTGATCTTGACCATGTGGCAACTTGTCAGCTGTGCTTGTAGGGTGGTCAGCATGTAAAGGTGACATGGCTGGAATAATGCAGGCTATTATGAAAGGCGTGCATTGATTCAATGGCCACATCCTGGTTCTCACCCATTTCCCCATAGGTCCTGTGATTAAGTCAGAGTCCACAACATCATGGCCATTAGCAGAGGATTCTCTGACTGATTATTGCTGCCTTTTCAACTTTAATAGATTTTTTTTTTTTTTACCATCAATACCACAGACATTATGGGATCTGCTTGAGGGTAGGAATGCCTACGTGTTACTAAATTGGTGGACGACCCTTACAGAGATGAGTGAGGAAAGAAAAAAACCTCTGCAGTTTGAAAGTGGTTGACATTTGACCCAACTGCCTTCGAAGAATGGCAAATTTTCCCTTAGGAGAGAGTTTCACTTTTATTTAGGATATCACCTTTTCGAGTCTGAAAAGGTCGTGCCTTAGGGCACTGCGCAGAGAAGGGAAAAAGAGAAACAGAAAAGAAACAGCTTCCTCAACAAAAGCAAGAAATAATAGTTTTCAGGCTTTGGCTGGTAGGCCAGAGGACTTCAGGAATCAGGAATCCAAAAGAGGAGGCCTGGACGAAGGGTCTATAAACAGTAATTTTCAACCTGGCTGCACACTAGAATTAACAAGGGGAACTTTTAGAAAATACCCGTTTCTCATTTCCACTCCCCAAAGATTCTAATTCCTTGGTGGGGAGGAGGGGGGGTTGCTGAGCAACAACAGTTTCATAAAGTCTCTCCAGAAATTCTAATTCTCAGCCGGGGAAAGAATCTGTGGGAAGAAGGTGACCACGTCCCGGAATGGAATTTATGGCAGAAGATAAGACAGTAAGAACCCCAAAGAGTGGCCAAAGCAAAAAAGCTTGGAAATGAGAGCTGGGGGCACCTGGGTGGCTCAGTCAGTTAAGTGTTCGGCTCTTGATTTCAGCTCAGGTCATGATCTTCCAGTTCGGGAGTTCGAGTCCCACATGGGGATCCATGGTGGCAACATAAAGCCTGCTTGGGATTCTCTCTCTCCCTCTTTCTTTGCCTCTCCCTCACTCATGTTCTGTCTCTCTCAAAATAAAAAAAAACAAACAAACAAACATTAAAAAAGTGAAAAGAAGAACTGGATAATATTTAATCTTAAAATTATTTGCTCTCCTAGGTGTTCTATGCTGCCCCTGTGCTAATATTCTATCTTTGGTGAAATGTACATGCACAATCTTGTATTGATGAGGTTTTAGGGAATGGGAATGAGAGTCCAGTTCTGGTTAGAACCGGTACCAAAAAAGAGAAGCAACTCTGAGAGCTGAAACAAGAGTTCTGCAGAGATCAATCACAGAACAAGAACTAATTAGAAGACGGGATGGTGTCGGATACACTTCAGAAATCTCTGGGGTTCGGGGCTTCCCACCATATGTGGCATGGAATCTTAGGACTCATTATTTAGAAATATTATCCCAAACAGAGGGATGAGGTAGAGTTAACCTTTTAATAGTATCAAGACTCAATTTGAGTTTAATAAGTTTTTAATGTGCTCGTTAGATGTTAGCAACCATTTTGACTAGTCCTTGTTTGAAGCATCTTGACTAATCCTTGTTGGAATCCAGATCTCATCCCTTTTAATAGGTGTGCGATTTAGAATTTTACTTATTTTTTCTTGAGTAACATGGGGATAAGTGGTGCAGTTTTGAAGTGTAGGCATGTCTGCAGGGCAAGCATGTTTCGGAAATTAAAATTTAGGCCATCACTTTTCCTTTTAGAAATTTATCTTGAGGGAATAAGCATACAGGTATGCACAGGTATTTGGATGATATTTTTGATGGCAACAAATAAGAAATATTTTAAATATTCAACAATAGGAAATACGTTAAATTAAATGTAGGGCAACCATATAATGAAATGCTCTGTATTTATTATGAATGACTACACATGTTTATATTTACTGACAAAATGTCCATATTGTTTTCCATATTACAGTTATGTGAAAAAAGTGTGTGAAATAGTCCAGTTCTGTGTGTGTGTGTGTGTGTGTGTGTGTGCACATGTCTGTATGTATGGGCAAGTTCCTAGAACAATGTCTGGACAGATACATACAGACATGGAAGTCTAATCATTTTGTCAGTTTTATATCATCTTTCTTTTTAAAATGTAATAGGCTGTTTAAGGCAGCAGAACAACAATCTTGCAACAAAACCATTCACACACACTTGTAAGTAACACAAAGATAGACAGTGTGTTTTTTGAGAAGGTGTGATTGTTGGGGCGCCTGGGTGGCTCAGTCGGTTAAGCATCCAACTTCGGCTCAGGTCATGATCTCACGGTTCATGAGTTCGAGCCCCGCGTCGAGCTCTGTGCTGACCGCTCAGAGCCTGGAGCCTGTTTCGGATTCTGTGTCTCCCTCTCTCTCTGGCCCTCCCCCATTCATGCTCTGTCTCTCTCTGTCTCAAAAATAAATAAATGTTAAAAAATATTTAAAAAAAACTGAGAACAAACTGAGGGTTGATGGGAGGTGGGAGGGAGTGGAGGATGGGTGATGGGTATTGAGGAGGGCACCTGTTGGGATGAGCACTGGGTGTTGTATAGAAACCAATTAGACAATAAATTTCATGTAAAAAAACATAGAAGCAATAATGTTGACTTAGCTTATGGAGTTTAAGGGTGTGCTAACAAACTATATTTCACCTATAAAGTTTAAATAAGTAGATACTACTTAAGTAGTTCAAATAGTGTTTGTTTGCATTTCCTTTTTGTCTGGAAAAATCATGTAAGCATTTTATTTTCACTGTACTGAAAGAGAGATGGTAAAATACCTTCCAAAACATCCTAACATTATCCCATAAATAATATATTGTCATGTTGTATCCCAATGATAGAATTTTCCAGAGGCATTATAAGAGTTGCTGTCATGATCACAATGCTCTCAGGCACTTGATAATTCACGATCGCAGGTGCTGCATACCCTGTATGTGAGACCTGTGTGCTCTTTTTGGGACTGAGCTCCACAGGTACTCGCTGAAGAACCAGCTTAATAAGAGCAAACAAAGCCTCTCTGTGCTTGTCACGTGGTTCCCACATACTCTGCAAATGCATGGGGGAGGGAGTTGGGAGACACGGTGTCTCTCTTAACTGCGGGCACGGCTAAGACCGAAGAGGCATGAAACTCAGAGAAGGGAGCTCGCTGTTCCCCCATCTTCAAGGGGTTCCCTTCCGAGGCCTGGATCCCAAACGGAGGCTTTGCAAACACTGGCCACTTTTTTTTTCAGAACAGCCTCTCTGGGCAGGAGGCCCACTGCCTGATTAATCCTGCATTCCTCAAAACAGCAGGCAACCAGAGAAACATTCCCTGTGGAATTTGAGCTCACCTGCCCTCTGGGGGGTCAGAGAGCAGGTAGGCTGAGGGCTGTGTATGGGAGCATTTGTCCTAAAGTGGATGACACCCCGATGTTGCCTTCTAGAAGTTCTCTTGCTTTGAAGTAAACAGTGAAAGTTGCCTAAGGTAATTTAAAAGATACCAGTTAAGGATCTTCAGGTCTACCTGCAAATAATTATCACATGAGAATCTTTTTAAAAACACAGACTTTTAAAACTGCTGATTTTCATGGCCTTTGTAAAGCCTTCTTGAGTCAGAATCCCCTGGGGTGGGGCCCAGAAATAATTACTTTAATAAAAAAGTTCCACTGATTCTGATGTACAGTCAGGTTTGGAAATCATTTCTTAAGTCTGAGCTAAATAAACAAAAAATCAGTAGAAGATTAACAAACCAAAGGGCATAGAGGAAACTAAGAGGGGGCGTGAGGAAGACAATAGGAAAAAAAAAATCACTGCTAAAAAAATAGTGATGGGAAAGAGTGAGAGACATCAACATTTGACAGAAGGTAGTGTTAACCACGGCAGCAAGCCGAGCTAACAGTGGTTTGCACCGGTCTAGAAGGACGGACATGGAGAACGACGTCTCCTCATCTGTAAGAACTGCAATTACCCTTGCATTCATCATTTGTACACTAAAGTCAATAAATTGTAATAAGGCTTTGTCACCCAACAAATGTCTCCTGCTTGGAAAATCAGTGCTTCTGCCCTGCGCCCCCATTTATGCTCCAGCAGGAGAGCTGAAGGTGATCTTGAAACAATGCTCTATTCTCCTGATATTATCATTTAATTGTAGCTCCCTCACACCCAACCTTCTGAGTTTTTAATGAAATATTTCCTAAAAATACATGCCTTTAATAGGAACATGTGAAATAGAAAAGGAGAAATGTTTCAAATCCAGATGACTAAACACACCATCGTAGGTCATGGGACCCCCCCCCCCCACCTCCCCGCCATGGGGGCTTGGGGGAAGTCATCATGTTGACTCCTATTGAACCAAATCTAGTCAACACTTCAGTCTGAAAACGGTGGGAAATGGAAAACAAATGGGTTTTTAAGATAGAAAACAAAAACCAGAAGTGCTCTCATGTTAAACATCAAAATGAGAAACAATATAAATGAAGCTAAAATTACTTTTATAAAGATGATCAGGCAATTCACATATAAGAAATAAAATGGACTAATTCGACTTTCGAACATCCATTTGTGTTGAAAGTTTTGCTTTCTCTCACATCAAAACTCTATCTTTGGCTCTAGTGTTGTCCTTGCAAAGAAATCTGTATTCATTTCTTCCTTAAAATCAAGACCATCCACCTTTGAGTTTCATTCATGGTCTCTAGGACAAGATAATAATGTAGACTATCCTCGTTAGTAAAACAGGCAAAATAATAATACCTCCTATGTGAGAACTGAGTGAAGTAATGTGTAAAGCATTTGGAAAAATATCTGACTTTTTGTAAACACTATGCAAGTGTTTATATATTATAAAAGTAAGATTCTTCTATGGCTTTTTAAGCTCCATGAACAATTTTTCCCTCCATGTTTCCATATTTCTTCCGTTGATTGCCTTCTAGCAATGCATCTTAGGTGGCATAATAGCTTATATAGTAATAGTTGGCCCAGTGGTGTGTCCGGGGTTGTTCCAGAGATCAGCAGTCTCTTATTCCTAAAGTCCCCTGGTGCATTTATGACAAAAAGTATTAAGTAGAAATCTCGTCAACCTTCAGAACATTAAAGATAACAATGGAAAATCAAACAAAGGGGAAAATGAGTTGAGAGGGACCCAAAGGAAACGTGTCCCTACTGAAAGAACGGCTCCCCTCAGACAAGGTGGAAAGCATCACAGAAGGGAGAGAAGGCGAGGGGCTTCTCGTTCACATCAGCCAAATCAACCCCATTGCAGGAGAGGGACAGATACTGCCACCAAACTGCTCTCCTCTCTGAGCTGTGGGGCTCTTTTTAGGCTTCCTCCATCCTTTATATGTGTTTTTGTCTCCTTTACTGTTCTCTACAGACTTCCCTTAATATCACCCGTTTGGTAATATTACTTTACTATCTATAGCACCGTAGATTTCTATTAAAAAAAACTTTTTTTACATTTATTTATTTTTGAGAGACAGAGAGAGACAGAGCACAAGGCGGGGGGGGGGGGGGGGGGGGGGGGGGGGAGAAGGAGACACAACATCAGAAGTAGGCTCCAGGCTCTGAGATGTCAGCACAGGGCCCCACGCGGGGCTTGAACTCAATGAACAATGATATCATGACCTGAGCCAAAGTGGGGCGCTCAACTGACTGAGCCAAAGTGGGGCGCTCAACCGACTGAGCCACCCAGGCATCCCTGATTTCTATTTTTTTTTTAATGTTTATTTATTTGTGTGAGAGAGAGAGCAGGGGAGGGGAATAGAGAGAGGGAGACACAGGCTCCAAAGCAGGCTCCAGGCTCCAGAGCAGTCAGCACAGAGCCCCACTTGGGGCTCGAACTCAACGAATCGTGAGATCGTGACCCGAGATACTTAACCAACAGAGACACCCAGATTTCCTGATTTCTCTCTTAAACTGTCGCTATATCGTCTAACTGACCCCTGGCCTCTGTCCTGTCATAATTAATTGACCTTACTGTTTTGTGGCACCAGAAACAGTGGATGCAATATGTTTAGTGAAACTGTGGTCAGAACATTGATAATTATGTGCCTCCAATATAATGAACACCACGCCTCCTGATGACACCAATTGTTTCCAAGTAATGTGTGCCTTGCTTTTTAATGTTTTATCTTTAAAAAGCTTAATTATTGGGGCTCATGGATGGCTCAGTCGGTTGAGCGTCCGACTTCGGCTCAGGTCACGATCTCGAGGTTCGTGGGTTCAAGCCCGCATGGGGCTCTGTGCGGACATCTCAGAGCCTGGAGCCTGCTTCAGATTCTGTGCCTCCCTCTCTCTCTGTCCCAACCCACTCGCATTCTGTCTCTGTCTCTCTCAAAAATAAGTAAACATTAAAAAAATTTTTAATAAAAAAATTAAAAAACTAATTATTATTGCACCCCCTCAACATAAATAAATAAGCTTAAAAAGCAAAAAAGAGTTTTTGAAATAGAATATTAAATATTAGGATTGGGAAAAAACCTTAAAGATTATCTAGTCCAACTGCCATTTGATTTTTCAAATCTTATCTATAATTTCCACATAATATGTGAATTTAATTAATCCAGGGTTTCAATTCCTCCAATCATGGGGGACTTAGAACTTACTGAAACAGTTCATTCTGACTATTAAAAGTTACATTAGAAATGTCTTTCTAATTCAGAGCTGGAGTGTCTCCTGGTATTTCTAAATTATAAAGACACTGGGTATGTATGTACAGGTTGTGCACTGTACAAGGGTGCTGCTTGATAGGACATTGTTCTGATCCAACTGTTGTGGGTTTGTCTCTTTATTAAAGTAATTTGGCCAATGTAACAATATAAATTAAGAAAGAAATGCCATTTAAAAATTTTTGCAAGGATACAATTCGAGCTAACAGCAGTCCTGCTTTATCATTTGTAGTCAGATTGATAAAAGCCCATCCCTCCTCTCATGGTGACCCTTTGGATATTTTATTTTGATTAGTAGAGTTCCAAGAGCCTGTGGACTCTGTCTCTGAGAGGGACTCAGGTTTTCCGTGTCTAAAGCTCAAGCTACTCGCTGGCCAATATAAAAATAAAGGTAACAATTGTCAAAGCATCTACCTACTTAGGACAAGAGTGTAATATTTTCTTTTCTCCATCCTTACTGTGAAGTTGCACTGAGATTGTAACATGTCACAATATTTTTGAAGAACTGGATTATCAATAATACATTTTAAATATAGTAACCTCTTATGAAATTTCTAATATTATCCAGGTAAAACATAAAAGCACTTCTTAGAACATTCCCACGTTGTCCCCTACAGTATCATGGAGTTTTCCATTGTCTGTTAAGAAGAAATTCAAAATAGTGCCTTCTGAAAGATGCTCTTATCCAATGTGTGCATATCAGTAACAATTTAATGTAACTTAGATAAACTCATATTGTTAAAAAACAAAAAGCTGTTCTGATATTAAAATAGAACCTCTCTATATCTTGCTTGTGAATCTCACCCATCTGGCTTTAAAGACACAATGAATATAGTTGATCAATAAAATTTTATCTAACATTTATAGCATAAGGGAAGGAGGATGGGTTAGAAAGTATGGTCACTAACAAATATCTTATTGCACTCTGCCCACCTGTCTTTGGCTAAACCATTTCCAAGTCTTATATTTTCTCTCTAGTAACCTGTGTCTGACATTTTTTTTTTTTCTAGAAGAGGGCTTACAACTTGTAAAATCTTCATGTGTTTATTAAACAAGAAAAAATGATGCAATTTTTATTGCAAGAGTTAACTTAATTCCACAGCACTGTGACCATAGCACATAACAAAAAGTGCAACTTCACCTCCTTGCAGGTCATCCATCCAATTTCCCAGAGCCAGTCACATTGTTTTGTTGATCTTTTTTTTTTTTTTTACATTTATTTATTTATTTATTTATTTATTTATTTTTGAGAGACAGAGAGAGACAGTACAAGCCGGGGAGGGACAGAGAGAGAGGGAGACACAGAATCCGAAGCAGGCTCCAGGCTCTGAGCTGTCAGCACAGAGCCCGACACGGGGCTCAAACTCGCAAACTGGGAGATCATGACCTGAACCGAAGTCAGACGCTCAACCGACTGAGCCACCCAGGTGTCCCCGTTTATCTTTAAGTCATTTTTTTGTACCTATGTAAGATCTATATTTAAGACTCACTAACATTTAAAAAAATTGAATTCATTCATTCATTCAACAAAAATAGAATCTACTCTTTCTAGGCAGTGTTTATTCTTATACTTGGGAATAGATGGATACTAAAGCAGAGAAGAACATATCAGATAGTTATATAAGGCCAATAAAGTAAATAAAAGAGGGCAGTGTGATGCTGATGGATGGGATGGTGTTTCCTCAGACTGGTGTGTAGGGAAGGCCTCTCTGACCAGCGGCATGGGGACAGAGTATTCCAGGACAATGAAATAGCTCATTCAAATGAGCTTAGGCAAACACACTTTTAGCAATGACAAGGAACAAAATCAAGGCCTTGAGTGGACGCATCAGAGTGATGAAAGAGAAAATGGAAGGAAAAATAATGTCAGAGAAGTAGTATCAACAGGGACTTCTAGGTAGGGTGGGGATCCTGGATTCTATTTTTAAGTGTGATGTAAGCCATTGGAGGGTGTTAAGAAGGGAGATCACATGATCTTATTTTCACAATTTTTATTGAAGTGTAACTGACATACGGTGTCCTATTAGTTTCAGGTGTATATCATAGTGATTTGATGTTTTTATACGCTACGAAATGATCCCCCAGTAAGTCGAGTTACCATCAGTCACCAAAGTTATTACAATATTATGAAATATATTCCTTGAGCTGTTATGTTGCATCTGCATGACTTACTGGTTTTATAACTGGAAGTTTAAAATGATCACTCTGGCCACAATGTGGAGAGTGGATTGTAGATGGAAGCAGAAGTCCATTGGGATTTATCGTGGTGGCAAAATGGCGGTGGTGCTTGGACTGTGAACAGCGGATAGGTAAGAGTACAGGAAGGGAGATGTGTCATGAGGGGGAGATGGGCTTCTGGACAGTTGTTCAAATAGAATCAGACAGAACTGGTATATGTTTTATGGTAAGAGCACTGGGGTATGGGTGAGATGAGAGAAAGAGTAGAATATTTTAAGGATAAATCTTAGGATGGTGGCTTGGGCAAATAAGAAATGGTGCATTTTATTGAGATCAAAGATTAGGAAAGAGGCACATTTGGCCGTGTTAAATTGAAGCCGCCTCTTAGAAACGCAAGTGAAAATTCAAGTTTGTGGTTGGATATAACAACTGGAGGTTAGGGAAATTCAGAGAGTATGGGTTAGAGGCATAACTTAGTCAACACCATTATCAGTACTTAAAACCAAGGGTGTGGCTAAGGAATCCTACCATATATTTTAGTTTTATTTCAGTCTCTTAATTTTTGCTTTATATTTTGTAATTTCTTTCCTCTTCATCTCTTCTTATTTGCTGGTTTTGGGGGAAGTTGAATCAAGAATTTATTCTTGACGTTTTTGTCGTTTTGACATATTTTCATCTATAAATAAGGCATATATGTGGTAAAAGAAGTGTGTTTCTAGAAGTACAAATGTACGTAGAGGGAAAGGCACGCCCCTTTGCCTAACTCTTCCCGCTTGACCCTCACTTCCTCTCAGGAGAAGCAATACAGTCTCCAGCTGTTTTACACAAATGGGAGTTGATTAAAAATATTCTATTATACCTTGTTTATTCACTGGAAAGTAGCTGTTGAAAAAATTTCTGCTTGGTGTTCTACTATATGGTGTATCATGATTTACTTAACTGCTCTACTGAAGAGCATTTAGGTTCCTTTTTATTCTTTTGCTCTTCTCCCTTATTTCCTGCATGTTACTCATTTTTCTGTTTCTTTACTGTCTGTTTACCTCTAGCTACTACTCCATTTTTGGGTTCCATTATATAGCAAATTCCTTAGGTGTGTTAATCACGATCACTAAAATCCTTTTCATTTTCTCTGTCTTATTACAGGCAACATCTTCGTTGTTCATTTCTGGAACGATGGCATTGCTACCTTGAATTCTTTCCTGATCTCTGCCTCTTCAGTTGCCTTTCGCTTGCTGTGTTCCTTTTCTCTGGTTTGCTTTACGTCAACGCTGACAACTCCCTTTTATAATCCTTCGTGAACTCTGTGTGTGAACGGCGGCTGTAGAGTTCTGGTCTGCTCTTTGTACAAGTGAAGATGGCAAGAGGCAGTCTGAACTCTCCAGCTGGGAATGTCTTCTCAGAACATTTCCCAAACAGAGATGTTGTTTCCTGTCCTGGAGACACACATTCCCGAGTCACTCCTCCAGAGGGAGCCGATGCCACAGACGCCAGCGTCGCTCTTTTCTAACATGTCCCACCTGGATTTCTCAGGGCAACTTAGTGTTTACGTCTGCTCCAATTTTGCTAGCGGATGCAAGGTGATGTCTGCTTTCCCTTTCTATCCTGCCTCATTTGCCATTTACTTCTCCTATGAGGAGTGTCTCCAATGGGACATGGTTGACGTCACTTCTTTCTCACCTTCCCTGAAGCTCGGTGCCACGGAACCAAATTCCCACGTTACTCTTCTCCTGGTCAGCCTCACCCCCAGCCCTCATCATCCGGAGAAATGAATCACAGGTCCCTTGGGATCGTATCATTATTTTTCAGAGCAATACAGCTCTCTGCTTGAGAACTAGCGATATGTTTTACACTGTTGGAGGCTTTCTTGAATCGAGACGGATTTGGGCAGATAATTTTCTTACCTTAGCTTTTTCCTACTTTGTTTATTAAAGGGATTTTCAAAGTTACTTTTGTTTCTTATGTCAATATAAGTTATTTTCACAGAAGAGAGAAAACAAAAGCTTATATTTTTCTTCAGACTGCTGCTGGTGGTCCAGTAACCCACTAATTATTCACGGTATTCTTTCTCAGCAGATTAGCTCATCTGCTATGCAGAGGAAACCGATTTTAATTACCCTCTCTCCTACCTACATAAGTATCAGCGCTTGTTTCTTCCTCTACAGAATCTGTGCTAACGTTTTGTATGTATCACTTTATTTCGTCGTTACCCATTGTGGAGCAGAGCTTATTCTAACTGAGGCACAGATCAGGGAGCGGAGGCTCCAATAAATGAAGTATCCAGAAGTTACACCAACAGTTAGTGGTGGAAGAGTAAATTGAGCCCAGATTTGTTTCCTCACCATTATGCTCCAAGAACCATAAAGACCATATAAATAAAATTATTAGATCTGGGGGCACCTGGGTGCCTCAGTCCATTAAGCACCCAACTCTTGACTTCTGCTCAGGTCGTGATCTCATGGTTTATGAGTTTGAGTCCTGAATTGGGCTCTGGGCTGACAGTGCAGAGCCTGCATGGGATCCTCTGTCTCTCCTCTCTCTCTCCCTGCCCCACTCTCCCTCCCTCTCTCAAATAAACTAAAAAAATTATTAGATTTCCCTGACGTTTTAAAATTCAATTTAAAATTCAACGTCTTTAAAAAAGACCACTTACTGGGACCTATCATTGGGAGGCATTTCAAACTTATACACTAAATATGCATGGTTTCTATCATGCAATCATACCTCTATAAAGCGGTTTAAAAATTATGCCATGGTTGGGGGTGGGAAACAGAGATTACCATGTCATGTATGGAGGACAGGGATCAATATCTGAATTGTGAAAATCAGCACGGCATCGTGGACATAATAAGAATTTGGGATTAGATACATAGGAGTTTGAATTCCACATTTGCCATAATTAGTTGTTGGGGAAAAATGCTTTGCTTCTCTGAGCCCTTTGTAAATTCTGATTGTAAAGGTAAAATTTAAAAACTTACAAGATCAATAAGAGAATTAAGTTGTATAAGGTGAGGAAAGTATGTGCACAAAGTAGACATTCACCAAATTTCCATTTCTTTCCTAAATATTCATATTGCATCTTTTGCCATCCAAGCTAATAGTTTTTTTTTTTTTGGTTGTTGTTGTTTTAATCTCTGACACCCAATAAGCTGATATAACACTTGGGATTTTACTGCCATTAAATATAATAGGGGATTTTAAAAGACTAAGAAAATATGATACAAGAAACGTTTTAGTCTCCAGGAAGTGCACCGAGGACTATGCATTGTCCAAAGAGCTTCTGAAAACCTTCTGATAAAATTGTAACAATAAAGCAACTCTGTAGGCGCACGTTCAAATACTAATATATTCCACATAAATATATATTAATTTAGCTAATAATTCAACCAAAATGTCCAATAAGAGATTTCTGAAAGCAGAAGAGAAAAAGAAGATAGCATTAGGAATACTTTTTCAAGAAAATAGGAAATTTGCTTAGAGCATTTCAAAGGGCAAATCTGAGAACCCTTATCAAGGAAAGCTACTTCACTGCTTGAGGATTTGTTATAAGCCCAGTCAAGGAGAAATGAAAGGAAATATTAATACATATGGTCTTGAAAGAAAATCTGTGAGATAAAGCACATTTCAATTTTTCATTTAGTATTTAACTGAAAGCTATGTCATATTCATAACCTTAACATGATGGAAATAAAAGAGTGTCTCAGCTAGCCTAGAATTCTGCCATTTATGGTTTTGCATTTTTATGTAGCAGAGAGTGACAGCATTTAGTCTGCCAGGGGGGTCCCAATTCTCTTAGCGCCAATCCCTCATGGACATTGGAGGAGATGCTCCACTGGATCTACCAGTCAGCTCACACTACTTCTGTACTCGCAAGTCCCCGGTGCACAGGATAGCAGATGGAAGTTGCCTTAACACAAAGAAAGCCCACTGAAGACATTCTTCACTAAGGGAAAATTCGTTTTAGTATTTCCACGGTTCATGTTAAACATCCCCCAATCCACAAACACATCTCTTGCTGGAGACCTTCCGTGGGTCTCACGACATTTGCTACTAGATTCTGTCTTGGCGTCTCAGATGTTTGGAAAGATCCTTTCAACTACAGCTTCTGAAGGACCTTGAGTAATGCTTTAATGTGATGAGGTGTAGGTTATGTCAATGTGATAAAAATCAGAAGCCCACACGGTGTGCTCTTTCTCCCTCTCCCTGGCAGAGAACGTGAAAGTCAAGGTAGTATATTCCTTCCCAGAAAAATAATATGCTGCACAGACTAAGGTAACTGCTCAGATTTCTAAAATAGCACCCCTATACTCATCATGAATGAATTAGCTTGGGTTTTCCATATTTTAGTTTATTGTAACTTGAATAAGTTTTATTTTGACCTGTCACTATAAAACAGTGAGCAAGCACATGATGGGGAATTTACCTAATACCACTGCAGTCTCCCGATGACATTGGGAAATATATAGCCATTGAAACGCCAAAAGTATTTGTAATTGCCTATTAGACCACTGTGTTCTTGCTTATAGAGTGGCTCGCTGTGGGGATGGGGCTCTCTCTGGTGCTTGATTTGGGAGGATAGTCCATTCTACCACCTCCCATCAGACCCCAGGCATCTGAATTCCACTTGCTGGATATTGTCTGGATTAGATGCTGTACTGTCAACATTCGTATGGTCAATGTCAATTACAGCATTGACATGGCATTGAGATTCTGTTGCGGCCCCGACTAGCTGGTGCCCCTATTGGCTGACACTTTGAATATACAGTGTAGTGACTTCTGCATTAATTGTATGCTTTGGGCAAGTTATTTCAACTTTCTGCGCCTCAGTAACCCCTTTTTTCATACTGTTTTAACATATTGTTTTACATTGCTTTTCACAGGGCTGGGCACATACTAAGAAAGCTTATACACATAGGTATTTTAATTATATACACCATCTATAATGTTTATAAAAAATGGATAGCTTTCAATACACACACACACACACACACACACTATGAAATTCAGTTAAGAAAGTTATTTAAGAACGCATAAACATGTGGCCAAAACCAATTTTTTAAATATAGCACCATAGTTATTTTTACAGTCTTACAAATATGTGCCCTTTAGGTTAGTGTTCAAAAGGCCTCATTGATCCTGTGCCTTCTAACCACGTGAGGGAAAAGTGACACTAAATCACATGGTGTGATGTCTGGGGATCTGGGTGGCTCTTGTGCTCAAGGCATGTTAATGTATTTAATGTTACGAACAGTGTCCTGCACAGTATAGCAGTGTGGAAGACATTCGTGAAGGAACCCCAGACCCTGTGATGTGGATGAGGTGGTCTCTTCCTACCAGAAAATAGACCTGTCAGAGACTTCCTCTATCATTCCACCACTAGCTCTAAATATATTACCATTGTCACTGTGTCCTCTAAAATTAGGAAAAAAAAATGGAACAATGATTTACTTGCAAGAAAGACATTAACTTTCTGTAAATCCCTTATTGTTCTGTAGTCACAGAACCCAATTTAATAAATTCCAACACAATAACAGAGAAAATTAGAATTCGAAGAGTAATTCTATAGTTTGGTGCCTACTGCATGCCCACATAGAAGATTCATTCTGAATAATACATGTTGAAAGTTAATTTATAAATATATAATGAATAACCATTCCATTCAGAATAGGTACCTGTTGTTCAAGTAGTATATTTTTTGACACTTTCGCTTTGTTTCTGAAAAACCAATAGGAAGAAAGAGAATCCACATAACCTGGTGAAGGTGCTGGGTCAAATTCTGAGTCTGGGTCTCACCCTTGATAGTTGGGCAGGAATTGGGAAGAAAGCCTATCTATGTTGGCAAACAGGACAACAGGTGACTAGATTTCCATAGGGGTCACAAATGAATATGACATTGTGTTGCTATGTGCAAACAAGGGTGGTCATGTATGAGGGGAGACAGTTTGGATAAAAATAAGACAGAGAAAACTGAACTGGGAAGTTTGAAGATTCAAAGGTCACTTGGCCACTTAGAAGTAGGGCCAGGGGTTTGAGAATGAGCACTCAAAAGAAAACCATAATCGGGAAATTGTATATTTTCCTTCATGTCTCATACGATCCACTTAAAATTCAATGAAAATGTAGCAAAGAGCAGCCATGGACTTTACTACTGGTTCAGAAAGAGTTGTCTCTTCCTTCACTCTTCAGCACTGTTTGAAGACGACAAAATAACATTGAAACCCTCTTTCTATTTTCATACCCAATCACAAACCCTACATCACCCCTTTCTTCTCCCCACATCAATTAGCTTATATTTTTTACTATCTGCAGTCGTCCCCAGTTTCCTATTTACAATGTACATTTTCGTATTATTCATTTTGCACTTTATTAGTTAAAATGAGCCTAGGTGGGGCTTCGATCTTGCCCTAAGAGTTCTATGGTTAGGACCATCTTATCCCTTTTCTTTCTTTGGCATTCCTCAGCCCGGTGCTTTCAGCTCCAGCTGTTTCTCATCATATCCCTGAAGCCAATTTGCTGGCATTGTCTGAGCTGTAAAACAATCCTCCAGATGCTTATGAAAATGTACTTATTGCTTGCTTTGCTCACCCACAGCAATGTTCATAATTCTATGTAAGTTGCAGTCAGAATTTCAGTCTCGGTTGGTTTTCAAACCATGTGTCACCATTTCAAGAGCTGCCTCACATGCTGCTTTTGAGACGCTTTTGTTCTTAATTTTGTTAGAATTGAGTTTTGCTTTCAAGAATTTCTGGTATGCTGCTTCATTTCCCTCTTAGTTCACAGAAGCTGCCATTGGTCGCAGAGGGCGTTATAATTATATTAAGTATTCAGTGTTCGTGGGTAATGAATACTACCGGTGTATGTGGCAGCTTCAGCAGTTGTGGACTCTTTTCTACCTTCTGTTCCACAGGGTGGGACTCACGGACCAGTTCAGGCTAAGGGATTTCCATTAGTCGTCCCAATACTTCATTCCTCATCTATCCCTTTTCATGGGTGGCTAAGTAATTCTCTTTTCAGCCATGGTTTAAACAGGCTTAAATAGGGGTTTACCACATCACATTGAAGCTCTATCTTGTCTAAACCACGATATCATCAGACTTTGATAAAGACTTAAAACATTGATTATTTCTAGGGCACCTGGGTGTTTCAGTCAGTTAAGTGTCTGATTCTTGATTTCAGCTCAGGTCATGATCTCACAGTTCGTGAGCTCAAACCCCGTGTCAGGCTCTGTGCTCACTGCTCGGAGCCTGCTTGAGATTCTCTCTCTCTCCCTCTGCCGCTCTCTTCTGCTCGTGCTGGTTCTCTCTCTCTAAAATAATAGAAAGTTAAAATAGAAAAAAAAACCACATTGATTATGTCTGCTGATCTTTCTGATTAGAAAGCCTGTCCGCAAATTGAGAAGTCAACATAAGAAAAAGACAGTCTCTCCGAGCTTCCTCCCACCCATCCTTCCTGTTACTGGGATTATATTTTATATAAATCTTAGGGTTGCCATATTATAACAGTAAGTACTCATCCTATGAGGACCCAGAGGTTTGAATACACCAAGAGAGGGAGGTCAATTCTGATATCAAGTTATCCTGGAAAATCAGGAAACCAATGGAGAAACGTAAGCTAAGAGACTATTACTTTCATGCTCTGGACTTGAACATGGTGAAGGCTAACTGGGGGTCCTATCTAGTGGAAGCCAGAGCTTGGCAGGAGGAAGCCATGGGTAAATGATAGACTGGAAATAGAACAAAGTACACAAGGCAAAGCAGATATTCTAGCAGATATTTTGCCTTGGCTATTCTTCATCTTTCAGCAAATTCTTCAAATGACCCCTTTACCCCAACAAAATGCTTTGATTTTAAGCCTCATGTATGCCTAAGCTTGGACTGACATGTTTAAATAAAAGAACAAGCCCAAGAGGTCCATGAGACAGAGTTTGTAGGAACCAGCGAGCATTCACCAGGAGACAGTGAATGTTCAGAGAGAAATTGGGGTTGTGTGGCCTAGCTGTCCCTCTCTAAATGGCAATTCCACTTCTAATGTGCATTCTAAAAGTTCTGGGGCTCATTTTTACTAAGAAAAGAACTGTAACTTGTAGAAAGACAAAAATATTTTTTTTAATGAAAAGGAGAACAGGTTAGAGAGAGAGAGAGAATGGGTTGCAGCAGGATGAATATGCAGCAGCCATATGAATTTCCAGGATATTCTTAGAAGACCAAGCCCTTGTTGCCTTTAACATGCATTCCCCAGCACCAAGAAAATGCTCATGAATGTCTGATGACCTGCTTCTGAAAATTTTTTACTGTCTCTTTGGCTGACCCTTGCTCTTCCATTTGCTTTGCAGTAACTGTCTTCGAATAGAACCTTCCTCTGGAAACTAGCACCTGATGGGAGAACAGTGGAGTCTGACCCTAACAGTCAATTCTCCAAGATGTAAGGACGTATTTCTAGTTTGTGGCTTTGCCTCCAATGATGCGGTCAGTTAGAGGCAACCCTCCTGGGAAGTATCTTTCCAATGAGGATTGCTATAAACATTCCTAGAGCACTCTGCTTGCCAGAATATTTAGGCAAATCTGAAAAAATAAAGATCAATAAATAAAAAAATCAAAACAAGCTCGTTGTTTGGTGACATACACAAATTGTTTTTTTCACATCTTTTGTATAGTTTCACCTCTTCTTGATAGCCCTGGAATTCTAATAATCAATTATTTTAACATTAGATGAGATATGAATGGTGATTTTTAATTCTGGCTTGATATAAACAGATCTGAAATCATACTCTAGAATATTCCTAAACAAATCTCTGAAGTCAGCATTGTGGTTAAAAATGCTGACCCTGGTGTTAGTTCTTCCCCCACCCCATTTCTACTATTTAATCGCTGTAATTTTGTGCAAGGTATTTAAACCTCTGTGTTTTGTTTTCCTCTACTACTTACTTCACACATTAATATAGGTAATTAGGTTAGAAAATGCCAGGTACATGGTAAGTGCCCAATAAATATTGGCTCATATCATTTTAATAGCAGTTTAATTTCATGTCATTATTTTTCCTCATATATATGACTTCATTGTAGCTATCCAATAAAGCTATATTTATAGGTACCTGTCAGATAAAACACTTAAAATAATCTATTCTTGAACCTTATTTCATAGGAAGACATAAAATTAAGTTTCAGTATATTTGTGTGTTATTCCATGTGAAACGGGTATTTGGGGTCATTTGAAAATTAAAAAAAAAAAAAAACATAAGCCCACAGGGACTATACAAAGTTATCTTTGCCTTAGACAACCTAGCTATGTGATGTCCGCTTTTGGAATAGTTGAAAGTGAGTACAGCAAGGTGCCATCTATTCAGAGAGATACATACTAGATATGGGAGCCATAAATCAAAATCTTACATGCAGATGCTTTGGTTGTTTTTGAAATCTGTTTCTCAAAGGGGCACCTCTCAATATAGCACATTCCAGGTGGAGCTGCAGTGGGTGGCCATTGATTAGACATTAGTTAAGTAGTGATTTTCTCAAAAGACACTACTTACAGATGCTATCTGTAAAGAATCTTTAGTAGTGCATGGATTTTCTTTAGCACTATCGTCAGGAAAGGGAGGAAGACATCCTTAAATTCTAAGAAATAGTTTAATAAAAGTAAGAGCAATATGAATATTTTCAGGTCGGAAATATGACTACCAAATAGGAAAAAAAAATGTTTGCCAAAAGAAGACCAATCCCAATGGGGGTGGATATCACAGTCACAGGGGATTTTTCTGTTTCATGACTGCCTTTCTTAGGTTTTCTCCTCATGAAAACTGGCTCAATGTTGTAGAAAAATAAAACTGCTGAAAATAAGAACTTTAGAAAACTTCCTTTGTGCTTTTTTTAGGTATTCAAAGAGAGGCTGAAGAATTTTGGACAGCAAAATTTCATTAACATTTTTCTTATGCATTTATAAATACTGATATTTTCTCAGAGTGTCATTTTTTAATTTGCCTCTTTCTTTCACAACCTAACCCACAAAGCAATAAATATACTTTAATAGAAAAAAAGGAAAGGGTTAAAACAAAATTTTCACAGAAGACCCCAAAAATATATTTAAAAAATTGCCTGTGGTGCCTGGGTGGCTCATCTTGCAGTTTGTGAGTTCAAGCCCCACGTTGGGCTCTGTGCTGACAGCTCAGAGCCTGGAGCCTGCTTCAGATTCTGTGTCTCCCTCTCTCTGCTCCTGCCCTCTGCATCCCCCCACTCATGCTCTGTTTCTCTGTCAAAAATAAAATAAACACAAATAAAAAAATGTTTTTAATTTCCCAATATCAAAAATAATCAGGGAACTATATAACACTAATATGTTTTCTATTTACCACGTTAATGAATATTTGAGAAAATAGCATTTAAAGTTAATAGAGACACAGACATTTATAAATCTTCTGCAGGATAGCAAATTGATACATACTTTCTGGAAATCAGTATGAGGACATGTGTGAATAGTCTGAAAAATAGCCTTACCTTTCATTTAGAAAATTAATATTTATTTGTCCACATCCATAAAAATTCCTATTCATTTATACATAGAAATAACCAGAATGATGTACAGTTTCTTCCACAAAGATGATCATGATAACTTTATATTAGTATTTGTCTTTTTTTTTTTCTGAGAGAGAGAGAGAAAGAGAGTGCATACACATGAGGTGGGGGCAGAGGAAGAGAGAGAGAGAGAGAGAGAGAGAGAGAGAGAGAAAATCCCAAGCAGGCTCCATGCCCAGAGCAGAGCCTGATGTGGGGCTCAATCTCATGACCGTAAGATCATGACTGGAGCCAAAATCAAAAGGCAGATGCTTAACCAAATGAACCACCCACATGCCCCTATATTAGTATCTGAATATAATCTAAAAGGTAATGATTAAATTTTATATTTATTTATTAATTTTTTGTGATGTCTTATTCTAGGAGGCCAACAAATAACTAAATTAAACATAGCTCATGCATCTAATGAATAGTATTCATACTGAAATGGTATTAAAATGTATAAACGTTAATGTTGGAAAATGTTTTTATCATTAACTGAAAACATCAGGAACCACAGTTCAGTGTATTGTTAACTACAAAATAAATAGATAGAAGAAAAGAATAAATGAAAGAATAAATGAAAGGGAACCAAAGCTGTTCCCTTTGGATGAAGAGATAAGGAATGATCATGTAAAGAAAACTCCACACAGCAATAGCATAATACATGTTATCTGTACTTTTTTAATGGAATATTTACTAAGATAGACCATATTCTGGGCTTTCTAAAAAATGTCAGTAAATTGAAAATGACTTAAAGTATACAAGAATAGCATACAAAAATTGTTATATAATAAAAGTGGAATAAAATTAGAAGTCAGTAAAAGAAATGTATCTGTATAATTCATAAATTTTGGAAACTAAATATCTTTACAAATAACCTATAGATCAAAGGGGAAAAAAGTAAAATTAGTAAATATTTGATACTAAACACAAAAACTCATGGTATACAGTAACTAAAGGGAAATTTATAGCACATAAAGCCTACATTAAAAGCCAATTTAACTACTCGAGACACCAGTTTAAAAAGGCAAATAATATATAACACAAAATATAGCATAAGCCAAAGAAATGACATAATAAAGACCAGAGTGAAAATAAATGACCATCAAACAGAAAAACAATAAAGAAAATTGTCCAAAGATGATTTTTTGAGAATATTGATAAAACTAACAAACCTTTAGCCTAACTGATCAGGAGGAACAAAGAAAACACAAGTGACTAATATCAAGAATGACAGAGGTGACATCACTACAGATTCTACAGATATTTAAAGAAGGACTTAAATAAATAGAAAGATATAACATGATCATTGATCATAAAATTCAATTTTGTTAAGCTATTAATTCTCCCCAAATTGATCTATAGATTTGATTCAATCATAATCAAAATCCAAGTAAGATTTTTTGACATGAATTAATATGCTGATCCTAAAATTAACATGGAAGTGCAAAGGACCTAGAATAGTTAAAACAATTTTGATTTTAAAAGTTGGAGAATTAAGCCTCCCTGACTCCAAGCCTTATTATAAAACTATAGTAATCAAGAAAGTATGGCATTGATATCAAGATAGACAAAGAGATCAATTGGGACAAATGGAGAATGCCAGAAATAGATCTACACATAAAACATCAACTGGGTTATTTTACGAAGGTGCAAAGGCCATTGGTGGAGAAAGGACAATCTGCTTGAAGAAAAATAAACATCTATCCATACTTTGCACTGTATACAAAAATTAAGTAAAAATGAACCACGGATATCCATGTAAAACCTAAAATTATAAAACATAGAAGAAACATAGAGAAACATAGACTCAGAAAATTAAGAACCTCTGTTCTTCAAAAAATCCTGTTAAGAGAATGAAGACAAGCTGCAGTGCAAGAGAAAATATTTGTAAATCACATACCTGATGAAGGATTTGAATGAAAATTATATATAAAAAATTCTCAAAACTCAGTAAGAAAACAAGCAATCCAATTGAAAAAAATGGGTGAAACATTTGAACACTCTGCCAAAGTAGCTCTCTGGATGGCAGATGAGCCAATAAAAAGATACTCCACATTAATGGTTTAGAAAATGCAAGCTGAAACCACAATGAGATACCACAACACACCAATATAAATGTCAAAAAGATTGGCTGTACACAATGTTGCTGAGGGTGTGGCACAGTGGCAACTTCCCATTGGTTTTAGGAATGTGATAATGGTACAACCACTTTGAAACAAGTTTGATGGCTTTTTTGCAGAGTTGAATATATTGCTACTATATTACCCAGCCATTTCACTACTCAGTATATACATCCACATAAAAACTCACACTTGAATGTTTACAGGAACTTTACTTATAATAGGCAAACACTCAATACAAACACATGAACAAAATCTCATCAACAAATGGACACAAGAAAACTTTTTTTTATTATGGATATAGTCATTACCCTGACTCTGATTATGTTTTTATGGGTGTATACGTATGCTGAAATGATCAGGTTGATACTTTAAATATGAGCAGTTCACTGTAACTCAATTATACCTCAATAAATCTGTTAAAAATTTTTTTTTAAGTAGCCATAATATTCCTGGAGAAGAACAAACTGAGTGGGCTTGTTCCAACCAGACTTTTTATAATTCTGCTCTAAATAAGATAGTGTGATATTCATGTAAAGATAGACAAATAGAGCAGCAGAATAAAATAGAAATCCCAGAAAAAGACCCAAGCATATGTAGAGTCTTAATTTATAAAGAGAGTGCTACTCCAGAGCTGGGAAAGGAAAATATTTTTCAATAAATCATGCTGGGGCATTTTTGTATCCATAAAAATAAAAATGAAAATTGGCTCCTACTTCATGTCACACACAAAACTCTCTTTTATGTAGAAAATAAATCAAAATGTGAAAAGCAAAACAATAAAGAATCTGTGGAGGACAATCACGAAGAATATCTTTATGACCTTAGATAAGTAAAATATGTCTCAAACAAACCAAAAGCTCTAATCAAGACATTAAGATGAATAAACTTGAGTACATTCAAGTTTGTTCATCAAAAGACCCCATTAAGAGAGTGAAAAGGCAAGCTGTAGTCTTGGTAAGGAAATTTTCAACACATAAAACATGGCTATATCCAAAATACTTAAGATCTAAAATAAGTTAAAAAAAAAAAGGTAAGCAGAAAATAAGCAAATGAGTTGAAGAACCATGAGAATATTGAAATGTCATAAAGCCATGAAAAAGTGAGGCAGCTCATTGGTAATCAGGGAAATGGAAAATGAGACCACAAAGACATATTACCATGTACGTCTAGAATGACTCAAATTTACAGTCTGACGTCTGACACACAATGGGGACTCCCATGTACTGCTGTAAGGGTGTAAATTCGTGCTATTACTTTGATAAACTATTTGGCATTATTCACCACGGTCGATCATGTACGTAGTTTCCATATATACAGGGAAGTGAGTGAAAAGTTCAAATCAGCTAGTCTGGCTCAGAGAGCCAGTTGTTAAATTTTCAGAAACTTTGTAATCTGACTCTTACAACAGTGGTTGCTTGAAAATGGTCACAGTGATCGTATTTACATTAGAATCTTGTTGAATGCCGTAAATTGGGTCTTTTTTTTTTTTCCTCTGGAGCACCAGTACCTATGTGCAAAGCAACATAATGTGTAAAGCAATGCTTACGGTAGTATTATTTGCAATCGCCTCAAACTGGAAACAACCTAAATGTCCATCTAAGGCATAAACGATAAATTTTCGTGTATCTATAGACTAGAATATTTTATGGCAATAAAAATAGATGAAGTACAGCTACATGCAGCCATAATAATGATTATCATCAGAAAAAGTGCTAGTAATATCAGATACTTGGTATGTGCCAGGCCATCTCTCTCTCTCTCTTTCTCCCTCTTTTTAATATACTTACGAGTTTGCGTCCTTAGAAAACTAATGAGACTACATACTGAAGTGCTATCTTTGTGTGATGGCATTATAGGTTATTTCCTTTTTTCTTTATACTTTATTGCTTTTCTATAATCAGGAAAAGGCAATAGAATTACCTTGGTTTTAAAAATAAAATATAGAATGGTGGTCATGGTGAGATATAATTTCTTACATTGCTCAGATAGTATCACTGTAGATGTTGGAGGCAGATTGGATTTGAAATCTGGTATATCTCTTATGAGATGTGTGACTCTGTAGAAGTGATTCAACCTTACTGAGATTTGTTTCCTTCAACTGCAAAATTGGAATAATGGCATAGCCTAACTCATAGGGTATTTGTGAAAATAAAAATGAGATATATGTGCATCCAAGTGACCAGCACAGAACAGGAGTGCATTATGTTTTATTGAGTATATTAATGTCTCCTTACTTCCAGTTCTCTTAAATAGGTCTTAATCTACGAGCAGTGCCTCTAAAATCATGTATTTGTGGGGCACCTGGGTGGCTCAGTTGGTTAAGCATCCGACTTCAGCTCAAGTCATGATCTCAAGGTTCTGGGTTCCAGCCCTGCATGGGGCTGTGTGCTGACAGCTCTGAGCCTGGAACCTGCTTTGGATTCTGTCTCTCTCTGCCCCTCCCCTGCTTGTGTGCACGCACGCGCATGTGCACTCTCTCTCTCCGTCTCTCAGAAATAAACATTTAAAAAAGAAAGAAAGAAATAGAATCATGTATTTGGACTGTGATCAAGATAGAACACCTTTGTAATTAATAGGGTACCATTGCCATTTAGCTTATAGACACAGGTGATTGAAACTCAATAGTAGGATTCTGAAGGTATCAAAAGAGGAGGGTTTAGTTGAAAAAGTAACTTGTGCCTGAGTTTGTTCAGAGAATGTTTACAATTGTGTGTGTGTGTGTGTGTGTGTGTGTGTGTCTGTGTGTGTTTGATTGATTTGCCTGTGTTAAGTCATTGAAATATAAAAGCATTATGTTCACTGACACGTTCAGCCCTTGGGGGACTGACACATTTCTTTATCAGCTGGGCCATATTGGCTAATTCTCTCCTCCTTCAATGTTCTCTCTAGCTTTCCATTTTGGACAGACACAGCCCGTTGAGCGAGTTTACTGTGAAGGGATTGTTACTATCACTGTGTGTGCAATTTAGTTTCCGTAAGTGTAGGCTCTGACTCATTAAATGCTACACCCTTGCTTTAACTGAGAGAGTGCATTTAACTTTGATTCAGTCAACGAATTAATTAAACTTCCTTGATCTTTGTCAAAAAAACATCCTACCACGGTACATAAACGGTTTAGTTATTTCAAGGCTTTTACATTTCTTTTAAATTATGTACAGCACTCTGCTAACCACATTAAAAGAGGAAAAAGAAGTATTCGAATGAATATTTACCTATCCATGTGTGCTCATCATCTAAATGAGAATTCTGAAATCCTGAAGTAGAAGTAGATTTGAGGGGATTCACCCAGGAAATGTGGTTTGAGTTTTTGTTTTGTTGTTGTTGTCTTTGCTTTAAAAGCAATTAGAACTTCAATTACTGTATTTTAAAGAGTGCAAAATTTAGGGTATACTATAATTTAAAAAAACAAGTGTTGGCAAGGATGTGGAGAAATTAGAACTCTCATACATTGCTGGTGGAATATGAAACTGTGCAGCCATTTTGGAAGACAACTTGTTGATTCTTTCGGAGTTATACAAAATTACCATGTTACCTTGCAATCCTACTCCTACATTTTGTTTTTGTTTTTTTTTTTTGGGGGGGGGTTGCAAATACATATGGCTTTATTTGGTGTTTTTCTGCATTGCAGAAGTGTCAATAGTGGACCTCAGAGGACTGCAGAGGCAATTAGGCAGTCCCCAGGCCCTCTGGGGAGGGTGTGGGGGGAGTAGCAGAAAGAAGTGGTATCCCTTCAGCCTTCAAGACCAGTCCCTTCTCCAAGCTCCCAGGACAGGGAGAGGATCAGGGGCCAGTGAGGGCCATACATCCTTGAATTTGGGGCCAAAGTATATGCGCAGGCTCTTGGTTATACTAAGGCATGAAGTCAGGCAGGAGCACTCCTCCCACCTAGTGACCCCCCAAAGTGATAGCTGGTCAGGGAGCCATATGCACCCTTAAACCTTGAGCCTGTTTCATGGGGTCCCTTGTGTCTGGGAAAGGCAGTGAGTCATGCTGAGGGAAGGGCTACATTTCCAGTTTTTCCCCAACTTGCTGGATGAAGGGTAAGTATCTTCTTCTCTTTGGGCCTCTATCTCCTGCTCTGTCACACCAGGAAGCAAGACTAGATGATTTCTCAGTGCCTTCCAAATTCTATGGTCTAAGACTCCTTCCCCAACTCCAGGATGCCCTCTGGCTGGGACAGTGATATAGAAATGATCTAGAAAGGGAATTTTTAAGGCAAGAAGAAGGGCAGACAAGGGTGGTCTCTGCCCCCAGGGAGATGTGGGAGTAGGCAGTTCTTTACCTTTCAGTACCTTGAAAACAGGTACTGAAACAAAGGCGTGTGTGTGCATGTTCATAGCAGCACTATCCACAATAGCTAAAAGGTGGATACAGCCATAAGTGTTCATCAAGGATGAATGAATACATAAACCGTGTTATATACATACAACAGAATATTATTTAGCCATAAGAAATGAACTGTGGATACATGCTACAACATGAATGAACCTCAAAACCCTTATGGTGTCCGAGAGAAGCCAAACACAAATGGTCATGGAAAATACGGTTCAATTTGTATGAGATGTCTAGAATAAACAAAAACATAGAGACAGAATGCAGATTGGCGGTGGTCAGTGACTGGGAGAAGGGAGGAAATGGGATAGAACTGTCTGATGTGTATGGAACTTTCCTCTAGAGAAAATGGAAATACTTTGAAACTAGAAACAAGGTGTTCCACAACATTGTAGGTGTACTCAATGCCACTGAATTGTTCATGTAAAATAATTAATTTTATGTTATGTGAATTTCACCACAATAAATTATTTTTTAAAAATTTCAGAGGCTAGGCACACCTGGGTGGCTCGTTGGTTAAGGGACCAATTCTTGATTTCTGCTCAGGTCATGATCTCACAGTTCATGGGATCAAGCCCCATGTCAGGCTCTATACTGACAGCTCCTTGGGATTCTCTCTCCCTCTATCTCTGCCCCTCCACCATTCTCTCTCTTGCAAAATGAATAAATAAACTTTAAAAAAAATTCAGAGGATATAAAATATAGGTAGGATTGTAGATATAGAAAGTGTTCCTCCCCATCAAGCAATTTATTAAGTAACTAAGCATTTATATGGTAGTAAGAATACCTGAGTAAGATGCCAAGGAACAGAAGGTAGAATCAGACAAAATGACTCTAATATTCAAATTATATTTTGTTTAATTTTTTTATTTTTGAGAGAGAGAGAGAGAGGGAGAGAATGAGTGGGGGAGGAGCAGAGAGAGAGGTAGAGAACCGGAGGCAGGCTCTGCCTGGCCCCCCCCACCCCGATACGGGGGGCGGGGGGCGGGGGGGGGGGGGGGGGCGGCGCAGAGGGTTATTCAAACCCACAAACCCTGACATCATGACCTGAGCCGCCCAGGCACTACTCAAATTATTTTTATTCAATTTATTTAAACTATAAAAACCCAAAACAGTCCCACCCATTTCTACCAGCCCTCACCCCTCACCTATAGCAACCACCACACTCTGTTATCTATGAGCTTATTATACACACACACACACACACACACACACATACATATATATTTAAATTCTATTTGATCTTGGTGTACAATCTTTTCAACATATTGTTGAATTTGGTTGTCAGCATTTAAAAAATTTTTTTGAATGTTTATTTATTTTTGCCAGAGAGGCAGAGTGGGAGAGGGGAGGGGCAGAGAGAGAGGGAGACACAGAATCCAAAGCAGGCTCCAGGCTCTGAGTGGTCAGCACAGATCCCCACGTGGGGTTCGAACCCACGATCCAGGAGATCATGATCTGAGCCAAAGTCAGACACGTAACCAACTGAGTCACCCGGATGCCCCTGGTTGCCAGTATTTTTTTTTTTTTTTAAGAATTTCACATTTATGTTCATGGCCTTTTTTTTCTTTTTTTCCCGTGGCGTCCTTGTCTGGTTGCAGTATCAGAGTAATGTTGGCCTTGTGAAAAAAGTTTGGAAGATTTCCCTTCACTTCTATATTTTGGAAGAGTTTAAGAAGGATTGGCATTAATTCTTCTTTGAATTCTTGGTGGAATTCATCAGTGAAGCTGTCTCATCCTGTTATTTGTTGGAAGGTTTTTGATTACTGATTCAATCTCCTTACTAAATTTAGTATACTAAAAATTGGTCTGTTCATATTTTCTGCTTCATCATGACTCAGTCTTGATAGGTTGCATGTTCCTAGGGATTTTCCCATTACTCCTCAGTTGTCCAATTTGTAGCTTATAATTATTCATAGTAGTCTCTTTGGATCCTTTGTATTTATGTGGTATTACTTGCAACATCTCTTTCATTTCCGATTTTACTATTTGAGCCTCATCTCTTTTTTTTCTTGGTGAGTCTAGCTAAAAATTTGTCAATTTTGTTCACTTTTCAAATAACCAGCTTTTCGTTTCACTGATCTTTTCTATTGTCTTTTTAGTCTCTATATCATTGTATTGCTATGTTCCAATTAAAGAAGACCCAAAATAGAAAATTTCTAAATTATGAAGCAAATGAAAACACACACTAAATTTGAGTTTATTATGACTATTTTCATTAGTGACAGGCTTATAGCATTACTTATTAATAATTTTAAGCAGAACATCTAACTTTGAGTTGTAGTGTTGAGGTATGACTAGCTTATAGTAAGTTCATCATTTGTACATGAGTTTCTTGAGGAATCAACTCTGAATTGCTACAGAGAATGACATATAGCAATGGCTGATAATAAATATTTTAAAATAAATCAATTGATCCTCTTAATGTAAAGCATGAAGAATTATAAAAGAATAAACATAAATAAAGTTAAAGTTAAAAATTTTTTCTGTGGTACCCATCAGTGGATAGTGTTTTTCAATTTATATAAATGTTGTGTTTAGGGGAAAGAACTGATATTATATAATATATATGATGATGCACCAATGAAATATGCCTAATTATTTAGATGTATCATTTAACAGTGAATAAAAATACAAGCCTTTCTCTGGTCTCCCATCGGTCAATCATAGAATATTTTCCACATTGGAAATAGATAAGAATCTGACTGAATATAGCCCTTCATATTTTTTAGTATTGTTAAGGTACTTTCCTGGGCAGTGACTTAATGAGGTGGGCTTAGAATGACTACACAAGCAATGGAAAAAGATACTTTTACTCACTTGGGTGGTAAAATCATTTTACTGAGAGAATAATGTTAGAACATCAGGATTTATGTCTACAGGGTATCTGATTCACAGATCCTGAATTTTTCTTCTATACAGCATGAATCAATGCATCTTTAAAACTTTCATATTTAAACTGTCTATTAATTATATTCCACTCATGAAATGCAGTAAAGTTGCTTTTTTCATTGTTTGATACGCCCATGACTCAGAAAAGAGATCTTAGCAATGGCCCTTAGAACACAGACTGTAGCCATACATTCCAATATCACTTACTTTGTTGAAACAATTTCTCTCTAGTACATTTTACTTCTAATGTGACAATGATGATTGTGTTTGGGGATTTAGCAGAAAACAAGGGTTGAATTGTCACTTATACCACGAAAAGTTGCTAAGACATGTGATGAATCCCTTTTTATGTCTTTGTCTTAGTTTCCACAAATGTACTATGGAAATAATATTAGTCATCTCATAACCTCTTTTTTTTTTTGAGATGTTAGGGGATACACACATATTTTTTAAGCATCTGGGAGTAAAGGAAATGATATGCAATTTAAGTCCACATAGTAAGAGTAAGACAGTAATAGTAAAAGCTACAACAAACTGCAGGTGGCTTTTAAATTTGCTCTCGCTTCTCAGAAAATTGAAAATTGGTGACAAAGAAATTCTTGGCAATTTATAAAAGGAAAATTAATCTTAATGTTTTGCTTCTTGAAGGTAATATTCAATAATAAAAACCAGCCAATATCCAAACTTTTCCACCATGATCTAACTGCCAGAAAATAGCTTGTGAGGTTTTGCTCTGCTAGTTCTTTTAGAAGTGAATTTGCTTATAGGTCTGTGGAAACCTTTTTGAATATAGCCTCTTGCCGGAAGCTCAAAATTATTTAGTGCTGACTGTAATTGCATCTTGGAGGAGGTAAGTGACGGCATGTTGACTAGTATTGCCAAAAATAAGCCTTTTAGGTTTCCTGAGAACACATTTTAAAATACTGGTTTTTGCTTGAAGATTATCTTGCCTGCCAAAGAATCCGTTGGTTTTTTAAAATAAGAAATTATATTTATAAATGTGAGGTGTTGAATTTTCTTTAAAAAATTTTCCAATAACTTGGAAGCTACAAAAATGAGAAGGAAAATGGTTTAAGGTAGTTCAAACCTGTTTCTGTTAATGCTGCAATGTTAATTTCCCTTCGACAGCATTTGTAACAATTTCTTTTGCAAACAACACTTGCAAAGTTATCAGGGTATTCAGATCTCTGCAAATATAAAAACAATGACAATTTCTTATTTTTGTCATATTATGTCCAATATTCTTTACTACACAATAGTAAAAATCATAATCCTTTTTTTTTTTTCTGATGACTGATCTGTTTTTGTCTCAGGAAACCTATTCATGTCTGATGTTACCTACGTCCTGGTTATGGTTGGCATTGCATACCCATATAGAAAAATAATCAGCATAAGCCTATAGAGTATACAGCAATGGGTTTATCGTATTTCATTTTTATTAACAAGGCCAATTATACACTTAGGAACTAGTAAGAAAATGAATCATCTGCCATCATCACTTTCATGGAAATGAGTGTATTTCCATCTTGAATCCATTTATTCAATCTAGTTATGAATCATTCCTGGTAATTTTTTGGAGGGTAAGAAATCACAAACATAGGCTGAGCTTGGAAACTTAATTTTTATATAAAGCTAGGTCTGGAACTGACCTACCTAGATGAAGTTAATCTAATGAAGTTAATCATTAGGGAGCCATGCTATATTCTATACTTCAGATTCATATCAAATCATGAAATTTATTTTATTTTATTTTATTTTACTATGTTGGTTCTGTCTGCTGTCTCAGTAGCATACATGACTTACGCATTATCAGAAATAAGCAGAAGGGTACCTGGGTGGCTCAGTCAGTTGAGCAGCCAACTCTTGATTTTGGCTCAGGTCATGATCCCAGTGTCATGGGATAAAGCCCTGTGTCAGGCTCTGCATGGAGCATGGAGCCTGCTTAAGATTTTCTCTCTCTCTCCCTCTGCTTCTCTCCCCTGCTTGCATGCCCTCTTTCTCTCTAAAATACAAAATACTAATACTAATACTACTAATAATAGTGATAATAATAAAGAAATAAATAGAAAACCTTGAGATTATGTTTTCTAAATTTCTAAGAAGTATTTTGGGTAGTCGTCAATATATTATGCATGGATTATTCACGAAATAAATTAACCCCATTGTATTGTGTTTGTGTGTGCATAAGTATCATTCTTCTCTATTATCTACCAACTATTCCTACTGCCCATTTTAGTGTGCTTAGGGAATAGAGTAGTAGAAATAGAGACACAAAGAATGAGAAGATACACTGCAAAATATTAGTAATATTATCCTAAACAAAGAGGAAATATGCTGTGTGTGATACTGGTCCTATCATTTATATGATATATTGCTAATTTAGAATTTTAATATTAATGCAAAAATGCCACCTATATGTTCAGAGGAAAACGTTATTTTCTGATAGCAAACCTTTATCTAAACTCATATTTGGAAATTATTGTTCCAGTGATAAAAGTTCCAGATGAAAGTTTGCAAAACATCTGCATTTTCACTTTTTACTGGAGTCTCTTGCCATCACACTGACATTGCTACATTTTGAGCTTGAGAAACCACACTGAGTCGGTGAGACTCATATTTCACCTCTGCTGCATGAGTGAATACCATCAATCCTTAACTAGATCACAAAGATAATAATGTGAAAAAGATCATTTCCGTTAATGCAACTAGTGCTTTTCAAAGAGAAGTATAATGTAAAATGAATCCCCGACTCTGGGCTCGATCCCATGACCCTGGGATCATGACCTGATCCAAAATCAAGAGTCAGACACTCAACTGACTGAGCCACCCGGGTGCCCCAATTTGTTTTTTATTTTTTATTATTGAGTTATATGAGTTCCTTGTATATTTTGGTTATTTGTCCCTTATTGGATGTGTTGTTTGTAAATATTTTCTCCTCGATAATTTGCCTTTTCCTTATATCACTTTTTCATTTTGTTGATGGTTTCCTTTGCTATACAGAAACTTTTTAGTTTAGTGTAGTTCCCCTTGATGATTTTGGCTTTTATTATCTTTGCTTTTGTTGTCAAATCCAAAAATCATTGCCAAGACCAATGTCAAGGAGTTTACTGCCAAAGTTTTCTTCTGGGTGTTTCATGGTTTCATGTTTTACATTTAAGTCTTTAATCCATTTTGAGTTTATTTTTGTGTATTGTGTAAGATAAGACTGATCTTTAAAGAGAAAGAGACAGACAGGAGAGATTTCTTTGAATCAACCAGTGAGTGGCACTAAATCTCACCAATAAGTCCTTAAATATCAAAGTAATATGATAGATGATAAAACACCATCTAGATAACCTATTGTTTTATATGAACTTTGCTCTGCTATATAGTCTTTTGACTTATTTTTTTAAGTTAAAAAATGCTTTCACATTTCGAAGCTTTCACATTTCGAACAATTGAGTACATGCCAGGAGTTCATCATTAAATGCCATCATCTTCCCAAGAAATACAGTATTTTTGTTGAAGAATTTTGCTACATGTTAAAATTGAAGAGCAACTCTAAAAGAGGTAAAGGTAACTCTCAATTTATCAAGGAAGGGTGCATAGATGTAAGAACAACAAGACAGAATTTTAAATTAAATTATATAAAAAATTAGCTCTTTTATCCAATACATGTATGGCTCAAATTTTAGCCATTATGCACTAAGATTAAAGGTCCCATGGCAAATGTTCCGTTTGTTTAATATTACATTAACTTGTCTATCGTCCTCAATGGGCTATGCAGTCCTCAAGGACAGGCAGTATATTCTGTTTATCTTTATGTACTTCTAGTAAAAAGAGCAATATATTAGGAGAAATAAATTAGACCTTAATTGAGGACAATCCTGTGTCTACAGCCGTCAGACATGGCTATAGAGGAGACACTAGTAGGATGCTCGAAATATCACTGAACATTTGTTGAGGAAATGTGAAAATCCCCAGTAAAATTAGTTAGGCTAATGTCTATGTAAAATGATGACTGTTATCCAAAGACAAAGAATGGCAAAGTTTCAACAGCTGACATTTCTTTTTGCCTCTAAAACCAAACCAACCAAAGACAGTTGCATAAAAACATAAATTCACTTAATGGGCTTTCATTTCATCATAACACTATACTAAGAGAATTAAATAACTATGTTCTCTCCCCTTTAGAAGTTCATAAGTGATGGTGCATATCAATTTATAAACAAATGATTGAAGATATACAAATGTAACACAGAATAACACACATTCCTCTTGAGCTTTGTGTCCAGACAAACTTGAATCAGTTAACCTTTGCTCTTATGGTTTTTTTTAATCTAAGAGGAGAATGAAACACACACATTTAAGTTATACTAGATTGATTCATCACTTCATGGCAACAGAATTATCCATGTAATCTAAGTGCCTGATGGAGTGCTGAATAAATGAAGGAGTTAACACATAACTGATTTTTCTGTAGATTTCTATATGGCTTATATCCCCTTTTGATCCAGGTATAGTTTTCCACATAGTTTTCCTCTCCAGTGTACCTTGGCTAGGAAAGATGGCCTATAGTTTGAAAAAGACCTTTAAAGGATACTAAGAAGTAATGTGTGAAATGATCGCGTACTTTAGATTCGAGAACTCTCCTTGTAGGAGATCTGCTGCATGTAATTTGGATTGCCCTGCATATAAGAGGCGGCACCTTAATGACTTTTAAGGTTCCCAGCTTTAATTATCAACAGTTCTAAGATAGAAATCTTTCATATAAGTTTGCCAATTTGTCTCATTTTTGATACCAACTAAAATTATTTTGCAACATTTTTTTTTGTTCCAAACAAATTGTGCTTCATATGTCTAAATTTCCTTCCCAAGTACCATTCTGTCAACACAGTCTGTCCTTGTGAATTTTTATTGCAGATTGGTATTGGCATAGTGCAGGACATATTGGAGAGAAATCAGAATGTTAGTATGCGTTTCTATAAAATATTTCCTTATAGTGCCTCACATCAGCTATAATATCCTATGACTCCAACAGTATTGCAGTCAAGGAAAATAAAATACACGGATATTATTTTTGTAAAACATAATTGCGCTTCTTTAAATGACCGATGTTTCCACACTTAACCTTTTTAAGAATAATACAGAATTAATTTTAAAGAACAAAAAACCCATGGAATAACTTTTGTTTACACAAACGGATTTCAAAAATGAGTCAGCTCTCAGAAACCTCACTTTTTCCCATATGCCTGTTTGTCGATTAGATCTGTTATTTTTTCCTTTAAGAACTAATTCTCCAGACTTGGTAAGACAATTTTTTGGTAGCAAATAAAAATATTTCCTCCTTGTACTTGCTTTATTCCTTTCCCATATGTGTCTGTGATCTTTATACATTTATTTGTACTCCCTATTTAAACAATGTTGTAAATTGTATTGGAGGAAAGAAAGAAAGGGGCCAGAGATGTGGTAATTTACTATTTCCTTTGTTTTGTTTTCATTGCAATTTCTTTTCCCACTCAGAAACATTTTCCCAGAGTATGATGTTTGCCTAGTTTAAAAAAAAAGTTACGGAACTGAATAATGTAGGCATAGGGAATGATGAAGACAATGTCTCATGGAGAATCCTAACTGCCTATTTGAACAATTTGAAGGATTGAAATATTTTCTTATTGAGTAAAATTAGCTCTATATATCTATTGCTAGAAATGTTTATTTTAAACTCATAAAAAGTTCTGCTTTGTTTGTAAAAGTAATACCTGCTGGGCTTCACTGCAATTTTCCTTAAATACCCACAGTTGTATTGTATATATTATCAGAGTATAAGATTAATTATTTATAAGAGAAATGAAATTTATGGAAAAGTGACAAAAGAAACCAATACTCCCCTTTCAACAGAGCTATGGGGCAGAGGGGAAAAAAATAACAAGCAAGAAATAGGAACGTATAGGGCCCAAAAAGGGAGGAAAAAGGATGAGGCCAATTCCCAGTGAGCTAGAAATCTAAACAGAGGGTTGATGGAAATTAAGGTGGGTGGATCAGGGTAAAGACTGGTGTGGGGGAAAAGTTTTTAACAGAATCACTAAGGGAGAGTGGAAATTACAAAACACTGGAAGTGAATGTGGTCACATGGCATAGGGAGCTGGTGCGTAGCATCTTTCGGACAGTAAAATATTTCTCCAGGAATAGTTGTGTGCCTTGCAAGGGTCCTTGCAGACTGTCTTGAATGGGTATTTGTTTTCTGTTGTTGTACAGAAAAGTACCCAAGTTTAGTGGCTTAAAACACAACCTGTTTACTAGTTCAAGTTCTGTAGGTCAGAAGTCTGGGTAGGCTCACGTGGGGTTCCCTGCTCCGGTTCTCACAAGGTTGAAATCAAAATTGCGGCCAGATTAGGTTCTTATGTGGAGGCTCTGGGGGAAGAGTCCATTACCAGGCTCACTCAGATTGTTGACAGAACCCAATTCCTTGGGCCCATAGGTCTGAAGTCCTTTTTTCCTCACTGGTTGTGAGCCAGGGGACACTTTTGGCTCTGTGATGCCATTAGCATTCCTTCTCACAGAGCCCCCCTCCATCTTCCAACCAGTAATGGTCCATCAAGTCCTTTTCATGACTGAAATCTCTTTGGCTTCCTATTTAGCCACCAGCCACAGAAAAAATCTATTTTTAAGGGCTTACCTCATTAGACCTGGCCCACCCAGGTCTAACCTCCCTATCTTAAGGAAACTGGGTCAATTGATCTATAACCTTAATTATATCTGTAAAATCCCTTTTCCAGGTAACATATATAGTCATGGGAGAGATGTCCCATTGTGTCACAGAGGAGAGAATTATAAAAAGTAAGGGCTATCGAGACTCATTCTCAGAAGCCTGACTACCACATCCCTTCTGGAATTTAGATGACTGGATATTGTCAGACATTTATACTGAACTCCAAAAAAGCACGATTTTGAAAGTTGACGTAACGCAATGATGCTTCTATATGATCAAGTAAGGCTAAATCATAGATTCTCCTTCAAAATTAAAAAAAAGTAAAATAATAATTACTCTGAACCAGCAATCAACAAAAGAAAGAAAATAGCTCCATTCTATAGTCTTTGAAAAATGGTTTTCCAGGAAAAAAAAAAAAATGACCGATGTGTTTACAGTGGTTACTACTCTTTGCCCATATTTCTTCTCAAAGAAAGAATACATGGTGGAGGTGAAGATAAGTGGGCACAATTTAAAAATCTCACTAACGATTCCCCAGTTTGGAGACCAGCTGAAAGGCAGGGTGTATAGAAAAGCTTGGAGAAAATATGCAGATAATTCGCTTAGTGCAAAAGCCGTGCTAGGTCAACTCAGCAACTTCCCAGAGTCAGAAAATCGCTGTGGCTTGCCATCAGCTTTTTCCAGAATGGGAAGCTGGCTAGAGGGAGCTAACTATGAATCCTAATTGCCCAGAGCTAATTATTCCCGGTAGGAATAAAAGACCTGGCAAAAAGAAAGGAGGAGAGGGAGAATGACTATTATAAATAAGATCCTTCTCCACCATGGAAGAAGAACCTCATCTAACCAAAACCCACAAGCTTACCTATCATTTCATCATCACGTACCTGGGAAAGGGCTGGGGAAAGCTCCCGGAGAGGGAGAGGCAGGTAGTGAAGGAAATTGAACTTCTGAGGCCTGATTATCTCTGTCTGGAGAAAGTTCCATGCATGTCATTGCCATCCTGAATTGGAAAGGATTACAGGAAGTCTGTGGGAAATACCCATACAAACACAACAAATAGGTCTACTGAACACCCTTGCAAAGTTTTAAAAACAATTTCAGAAGGAAAAGCAAACACCAAGCCCATCAACCACAACTACTCAGAGCCCTAGCTCCGGTTCCTCTCTTTGTACCGTCAGCAAAGGAAATGCATACAGACTCCAGTCTTCAACCTGAAGATAATCTAAGATAATGAGAAGAGAGGCGGGGGAAATTAATTCTTAAATAAGTAACTCAAGGTCTTAAAGCAGTTTTCATGTTAATCACCAGTAGGATAAAGAATCTGATAGCCTTAACAGTGCAAAGCAAGGCAAGTTTTACAGGTTTGTGGCTGAACTAAATACAGTGCATGTGCCCTGTTCTACCCCAGATCTGTTATATACTCAGCAACCTCCTCAGCTGGTCATGGAATTCTGGGGCATTAACAAATGCTACCAACTGAGGTCCTGAAGCCAATGTCAAATGTGAGAAACAGATCATTCCGCATAATTTCCCTGTGATATTATATGTGAAAAGTGTCCAGCAAATACTTTGCAAATTACCTCACAGCCTTTTCAGCACATGCTTGTTTTCAACCTATCATTATAGTCTGTTGAACAAAAAAATTTTGCCTAACCCTGTAAATCTACAAACATTCATTCTAAAGCATTCACAAACTTAGATTACAGTCAGTGGGAGTGAGCAAGATGGGGGAAGGGGGGGGCGGGAAGAGAAGCTCTTAATTACTAAAATTAATAAGGTTTGCTTCAAAGACATGTATAAAACTCTGTAACATAACGTGTTTTTCTGAGGCACATGTGATATATTTTCAAGTGTTTATTCTATATCAGGTTTCAAAAAAATCCGAAATTCATAAAAGAGCATTGCTATAGTTAATGCATGCTTTGAAGAAATTTCTTTTCTACTTGATTATTTTGAAGAGAGATTAAGCCCTATATCCATTTCTCAAGTGGTGTTTTCATGGGCATTTGCTTTATAAATCTTCTTTAAACTATATATCTGTTTCTTATGCATGTGTCTGTGTAAAATCTTTTGTATATTGTAATTCACAAGTAAAAAAAAGAGTGTACAAATGAAATAAATTACAAACAGAATACTTCCAAGTCCGTCACAATTTCACTCCAGATTTAAAGCACATTTATGGAACAGTCTGGAGGAAAAGAAGTTTTTTTTTTTTTTAAATCAGTCTTTCAGATGCTGTAAAAGATAAATGAAGGAGTGATCTTCACCCCAAAGCCAAAAAACATACATTACAAACACAAGAAAAGGTAGACTAGGACCGATTTCTCTCTCTCTCTCAAAAAAGAATCTTCTAAATTTTAATCAGTGAATAGTTAGGAACCTTCCTAAAAAGAGCAGACTCTGTCATAGAACATATTTTAGATTTCAAGTAATCAAAAGTGTGTTTTCTTGGTTTATAAAAAGAAGAAAATGATGTTTGGCTACAAATCACACAGTGACACAAGGAAAAAAAACAAGACAAAATGACATGATATATAATAATGCTATCTATTTTAAACCTTTCAAGACGATTCTAAGTGTTTCATTTGAAAATCTTTTTAATGTGGGGCACCTGGGTGGCTCAGTTGGTTAAGCATCCGACTTTGGCTCAGGTCATGATCTCGTGGTCCGTGGGTTCATGCCCAAATCGGGCTCTGTGCTGACAGCTCAGAGCCTGGAGCCTGCTTGGGATTCTATGTCTCCTTCTCTCTCTCAGAACGTGAGGGGGCAGGGAGAGGGCCAGAGAGAGAGGGAGACACAGAATCTGAAGCAGGCTCCAGGCTCTGAGCTGTCAGCACAGAGTTGAACACGGGCTCGAACCCATGAACAGAGAGATGATGGCCTGAGCCGAACTCGAATGCCTAACCGACCGAGCCACCCAGGCTCGCCTCTAAGTGTTTCATTTTAACAACTTCAATATTCTTAGTGCTATTACAAACATTTAAATTAATGCTGTTAAAAATAAATAACTTGGTTTAGGAGAATGTTGGAACCAATTAGATGATAAATGAGTTGAAGTAGTAATACATTGTTAACTTGAAACTTTTACCTTCCCAAGAAAGGTAAATGCAGGACATTTCCTTAGCAAAGGGAGGGACAGTTTGGGAAGCAGGAATGAGTGAGAATAACACTCATGTATTTTGATTCATGTCTTCTATTTACATGATCATATTTTTCTGTTTTGTTTGGAATACATATATAATAAATTATATTGATCAATTTCTTATTGTTTCACCCAGTAACATTTCTGGAACTAGCCTTTCCTGATCTTACTGCAATGATCTGTAGATACTTTGCAAGATTCTATTTGAAATTAAAAAAAAAAAAAAAACGTTTCTATTTCTGTATTCACAGGAGATGTAGGTAAATAGCACTTTTTTGGTACTCTAACAAGTTTTTAATCTGATGTATGTTGGCTTTATAAAATGAATTGCACAGCTTTCCATTCACTTTTGACTGGAAGTTTTAATACCTTTGGAATGATTTTTTATTTAACAGTTAAACGAAGTTCAATTGTGAACATATCTTGTCCTGGGGTCTTTTACATGTTTAGAATGTTGATGACCTTTCCAAGTTTTTCATGGAAATTAACATATTCCAGTTCTTTCACTTCTTGAGTTAATTTGGATAATTTATGTTTTGCCTTGAAATCACCTATTTCCTTTAGAGTTTCAAGTAGATTTACAGATAATGAGATCCCCTAGTTCTACTGCTTTCATTAGGATATGTGTTACACCTTTAAGAAAATATTTACACACTTGTCTACTTTTCTATCCCTGTATTTTCTTTAATCAGATTTTAAAGAGGTTTATATAATTCATATATTTAATTCAAATATTCAAAAATCAATGTTTAATTGACTTGCTCATTTTCTGTTTCTTTCAGGTCCTATCTTTAATTTTTTTTAATTGTTACTTATTTTTGAGAGAGAGAGACAGAGACAGAGACAGAGACAGAATGCAAGCAGGGGAGGGGCAGAGAGAGAGGGAGACACAGAATCCAAGGCAGGCTCCAGGCTCTGAGCTGTCAGCACAGAGCCCCACACAGGGCTCGAACTCACAAATTATGAGATCATGACCCTCGCCGACGTCAGACCCTTAACCGATTGAGCCACCCAGGTACCCCTCAGTTCTTATCTTTATCAACTCTTTCGTCTTAATTTTTTTGTATCATTTTTCTGTTTTTCTTTACTGCTGAAGACTGTTACTATTTTCTCTGTAATTTTTAACATGAAGTATGAACCTATATTTATTCTTTTAATTGATTTATAGATGCTTTAAAATTTCACATTTGATTTCCTTTCTGACTCAAGAGCTATCACAAATATTTCTTAATTTCCAAGTACTACTCTTGTTAATTTTTAATTATTGTTAAACTTACTGAATCATAAGACAAAACCACCTATAGACTCTTCACTTCTTAAGTTTTATCAAGACTTAATCTCCATCTAAACTTTTCTTTCTCTGAGTTGTCTATCTTGCCTGTAGGAGCCCCTGCCCCGTCACATGACCCCTCTAGAACTGTAGATTGAATTCATCTCCTTGGTTTATTTAAGGAATTAGATCTGGCCTTGCTGCCTGTGACTAGTCCCTGCTCCTAAAAATCACTCTACTGGCTTCCTGCTAAAACTCAGTCCAAAATCCCAACATTCTTTTAGAGTCTACTAAAACCAAAACTCTCCCTATTGCTTGATTTCTTCACATTCCCACATCTTTTGACAAGTCACTTTATCATTCTGTGGCTGACCGATCACTGGGTTTAATAGTCTTCAGGAGACTGGCCCCATTCCTAATAGGTCAACCCTGGGATAATGCCCGAGCATGGGTCCAGCAACTATAACTAGGAGGATGCTCTCTAGAAGAGAAAGGAAATGTTGGTTTTTTTCTGCCATTTTCCAGCAATTGCTTATCATCTTCATTCTTGGCTACCAACTTCTTCAGCGGGGTGATAATGAAGCAAGATGCAATTAACTTGAAATCTTTATTTTACTTTTCGATGAGTCGTTCTCTGAACTCATTTTTTTCCAGGCACATGTTGATCTTACTATCTCTGTACTTCATGAATTTGTGATTTTGACCAATGAGGGGAAAAATCCACAAACAAAACAGATTGCCTTGGTATATCAGATTTCATCGTAAGGCCAAAAAACACAGGAAAACTTCAGTGTTGTTTTGTCCTAAGATTTTAAACATGGACATAGTTACCTTGAGACTAAGTGATTTTGATGGGAATTTATTTTTCCTTATGTCTCTTTTTCTTCAAATCCTGTGGGTTCAGTGATTACTCTTTTTAAAGAGAGAAGGTAGTTTCAACTGTTATTTTAAACCACTTTGCTTCATTTTGTATATAATGCTTTAATTTAAAAATATTTTTGCAAAATATCCAAACTCTGGCCTAGTTCAATGCACATTTTCTGACTCAGAAAACCTTCCCCTGCCACGATAATAAACTGCATTGATAAAAAGGACTTGCAGCGAGCTTAAAAAACACGGCCATATGGTTAACCTGACCTGGTTTTATATGATCTGAGGTTTCCCAAAGTAATATAATACATGTTTTGCTCTGATTCAGAGCGAATCAAGGCTTATTCCTGATTTGGGTCCAGCTCATGTGGGAGTCTTAATGTGGGGGAAGGTAGAGAGATGAGCTGCATTCTAGAAGGCCATGATAAAATGTACATCTTGGGATACTGGTGGCATAATTTGACATCCTTTATTTGTCTAATTTGCTGTAGTTTTCAAAAGTATCTGCTCTTGGATCGCAATTATACAGCCTTCCTTCCCACTCCTTCAATTTTTATTAAAAAAGTCCTTTATAAATACGGTTTGCACCTGTAAATAACTTCTATAACCAATGAAGTAAATGGTGATATATGTATATAATAAAATACGCTGTAATTTTACATTATTATACCTGTGTTTAGAATTACCGGTAATTTTTACGTTTCTTCATTGCAATTTTTTTTACTTCTCAAATTATCAATAATTGGCATGTGTTATTTTTGTAGTCAGAACGCATCGTGCTTTGAAACACACTTCATGAGAAATATAGGGTTTAATTTGTTTCCAAATACTCCTACTTGCAAATAGCATGTAAGGGAATATATGAGAAAACAATATACAGTTAAAACATTAAAAGCAGTTTATTTGGCTTGTAAATTACTATAGAGCCAAATTTTAAAAGCAATCATTAAGTATGCATTTATACAAATCATTTATTTTTTTACCCTCACAGTAATTATCATTAATATTTTACAGAGTAGATTATATAAATATGTTTAAGAATAAATTATTGTCAAAAATTATCATAAGGCTTATTGATCTTGTGGGCACTTGTTTAAAAATCATATGTCCTCATTGGTTAGAAAATAACATTTAAATGCTTCTTTTAATGCCATTTGCTATCTGAATCTAAATTATGTTCCCCCAGCACACCATCTCAAATGGAATCCTAGCATTGCCTTTCAATTTCATCACATTGCCCTGGCAATTTACAAGCCCTCGTTCCAGGATCACAATCCAATAAATCATGTATTAATGATACACATACACCATTTCTTACCTTCTCTTCCCCCCTTTGGCCTCCTCTGCCAACACTCCCCTCCTCTCTCCTTGTTCTTATGCGGTGACTTTTCTGGTTTCACTCAGCAACTAGAAGACATCAGAAGAGAATTCCCTTATCTTCCCATGACCACATCCTCTTATGGTCTGCATTGGTGTTCTCTCCTTTCCTAAGTCCTTGCTCCTTTCTACTTTTCACCTTTCTACTGGATCCCATGTGTTCTTGGGCACACAATCATTTCTCCTGCAATTATCCACTCCTGTTACAAACACATCATGAGTCTTTCCCTCTGTAGAGTAGGGGTTGTTTTCAATAGAAACAAGCAGGAATGGCTTTTATTTACACATGCCTCTCTGGAGGGCCGATTTCTCTTCAGTTACTGCCACATTTCTATTGCCAAGGGAAAAACTAGTTTAAGAAACTCAAGTAAAGGTTAAAGACACACCTGCTGCACATCAGGTTGCATGACCAGGTTACTCAGAGCCAAAGCAGGATTTTGTAGGGAAAGGATAAGAGAGGGGGACATGTGGTTTGGCTCAGGTAGCAGCTTTCATCTCCAACACCTGTAAAACTTGCTGTTGGGACAGTGGAAGATTGTTCCAGTTTGTCATTCCTACTAGCTGGTGTGGTTGGCACAATGACATCCCAATAACTGTCAGAACAGTTTTTTTTCAAGAGCTGTTCAGTAAGCCTGTGGTTTGTTGGTTAGACAAGGTTCGGGGGTGAGAGGTTTAACAAAATGGAGGAAAGGGAAAAAAAAAACAACAACACCAGAAAACAGAAGCAATGGTTGAAACCAGGGAAACTGGGGACCCTCTGTCTTATCTTTTTGAATCTTTGCACTCTCTTCTCCCCTGTAGGAGAATCCATGAAATTATTTTCCATTCTCTTTATTGTCTTTAGGGCCTCACCTCCTATTTTGTCTTAAACTAATCAAGCTTTCTTTCTCAACACTCTAGTGAAAATCCCCTTGTCAATGTCTTCAATGACAGCAATTTTATCAAATCCCATATTAAACACTCTAAATTTTCAATATCATTTGATGCTCTACAATTTCTGCCTTGTTTAGAGAATAAGATCCCTCTGGAAAGTGATTTTATTTAAAATTATATATATATATAAAGCCCACCAAAATAAATCTTTAGGTCACTAATGACTTCATCATTGCTAAATCCAATGGTAAATTCTCTGCCCTTGTCTCAGTTGATAAACTCACATTTGACTCCATCGGTCTCTCCCTCTTTCTTGAAACACTTCTTCATCTGTCTTCTGGGATTCCTCATGGTCATGGTTTTCCCGGACATTTTCTGAAGTTATTCACTGACCGTTTCTTCTCAGTCTCTACACCTTTGTCTTTTCTTCCTAACTTTTACATCTCTGAGGTTCACGTTTTCTCCCTTTTCTCCTTCTGCTTTCCCTCACTTTCTAGATGATCTTACCTAGTGCTGTGGTTTTAAGTAAAAATGTACATTTAAGCATTTAAGCATTAATGCTTAAAATTTACATTAATGCTTAAATTTACATTTAAGCATTTAAATGTAATCTTTGTGCTGAGGTGTCACTCTCAAAGTTATACATCTAGATCAAAAGTTAACCTTGAGTTCCAGACTCCAGACTTTCTCTCTCACTCCAGAAGGCCAGGGCTTTCATTGTCTGGTTCACAGCTCTGTTAGTAATGTCTGGAATAGTGCCTGACATATGACATGTATTCTATACATTTTTTTGTGGAAGAAATGACTGAATGACTCTTCTGTTTTTCCTCCAGCACACGACCTATTATCTATTCGTAAGAGTTTCATTGTGGAACATCCTATCTCTTACCAATAAGGTAGTAATTTAAGACTCTTTCTTAGAAGTCTTTTGTGTGGGTCAAAGTTAATTGATCATTAATTGAATTGACCGTTCCTCTGCCTTTCCACACCACTTTGCATCATTCCATTCCTTTGTCATTCCAAATATCATTATTGGACTGGAATGTTAGAGTAGTCACTGGTGTATATGTTAGGTGTGTCATATCAGGATGCGAGCCATTTGAGAAGTGGAATCATGTCTTATGTACATGTTTGTTCCTGCCACCTAATCCCATGTTTGGCGTATTGTAGAGGCAATGACACTTTTGTTGACACCATAAATACAGTTTTTTTTCAGTTTGCATAAGCAGATTTCAAATCTGTCTCAAAATTTCTTTTCTTTCCCTGGTTTATTAGTGCACTGAGCTAGCTATTCTTCCAGATTCCACAGCCAATTCTTTTTTGTTGATTTGATACTACAAGATGTTTATCCCATCATCCTATCAGCCATAAGAGTCCCATTATAGCCATTTCTGTCTCCTCATAAGAGAAGAAGAATAATCATTCTGTCTTGGGTTCCATTCTGATTTGAAGACTTGGGTAGAAACCACCACAGAAATCAAAATAGAAAACAAATGTGCATTGGAAGGTTTTAGACTTCTTTGTAAATACAAATTAATTTCTCTTTAGGGTCTGTGGTATTTTTCCCTATGAGGTGCTATTTCCCCGCTGGAAAAAGAAAAACAAATCAGAAAAGCAGACAAAAATATTTATTTTTATATATATATAAAATACAGAATACCTTGAGGGAGGTGGTTTGAAATTTTGGCCAAATGAGACATAATGTATATATTATGTTAAAATATTTTTAAACTGCAGAAAGCCATGGAAAAATGTTTATGACCAAAGCTAAAGGAAAGAATGAATATATAAAATTGTTTTCCAGTATTGTCTGTTATTTATAGGTTTGCACATGTATAGATGAATAAACATCTTCACACGTACTTATGGGAAAAGAATGCAAGAGAAAACTAGAAAGAACTACATCAAAATGCTAGTTGTTTGCTCTGGGAGGTGATTTTATTTATGTATATTTTTTCTGTATTTATTTTTTCTGGTTTTTTTTATGTATTTTCAAATTAGTCCAATCATCTTATATGTGTTGTCATAAAAATATATTACCCTATAACCGTAGACGAACTATAGAGTTCCCGTATCTTTACATTTAACTTAGTTAGCTGTTTTAATTTAACACCAACATTTGCATTTTCATTTAGAAATTTTTCTCCTGGTTCTCAAAAGTGATACAACTAATAGAGTATCAATGGAAGGCATAGTGAACAGAATTCACTCAGAAAACCCTGACTTTGGTCCATGCTCTGCCACAAACTGAGTGTCATTCAGAAGAGACTGAACCTTTTTTGGCCATCAGTTCCTCCATCTGTGACGGAGAAGGCTAGGGCAGATGACCTCCAAAACGTGTCTTCTCATGCACCTAAGCGCTCATTATATAAATACGATTCTATGAACAATTTTGTACTATGTTACTTAACTCACAATGAGGAGACTAATTCCATGCATTTTTGGGTGCTGTTTGAAATAATGATCTCAAGAGTGTCTGGAAAAATCCAATTCTACTTAAATTGGTTTTTTTTAATGTTTTATTTTATTTTTGAGACAGAGAGATACAGAGCATGAGCGAGGGAGGGTCAGAGAGAGAAGGAGACACAGGATCTGAAGCAGGCTCCAGGCTCTGAGCTGTCAGCACGGAGCCCGATGCAGGGCTCGAACTCAGACCGTGAGATCATGACCTGAGCTGAAGTCAGAAGCTCAACCGACTGAACCACCCAGGCGCCCCTAGAAAAATCCAATTCTAAAAACTGCAGTGTGACAAATATGGCTGAGTTCAACATCAATCTTGAATCTTTGGTTGAGAATTTCTCCTTCCAGATATTCTAATGGAAACCAACCCTACCGGCATAATTTTTTTCAATGCCCATATATGCTTCCGCTATGATTCGGAACTTCCTAGGTACAAGCTACAGTTAAAATATGTATGGGAGGACGTTAAATTGTGGACATCCATAACTGTAATTTCAAACACTTATTTTAAAAGAGACAAAAAACCCAAAAGACTCCAAAAATGTTTCTATAAGATGGACTGCCTTAGGTATACAGGAATTGCACACGTGCCAAAACGTACGTGAATAAATGGAGATGGGCTACAATTGATCAGGGCTCATCCATTGCCCGCGGCAGGTGGTTAGAAGGTAGCTGCAGGAACTGTAAGGATGCCCGAGGAAGATTTAAACTCCTTGCAAGCTGACACCTTTGGGCTCCTGCAGCGTAGGGGAGAGACGTACAGTAATGAATACGTGCACCAGGCAAACTCTCTTTAAAAAAAGTGATCATGGGCTAAATCCAGCTATTTTTACTAACATTGCTACTGTGATTTGTTCTTCTGAGATTTCCTGCCTGATTGGCTCCCTCTCTGGGGATTGACCTTCTGTGAGAAGAGGGAGGGTGAGCTCCCTGAGGAAGCAAGGGAACTAAAAACAACAGAAGTGAGACGCCCTGCTTGGAGGGAAGTAAGGAGGAGGTTAAGCGCCTCTGGTAGGACAGTAGAGTGGGTTGCTGCCCACCCACTGCCTCCAGCAACACATCAGTGAAAACCAGGGCTCGGCTTTCGTAATAGCTTGAATAATAACAGTATTTATAAAACATAGCTCTCTAAAGAACTCAAAGCACTTCCCACTCACAGTCTTACTGTGTCTGGGTGGCCCCAGATCCTCGACCCCAGTTAGGCAGGAAGCATAAGGAAGAGAGTCCCGAGTCCTAGCTTTGGAGGACTTTTTTTTCCTCCACTGCTGTAGCATCTAGAATCCAGGGAAGCCGAGGCACTTCGGTGACTTTCTCCTCGTGATGACCTTACTTCCTCACAGCTTTCCATTTTTCTTCCCCTTAGGTACAAAAACAAACATTAAAAAGAGACATGTACATTTTCTAAAACTGTCTTAATTTTGAAACCTTGTTTCTTAGCCTATTTCTCCCCTTCCCAATGTAACTTCTCTTTTCTCTTTTCCTGGGTATAATTATGCATTGCCTTTTTTTTTTTTTTTTTTTTTTTTTTTTTTTTTTTTTAAATATACGTTGCCTTTTGAATGGCCTCAGACACACAAGCTGGGCCCTATAGAGTCTATATTAAAAAGTCACTGTGGAGTGCCTGGGTGGCTCAGTCGGTTAAGCATCTGACTTTGGATCAGGTCATGATCTCACGGTTCGTGAGTTCAAGCCCCGCTTCGGGCTTTGTGCTGACAGTTCAGAGCCTGGAGCCGACTTTGGATTCTGTGTTCCCTTGTTCTCTGCCCCTCTGCTCGCACTCTGCCTCCCTCTCTCAAATATAAATAAACATCAAAATTAAAAAAAAAGTCACTCTGATTTTTAATTTTGGTTTTTAAATCTCTTCATTCTCATGCGTGCTACACCACATCAACTGCTTTTCAAGAATGAGAGACTGATAGAATCCAAGAAAAGGTCAATGTTTAAACATTTTCATAATAAACATGAGCATTACCAATAGCATAGATATAAATAAGACTTCTGGCTTCTTTTTGCAATATTCACACAATCTTCAAAAAATAGTCATCGATAATTTTTTTAGACTTCCATAATCTGACACTCATTAATGTGCTATTCTATTTCTTTGAAATCCAATTTATTCTACTTATTTTCTGCCACCAAAGTGTTGTTTTACTCACCCATTTGCCCACCTTGACAGTGTAGAAGCAAAGACTACCAAAGAATGGAAATCAGTTCAGGGACTCATTTTCCAAATTCTCCAAATATGCGTCAAGGCATGAATACATCCAGTGAAGAATGTTGGCTAAAAGACGATGCGTGCAAGATGATTAACTTTTTTCTTTAATTTGGCATGTATATATGGCTTAGTAGAAGAGCTCCTATCAATGAGTGGCTTGGAAAAGAAATCATGACAAGTACGGGACACTGCCTGATGGTTTCATTTGTTCTGAGCTCGCAAGTAAAACATTGGGGAACATACAGTATAAATAAGATGTGAAAATGTGCCCACTCACAAATAGCTCATGCCTGTTACTCACCGATTTTCAAATTATGGATGCTGTCTATAAATAGGATTTAAGTTTATGTAAAAATGAAAACACTATCTGTTTATCTAATTAAAGGACACTCCATTTTGGACCCAGAAGTGGTTTTGAAGAGCTCATCAAATGGCCTAATTTTATGGAAATTTAAATGTCTGGCACAGAAAATTACCCTTGTGATAGAAATGTCAGTCTCAGCACACATCAAGCTTTATCCCCACAATGTTCTGCCATTCGTGCGACCACAGGAATGTTGGTGTGAAAATACATAGTTATATAACATATGTACTGAGCCATCTTGGAGAATTTTATAACGCACCATTTATTTATTTCTGAACATTTTCCTGGATGCTTTTCAGAAGTCACTGCTAGAGCCAAAGTTGTCCTTGTCCCTAGACAGACCTTGCCCAGTATTCAATAAATAATCACCTAAATGTGAGCATGATTTTTAAAGTTCTAATGCCTATTTCCTTGAATCAATCTGGATGGAAGAAGAAAGTGAACAAAATTGTTCCAGCATGTTATTAACATTCTCATCTTCATGTGGAAATTCTTATTTAAAAATCCTGGAGCCATATTTTTGGCCCAAAAAAAAAAAAAAAAAAAAAAAAAGAAAGAAAGAAAAAGGGAGCAGATGTATCCAAATTCTCTCATCCTGAATATGGTATTAGAAAATACAAATAGCTTAAAAATAAAAACTGGAACTTTACATTATGATTCTTTAATTGGGATTAGCAAAATAGTTTTTTAGAACTCAAAAAGAAAAAAATACATGTGGTATTTTTTCCTTCTTGACAATAATATGCAGTATTCAATGTGATTTTCCAAACAAGATCACAATTTCTTGGCTTTCATCACATTAATATCTCTGTATCTATAATAACAGCATGTTCCAGGCATTGTTTTCACAGCAGGGTTTTTCCAAAATATTAGCTTTGCTAGTAACTTAAGAGAGTGTCTGTATTACCCCTTCCTTCTTCTCTACCATTCCCTCAATTTACCTGGCTTCCGGGCACACAGCAAGACAGGCTTTTCACTAATGTCTTTCTTCTCTTTGCCTCTCTCTCTCTCTCTATTTCTTTCTATATATAACATATGACTTATACGCAGGTATATCTATAATTGTTATAATTATATTGTAACTTGTATATATTATCATGCATTAGATTATATTATTTAATTATTTAATAATAATTGAAATAGTTTTAATTTTCTTAGCCAAAATGAATCATCTTTTTAGAATTAAGTTGCCATGGCAGTTTGAAAAAGTTTGATTTGCTTTATTGAAACACATAATTTTTATGCTTTCACAGCTGGTAGTTTTCAGGCTAACCATGTGAAATTTCAAAATTAAATTATGCATCTTGCAAGGAAGACAGCTTTGAGTTAAGACCAAGCTATATCCTGGAAATCAATGCCACAATTCATGCAGTTTATTGATTTAAATATGTACTATCATGCTGTGTGTTATTTCTGGTCTGGAATCATGACCTCAAATATTTACCTCTGAAAATAATCTCAGGAAACACTTCAGGAGAAATCCAAGCAAACTCCAGAATTAGATCACCAAATCATTCATATACATATATCCCTGATTGGGACAAACAGACTATATAATACAACTGTGAACAAAATATACTGACTGCTCCTTCAGTTAGGTACTGATTTTTTTTGAATTTTGACACTTCCAACTGTGAAAATAATTTGTAAAACACAAGTAAATATTTTAAAAGTATAAAAAGTTTTTAGCCCCCTTATTAATATTCTCAATAAGCACTTATTAAATATTAATACAGTTTCAGATGGAAAACTATCCATTTAATCTTGTTTTTAAAACTTTCTCTGAGAGCAACTTTATTTATCAATATCATAAAATACAATTAAATTACTCTGTAATTAGTATACCATACAATTAAATAGAAAGTTGTGCTAGATGGCAACCAATTCCTTGACAGTTGAATGCATGCTGGCTTCTTCACTTAGAACTGAATTTTAACAACCACAGAAAATAAGCAAGAAAAATAACTACAGAAGAGAATGGAAAAACCACCCTGTCTTCATTGTGAGGCAAACTTTACAATATGCATTGAATAGCAAATGTAGCCGTAATCTTACAAATATATATTGTATAATAAATCTGAATGCTATGAATAACCTCCATTTCAGTAAAAGATTCTCACAAATTTTATAATGTAAGCTCTGATGTAAGATGGCAGGCTGAACACAAATATTGATTCCCTCTAGAAATGTCACTTCAGTGTCAGCCAGGGAAAGGATTTTTACAAAATGAACAAATAATCAAAGACAAAAAAAATGGGAGAGGACTTAAGGCTCATAAAGTTTCCAAAGCTAAAAAGCAGGTGGCCAAAATGGTCTTGACTCAAGAAGCTTTGGAAATCTGATCCGGCCAGCAGGAGAGTAAACCAAGAAGCAACCAATTAAATACCATGTAACAACCCAAACATGCAAAAGTTGATAGCACCTGTTAACTTTGGAAATGGCAATGAAACTGGGATTAAAAATAGGGGGATCGATAAAAAAAAATGCTTAAGAAGAAATTAAAATGGAGTTAAGGAGAAATGTTCAGATTTTCTTCCACACTAAGCAGTGAAGCCAAAGCAGCAGAAAACTGAAGGTTTAGCTTCTGGAAAACGTGAATAGCATATCTGCTTCTGTGGACAGCGCACAGAACTGTGTAGAGACACATTCTGAAATCTGGGCTATCGAGTGACTACTGAGAACCCCCTGCCTTCTTTCCCAGTTATTATGGGCTGAATTTTGTCCCTCCCTCACTACCTCATACTTCATGTGTTGAAGTCCTAACCCTCGTGTCTCAAAATGTGACAGTATTTGGAGATAGGGTTTTAAAGAGGTGATTAAGTTAAAGCCATTAGGATAGGACCTAATCAATTTGACTGGTGGTCTGATAGGCAGAGGAGACTGGGACACACAGAGAGATATTAGGGATGTGGAGAATGGCTATGTGAGAGCAGAACAAGACAGTCATCTGCAAGCTAAGGAGAGAGCCCTCAGGAGAAGCCAAACCTGCTGACACCTTGACATTTGACTTCTAGCCTCCAGAACTGTGAGTAATAAATTTATGTTGCTTAAGCCACCCAGTCTATGGTATTTTGTTGTGGCTGCCCTAGGGGACAAGTACACCAGTTAACTTCAAGAACACTGGCAACTTCTGGGCAAAAAATTGTATGAACTTTCCATGGGGACAATGTTTATTACTGCAACCTCTTAATTCTAATTAAAAAAAAAAAAACAGAGAGTGATATATTTGTCATAATTTGGATAATGTGCTCCATTATCTTTTTAAAGTGGTAGATACAGGGGCACCTGGGTGGCTCAGGTGGTTGAGTGTCCAACTCTTGATTTCAGCTCAGGTCATGATCCCAGGGTCGTGGGATCGAGCCCCACCTCAGGCTCTGCACTGAGCATCAAGCTTCCTTAAGATTCTCTCTCTCTCTCTCTCCCTCTGCCTCTCTCCCCTGCTCACACCCTTTCTCTAAAATTAAAAAAGTAAATAAATGTATTTAGTAATGTAAAGTAATAAATGTATTAGTTAATAAAATTAAGAAAATTCAATTTTGAATTTTTTTTTCAACGTTTTTATTTATTTATTTTTGGGACAGAGAGAGACAGAGCATGAACGGGGGAGGGGCAGAGAGAGAGGGAGACACAGAATCGGAAACAGGCTCCAGGCTCTGAGCCACCAGCCCAGAGCCCGATGCGGGGCTCGAACTCACGGACCGCGAGATCGTGACCTGGCTGAAGTCGGACGCTTAACCGACTGAGCCACCCAGGCGCCCCAAGAAAATTCAATTTTGATCAAGTTGCTGATCACTAAATCACTGATACTTTTATTACTTTCTTAACTTTTTTGTGTTGTATATAAAATTTCTTATGAAATTCTTACGTTATATTCATTTAAACATTTTATTACATTATTTTGATGTATATTTTAGAAATTAAGTTTTGAAACATACTAGAACTTTAAGAATTCCATGTGTCTTTGATAATCTATCAGATATCAGGGTTGTTTGATTAGAAACATTATTAAAAGAAGTATTTACAGAGCACATTTTAACTCAGAGCTCTGTAGGTCATCTAAACTAAAATGCTGGTCCAACTGTCTCAATTTAAAGATAAGAAAACTAGGATCAAGAGAAGCATGCAGGCAGAAAGTGGTAGAACAAAATCTAGAATTCAAGTCTTTGGAATGTTAATAAACGGTGGTCTGGTCATATAGAAAAAGAAGTACTCTATGTTTTATCAAAGTGTCTCTTAGTCTTTGTGCATATTGGGTCTGATGTAAATTTCATATGTTTATGTGATTTTTGTTTTTTAAGGATTTATGACTTCCAAAATTTTAAAGATGTTAAAAATAAAAATATACAAAAACTTCATTGTTGGATAGGAATTCTCTCTACCTAAGCACACAAACGTCCACCATTTTCATCTTTGTATGTTATTCTTCCAGAAATTTATGTATGTTTGTGTCTCCACATATTTTGTGCATTGCTCTATTAAAACTTGTTTTGTTTTTACTTAGTGTTCTCCTCACTAAAATACAGTTATTTGGGGCGCCTGGGTGGCGCAATCGGTTAAGCGTCCGACTTCAGCCAGGTCACGATCTCGTGGTCCGTGAGTTCGAGCCCCGCGTCGGGCTCTGGGCTGATGGCTCAGAGCCTGGAGCCTGTTTCCGATTCTGTGTCTCCCTCTCTCTCTGCCCCTCCCCCGTTCATGCTCTGTCTCTCTCTGTCCCAAAAATAAATAAACGTTGAAAAAAAAATACAGTTATTTGTATGTATATCTTATTATGTGCACTATCACAAACAATCAGAAAAGATATCTAGTCTTATTCATAATTGCTCTCTCAACAGTTTTAGTAGAGTGTTGTTCATAAATTATTCATACAATAGATTACTATATGCAATTAAGAAGTAGGCAGATGAGATTACTTGAAGATACGTTATGGACCAGATGAATGACATTATAGTTTAAGGCACCTGGGTGCTGTAGCTGTAACTGTTAAACTAAGGCAGTCAGATTCAATTCATCTCTAGGTGGCCAGACAAATGTCAGCTTTCACTGTCTGAGATGCATGGATGCATGAGAGATCCATCGGGGGCAGGACCATGGAGAGCTCTATGGTTTGCAGTACATTTCTTTCAAGCTGCAATTGCGTTCTTTACCCTTCCAGAGTTAGGTTCTACCGGCTTAAATGTATTCCAGCCAATTAACACAAATACTGGGCCTAATTAAACAGCTAACAAATCCAGGAATCTTTTCTTAAATATCCCCAAATCACCTCTTTTTAGAGAACTTAAGTGTAAAATCAGTTTAGGGAGATGGGTGTTGACAGTCAGAATGCAATTAAGCCTATTTAAAATCTTAACAATGTGTGTGTGTGTGTGTGTGTGTGTGTGTGTGTACATGTATATGTGTCTATGTGCAGTTTTAATTTAAATAGAAAAATAAAATTACACATAATGCACTGAAGGCAACTTATATACCTAAAGATTAAAAAATAAGAGTAAATAAGAGTAAATACAAAACTGATTTCACCCCTTGCTTCCTCATAAATTTTTAGTATGTACCTTCTTTCCCGGTTATAGTAGATGATTTATTTTTTTTTTTAATTTTTTTTTCAACGTTTATTTATTTTTGGGACAGAGAGAGACAGAGCATGAACGGGGGAGGGGCAGAGAGAGAGGGAGACACAGAATCGGAAACAGGCTCCAGGCTCTGAGCCATCAGCCCAGAGCCTGACGCGGGGCTCGAACTCACGGACCGCGAGATCGTGACCTGGCTGAAGTCGGACGCTTAACCGACTGCGCCACCCAGGCGCCCCTAT